>NW_020837965.1:17900448-18022322 GCF_003676395.1 Aethalodelphis obliquidens
AGCCCGCAGATCTCCATTCTTATGAAAACTTGTGGGGAACAAATAGGTCCTTATAGTAAGACTATAGAAATGATTCTTCTTCATATTTTGCTAATGAACTCTTTGGAAAGGCCTTCCCCTGTTCAGAATTCTCCTCCGTCCCAGTCGTGCTTGGTTACGCTTTTGTGCACGTTTGGTCTTGTATGATAAAAAGTTGCGCATGTACTTATCTCGCTTGTAAACTGTGACGGCTTTGAGGATATGTCCTGTCTCTGTATCCCCAGGGTTTGGCTCATAGTACATGTTTAATTAGTGTCTGTTGAATGGAACGGATTTGATTAAGCAGCAGGTCTTTCTTGAGCTACCCAGTGGGCTCAGCAAGGGCTAAATTGTGACTTTCTCTTTTTTATGCAGGGATTCCTAGAGGGGGTTACAGACACAGGCCGGAGCAGGAGGCCCTGGCTGCTCTCCCTGGAGGTTTAACTGACTTCCCCATCTGGGCTCAGCTGTAGGCCCAGCTCTTTAGTGGTCCTGAGCCCACCCTGCCACAGGTGGCCAGGATCTTGGTGGCCCTATTCTACCAGTAGACAAGGTCCAGAGTCATCCACAGCTTCTTCTCCATCTTCTTTGCCCAGTTCCTTGAATGAACTTCTGCCTCAATTTCCCTTTGTATTTGCATCCCCCCAAGGGCTGGAGATGACCCTTTAGCTCAGCCCTCTTGACTGGGTCGCCTCTAATGCTTCCTGCTATCTGGACCTGTTTCCTTTACCCCAGTCACAACCTGGGTCCTTGGTCCCATCCAGGCAGGTCTCCCTCCTTGCCCCTCAGAACTGTGGGACCAGTTTTCCTACCAGCTTGACCAAAATACTGCCCCTGCTGGGACCCTGCCACTTCATTGGCTGATAGAGACCAGCAGGCTTCTCTGGCTTACACTCACTCCCCCCTGCCCTCTACCCAGTATCCTCATCTTCTTTTGTTATGTCATTGTGGTAGCCTCTCCAGCAAGTGGGGCTCAGGCACTTAGAAGAAAAAAGCCAGGAAAAGAAGGGGCAGATGGAAGTTTAGCAGGATTGGTCCTTACGAGGAAGAGGAGAAGCCATTCGCCTAGGTCAGGAGTCAGACAACTGCAGCCCACTGCCTGTTTTTGTAAAAAATCTACTAGAACACAACCACACCAGCCATTTACACATTGTCTCTGGCTGTGTTTGTGCTACAGCGGCAGAGTTGAAGGGTCATGAAGGAGACTGAATAGTCCTGAAAGCCTGAAACATTTACCATCTGGCCCTTTACAGAAAAAGTCTCCTGACCTCTGGCCTAGGTGAAGGCCACCGAGGAGCACTGAGTTGAGCCCTCGCATGGGTATATTTTCCCCAAAGCCTCAGGGTTTTTGAAGTTGCATTACTGGTGTTTCCTCATCTGTAAAATGTGGACAGTGACACATTCTACCTCATAGGGTTGTTGAGATGACGAAATAAAGAATGCAAGGAGAGAGCTTAAAGCAATGCCGGGCACATGGTAAGCCCTCAATAAGAGTTATCGGTTACTGTTTTTATTCTCATGTTAAAGCCTAGAGAAGTAAAGCTCCTTGCCCAAGGTCTACAGCTAGTAAGAGGCAGAGCCGGAACATGACCCCAGGTTGTCTGACGCCAGGGACTGTGCTCTCAACCACGGTCCATATAGACTCCTGCTACCCCACAGTCCAGCCCCGGGTGACAGCTCTGACAGCAGCAGAGAGGGCAGAGAGACTCCAATCCAGATCTGGCCAGTTCTGATTATTGGCTTGGAGAAGAGCCAATAAATAAATAAATAAATTCAGTTTTCCTTCCCTCACAGAATCCTACGGGTTCCAGGATGTGAACAGAACATTCTGAGATTCCCAAGGGTAGAATGGGCCAAAATCTGCAAATGTGTAGATTCCATGACTGTTTTGCAGTGAGCATGCCTCTTACTAGTTGGGTGACCTTGGACACGTTATTCAATCTCTCTGGACCTCTGTCTTGCCTTATCTGTAAAATGGAGCTGTCTACGCATCTCCCTGGGGGGATGGAAAGCACAAACGAGTGGAGGACTGAGGTGGTGCTTGGGAGACTGTACCAGACTCTATGGACCTCCGAGGAAACCTGTGCCACCTTATGAAGACCAAACGAGGGGACAGCTCACAGCTGCAGGCTCATCTGGTTTTTTCTTCAGCCAGTCCCTCAGAAGCAAGACCTACAAGACCCATGGGAGCTGAAACGCGCTCATTAACCAAGGGTGTCCAGTCTTCATTGTATGCCATTCTTTACAAGCGTGTCATTCTGCCTGACAATGGGATATTTTCAGCAACTCTCTTCCCTAAGAGTCTCATCTGAGGCCAAGTGACTGCAGCAACTTCGTCTCCATTTCCAAGCTACAACAGGACAAATAAAGTTGGATTGGATCAGAGAAGATGGGTTATCCACCAAGACTCTTTCGTGAGCTGGGACTCAAGGGCTTCTGGCATTAATCGGACAATCCAGATCATTTAATATACCTCTTTAATAGAATTAATTTGAAACTATGTATTTTGGGCAAATTGGGTGCTTTAACAGTAATGGTCTTAAGAAGAATGAAGGGAGTGGTTGGAACTCAATGGAATGGAACCAAACTATGTTTTTATGAGTCAAACCCTCTGGGAGAGGAAGGGTTATCAGTAAGAGGCTGGCCAGTTCCTTCCACTGACAGCAGTGAGCCTCTTTTGAGGGGGTTCAAGTGAAACCACAGAGCCACCGTTTACTGAGTATCTACTAGGTGTTAAGCACTTCGCAAACATTATCTTTACTTCTCTTAGCCCTCTCTTCCCCGTTAATATTCCCACTTTGCAGGTGAGGCAACTGAAGCCCAGAAGTTAAATGACTCATCCAAGGTCAAGCTGGCAGTAGTAGCATTAGGACCAGAAGGCCAACTGACTCCATCAGAGCTTCACTCAGTAAATGTTAATTTCTCTCTCCCTTTCTTTGATTCTGGCCTCTTTTGGCTAAAATGTGCCAAGAGCATGGGATAAAGCAATCTGAGGGCTCTTTTGGAGGAAGCTCAGTCTTGTTGGTTTCTCTGTTTATTAATCATCTATAATAAATTTCCACTGAGCCACTGTCACTTCATCTGACAAAGGCATTTTCTCCTTTACTTTGGGAATTCATTTATTTGCCAAAAAATTATAGCTCACAAATTAAATCACATTTAGTTTCCCACTTAATATAATAGTTTTATGGCAAAGAATAAAGTTTTCTGAATTCATCAGATTGGGATGATGAACTCTATTAGATTAGGGGTCTGAGTTCACTCAGCCCTGCTGAGACTTGCCCCTAATTCAAATAATCATAGCTGCCCTCTGTGTGGGCTTACTGCATGTCAGGCACTTTAGATACAGCAGTGTCATTTAGTCTTCTCAACAGTGATGTGAGGCAGGTACTTCTGTTATTAACCCCATATTACAGATGAGGAAACTGAGGCATGGAGAGACAATATCTGAAGGAGTCACTCAGTAAGAGGCAGAGCAAACTTTGAATCCAGATATGTCTGCCTCCAAAGCCTTGGCTCTTTCTACTACATAATTCTGGCAGGTCAATGATGGGTAGAGTCCTTTGCTACTCACCTGACCGCAAGGTAACCTAGAATCGCATAGACCAGAAGTCAGCAGCCGGCAGCCTGCTGGTGAAACTTGGCCCACAGCATATTTTGTTTGATGAACTTGAACTTTCCATTTCCCCTTTCAGTTTGAATACTTCCGCTAGAGCATGCAGTCTACAGTTCTGTACTGTTTCCCACTACTGACCTCTGCCTCCCAAGCAGGAAGACCCCACAGCCTCTCGGCAGAGATCCTGTTGCCTCCCAGTTGGTGCTTCACTCATTCACCTGCTCCACCCTGCAGGCTTGTGAGTTTGCCACCCAGTTTAGACCGACCGTCTCATTTTACGGGCCTAAGACGGGGTGGGATTGACCCAGTGTCACTTAGCGAGCCAGTGGCCAAGCAGGACTTGGGGCCGTGCTCTCAGCCCCACAGTGGCCCACCTCTCCCTGGCATCACTCCCCCACCTCCATCTGCATGGCCATGGGCCCCCTCCACACCCCGACCCATCAGTTCGACCTCATTTCTAGTCAGGGCTGGTCCCTCCAAGGTGAGCCCTGGCAGCAGCTCGTCCCTGCAGGGTGCCCGGGACATTGGCGGAAGGCACGGATCTGGTCGAACAAAGAGCTGGCTTTTTAATCATGCAGTCCAGACAGGCCCCCGCCCGCAGGCCGGTGGAGAGGGGAGCCTCCCGGGGCTGCCTGGCAGATGCCCTGATTTCCGCTCCTTCAGGTGGCCACTTGGAAAAGAAAGGAACAAGCAAGTAATCAGGCATGAAGGACAGAAACACTCCAGGTGAGGACAATCACGCTGCCCAGGTGGGGTGCTGGGGGCTGGTGGTGGGAAAGCTCCCAAGAGGGGATCGGCCAGTTTCAGACAGCACGGTGTGCCCAGAGCCTTCAGCTAGAGAGCCCGATGCTGGGGTCAGGGCTGGGGGGCAGCTGGAGGGGAACACACACAGGCTCTGCGGCCAGGCCAGTTGCGGACATTCCCGCTGACCCGCTCTATGACCACCGGCAAGTACTTCATCTCGCTAAGGCTCAGTTTCATCAGCTGCACAATGGAGATGCTAATTCCTCTCTGTTGACGTTTTTTGTGAAGAGTAAACGAAATGATGTCTGTCAGGTACTTAGCACAGAGAGGGAGTCGTAAACAGGAATAAGAGTGGAACTTTAAGGAACCCTCGCTACTCCTGGGAATGCCAGGCTGTGGGCTAAGAAGCCGACATTCACGCAGCCGTTTCTTCTTCCAACTGTAATGCCATGTAATGACAGCTGGTGTTTTGCTGAGATGTAATCACAGCTTGCAATGGGACCTTGGCTCCCATCCTTTGGAATGCGGCATTCCTACGCTGCTGGGCTGCGTGTGGTGACTCAAGGCTCCCCCGCATTTCTCTGTTTGAATGAGCAACTGGGAAATCCTCCTGCATATGGTGTGTTCTCTCATCGCTGGGACTTCACATGGTGTGAACACATCCTTGTGTTTGTAATGGGGATGATATTTTGAAAGTAATAAATGGATATGTCTTTTGTTCTTCTCCAGGAAATCGCGTTCCCCAGCCTAGCTCCATGGATGGCGTGGGTGGGAGGGGGTTCAGACGCAGGGAAAGTTCTGGTCACACAGGATGAGGGAATGGAGAGCCTGCCTCTTCTGGACCCTAGTGGACTGTTGGCCAAAGAAAAAGGGAGACAAATGTAGGGCAGGGCAGAGAGGCCAGGTGGGCACGTCGGCAGCTTCCCTGCTGGGGGTGAGAACATTGTAGAAATGCCCTGATGGGAATGTCCCAGGGAGCCCCACCACATGGTGGTGCACAAGCCTCCAGGAGAAGGGCCGGCAGCCCTGGGCAGCCTCGGGGCTGCAGATGGAATCCTGCACCCAGCTCCGGCAGCTCTCTCCCGGCTTGCGGGAGCGTGCAGGTTCCAGAGTCCCCGTGGCTGGAGCTGAGAGAGCAGGAAGATGGGCAGGGCCCATGGTCAGGAGGAAGAGCCTGCCACAGTGTGGACAGCTGGAGGTGCCGTCACCCTTGGAGACCGGAAGGGCCCAGGCACAGTTCTGCAGTCACCTGGCCCGGAAGCAGCCCAGGCCTGCCACGAGACCTGCCAGGACCCCGAAGGTACCACGTGGTCTGCACCTGCCTCTGCCTGTGCCCGAGACCACAGATACCCCCTCAGGGGCACACCTGGGAGCCTCCTGGAGGGGAGCCGGGCTGAGGAGATGGCTCGCAGTTTGAGCGTCTGTCCCAAAGAGACAGAGTCATCCAAAAGAAGCTAGTTAAACCAGAAGAGGCCCAAACACCATCAATTTGCAAATTCAGGGTTTTCTACCGCCTCAACCCCGCTACACCCAGTGAGGTGGGGACTCTGAACAGTTTTGGGAAATAAAGTGCTGTATTCTTTTCTTGACGCTGTGTGTACGGTATTAAATGTGTAACCCACAATTAATTAATCAATGAATCCTACAAACATTTCTGGTGTCAGTCACACTGGGGGTCTAGAGACTTGGCAATGACTAAGACCCAAAAGCAGAGCAGGCCCCTGTCCTCACACATCTTATATTCATGTGGGAGGAGAAAGCCAGGAAATGCATACACTTCTCAACAAGTGTCCTTAGCTGGCGAGAAGTGCTGTATTGAAAATAAACTACTAAGGCGACAGATTAGAGAAAGACTAGGGCTGGTTGAAGAAAGCCACAGGTGATAACCAAGGAAAGAGTGGCTGAAAAGACCTACAATGAGAAGGTGCTGGCACATGTGAGGAGCTCAGGAAGGCCAGGGTGACGAAGGGGAGTGGGTGCCGGAGAAGCAGGGGCCAGGTCAGGACGGGCTTTGTGAGCCAGTGCACGGAGTGCGGCGTTTAAGTATGAAAAAAGTCATGGGCAGGTTTTTAACTCATGTACGGTCTGACTTACGTTTCGTAAGGATCCCTCTGGCTTTTGTGGGAACGATCCTGGGGGTGGCAGGGGTGGAAGCAGAGCGCCCAGGCAGGGGTTGTCACTGTAGTCCAGGCAGGAAGTGATGGTGGCTTGGATGGGGGTGGTCGGGGCCGAGTTAAGCAGATGGATTTAAGTGTCTTGGAGACCGAGTTGATAGGACTTGCTGGTTTATCGGCCGCTGACAAATGATCACCCCTGAGAACATGTCCCTTTTGAGAGGCAAAGAGGAATAAAGGCTGACTGTCAGGGTTTGGGCTGAGAAACAGTGGTGCTGAAGAGGCCAGGTGTGGAGGTGAGGACAATGGGGTGACGAGAGGTCGTAAGGGGAGAGCCAGGAGTCCTTCCGGGCTCTGATGAGATGCCTGCCTACAGCAAGTGTGCAGTTGGACGCACTCAGGTCTGGGGATGATTGGGAAGTGGGGACCGGAGGCACGAACGTGGGGGTCATGCACGTTTGATGGGGTGTGAAGCCCCGGACTGGATGAGCTCTCTGGGAGGGTGTGGCAGACAGAGGAGGGGGATTGCACGGAGAGGCCAGGCAGCAGGGAGGCCAGCCAGCCACGGTGCCCAGCTGGCTTCTTTTCTCATCACCCACGACGACTAAAATGGTGCTGTTTGTCGTCACCGGGTGGTGAACACAAATGTGGGCCTGAAATCTCAGTATGTATTCCTGTGATCCAGACATGTTTATTACACTTTTTTCTTTAAGTTTGACTAAGAATGAAATCGAAAATTAAGTTCTCACAGAGAACAGACTTGCCGCTGAGAATACGTCCCATTTGAAAGGCTGAGGCCAAGCCTCCAGGCAAAAGTCAGTGGCATGAAGCCAGCCCCCCTGGAATTCCACAGAAAAGGGGCTCCTTCCACCAGACCCTCCTCAGCCCTGCGCTTTGAGGGCAGGTTCAGAGTGGCCTCGCTGGCGATCGTCTGTGTGCTTAGCTGCGTCGCCACGATCGTCTGGACCCCTCTGTCTTCCTGGGCAGGGATGGGACTTCCTAGGGTTGCGCTCACGTCAGGGGTGCAGTGCCCCCTACTCAGACATCCCCCAACCTGCACGCCCACCATCAGAGCGACTCTTTCTTTGGCGGGGGGGCCTTGCCTGACTCTGTTTTCATAATTGCATTATCCCCATGTATCAGCGAGTCTGGAAAGGAGGACATTTTTTTTTTTAATTAAGGGGTGTAGGGCGGGCACATGAGGAGCAACAAACAAAAGCTTCTGATTTCTTCCAGTTCTAACGGTGGAGACAGCAAGCTACCTCTTTGCTCTGGGAGGAACTCCTGAGGGCCCCTCTTAGCTGGGAGTCAGTAGACACTCATTTCCTTTGGGAAAGGCTGGCTTGTTTTTGTCTTCATAAAAAAAAAAAAAAAAGGAGGATGCTTTCCCTCAGGAAGCTCCTGGGAGAAGAGAACTAAGCCTGAACCCTGTCCCTTCTGGGCTTCACTGTTAGAAGAGCTTCTCTATTGGCCCCAGATGGCTCTGGCTGTGGTTAGGCGACAGGAAAGGACCCCCATCCCCCTGAGGAAACTTAGTGGAAGAAATAGAGATGTGGCATGAGGGCAGGAGCACAGGGCTGAGGTCAAAGGTCAAGGGCTTCTGTTGAGGGAATGACTCTGAAAGACCGACCTTGCAGCCAAGGCAGGGGTGACGGTGCCCACCAGGGGCCGGGGAGGATGAGAGCCCAGTGCAACCTTGTGGGGGCAGGATTCTGCTTCCCGTCCCTGAGAAGCCGTCCCAGGAAGACCCTCTTGAGGCCACACGGCCACCCACAGAGAGCCATCACATGCGAGGCCAAGGGTGCCTCAGGTACCCACACCCAGCGGCAGCTGGGCCTGGCGGGAAGCAGGCTGTTTGCGCCAGCCAAGGGGAGTCAGGAGGTCCAGGGCCGCTGTTCACATTGTTCTGGGCAGCCCTGCAGGCCCCTCTGGTTTCAGGGAGCCCCTACTACCCCTGGGGGGCCTGGCGCGGGCTCCCCACCTTCGGTGGAGGGGCCCCCGAGTCTGTGGCTCACATGGCTGGGACGAGGCCTTCTTGAAGACTGAGAAAGGAGGGGCCGCCTGGGTCTCAGGCCCATCTCTGGTTCCTTCCCTGGGGCTGGGGGCATCCTCAGGGTCCAGGTGCCAGTACTGACTGAGAAGGCAATTTTCCCCCCACCCACCTACACAGAGCCCCCCTAAAGTCGTCCCCTACATGAGTGTCTCACAGGACTTGGAGAATCTTCTGTGGAGACCCAGGAAGCAGGGACTGGGTGTCACGTGATGGCCGGCTTGTTGGGGACCAGGGGCAACCCTGAAAGCTCTGAATTCTGTAGCCAGATATAAGTCCCCAAGGGATGGGTAGAGAGGACAGGAGAGCTTCAGGTTCCTGCAGGCTTGGAATGAGGACCCAACTGCTGTGACCTCAATCCGGTGATGCTGGGACCCTTCCAGTCCCTTCCATGTGCACATCCTGGAGAAGCAGCTGGCCAGGGATTATTAGTCTTATTTTACGGGTGAGAAAACTGAGGCTCTGAGAGGGGAGAGGACTTGCCAGAATCACATATTAATTGATTCATGTTAGTACTAAATGAAGTAAGAAAGAGAAAGACAAATGCCATATGATATCACTTATATGTGGAATCTAAAACATGCCACAAATAAACCAATCTGTGAAACAGAAACAGAATCATGGACATAGAGAACAGACTCGTGGTTGCCAAGGGGGAGGGGGTTGGGGGAGGGATGGAGTGGGAGTTTGGGGTTAGCAGATGGAAGCTTTTATATCTAGAATGGATAAAAAACAAGGTCCTACTGTATAGCACAGAGAACTATGTTCAATATCCTATGATAAACCATAATGGAAAAGAATATTTTTTAAAAAAGGATGTATATATATGTAGAACTGAATCACTTTGCTGTACAGCAGAAATTAACACAACGTGGTAAACCAACTATACTTCGGTTAAAAAAAAAATAAATCACAAAAATTGATTCATGTTAGATCCATGAATCCCTGACTCCAGCTTCCAGGGGCTGGGGACGCTGAGTGTCCTGTTTGCTTTTCGTGGGCTGGGAAGATAATCGGGTGTAAATCTAGCTGGGATGGACCATTTGAAATCTGAGGGCCTGTCTGGGTTGGAAGGGCCTGGAACTTATAGCCACACAGAACTGGGTCTGAATTTCGGCTCTGCCATTTACTGCTTTTTTGACCCTTGGTGAGCCGCTGAACCCCTCTGAACCTCTCTGAACCTCAGTTTACTCTTCCGTGAAATAGGGATGATCTACATCGTCCTAGGCTTGCAGGAAGCATTAAAAGAGATGATGTATGTGAAGTGCTGGGAAGTCGACCCTGGGTGTCCCTCCATCTCCACACCGGTGTCACTGTCTGTTTGCATCGCCACCACCAAACTGCTCCTGGGGGTGGGGCCCTCTCCTGTTTCTCTGAATCCCCAGGACACAGCATGATCAACACCTAGGGTAGGAGTGGATGCAAGCTCTCCAGGGGGTGACAGGTTCACACAAGAGAGGAGAAAGCTTCTGGAACTGTCCACGGGAGAGGGCAGACATGAGAGCTGTGCACGCAGGGCTGTCTGTGCTGTCCAGAGAAGGTAGAAATCACTGGGCTCTGTGCACCCGTGGGCTTTTGGTCCATGTGGTCAGGGAAGAGGCAGCTTCTGAGAGGATCTGCACAGCACATCAGATGTGGCCATGCAGCCAGGCCAAGGGGTGGGGGAGGGGAGCCCGAAACCTGCAGACGGGGAGGTGTGCGCGTGGAGTGGCGCTGCGGTGAGCGGTGTGGGATGGCCCAGGGAAGGGCAGCCAGGCCAGAGACCGTGGCCAGGGAGCGGTCCCTAGCCGTCAGCGGGGTAGGTTTGAGGAAGTTCCTGTGGGCAGACAGAGGCTAGATGGAATGAGGCAGAGTTTGGGGAAAGTGGGGTGTGGGACCAGCGCTGGGGGTTGGGACAGCGGAGGTGGGACTGGACAGCCGATTGGAGGGCCAGGGCGGGACCCGCCGGATTTGAGGGCAGGGACGAGCTGGGACCTCAAGCATCGGGGAAGCTGAACCCCAGTGTCCAGTGTGCTGCCTGCCACGTATCAGATGCTCTGTAAGTATTTGGGGAATGACTGAGCAAATGATTGACAGCTGAAGTCAGGAGCCTGAGGATGTACTTTTGGGAGAGCCGCTCCCCAGCAGAGGATGGGAAGGAGGGGTGGCCCGAGGGGTCAGATGTGCTGGATAAGGGCAGTCACAGCGGCACCTGGAGTTTGGATTGGTGGCACTGTTTGTGCCAGGGATGGAAACAGGAGACAGGGCATCAAAACTACTATGTCAAGGAAGTTTTCAGGCGCTTTCCTGACAGCTACTTTGGGAAGAGGGAGGAGGGAGCTTAATGGCTCCCTCCTGGGCGGGGGTGGGTGGCAGGGGAGGGTGGAGGAAGGAAGTGGAGGTCCAGTGGGGCCGGTCCCTAGGCAGGTGGGGTGGGTGGGCATGGCCAAAGATGAGGCCGCAGCGAGGCCGCACCGGGAACCACGTGCCGCTGCTCCCTCCACCTCACAGGACCGTCTCCCGAGATGTCACACAGGGTGAGTCTCAGTGCGGTGTCTGAGGGAAGCAAGGAGGAAGAGCCGCCCCCCACTGGCAGGGGCAGTCATTCCAGCACAGCTCCGTGCGGCCATCCCAGTCATCTGTGGATCTCACCGTGTCCCACACCTGGGTGGCGGCAGCAGGACCCCGAGCACGAGGGGCGAGGCTCACGGGTGGGCACGGGGCTGGCAGGCGGCCGGAGCACCCGCCGTTGTTTGCCGTGTTGGTCTCCGTCTGGAGCTGGAAGCGTGACCAAAAGCCCCAGAAAGGCGGGGTGGAGATGGGAAGGGGCGGGGGCACTCTGCCGCTCTGGGCTGACGGCTCCCCAGCACCTGTCCTCTCCTAGGCTGGTGCTGCTTCCTGCCCGCCGGGCACCTGCAGGGGTCAGCAGAGCCTCACACCCAGGCCTGGTGCTCCCTGCCACACGCCCTGCTGGCCTTGGGCGTTGCTGCTGTGAGTTTGGCCAGGCTGGGGTGCTCGGGAGCGAGGCCGGACGTGCCCCACCGAATCTTCACCAGCCCCCAACAGGGGACCCGGGTAAGTGGCCAGTGGGCGGAGGAGCTCTCCCTGTGGCCTGGGTGGCAGCCTTTTATTAATGACAGCAGTGACAGTGACAGCAATGGTGGCCACCACCCACCGTGCGCCTACTGTCTGCCAGGACACGTGTCAAGTTTCGGGAAATGACAGCTCGTGGAATCCCAGGTGGAGGTTGGGGGTTGTGCCACTGGGATGACAGCCTCCTGGCTCTCAGCAGGGACTTCCACGGCTCCCCTCCGCTGCCCTGACCCCAGATGCCTGAGACACAGGCCCTTTCCTCCAGAGCTGCTGCACTGAGCCAACGTCCCCCTGGGCTGTCAGCTTGGAGAAATTCCAGGCCCCCAACTCCGGGCACACAGGGGCCTCCCAATTGCCTCCACGGAGCTGACTCTGAAGCCGTGGGGAACCCAGGTAGAGGTGATGGGGTCCAGCAGCACCCCAACTGTGGGGAGACAGTCTGGGTTGGGTCCCCCTCAGCCGTGTCCAGTGGCTGCATGCTGAAGACACCCAAGTCTGGGTGCAAACCCCAGTCCCACCCGTTTCCTGTGTCTGCGTGACCTTGGCTGTCACTCCGTCTCCAAACTGTTTCCTCACTCCTCAGATAAAAACGATGATGCTGCAGGGGCAACTGTTTTCTTTCTCCATCCTGCCTGGCCCATCAGACAGGAGCCTCTTCTCTCCAAAACCACAGGGAAAGAGGGCTGCTCCTGGTGGGGCTGGGGTCCCTCTGCTTGGGGGCGCAGGGTAGGCCACACCACAGTGATCTGAGCAGCTGCAGACTGACCCTGGGGGCCGAGGTCTAGACCTGGGGGTAGATATAGTAGGAGGCCCGTCACTGGCCACAGAAGTAACCCGTCTCCCCTCCAGCGTGGCCCGCGGATCCCTGGCCCCCATGATTCCCGTGAGCACTTGTCAAATTAGAGCGACTGGCTCATCCAGTCCGCCAGGCACTTTTCCCGTTTCAGCTCTGAACGTTCCATATTTTAGGAAAACCCCCCAGTCCCAGGCGAACTAGGATGGTTGGACACTCTCCTCTCACTTGAGTCAAGAATCAATGTGGCCGGGTTGGGGCTGACGGAGGGGCTTGGTACTTTGGAATGCCCACAAATGCCAGCCTCGGGGCATTACGATAAAACCATATAGAAACCAGGCAAGCAAAGTACCACGGCCAGCCAGGTACCCAAGGTACCTGGGTCTATAGCAGGGCCTCAGGGAAGGACCACACCACCACACTCAGTCCGCTCTCTCCTTCCCCACTGCGCCACAAAGGACAGCTGACAGCCATCTTTATAAGTATATTTTTATTGAAAATAAAAAGGCATGATGCTTTCTTCGTCGTAAGTAACACGGAGCCCACACCCAGCGCTGCCGGTCCTGCTTCCTGTGCAACATCTCAGCACAGAGTCGACATCAGTGGCTTGTTGGTGGGCAAGACGGCACCGATGCGTGTATTTGTCCATTGAGACAGAACTCCTGGGAATAAGAGCCATCTTCCCGGGTACTCTTGGCACACGGTTAGGAAGGCAGGTCTCAGGGTATTTACATTCATGCATTGGATATCTCACACTACCTGGGCTGTTTAAATCATACTTTGTACAGATTCAGAGAGTACAGTAATTAGATATAGATATAGATATCTCTTTAAATATATATATATAACTATATATAATATATATGTCTATATTTTTACAGCTATTAGTCTTTCTTCTAAAACTGGCTTTAGAAGCGTCTAAGGAACACCTGAAAACGCTGGGAGATCTATATGCCACTCGAAAGTTGGGCTCAACTAGGAGACGGTTGAAAAATACCTATTTGAGAATATGCAGAGAAGGAATGTGCATTTCGTTCTCGAAAGCTCAGACTAGTCTGAGGATTGGTCCGTGTTTAGGGGCTGCAGATACACTCCTTAAATTAAAGTTCTAAGCTCAAACACCAGGCTGGGGTAGTTTTATTGTTGCTTCTGTTGCTTAAGCTGAAAATCCAGTGGGGCTCTCCCCCTGCACCCGTGAGAGCTGTCTTCCAGATGGCCGGTTCTGGGTTTGTTCTCAAGTGAATTCTCTTTTAAAAACTGGGCCCTTCTCTTAGTTTTCACTAACTGGCGAGAGGAGATTTGACACACCCAATTTGGGGGAATTTACGCACAAACGTTAGCTTTTCATGGAGCCCTGGCTGTGTGTCTGCAGGGAAGGGGATACTGGCCCCAGAGTGATGGATGGATGGTCCACTGGGGTTCCTCGTGGGGAACCTCGCCGGGGCTGGAGGATTAGGCTAATTGCAAAATCCGGGCCTCCTAAATTTAAGCTCAGGTTGGGGAAGGTGGACCAGTCGGTTTGTGCAAAAGCCGGGCTGTGACCTGCCCGCCTCGGGGTCCCCCCGAGACTGGCTGTCCAGCACTCCACGATCCCTTAGCTCGGATCCTTCCCTCTGCCTGAAGGTGCCCTCCTATCACTTCCGAACCCAGGATGGCGTGTGCTTAGGGCTGGGGTCCTGCCTGGGTATCTGTTCAGGGATCAGGGGGGACTCAGCAGGAGGCTGCAGGCAGCGGGGGAAGTGCGCTGGGGTGGGGTGTGCCCCGCTGAGGACCCACAGCCTCTGGCCCGCTTGTCACCCAGGTCTGCATCCTTGGGAACCGGAGGGCATGAACCGTGAGTACTGTCACGTGCTCACCAGGGATGCAGGCCACAGGTGGCCCTGTGCTAAGGTGCACAGGGTGAGCAAAATCCAATCCGCACCCACACTCAGGCCTCAACGCACGGGGAAAATGGAAAAGCAGGAAAAATCCTTTCTGGGAGAGTCTGCCCTGGACCTGTCCTCAGCCTGTACCCGCTGACCTGGGAGCAGGACCTGGTCAGGGTCACAGCACACTCACCTTTTTCCCTGCGCTCGGCCCACAGACAACTCCGTGGGCACCAGGGCTCCTGGACAATGGATGTTTCAAGGTTCAGCCCAAATGGGGACTGGTTTTCAGTCTATCAGTCTCCCCTGGATGGGAAAGTCTCACCTGTGGCCCAAACACCCCCCAGAGAACGACACTGATGGCTTAGGAGGCGGTCAGGGTCCCCAGGCTAAGTCCCTACATAGCCAGCCAGTGGAGTCGCTGGCTGGGTCGGGTCCCTTCTCAGCAGGTGTGTGGGCAGTGAGGGAACCGCAGGGCGTGTTCTCCCAGCGCATGGGCTGTGCAGAACCACAAGGCTGCTGTCTCCAAGGGCCTAGCAATGTGCCCACGGGGCAGGTGGCCGACTGCCAAAGAGGCTGGCTGATGGGGGTCACCGGGCCAGTAGATGGGGGTCACCAGGCCTGGAGGGTCCCTCTCCTCACATCTCCTTTTCTTCCCTTCATCTACCAACCACTCTGGAGGGTTCAGCGCTTTTAGAACATAAAAGACATTCAAAGCAAGCCACAGGAAGAACACTGCTTCCTTCTGGGTGACGGGAGGCCTGGAGACTCTCAGGGAAGGGTCTGGGTACCAGGCCTCAGGGGAGCATCAGGGGCCCCAGCGCCAGGCAGGGTGGGCCCAGCCCAGAGGGCCGGCGGTGGGTTTGGCACAAGTGGCGGCCTCTGCCGGGGGAAAGGCAGGGCCTGGCTCACATGGAAGCGTTGGTTCCTCTGAGGGTCAGGTGGGGGAATGAACCTGAGGACAGGCGTAGTGGCCCCTGCCCCTCCCAGGCCCCGGGCCTGAGGTTCAGTGAGTCGTTTTTCCCTGGACGGCCAGACTCCACCCCGGGGTGTGAATGGGCCCCTCTGCTGGGTCCGGAGGGGACTCTGTAGGCTGGGCTCACGGCCCTCCGTGGCAGGGGGTCAGCAGACAGGGGCCCCAGGCGTCGGTGGGGACGGGAGGGAGAAGGCAGGCCCTGAAGACTGAGACAGCTGCAGACGGGGCGGCGGACAGATGTGTGGGAAGCACCTTTGAACGGGGACGTCTCCTAGATGCGCCCATGGCTTCTGCTGGGCACAGCTTGGTCAAGGAAGAAGCAGGCGGGCTTCCTGGGGAGGAGGAGAGGTTTCCTTTTGGCTAAAGGGGGATGCCTCCCCGCCCCAGCAGACAGACTCCCTGCCTTCTCAGAGCGTGTGCTTTAGGCAGCAGCCCGGAGACAGTCAACGGATCAAACGCAAGACAAGGAAGAGACGGGGCCGCGGGTGGCAGCGCTGCCCCGGGTGCTGCACGCAGGTGAGCCTGGCTCAGCATGGTGTCCGCTGCCCCTGCCCACGGACTGACCAGGGGGCAAGGCTGGGCAGAGTATGGTTTCTCCTTCGGGAGGCTCGAGTCCTGCAAGGCAATGAAGTCCCGACAAGCCCAGTGTCAGCTCGTGTCCACCTGCTTTCCTGTGTCCACTAGTGCCGCCGAGGTGCCCCTCTGGCCAGCGGCCCAGGGCCTGCAGACTCACACCACGGCGCTGTTCACGTCCACCCCTTTGTTGCTGTGCGAGGAGGTCATGGGATACTCAGCAACACCGGTGCCGTTTTCCTCTTTTCTCAGGGGTTTCCTGGGGGCCGGTGCAGCAGCGGGAAGGCAAGGGAGGGGGAGGCAGGGGTATCCATTAGTTATCGAAGCCTGGCGAGGGGTATCTCACCCTCCTAGTTTTCCCGCCAGGCTCTGTTCCAGGTCAGCATCCTTGGGGTGCTAATCTTCGTGGGACTCAATCAGAAGTGGGATGTGGTCTTAAACTAGGGAGACAATATAATGTCATGCAAACGTAGCTGACAGTGAAAGAGGGGAGCCGTGAATAATGAAGCAGGGACAACAGGCAGGATTTGGAACTGTTCTGGACAAACCAGAATGTATGCTCAGCCTAGTATGATATCAGGCTTTGGTTGGTCTCTTTGATTATGAGCCAACAGACATGACGATGAATATTTGGGGTGCAGACGGTTAAGAGAGGAGAGGTGCCAGTAGTTGGACTTTATAATCTTATCTCTGTGTGATCAAAGGCAGGTGGAAAATGTGATGAAGTGGATGGCGGTAATGGTGGTAATGGTGGTGGAGGCGGTGATGGTGATGACAGGGGTGGTGGCACTGATGGTAAAGGTGGTAGTGATGGTGGGTGGAAATGGTGGTAATAGTAATGGGGGTGGAGGTCCTGGTGGAGTTGATGGTGGTGATGAGAGTGGTGGTCATGGTGGTGGTGATGGCGATGATGACAGTGGTAATAGTAATGGTGGTACAGTTGAAGGTAGTGGTAATAATGATGACGGTAGAGATGGTAACGGTGGTGGTTGTGGTGATGGTGAATGTCCAGACTAAACTAGTGCACCCCAGTGGTTCTCAAACACTTCACATCGAGCCATTTGAAACTCACTCCAGAGGCCCTTTAACCCCAGGAGCCATTCGTCTTACAAACGCAGGGCATCGGGAAGGCTGGGAGGATGGCTTTGAGAAGGCTCGTGCCCACTCCGCTGAGACTCTGAATTCACAGCACTGCTTTCTGGCCTGGCTCAAATCCCACCTCCTCTCTTGCATGGCTCAGGAGGGCTTCGGCCCCCAGCCCCAGGCCTGAGTGGCCACAGCCTCCCAACAGGTCCATGCCATACATGCTGCGTAGCCCGACCCCATGCCACAATCCTGCTGTCTCTTGGGTGGATCTGAGGCCCATGAGGCAGCAGCTCAGACACCTCCTGTATCCCCAATAACGCTGGGGCTGCGCCTGAACTGGCTTTGTGTGTTGTCTAAGTTGAACTCTTGCGGTCATGGTTGAAAGCCTAGGGACTGATTGCATCTGCCTTCTCAAATGTCCTCAGAGCCTCCCCAAACCCATCAGGAGAAGGCCTGGTAGGTGGAGACTGTTTGATGCCTGTGGGATAAGGGCCTTGGTGATTAGTTTAGGGGAGGGAGGGTCTGTGAGCAGCTTATCAGTAGTTTCATGGGGTGGGACTACCAAGCCTGTTCAGAGGTGACATGGTTATCACATGTCCCCTGTGGTTGTCCCCTCTCACAACGGTCCCCTGAAGAAGATAGGCCTGAAGTTATGGGATTCATTTCATGGGGCAGCTGAGGCTTAGGGAGAGCTGTGACTTGCCCAAGGACCTCCCAGCTAGTTTGTGGTGGGACCTGGAACACCACCCACTACCATGTCCTGGTCCAGACATCTTTCTGCTGAATCAGCATCCTGCTGCTACTGATGATAAAGCAGGCATTTCCCCCCCCCCGCCCCCTGCCAAAAGGGCTCTGTGGTCCAGTCACCTTAGGAAGGCCCTCCTCCGTCCTCCTCTTGGAGATTCCCCAGGGTTCTCAAGTCCCCCCAGAAGCCTGTCGCATTTTGCTTTAACCCAGCGCATGCTATGTTCTAGGGTCTGAACACCCCATTTATGTACATGCTCACAGGCACTTTCTGGAATTCAGAAAGGGCTCAGACAAGCTGCCGTGTTTGTGATGGGCTTCTGGAAATGACGGACTCTGAGTTGACCTCTCCCCTGCGCCTTTCTCCCTCCGTCTCCTTTACCTTTCCTCCTGTCCCACCCACCCCTTTCCAGGGGCCTCAAGCAGCTCTGACCTCGCTGGGTGGGCTTGATTTCTGACTCAGGGAGTTTTACCCAGCCTGGAAAATCGGGTGTGGGGATGCATATTCTTACAGTAGGATCCTTTGTTGCCCCTAACATGAGGCCACCGATGGACTTAAGTGAGATTCCTAAATTTATCATTAATATAGAGGGATTTCATCAGAATCAGGGTTCCAGAAAATAGAGGCAAAAATCTCTGGGCCCAAAGATTTTTCTGTTTTTCTCCCTAATAAATATTCACTCTTGGGCTAGGTCTGAAAACTCAGCTGCAATGGGTCCAGGGCAGGGGAGATGAGCCTTAAGGGCCTTCAAGGGTGGATAATGAGGAACTTCCCTGGTGGTCCAGTGGTTAAGACTCTGCGCTTCCACTGCAGGGGGCACGGGTTTGATCTCTGGACAGGGAATTAAGATCCCATATGCTTCGTGGCACAGCCAAAAAAAAAAAAAAAGCGGGGTGGATAATGAAGAGATGAAGGGGTCCTGGAACTCACAGGGAAATGGACAAAGCCTGGAGGGCACAGAGTTCCTGTCTTTTTTTTTTTTGCCGTATGTGGGCCTCTCACTGTTGTGGCCTCTCCCGTTGCAGAGGCTCCGGATGTGCAGGCTCAGCGGCCATGGCTCATGGGCCCAGCCGCTCCGCGGCATGTGGGATCTTCCCGGAACGGGGCACGAACCCATGTCCCCTGCATCGGCAGGCGGACTCTCAACCACTGCGCCACCAGGGAAGCCCTTCCTGCCCTTTTCAGGGAGTAGGTAGGAACTGAGCAGGATTCCTTCTGTCAGGAGGAGAGGAGACATTGCTAACGCAGGCTGCTGGCTGGGAGACCCCTTTGCATTCCCGGGGCCTTGGGGGCAACGGTGGCTCAGAGGGAGTGGCTGGAGGGACACTGGGGGCAGGGCCAGGAGAGAGCTCCAGGGCCTTCTCAGTGACTCAGCCAGCTTCCCAGACAGGAAAGGGGGTCTCGGCAGGGGCTCCACCCGGCAAAGAAGGCAACACTTGGCTGGCGCAACACTGCCTCAGGAGCAGTCCCAGAGCCTGGGTGCGCTGAGGGGAGAAGTAGCTGTCCCAAGGGCTTTTCTGAGAAGTGAACTTGGTCTGCCCCCCTCCCCACTGGAGCTGAGCCCCCATCCACTCTGCTCCCTGGGCAGCCCAGTCCTGAAGCCCTTCCGGGGTTCACTGGAGCCCGGTGGAACCTGGAGTTTTACCTACGGCAGGACAAGCCTCTGCCTTGAACCCCATCTACGTCTTCTCTCTAAGGACGGCTCTTCAGGGTGACGCTGCAGAAGTGCTGGGAGGAAGAATCAGGCTCAGTAAACCCAGCTCCACCACTTTCTAGCTGTGTGACCTTGGGCAAGCCACTTAACCGCTCTAGGCCTCAGTTTCCTGGTCTATAAAATGGGCACAATAATGGTGTCCATTTCACAGGCCCGTGGGGAGGATTAAATACGTTAATGCGTGTCAAGCCCCTGGATGAGCATCTGGCATACAGTAAGAGCTCCACAAGTGTGTGTTAGCTCTCAGTACTGCGGCTGGAAAGGGGTCAGCGGGGAGCAGCCAGTGGTCTCCAGTCCGCACAGACTTCCCACCTAGTGTGCGCCCTGCAGGGCTCCTGAAGTGCTAGGGAGGCTTGTGCGGACCCAGCCGGGCCCCTCCGTGAGCCAGCCGGGGAGGTCCCGCTAAACCAAAGAAAGGCCTTTCCACCCGGTCTGTGTGGGAAGAGATGGGCGCAAACGGCTGCCTACATGGCCTGGTTCCTAAAACCAAGAGAAAGGGAAGTGAGCGCTTCCTTGGCTCTGTGCCCGACTCCCAGCTGTCGGAGGGTGAGGTCTCCCACCTTGAGACCCCACGCCCACCCCACCCCGGCCTGGTGCACAGGGGGCCCCCCGTTCTCTGCTTGGAGGGCGGCGCCGATGCCTCACTGCCTGCAGAACAGCGGCTGGTCCAGCCTGGGCAGGGCGGCGCCCTCTCGGTCAACGCTGGCGAGGCTGCCACGGGCCCCACCCGCAGCCCCTGCTCTGGGGGTAACTGGAAGCGAAGAACAGCTCTGAGGGCTCGAGAGGGAGGCTGTCGGCTGGTTTCTTGTCTCACGCACCCCACGGAGGGTCATTCTCAGCGAAGTGAGGTTAGCGGTCTCAGACCCCCTCTTCCAAAGGCATTCATCCTCCCCACAGCCCACTCCTGACGCACACACACATACCTACGCACACATGTACCCACACACACCACACTGCACGTACATCACACACACACCCATATGCACACACAATACACAACCCCCCACATACATGCACACAATACACTCATACATGCCCACCACACCCATACACACATACACACACATACATGCACACGTATATCACACACACATGCTCACACACACACACCACACTACACACATCACACACACAATACACAAACCCACACATACATGCACACATATACACTCATACACGCCCACACACAGCCATACATACACATACTACACACACACATGCTCATACACACATACCACACTACACACATGCACACACACATACCACACTGCACGTACATCACACACCCACCCATATGCACACACAATACACAAACCCCCACATGCATGCACACATATACACTCATACATGCCCGCCACACCCATACATACATACTACACACATACATGCACACGTATATCACACACACTACACACATCACACACACATGCACACACAATACACAAACCCACACATACATGCACACAATACACTCATACATGCCCGYCACACCCATACATACATACTACACACACATGCACAYGTATATCACACACACATGCTCAGACACACACACACCACACTACACACATCACACACACATGCACACACAATACACAAACCCACACACGCATGCACACATATACACTCATACACGCCCCCACATACATACACACACTACACACACATATACACACACATGCACACATATCACACACACACACACACACACACACACACACAGGGTTCTACCATGAGACGCCTCTGTAGACCGCAGATTTCTCCAAACCTCGTCAAGAAGCCAAAGAAAAGCCTTTCTGGGCCACAGAGGGCGTCCCTGACCGTGAGGAGCAGCAGCCCCATTCCCGCCCCGCACCCTCCGCCACCACCAGGGGACGGCGAGCCAGGCACGTGGCTGGGGAACCTCGCACTCCAGTCGCGTCCCCTGTGCTCACCGTCCCCCCACCAACCACCAGGGCTTCCTTGCTCGGCCACATCTGCTGAGCAAGTCGAAGGATGGCACTGGGGAGGCTCTGGGACTCATGACCTCCTCGGGACCTGGCTGGCAGGACCAGGCATCTGGATCTTATTCTGAGTGCAGTGGGAGCCATCAGAGGACTCCTCATATCGGGGATTCCTGTCTACCCCTCACCCTGCCCCATGGCCTTGTCCCAATGTCTGGAGAGACGAGTTCAGGGAGGATGGAGCTTCCTGGTGACAAAAGAAGGCCTAAGAAGCAGGGACCCGTCTGAGTCTCCCATCCGCTGGTGCACCCCACAGGGCTCCTGACCCGAGGATCCCGGGCAGACAGAGCAGCTGGTCCCTACAGCCCGCCTCCTACCGCCAGGATGGGACTCCATCACCCGCCACAGCATGTGGACCCCTATGGGGCGGGGGAGAAGCACAAATAAGCCCAAGTAAGTATCCCAGCCCAGGGCAGGTCAGGACACCCTGCGCCCCAGCCCCTTCTGGGCCCAGTCTCTTCTTGGAGGGAGAGGTGTGGTGATGGTAAAAATAATGAGAGATCCTGTGGCATCTGGGATCAGAAGAAATCTGTGTGTTGGTCCCACCACTGGGACAGCCGAGAGGATGGCAGCGTGGCTCAGGGGAAGGAGTGCTGGCCCAGGAGTTAGACGGTTGAGTCTTGCTCCTGCCGCAAAGCACTGGAATCAGCTCTCTGAATCCAGCCCAGGTCCCAAAGGAAGTCAGACGGTTTCTGAGCACAGCCATGCATCTGTGCTCAACACCGATGCCCAAAGGGTCCCTCCCTGGAGCGTACTACTTTAAACTTAATTCACGGTACAGCCGGACATGAGAGTCTCAAATTCCAGCCAGAGAGGCTGGATTTGGGGGCCTGGGGGGAGCAGCACTGCTATAGAAGTGGCAGATGGGAAAGGCTGGGTCTCAAGCACCCAATCACTGCATTAGGCCCCCACCTGTCCCAAGAGGTGTTGGTGCAAAAGATAACCTCAGGCTCAAGACCCCAGGGATGCAAGATGGATTCGAGGTGAATTTCTTGCTCCTGGAAGTTCACGGCAAATTGAGGCTGGATGAAGAGGTTCCACTCCTGTTCCGAATCCTGGACCCAGCCCACCCGGTCTTCCTCTGGCCCCTGCTCTGACTCTGACTAGGCAGCTCAGCAGAGGCCAGGGAAGAGAGGGCTGGGCTGCTGGGCGTGTCCTCTGGGGTGGAAGGGGAGGCGGCTGATGGCAGGGCCTGCCTCCTCTGAGGCAGTCTCAGTCTGAGAGTGTGTCATGTGCGCGTGGCAGGGAGGCCAGGCCTCTTCGGGCGTGACAGGGGGCTGCTGAGTCAGTGTGCGAGCACTGGATCTTGGGTACCGGGAAGGGGCTTGGCGGGAGGGGGCAGACATGGCAGACGGTCAGGAAGCTGATGAAGGGGTGAGGCCAGGCATTAAAACCGTGCACACATTATTCACTCTAAGAGCAGATCCTACTTCACTCACCCAGAGGGAGAGGAACAAAACGACTAAGTTTACTGAAATTGTACATAGAGTTTGTCATTTTTAAAGGCAGACTCTGGCAAGTCTGTACAAACAAGCCTCCATTCGCACCACAGGAAGTCATGGAAGAGTACCACGTGCCAGGCGTGTGCCAGGCGCTGTGGAGGAGAGAGGGGAGATGAGTGAGACAGGACGACCACTCCCCCGTCTAATGTGCCTGTTGTGTGCGTGTGCGTGCGTGTGCACAGTCACTCACGCACTCGTGCACGAGCACATGCACATGCAAACACCAACATTAACCGACCTAAAGCAGAAAGCAGAAATGTAAATCCAGGGAGAGCTACAACTCTAGCACTTGGTGGGGAAGAAAGATCTACCCCAGCCCAGGGCGCCATGTCCGAGGAGGTGTGTTTGAGGTGGGTCCTGAGTGAGCAGTAAGGACTCAGCTGGAAGCCAGGAGGGCAACTCCCTGCATCCTCAAAGAATGTGAGACGAGGGCTGGACCCCTCTGTGACCTGAGCCACGTCTCGTCCCCATCCAGGTCTCAGCTTCCTCCTACGACCACGGAGGTTTATTGTGGCTCAGACATCACAGGAATCTCCTTTGCCCTCCTCCATGGCATTCCAGCTGCCTGGGAACCAGGTCTTCTTGACTTGCCACACACTCAGTAAGAGCTAACCCTCTTCTGGGCCATCCCAAAGCTCCAGAAAGCACGTCAATTCTAAAAAGAAAACTAACTTCACTAAACTGACTCGCTCTCGAGTCTATGATTCAGGAAAGATCTAGGACAAATTCCACGATGGAGTCAAGCTAAAGAAATAAAGAACTGGAGTGGGAGAAGGAGAGGGAGAGAGCTGAGGGCAGCAAGTTCCCAGAGGGGAGCTTGGAAGGCTGCTGGAGAATGCAACAGCTGTGCATCAAGCCCAGAGAGCTACCATCCACCTGCAGAGGAGGACGGATTCTCCAAGACAAACATGGAACTGACAGATTGATCACCTGATGTATTTGACCATATTGGGAAGAGGCATTGCTCACTCCAGGGAAGGAAACGAATCATAGTTCACTCAGCTGGGATCAATGTTTACATTATCACTTACTAAGGGAGACACTGGCTAGTCACTGAACCTCTCACAGGAGACACCTGTAGGAAGTGGATGGGAAGCGGGGAAGTGCTTTGTACGTCTGTGGGTAGTGTTAGGGTCCTGAACCTTGTGTCTGCTATAGTGAAAAGTCAATTGATAATGTTTCAGATTGAAAGAAAAGGTAAATAGAGTATCCACATCACTTAGAATATGCAGAGAAATACCAGAAGGAACAACGAACACCCAAAAGTGGTTGCCTCGGGCTTCCCTGGTGGCGCAGTGGTTGAGAATCTGCCTGCCAATGCAGGGGACACGGGTTCGAGCCCTGGTCTGGGAAGATCCCACATGCCGCGGAGCAACTAGGCCCGTGAGCCACAACTACTGAGCCTGCGCGTGTGGAGCCTGTGCCCCTCAACAAGAGAGGCCACGACAGTGAAAGGCCCGCGCACCGCAATGAAGAGAGGCCCCCGCTTGCCACAACTAGAGAAAGCCCTCGCACAGAAACGAAGACCCAACACAGCCAAAAAAAAAAAAAAAAAAGTGCTTGCCTCTTATGAATGAGATTTGGGGTGAAAGAGGGACAATCAGGGGGCTGCTGGTTTTCTTAATAGGCTGTGACTCATTTGACATTTTTAACTATGTGCATGTGTTGCTTTAATAAAAATAAAAATTAAATTAAAAAGTGATAATGAACATTCAAAGCCCTAAGCATACTTTCTAACCATAAAGCCGCCTCAAGAGGCACGCACGGCACTCCTGACACTTGGGGTAGTGGAAGCACCTCTCCCACCCCCTTCTCTTCCTCTCCCTCATTACCCCGAGGCTCTCTTTTTTCCTCTTCATAGCACTCAGTCTTTTAAAGCACTTCATTTATTAATTTGCCAGTGTGTGTATGTTTGATCTGCTTCCCCCAGAAGGAGGGGGCGGGCAGGGACCCAGTCTTGTTTATCGCTACATCCCTGACATCTAGTCTAGGTCCCAGCACATAGTAGGTGCTCGATAAATATGTGTGGTCCAGCACTGGCTCACTGAGCAGCCTATGCCGGTCAGTGGGTTCTAAGGCCCATCAAGGAGACTTGGGTGTTCAAAAGTGTCTGTTCTCCTGGAAGCAACTCAACCACGAAAAGCTGATGTGCATGGGAGCCCAGCAATGATGCGGGTGCCCAGGCACTCTCAGGCACACGTGTGCACACCGCAGCGTACTCCCAGGGAGCAGCATGCTTGCTTATTGTCTGCTATTAGCAGCCTGCAGGATCGGCCAAACTGTTCTGCAGCCTTTTATTGGTCTTTCAGCCAATACCCTGTAAATTAGAAGGAAATGGTTGTCAAGTGGCTTAATGGCAAATCGGTGGCAGAGGGTGAAAGACCCGTGCCATGCACCAGCAAAGGAAGCAAGGTGTTCTTCCTGTGCCTTGGGAGTGGGGGTAGCTCAAGGGAGGGGGCTGGGAGGGGTGAGGCCATCTCTGCAATGCAGGCGTCTGCATGAAGGGTGTGGCCGGCAGAGAAGCTGCAAACCCACCTAGGAGAACGACCTCACTCTTGAGGGCCCACAGGCCTGTGGGGTGCCACCTGGCCCTCCTACCCAGGCACTGGGCACCCCACACCTTGGAGCTTGATCTCCATGCCTCTCGCTGACTCCGGCTTGTCTGAGGTCCTTGTCCCGCCCTGGACCAAGAGGTTCTTCTGTCGTCCCTGCTCACAGAGCCTTGGTCTCCCCTGCAGGCAGTCCTCTCCCATTGTAATTCCCGGTCCTTTGGGGGGGCAATCTGATTAACACCCACTTCTCCCCCTAGGGATGTGTGCAGTGAAGACAGGGGCTGTGCCTGAAGCACCCACCACCAAAGCGCCCAGGCCAAGCACAGCCCTGGCCCCTGGCCCAGTATTTACACGTCTGGGCGGTGGAAGGACCTAGTGGCAGTGGTCTGCCTGCCATGCCAGGACAGAGAAACAAAGGCTCAGGGAACCGGAGAGAGGCTTGAGGGACCCTCACTTTGAAGATGAGGGCAGTGATACCCACTGAGCTGGGCTGGGGCTGGGAACAGAACGCGGGGGTCTTGACTCCCAGTTCTGGGTTCTTTTAACAGCTCCAGGCTGTCCTGTTGTCTGATGACGGGTACATGCCAGGCCTGGGGTGGGGAAGCGGCCTGGATGGAGCACGAGGTCCAGAACGCCCAAGGGCTCTGGGGCCTGACCATCCCGTGGTCACAGCAAGCTCAGAGCAAGGAGCTACTGAAATGCAGACCGCGTGGGCTCCCCACGGCTGGGAACCCTCCAGAATTTGGGTTATTGACAGGGGACTTGGGGGCCACTGTACGTGTTAGTCCCACTGACTAACACACAGGATGCCCATCTCCTTCCAAAAAACTTCTCAAGCCCCCAGGTCTAGGTGAGGCGCCCCTTCCTCTGGGATCTCCCAACCTGGATGCCTTGAGCACCTTACCTCCCAGCACAGAGCTGGGACCTTGGGAACATTAGTTGAGTCACAGGATGACGTTTGAGTCACTGAGTCTGTGTGTGGAACGTGCTAAGTAGACCCCACCTCCCATCGAGGTCAATGCCCAGTGAGGGCACCATGGGGGTGCTCCTTCTGCATCTGCCCCCCCACCCCGTCTCTCTCATCCCTGCGGCCACAACCCACATGCCAAGCCGAGCTGGCATCTCCAGAATCATCTCCTTCCCATCCCAGCTGATCCTAGAACCATCCTCCCAGCAATCTGCCTCCAAAAGGCTGTGTTGTGGCCATTCACAAAGATCTCTTGGAAATCCTCCCCTAGGACTCCAGGCTGTGACAGTGTTTTTTTTAAGAAAGCAGGGTCTATCACTGAATTTTCCTTTTAATGGTTTTATAGCGACATGCAATGCTTTTGTTTCCTGAGAGAAAAGGCATGTTTCAGATGAATTATTAACCAAAAAGAATTGACTGTGAGCAAGAAATCTTCCATTTACTCGGGAGAGAAATGCACAGACAGCTGCCTGCGACAGGCTATCTCTTACAGGGTCAACGGGGGGAGCCGGGAGGGGGCATTTGCTCTCCTACACCGGGCGTAACTTCTGCTGCTCCTCCCCCAACCCACCTTCCCCAGGTCAAGCTTCCTTCCAGGAGGCTTCTGGGAGAACTGGCCTCTATTTCTGCCCCCACTGACCGTGAGTAGCAGCCCCTCCTGTCACTGATTATCTGTCCTCCTGCGCCAGGGATGCCCTCTCTGGACTGTGAGGGTCTGGACGGCAGAGGGCTGGGTCTTCACCCAGAGGAGGTTGCTGATGTGGGCGCTGGGGCAGAAAAGGGACTGTGCTCCGTTTACTACGTGGGCCCGGGAGGCTGACACCTATGCAGTATCTCCTGGGCTCCTCTGTTTCTTGGGTTTGGCCAATGGGAGGCACCTCCAGGAGACCTGGGAGCCTGGAGAAAGAAAGGGTGGGGAGTTTTCTCCCCCCACCTGCTGTTTTGGGGCTGCATCTCCCGCAGTTCCAACCACAGGTCCTGCTGATTAGCCCTTCTTTCGAGTCTCCGGGCTCTCTAGGTTCCCCCTTGTATTATTTCCGTTGTCCTAGGGGTGCTAAGAGCTCCCACCGCTTTTAGTCCTGAAATGCTTCACGAATTCCACCGCTCGGTGGACCTGCCCACACCCCCTGGAGGAAGCCCCGCCCACACCCCTGGGAGGAAGCCCCGCCCACCCTCCGGGAAGGAGTCCCAGCCACACCATGGAAGGGATCCACTGAGCCGTCTGGGGGGTGAGTTCTCTGCCTTTCCAGGAGGCTGACAGACCCGGGAACCAAGAGCCCAGAGCCAGCGGAAGGAGACGGGAGGCCCCTCCGGTTGCTCCAAGGGCGGTGAGGGCGGGGCCTCCACACACCTGTGAGGGCCGCCGCTCCGCCGAAACAAGGCCACCGCTGGCCGAAACGCCACGGTGCGGAGCTGTGACCGTCAGCTTCTTCTGATCGGTTCGCCCTGCCCTCCTGCCCTTGGAGCAGGTAGCCCATTTCTTCAGGAGAGTTTGGGGCAGAGAGAGAGAGGCAGAAGCGAACCCGTATCTTTTGGAAGTGCCTGAGCTTATTAAAAAGATGCTGCAGCCTGTCTCTGGGGGAAGGAGGGTCCTTGAGGGGACTGCTGCCCCGTTCTCTGGCAGTGCCCCAGAGAACTTGCACACTGTTCCCCCAGAACCTTCAGTAGCTCCCTGTGTCTACTGAATCACGGGCCAGCAGCTCCGCCTGGTGGGACAGACGCCTCCGCTGTCGGGCTCAGGGTTCCCTCCAGCCTCATCTGCCCCGTCACAGGGGCTTCCTGGTGCCTGGAATGCCTCCCCTGCTCTGCTTCTTAAAATCGTCCTCCCGCTGCAGCAGGCTCTCAGCTCAAATGCTGTTTCCTCCCCATCAGAGTTCCCATGCCTTCTGCCTTTCCTGCCTGGTCACCAGGACACTCCCAGGCTGTTGGCCTGATGCAGCCCTGACCATATGCATGTTAAGACTTTTGATATTTTACTCTTTCTGCTTTTGAATCATTAAAGTGAAATCACACAGAACAACGACTAAAAGGGTAAAGTTAAATAACTTTGGTCTTATGATTGCTCAGAATAGATCCTCTAACTTTGGGCCTTAGGGAATTTTTTTTAAACTTTCTTAAAAACATATTAACAATCCCTGTGGCCCGCTGGCATTTTGCAACATTATTGTTTGTCTTTTGATTTTATCTTCCCCTAACATCCCCCAAGGCCAGGGAGGCCATTTTTTTGGAGGAGGCTAAGAACTGGAAATCAAAGGACATAGCCAGAGCTACTGTATTGTAAGTGCAGGGGGTGTCACACCGTGGCCTATTCTGCAGTACTTAGGGCCCTGGACACACCTCAAACCTCCTCAGGCCCCAACAATAACCATATTGAGCTGCACACCCCAACTCAAGTGAGATGGTAGTTAACAGAAATGACGGAGAGTGTTATTGAAAGATAATTTGCTGTTTGGATCATTCATGATCCTGCTGGAACACTCCTATTCATCCTTCAAAACCCAGCTGAGGTGGCACATTCACGGAAAACCTTCTCTGAGGCATCACTACCTCTCCTCCCAAGAGAACCTCGCTCCCTCCTCTGTCAGCCTTCTTCCTCTGTCTTTGACTATGGAAACAGTGAAAGTTGGTGCAGTACTTGGTGAGCATGTACTGTATGCCAGGCACTGCAGAGTATACATATTATGCAGGCCATTCACAGAAGGCATCTCACCGTTCCCCAGGGTAAGACCGTTATTCTTGACTCCCATTTTACCAATAGGGAAACTGAGGGCCAGAGAGCTGATTTCCTCCTGGTCACACAGCTTGAACTGGAGTCTGAATTTAGATCGGACTCCCAAACCCAGTTCCCACTCCAAACCAGCATGGCACCCCCTCCAGCCGCTCCATCACCCACCCTGCAAGGATTACTTCCATGCTCCCAGGCCTGGAGAGAGCTCTTCACAGCAGGGCCTGCGACTTACGGATAGGGGAGCTTTATACCGCATCGAGCCTGACATATAATTGGCGCTCATCAAATTGCTCGCTGAACCCCCTAAAAGGACAGGGGCATAATATCTGAGATCAACTTTAAATACTTCAGCAAAGAAAAAGGTACAAAGAAAAGGAAAGAGAGTAAATATTAGCCAGATCTTGGTAACTGCTGAATCGGGGTGAAGGTAGATGGGCGTTCACTGTACATTCTTTCTGCTTATTAAACGTGTAACAATTTTTATTATTAAAAAACAACCAAAAACAGAATGGGGGTGGGCAGAGGACTCCTGAGCCCAGCTGGGCTCCCCTCTGGGCTCAGAGCTGGGTGAGCACTCACCTCTTTATGGCTTTGTAGCAAATGATGACAAGCACAGTGAGAAACACCAGGGAGGCACAACAGACCGCGATGATGATCACCGGCCCCGACCACCAGCTTTCCTCAGTGGGACACGAGGTAGCGTTGGGAGCTGAAAGAGACGGGAGCAGCCTGAGTCTCCCCTGGATGAGTGGGTCCCAGCCGGCATCAGAGCTGGAACGTTGCGGGTGACACCAAGGCTGGTCTCACCGCCATCCATCACCCAGATGAAGGCTCTCCAACCTGTCCTGCTGTCCCCACCCCCGCCCAGCGGCAGGTGACATCATGGTTGGCCTCCAGCCAGGCAACGTGCTCCGAGCTGGGGTCAAGCACCGCACCCGGGGCCATCCATCCTCCCTTGGCATGAGCTAACTGACAGCAGGGTCGGGTTTAATTTCCCATGAAAAGTAACAGAACATCTCATTCTCTCAGTTGGGACATTAAATCTGCTTCCTCTGAAGGTGAGGGTGACGAGCAGGGCCCGCAGAGCACGATGGGCGGGGGAGAGAAAGGGAGGCCTGTCAACGTCCGTTTCGTAAGCTAATTTTTTGCAAGAGGCAAATTTTCTCCCTTCTTGGGTTGGTCCATGTGGTGGGTTTCCGCAGCTGTCTCAGCCTGCACAGGGTGGCCACAATTTGGAAAGCATATGACGTGGGTGCTGCAGGACACCCTTGTCGTTACTCAGTCCGTGGGGTCCTTGGGGTGAACCTGTCCTCCCCCTTGGCGTGAGCTGTGTGGGTGGACCCACACACGGGTGTAGATGAGGCTTGCAACAGAGCCGGTTTACTCGGCTCCGAGAAAAGCAGAGACATCACACAGCCTATCCCAGAGGCTCTGGAAGACCTAGACCCAACTGGAAAGAATTGCCTGGAATTGCAAAAGGAATGGAAGTGAGGGAAAGAGAGAGAGAAAAAGGGAGAGGGAGGGAGGGAAAGAGACAGGGGGCTTGTAAGGGAGGACAGATGGACAGACAGACATACAGACATTACTAGTTTGGGGCAGTTCTTCAAGACGTGAATATATGCAAAAGAATCAAAACTATGCCCCAGACTTAATAATAGGCACCTCGAGGGCCTCCCTGGTGGTGCAGTGGTTGGGAGTCCGCCTGCCGATGCAGGGGACACGGGTTCGTGCCCCGGTCCGGGAGGATCCCACATGCCGCGGAGCGGCTGGGCCCGTGAGCCATGGCCGCTGAGCCTGCGCGTCCGGAGCCTGTGCTCCGCAACGGGAGAGGCCACAACAATGAGAGGCCCGCGTACCGCAAAAAAAAAAAAAAAAATAATAATAATAATAGGCACCTCGAAGGGTACAACAGTGACAGATTTCCCAAAGGAAAATGACAGGGAATAGTAACAGGGAATAGTGACAGATTTCCCAAAGGACACCATGGGTGGCTTCATTATTAAATTACTATTATTGATGATGTTGTTATTGTTATAATCATCAAGGTGTAATTTACATATAATGAAATGCACCCATCCTAAGTGTACCATCTGATCAGCTTTGACAAATGCGTCCACCAGTGTAAGCCACACCTCTTATCATGACATAGAATATTTCCATCACCCCAGAAAGCTTCCCTGTGCCTCCTTCTAATCAATCCCTACCCTGCTGGCAACCAGCAAAACCCTGTTTTGCTTTCTAAAGTCACAGATTAGATTTGCTTGTTCTTGAAATCCACATAAATGGAATCATGCCGTGTGTATTTTTGTTTGCTTCCTTTGTATAGCAGTGGTTTTGTGATTCACCCACATCGCTGCATATTTCAGTAACTGCTTCCTTTTATAGCTGAGATGTATTCCATTGTATGTATATACCGCAATTTGTTTATCCTGGTCACCTGCTGATGGACACCTAGGCTGTTTCCGGGTTTTGACTTTTGTGAACAAAGCTCCTATAAACATTTGCGCACATGGTATAGACATACTTTCTTGATATGGACATGTGTTCCTGTTTCTCTCGGATATACACCTAGGAATGGGATCACTGGATCCTGTGGTTTGTGTATGATTAACTTTGTAAGGAATTGCCGTGCTGTTTTCCCCAAGTGCTTGTACTCTTGTATACTCCTGTTGGGAACAAGGAAAGATGGAGAGAAGGGAGTGGTTACAGGTTACCAAACTGTTATCAAATTGTGGCATTGTTGCATCTGGATTAGGAGATCCAGGAAGCCTTTATGTGCTTCCCAGGGAACAGGTGCTAAAGCCCCATTAACAGGTGCAAGGTCCCCAGAGGTGGAGCTCAGATCCACACAGAGACCAAGCAGATTCAGAAAAGCATCCTAAGAAATGACTGGAACAGGATGTCACTGAGCCACACGGCTGCTCTCAGCCCAGTGAAAGCCGGCCTTTAGAAACTCCAACACTCAAAAGATAGAGAATATAGCATTCAAAAGGGGAATAAACTCTAGAATAAGGGAGAGGCAATCCGAAAGGATTCTCATTTTTCCCCATGATGAACTTCTTCAGTGCTTTTTCTGTGAAATATCAAACACAAAATCCTTCCCCCTCATTGTTCATCTTGGGGGTGCCTCTGGCTTCGCTCAGTCTCCCCAGGGTGACTGGGGACAGATATTCCCCACAACAGTGGTCATTGCTGGAGAATCAGAAGAGCAACCAGATACGCGGGGTCCCGGCCCCCAATGGTTTGCATTTTCACTGCCAAGGGAAGCAATTTTGTTTTCTGTCCATTCTACCACCCAGGCTATGACACCTCTGGGCAAGTGTCCAGGGCCAAGCCTGCAGCCCATGGTAACCCTCACACCAGTGGCCCACAGTTTACCCAACACTCCCATGGCCAGGGCATTCGTCTACCAGTGTGTGGCCTCAGCCAGGGGCAGCATCCCTCCTGGGGGCATTTGGAAATCCGGGTGTGGGGGCTGTCTTTGGTCGCCTAGCAGCTATGGATATTAACAACAGTGACCCGGATATTCCCACGCAAGGTAGACTTGTCCCTCCAGAGTGCCACCAGGGCCCCTGTTGAGAAATTCCATCAACTCGAAACAGAAGAAAGGGTTGATTCTAAACTTCGTTTGGAATTAGACGCTAAATTTCAGAGTGCGTCTCGTGATGTTCTTTCCTTTATATTCGCTGTTAATGAGGTGGGAATTTCCTTCTTGCTGACTTTTTTCAAACACAGTTGATAATGAAAGCAGGGAGGTTTGTTCTAGAGGGTCCTTCTGCAGAGGGTCCCCCTCTAATATTCAGCAGTGTACTGCTCACCACTTGCATGTGAGGAAACCACCCCAAGCAAAGGAGGTGTTTTGTGAAACAGTCCAAGGCGTAAATCTTGGATTTTGCCAAGAAAACAGCTATTGTGTTCAAAGAATGCATCCTTATTTACCCTTGCTTGACTCATGCCTTTTACATTAGAAAAGATCGGGGGATGTCGGAGTCTGAGGAAGCCTAGGAGGTGTCATTTCAGAAAAGAGAATAAATGCTGAGGCTGGGGATCAAGCAGCTTTCCCAGGGGCCAGGATTCGGACCCCAGGATCTTCAGGCTGCAGGCCAGGTCTGCCCCCGCCTGAACTTCCTTCTCATTGGGCGTGGCCAGTACTCCTTTCCAGATGTGATGAGACCATTTACCCTGTGGGCAGACGGATGGCTCACATTCGAGAAGACAGAATCATGAAGGTTCTCACTCATCCATTCATTTGTTCATTCATCCACCACATATTTACTAATCACCCTCTGTGCCTGGCACCGTGCTAGGAGCTGGGAGTACAGAGGTGAATTAGATGTAACCTGTGCCCTTCCCGGGTCTAATGCCAGCTGCCAAGACCTGATCACCTTGCTCAAGGAGACGGCAGGCTCCAAGAGGAGAGGAGACACAGGAGGTGCTGATGTGCAAGGGGAAGGTCACTTGTGGCCGAGGAGAGGAAGCCACTCGGCGCCAAGGTTCAAGGGGAGGGTGATGCCTTGTGAGAGGCAAGTGGTCAGACGGAGGAGGGTGCTGAGGCCACCAGAGCGTGAAGCCGCTGACACGAGGCTGCCGCGGAGCTGACTTCTCTGTCACTCCCCCTCGCTCCCTGCCAAGATTCTGCAAACACGACAGACAGGCAGGAGCTGTCATGATATCTCAGGGGTCACGACACCCTCCCTCCTGGGACTCAATGAGGCTTTGTCTGCTGTATTCATTAAACACCCCTGATGCCTGTAAAGATAATGAGACTGGCAACCAGAGAGCGATTTAGAACAACACGGACTCAGTTTTGCTTTTTCGCAGTAGCTGCTGTCTTTTCAGTCAAGAAATGCAGCATTAAAAGCTTATATTTGGGACTGCAGCTTCCGGCCAAGGTGGAGTAACAAGGCCCAGAGTTGGCATCACTACCCATCCCCTCCCAACATCCAAAAGATGTACCAAATAGACAAAACAATGGTCTCAAAACAACGGACATCAAGGCAACAAAAGGCAGCGAGAGACAAGAAACAAAGGAGGTGGGAGTTCCCTGGAGGCCTAGTGATCGGGGTTCCGGGCTTTCATTGCTGTGGCCTGGGTTCAGCCCCTGGTTGGGGGGAACTGAGATTCCACAAGCTGTGCCGCGCAGTCAAAAAACAAAACGAAACAAAAACAGAGAAGGTGAGCGGTACGGCTGCCCCAGCTTACTGCCTGGAGACAGTTTCTAAATATCAGTCCTGGAAGGGAGATGCCGCCCAGGTCCAGCCCACTGAGAACATCGAGGAAATGGGGCCAAGAGGAAGCAAGACAGACGAGGCCCCTCCCCAAGGGCACCTGCAGAAAAACAGAGGGAGCCAACAGCACCCACAAATAAATAATTACAGATTATGGTAAGTGCTAGAAAAGAAATGGAGAAGAGGCCGAGATGCCCCCACAGGTGTCTGGAAAAGAAGCAGTTGGGGGCAGAGGGGTCGCTTTGGATGTCCCCATCTGAACGGTATCACGGGGGCTAAGCAGACCAAGGAGGTTCCTGCTGGGGTGTGTGGACCTGCCTGAGGTCCGGTGTCGCAGAGGAACTGCGTGAGGTCAGCTGCTCTCTGGGACACGCGCCTTTCCTGTATTCCTCACTGGGGTATTTGTGTCTATCAAATGGGACGACAGAGACAGTGTTCTCGAGGCTACCAGGAGTACCTCCCTCCCTCGCGTGGCACCAACTCTGAGGCCGCTATTAGTCCCCCTTCTGCAGTGGGGACACACAGGCAGGGGCCTGCCAGGATTGGAACCAGGTGTGCCTTGTGACAACACTCACGGCCAACTCAGCGCATCTTTACCTTGGACCTGGGGCCTGCCACTTCCATCTCTTCTTCAGAGCCCGCTGTGCACTGGAGATGTCTGATTGACAGGAGGGGAACTGAGTGGGGCATGAATGAATCAAAGGAACAGTGAGTTGGGTGGAAACAACCTTAGTTTTGCAAGGTATTTTTCAAGGATTGCTAGAAGGGAGTGAGAGCCATGTTCTTTGTTTTAACCTGATGTTTCCATTGTGAGATGGAGGCTGTGATTTCTCCCTGGCTCGGCCTCTGGACCCGCACGTGGCCACCTGCGGAGGCCAGCCCCACGCTCACGTGGCTCAGTGTTCCTTGAGCGCAGCCTGATTGCCAGGCCCTGCTGGTGACACCACGGGCATGCAGTAACCTCTAGGCCATCCTTAGACGTCTCCAACTTTCACAGTCTGGTGACTCCTGCCCAGGTTACCCGAGCGGCTTCCCGACTGATGCCCAGGAGCTGGCCTTGGTCACGGCCAGGTGAGGAGGTGTGACTTGCACAGAAAGCTGCCACTCTGCTTCCTGCCCCTCACAGCTCAGCTCCCAGCCCACTGGGCGGATCACAGCCCCTGAGCGTGGGCTGCAGTGTCAAGGGTCCCCTGGGCTGCAGAGACCGGTCTCCTTTGAGGGGCTGATGTCTGTAAACATGCTTCTCAAACCACAGCGGACACGCTCAGCCTTTGCGCTGTGGAAACTGAGGTCAGAAGCTGGCCCGGGCCTCACGACACGGCCAGGGACTCGTCACCCTTGGGTATCAGGTGCTGCCCTGGGCTTTGGGAGCAGATGTGAAGGGGGCCACACAGCCCCGATCCCAGGGACGGTCTCGGGGCACAGCTGGCCCTCAGGGTGGGTGGGCTCCGTTTCACTTCCACACCCTGCCGCCCACGTGGAGGGTCCAGCATGTCTAGGAATCATGCACACACTGCAAGTTGGTGGAGTGTTTGAAGAGCCTTTAAGAGGATGGTTACTCTCGTCTTGCCTCTGCCTGCTCGCCTAAAACCCCTGTTGGTTTTATGTGGCGCACGAGGACAGCAAGGGGTCCAGGAACTTTGCTAGTACATCTGTGTGGTGGCAACACCCGGCCCCCAGACCCTTCAGACAAAGGAGGACACGAGGCCGGGAGGAGGGGAGGGGCAGACCTGGGCTTCCCGTCCCCCAGCCCTGCTTTATGTGCTGCCCCCGAGGACCGTGAAGGACCTGGATTCTCAGAAGTTCCTTCACGGGCTGATGGCCCTTTCCCTTCACTGCCTCGGGGTCCCCAGCCCCACCTCTGTTGGGCTGCTTGACACAGACCCCAAATCCAACGGCGACGGCCCCTCCCTCTCACGCCCCACACAGAGCCCATTGTCTGCGGGACACAAGGGACCAACTCAGGCCGCTGCTCTCCATTCACCGGCACAGGCCTCCACTGGGAGGTCTGTGCCAGGGGCGTCCACCCCCCTGCCCGGGCCAGCTTGGGGTGAGGCGCTCACTCGTTTCCTACCGGCACGTTGCCAGCGTGTGTGGCCGGACTTTAAACCACAGATACAAGCTCAGACCTTGATGCTTTACACAACGCCCTGCAATCAGCCCCCGTTTCTGGAGAGAAAGGAGAAGCCTCGTTTGAGTTGCTCCGATGAAAGCAGTGAGCATCGGCACCTCAGCGCGGGGGCTCCTTCCACCCCTTCTCGGCCGCTGGGGATCTGGCTGTGGGTGCAGCACAGAGACCCCCCTTTTCCATAAGTCTTCCCCATTCCTCCCCCAGACCTGAGGCTCCCACAGCAGGAAGCCCCAGGCTGCCTAGTAAGAGCAGGCAGAAGGCGTGAATTCCCTGCTCCTGGGGGAGGGCCTCAGCAGTTTGCCTTTTCCAGAACCCAGGGCCCCTCCCTCTCCACCCTGCAGGTTGGACACTGCAGCCTGAATGGGGGTCCCTGGCCTCCAGGGCGGCCAGGGAGGGGCAGTGTTCCGGGGAAGCCGTGCTGTGCCGGGCCGGCGTGGAGGGCCATCTGTCTTGCCCACTACGCCTCCCGCAGTCCTGTTGCTGGTCTCCACTGACTTCCACACCCAGCCCGGGAGCCCCCTTCCTGTTCCTGCCAGCCGGGCTCTAGGGGCTGCTGCAGCTGAGCATTCCCTGGCTTTCGTCCTCTGTAGATGGACTTCGTTGGTCTATGGAAGCGCGGGAGGCCTTAGCCAGCCTCTGGTGAGGGGCTCAGCCAGAAGACAGACCTCAGTTGGCCACCAGGACTCCAGAGGGGCTGGAGCCACAAGGGCCAGGCGGGCTGGACAGCTCACTGGGCTTCACAGGGAGGGCTGCCCAGGGCCCCTGGACCTCCCCTCACTGTGCTACCAGTGGCCCCCCAAACATCTTCTCCGCCTCGGCTTCTTTTCCGCCACTGCTACGTGTGTGCAGCCTCTCTCAAATCCCCACCTTCCGTGCTGGAAACAACCATCAGTGAGCTGCCCCCTTCCTGTCCTGCCCTCGTTCCAGGCTCAGGCCCCAGCCTGGGGGTCAGCACGCCCTCTGCTCCACAGCTAGGCCACCAGTGGCCAGTGTGGCTGAGCACTCCGACCTCCTCTCCACCTGCCTCTCCCTGACTCCTGGGGAGTCCTGTCTGGTTATCACTGTCACCAGGCCCCTCATCCCTGGGGTACCTCCCCCAGTTCAGCACAGTGGCTCTTCAAAGGACCTGGAAGGATCTGGGGTTAAATTCCAGATTCCGACCCTGGGAAAATCATTTAATCTTTTAGATTTAATCTCAATTTAAATTCCACTATAAATTGGGAGGAAACAACAGCACCTCCTCCACCGGGCTGGTGCAAGGATGAAATGAGATATGAGATCAGGGAGCTCGCAGCAGACTCCCCTCAGCTGCCCCCGCATCCTTCCCCTTCTCCCTCGCAGAGCCCCAGTTCTCCTCCTGTGTCCCTGATCCCCTCTACAGGGCCCAGGCCTTGGGGAGGCAGGACCAGCTCAGGTCTCAGCCAGGCCTGGTCGTTCTAGCCCTCTGCTCCTAATTGGGTCAGAGGTGGGCACGTCATGCAGTTCTGGCCAATGACACGCGGGGAACAGTCTGCCGGACGCTTCCAGACCTGTCTCCTTGCTGTTAGAGGCATGAAAACAGGCAGGCTTCTTTCCCTGTGGACACTGCCATGCCCTTCTTTACCACCAAACAGAGCAGCTTTGGGGGCGCTGAGGGTGCTGGCGTGCAGGGTGGGTGGATTGCAATGTGAAGTAGGGTGGCCTCCAGGGGCGACTTTTGAGCAAAGACTGGGGTTTGGTAAGGGGGTTCATCATGCAGGTACCTGAGGGAAGAGCCAAAGCAAAGGCCCTGATGTCACTGCGGGCCTGGCATGTTGGCATGACGTGGGCAAGGGGAGGACGGGAGGAGATGAGATGGCTCAGGGTCTGGAGGCCACGAGAGAGGTGTGGGCCTTTACACTGAGAAATGAGGTGCAATTGAGGGGTCTGGAGAGAGGGGTGGTGAGGTGTGACTTACACATTGGCTCAATCACTCTGTGTTTAGAGTAGACTATAGACCGTGTGTGTGTGTGTGTGTGTGTGTGTGTGTGTGGCAGGGGGTGTGTGCCAGTGTGGGAAGCTGGGAGGATACTGCCGATAGCCCAGGAGAGAGCTGACGGTGGCTCAGATGGGGGTCAGCAGCGGAGGTGGTGGGCAAAGGTAGATTCTGAATATGTTTGGAAGGTAGGGTTCACGAAAGCTTGGATGTGGGTGTGAGAGACAGAGAAGAGGTAAGGATGACTTGAAGGATTGGGGGCTGAGCAAGCGGAAGGATGGAGCTGCCGTCAAGCGACGGGGAAAGCTGGGGCAGGACAGGCTTGCTGGGTGTGGAGGTCGGGAGTAAAGTCTGAAATTCCCATCACACACCCAAGGGAGATGGCAACCCAGCAGCGGGATCTAGATTCTGAGTTCAGCAGCAAGGGCTCTGCTGCAGGCATAAATTTGGGAGCTGTCAGCACCCAGTCCCGAGAGGGGATGAGATCATCAAGTGAGGGAGCGTGAGCAGAGTGGAGAGGAGGGTCCAGGCCTGAGCCCTGGGGAGCTCCACGGGAAGAGGCCAAGGAACAGAGAAGGAGGCAGCAAAGGAGGCTGGGAGGAGAGGCCAGCAGGGACAGGGGCCAAGGCGATGTGGGGTCCTGTGGCCAAGTCAGAGCAGGACGTCAAGGAGGAGGGGACAGTCCGCTGTGTCCGCTGCAGCTGACGGACAAACGCCACGAGGCTGAGAGCCAGCCACTGGATGGAGCAACGTGGCGGTCACCGCTGACCGCCACACAGGTGGTTTTGCGGAAGCGCTGGAGGAAGCTTGACCGGGGCCATCTAGGAGGGGATGTGGGGAGAGGAAATGGAAACAGCAAGTATGCACAGCTTTTTGGTGGAGTTGTGTTGCAAAAGGGAACAGCAACATGGAGCCACAGCTGGGGCGAGCAGTGGTGGCAAGAGAAGGATTCTAAGACGGGAGATGCAGCGTGTGTGAGTGCTGGTGGGCGGGACCCAGGAGAGGGGGCGGCCTGTGCACAGGTGGCAGGAGCTGTGCTGTGGAGGAAAGGTGGGGGGATGACAGGTGAGAGTCAGTGGAAGCTGCCTTCGGAGGGAGGCCAGGCCAGCGCCAGGGCTGAGAGCAGGATGGGGGAGGGGGTCGGCGTTCCAGGGGAGCAGAGAAGGTGATCTGGTTTTCTAGGAGAGCAGGTGGGTGACTGGTCTGGCTGGGGAAAGGAGGAGCTTGAAGGGCCAGTGGTGTGAGGGCGAGTCCAGTTCCAGGTTGGCCATTGTGCCCAGCCGCCTTCAGCTGCCGGCGGGGGGCAGCCGGGTTTGCCCAGCGTGTATGATGAAGTGGGTGCACCCGGGGAGTGAAGACGGTGCTGAACCAGAGGCGGAAACGGAGGCACACCGCCTGGTCACGTGAAGACGCCCAGCTCCACTTGGGTGGGTGGCGGAGCTGGGATTTGAACCCAGACATCTGGCTCCAGGGCCAACCCGTAACTGCTACACAGACCAAAAACCAGCGAGCCAGCAAATCCAGGGGAGCAATGCCAGGTGTGGAAAGGCAAGATCGGTGTCACCTTGGGCTGTGGGGAAGCCTCTTTGAGGAAGTGACATTTTGGTTGAGCCCTATAGGGTTGGGGACAGGGGACAGCCCTATGGAAAGGTCCTGTCTGGGTTGGCCTAGGCTGCAAGGGAAAGAATGGGGAATGGGCAGCTGGTGCCCCAAGCCTCTGCTTCCCCCCTGGTGATGGGATCACCCCGCTAAAGCCCTGCTGAGGGGCTCTGGGCCCTTCCATCTGTGAGTCCCGGCCGGTTCCCTGAGCTCCACGAGACGCTCACTTCTCTGATTTATTTACTTCTGCCCGGCATCCCGGGCATGGAGCCCAGCGTGGTGGCAATGTGGCCGCTTATCGTAAAGGACACGGTTCTCAGGATCGGCTCCTGGGGGGGGGGGGGCATTAAGAAAACACCCAATACATTATTAATAACTGTCTCCATCGTTCCCGTGCCTAATTAAGAAAGGAAAATTATGAATTGGATTGAAGTGTCTATGGTGGGGGCAGCCTTGGTGTTTCCCGATGCCAGGGAGAGGCCTGGGTGGAGGCCTGAGAACAGCAGGCCGCTGCCTGGGGCAATTAATTTTGCCTCTGATGGCGACTGCAGAACACGTCTCCCCTTGTTCTTCACCCAAACAGCCCTCTTTGTGAGGCTCCTCAAGGCCGGGACTTGTACTCAGCAGCTCTGCTGTCTTTCTGGAGCTGCAGCCCACACCTTCTCTGTGCCTGGCCCTGGGGACCCTCCCCAGATCTGCCGAGCCTTCGGTTCCCACCCAGGGCTGCAGATGCACCGCTGCCTGGAAGGGCTACGTTCAGCCAGCCTAGAACAGCGCAGCACTGTCCAGAAGTGAGGAGACGGCGCCACAGGGGAAAGCTCTGGGGAACCACCTGAGCCCACCCTCATTGCCCCGACTCCTCCTTGTTCGAGGACAAATCCATTCACTCACTCAACACCTATCTGCTAAGAGCCTACGACATGCCACGCACGGGGCTAGGTGCTGGGGAGAGGAAGGTTGGCAAAAACACACAGGGACGCTGCCCTTGTGGTCCAGTCTGCTGAAGAATGGACACGAATTCACTAACCACCAGCTAAATGCACGTTTGATTCCTGCCTCACCAAGATACTGGGCATGTGCCTTAGGTACAAACAGCAGGAAACTACAGAACAAAAAAATAAGAATTCCCCGAACATGAAGACCCAACATAGGCTGACGGAGCGCAATGGGCTCATCTTCGTGAGAGGCTCATGACCTTGGGACAGGAACATGCTCCCAATGGTTTATGTTAAATGCTCAGCAGAGCCCCAGCACCGAGTTGATACTCAATACCTGTTGGGAGAACTTTCTCCCTTTCCAGAGGGCACTTAGATGATGGGGTCTCATGACTGCCCATTCAGGTAGAATCTGCTCGGTCCAAACAGCCGTCATCACTGTGAAGAGGGGTTCAGGATCCACTCAGCCCAAGGGTCAACAAACTCGGGCCCACAGGCCAAATCTGGCCCACCACCTGCTTTTGTAAATAAAGTTTTATAGAAACACAGAACACGCCCATTTGTTTACATATTGTCACGGCTGCTTTCTTGCTGCGTCGGCAGAGTTGAGTAGCTGCAGCAGAGACTGTATGGCCTGCAAAGCCTAAGTTATTTACTCTCTGGCCTTTTACAGAATGAGTGTGTCCACCCCTCCCTAACTTCCGTGGTCTTCGGCTGAGATTCTCAGACAAGCTTAGAAAACTGATCTGAGAGACCCCTGAAATTATGCCGCATATTTGCATGTTACCAGTACACGTTCCACGCCTTATTTTATATTTTAGAAAGTCCCTTTACTCCAAATGTCCCACCAGTGCCCTGGTGGGGAGGTGTCTAGACGTGTGACAGGGCTCTGTGCTGTCGGGGAGTTTTAACAGTGACAGTCTCGACTTGGCCACACCGCGCCTGCTAAGTGCTCAGTTGCCGGGGGCACAACATTCCCTGGAAGGCGGGTGGGGGGCATCTACGGTGGTAATATGCCAGGTACCATCCGCGGCCCTGCTGCAGGGGCAGACAACAAAGGGCAGGGTCACCACCATAACACGTTGGGGGCTCTTCAGGTCAGGTCTAGGGCCCGTGAGTGGAGGCAATGGGACGGGGGCAGATTTAGGACGGACACCCCCAGGAGCTGCCGACACTAACTGTCCTTCAATGCAGCAGGCTGATTCCTAAGGCTGGGACAGCCGCCGCTTTGGCGTTAGGCTCCAGGACGCTTCTGGCCCCTGCTCTGTTGAAAGGCTTAGCCTCAGCTTAGCAGCGGCACAGGCGGCTCTGTTCCATTCCTCCTCTGACCGTTCTAAGCGCACAGGAGAGCCTCTGGCCCCTCCTTCCACCCACTGGCCCCTCTCATGGGTACATCTCGGGGTCTTTTTATTTGTTGGGCATTTGGACATCAGCTGCTGCAGCTGCCTTGCCCAGACTTGGCTGTGAAGGTGTGGGAGGTAAGGCGGGAGCTGCTTCCCACCTGCGCTGAGGTGCAGGGGGCATGCAGCTACCTTGACTTCCCTGGGCACCTGTACTTTCTTCAGAAGACTGCCTGGGGCTGCTAGAGTGGCCGAGCACAGGCAAAGAACCTGGGAATTTACTCCTCCAAAGCCCAGAGAGTCCTCAACCCGTGACAGGTACCAGGTGGGACAGTCAGCCTTTGCCACCAGCTGGGGACAATGGTGAGACATCACCAAGCCTCCAGAGCCCCCTATGGGGTCAGGCTCAAGCCTCCTGGACTCTCACTTGGCTTCCTCCCCACCCTGTCCCCCCTCGTCTGTTGCCTTCTAGTCTCCCCTGGGAACGCCTCCTTTAAGAATCCTTGTCTCTGAGGACATGTTCCACATCAGGAGCCCTAGACTCGAGGTCACCATGGTACCGAAAGATCGTGGCCTGCCTTCTAAGGCCTCAAATAAATAAAACTACATCCCAACGAGATTCATGTGTGATTTCTATGTTCTGGAAGATTCCTTCCCAGAACCAGCCTTTGCTAGTTCTCTGGACTGAGCCTAAGTTCTGTTTAAAAGGTCCCTGCTGGGTTAACCCAAGGATGATTTTTGTCCTGAATGCGACTACAAAGGGACAGTGACACAGCTGAAAAAGATCACTGCTGCTCAATTGGTCTTTGTTAAAAAAGGAAGAAACCTGCAATGTCTGTAGCTTTGGGGCAAAACCACAGTATTAAGAAGGAAAGAAACCTGTAGGGATGGTCCGTGGCCGCGCTCCGACAGAGTAGCCACCCGCCACATGTAACTACCTAAATTTAATTAAATTGAGTTAAAAGTTCAGTTTCTCACTTGTACTATAGCCGTATTTTAAGTGCTCGGTAGCCACATGTAGCTAATGGCTACCGTACTGGACAGCACGGGTACAGATCATTTACATCATTGCAGGAAGTCTACTGGACGGCACTGCCACGTGTCCAGGGTGATGAGAGGTGAGATGTCCTGCTTCGCTTTCCAAAGAGGCAGCCAAGAGTAGTTTTCATACCTCATGGGAAGCAAAATGAGACAGCCACACGTATGACGGCAGCCACACATATGACGGCAGCCACACATATGACGGCAGCCACACACATGACGACAGCCACATGTATGACGGCTGTGCTCTTTTCAAAGCCCTTTCTTCTTCAGATTCTTTTATTTCATTCTCATTTCTCCTCCCCCACAAATAGGCCAAGGCAGGAACTCTGAGCATCATTTTACAGGTAAGGAAACTGAGGGTTCCTAAGGACCAAAGAGGCAGAGTCACAGAGCCACTGGCAGAGTCACTGAGGCAGAGCTTCTGAGCTGTAAGGCCTCCGCTGCCACTGCTGGGAGGTTCCAGGACAATGACAGCAGCTGGGAGGCCCAACAGGTTGGCTCTCTGAGGAGCTGTAAGCGTGCTGGGGCGCAGCCTAACATCCACGCTTGGCTGGCACACTCAACAGCCATGTGGTTGGTGAGTGGAACACGTGACCCAGAGTAGTCACTCTGTCTTTGAGATGATGAAGCGGTGGCTCTGCCCTCCGTGATGAGCAGCTGTGCAGTGGTTTCGCTGCAGGGGATGGGGCCAGGCCCACGAGAACCCCACCGTCACACTCCCCGTGGACAACTTCCGTGACGCTGGCCTGTCTGAAGGACGGGGCAAGCTGACCCTGGGCAGAAGGTCTCAACTTGGCAGCGGGCTCCTGCCTGGGAATCCTGATCTCTTTCTGGACAAGCAGCTCATTCTCAAGATCAAGGCCACATAACCTGGTGGCGTTGTTTGGAAACCCCTGGAACTTTTGAAAGTCACTTCATCAGTCTGGACTTCAAATGCCCATATGCCAGATGGGAGTGGTGAGCTTGGCCTAGAGCTGGGTTCCTCAGCCTCGACACTGTTGACATCTGGGGCTGGATCTTCCTTTGCTGTGAGGACTGTCCTGTGCACTGGACACACTAGCTGACGGCCTCTACCCGCTGGGTGCCAGGAGCATCCCTCTCCCAACTGTGATGACCAAATGTTCCCTGGGGAACAAAATCTCCCGGTTGAAAACCAGGGGACTGGAAGGTCTCCAGGGCTGTTCCCTGGCTCCACCACGCGGTGCAGAGATGGATGCCTCCAATGCGGGCACGGCCAATAGTGCAGCCCTGACCTGCCTCCCAGAGTCCAGCACACCCGTCCCAGCCAACAGAAGGAGTCAGGCCTGATGGCCTCCCAGCTGGAACCTGAGATTCCAAGCCAACTGCCTCCACGACGACCCCCAGCTACTGAGAGGCTGCCCAGCGGAACTGCCCGTAACAGCATCCAAGAAGAGGGGAAGGCATTATTTTCCGAAGCATCCGTAATTCTCTCTGCCAAGGCAGGAGACAATGTGCCCTTGCTGCCCACAGTCCAGTTCATTCTAAATCGGAGAACAAGGAGCCCATTCACTCTCGGGAGGGGCGGAGGGCAGGCCGACACCCCTTCCGGGAAACGGTAGCCTTTAGCCTTCTCTGAGTGCTGGTGAGGGTGACACAGAAACTTGGGAGCTGGGAATGGGCACTGTTCATATCGTTGTCTTGTTTTTCCTCTGGTGAAAGAAGGGGACAGAAACTAATGGACGTTCCTCCCTGACCCGCCAGGCAGAACTCTGTCATTTTTCCTGGGGAGAAGACTAAACAATAGTGATTCTTCTTAAAAGCCACTGGACACCATCCCTTTCTTAACTGGAGAGATGATACCACCCTCTTTTCAAACAGGACTCCCTCGAGAGTGGAAGGCACAGTGGAGCAGGGTGTCTCTGTCCCGTTCTGGGCAGAGCAACTCAAAGTCCGGGTGCAGGAGGTCACGGTCCAGGATGCATTAAACCCCACAAGGTGAAGTAGGAACAACTTGCCCATCATACAAAGGTGCCGTGATCGCCATCTACACAAAGTCACGGCCACTGTCGCCTGCGTTCACACACGTCAGACCTCTAGACTGGGGCTGCCAGGCTGTTTCTGAGCCTTCACTAGTGTTCTCTGTTTCTTATCTTTTGGCAGACTAGCAAATGCCTAAGGTTTCAGAAAATTTTATGGAGGACTAATTTTATGTCTTAAAAATATTTCAAGGAGCTTAATACAACTATAATGATAACAACAGCCCCTCCTTTGCTAAGCCCTTTTTAAGCCACATTGCGTGCATGTGTATCACCTGATTGAGGTCTCCTGATCCATCAGGAGACGTGGGTGTCACTGTCCCCAATTACAGACGCTCAGTGAGGAGAGGTCACCGGAGAAGCCAGGATTCCAGGACCATCTGATGTCAAAGTCCGTCTTCTTTCTACCACATCCTATTGCCAACCAGGCAAAGACCACTGTTACTGGATTTTGGCGGCAGGGCGCCTTGGCCCAGCTGGAAGAACAGATTGGAACATTGCCGGGGGATGCCTCGACCTCAGACCCATGGCTTCCATGCGGAGTGTCCCCGGCCACACTCCCAGCCTTCTCTAGCCCTTTACTCACTCCTCTTAAGGGTGGAGGGCAGGACTTACTCAACCGAAGATCCGTGAGACGTGCACAAGACCTGGGAACGCAGTCATGCCCACCCTGGACCCCAGGAGTGATGGAAAAGGGAAATAAAATTCTCAGCAAGGGAGAGATTGGGAGAAACTTTTTATATGACATTCAGGATAAATACTCCCCTCTTTTTTTTTTGTGGTACGCGGGCCTCTCACTGCTGTGGCCTCTCCCGTTGCGGAGCACAGGCTCCCGACGCGCAGGCTCAGCGGCCATGGCTCACGGGCCCAGCCGCTCCGCAGCATGTGGGATCTTCCCGGACCGGGGCACGAACCCATGTCCCCTGCATCGGCAGGCGGACTCTCAACCACTGCGCCACCAGGGAAGCCCTCCCCTCTTTAATTCCTTAGAGTCACAAGCTCCCTGGACACATTGTTCCAAAATCCAACGGCTCTTGAGCACCTCAAGAACCCAGACACTGTCGCCTGTTCTTTATTTTTCATGACAGCTGGCCACACAGGTCACCATAATCAACTGTCCCATCATCTGCCTTTGACAGGGACATCAATGGGGCCTTGAAACAAGGGCTGCCTCATACAGACAGGGTGACACTTTAGGAACCAGCTGTGTCCACCTGCTTCAGAAAACCCAAGGTACCACAAACAAATGCCATGGCAGCCACGGCCCTGAGCAGAGGCCGGCTCTGCCTCAGCCCCCTCCCCTGAGAATGAGGTGGAGTCTCAGAAGCTCTTCTGATGCTGAGATTTCCTCAGTTCTAGGGAATCTGAACTGTAAAATATGATCAATAACCCAGACGCTGGTCAGTGAAAGGACATGGAGGCCTAAGGGTTAGCCCAGGTACCCAGTTTCCTTCCCCAGAGGCTACTGGACCCGATTTCTCATGTGTCCCTTGAGACAGCAGGTCTGTTGTATTTATATATATTCCAAGTGAGAACACCATTTATGGACTGCACGTTTGTGTGCCTCCCAAACTCATACGTCAGAATCCTAACCCCCGAAGTGACAGTGTTAAAAGTTGAGGCCTCTGAGAGGTGATTAGGTCATGAGGGTGGAGCCCTCATGAACGGGATTAGTGCCCTTATAAAAGAAACTGTAGAAAGATCTGTCGCCCCTTCTGCCATGTGAAGGCAGAGCAAGAAGGCACCGTCTATGAACCAGGAAAGGGGCTCTCACCAAACACCAAATCTACCAGCAACTTGATCTTGGACTTCCAGCCTCTGGAACTGTGAGAATTAAATTTCTGTTGTTTATAAACCACCCAGTCTATTCCACTGGAGTAGCCAGAACAGACTAAGATAGCATCCTATACATACACCAGGGATGCTGTCAGATATAATATATATTTCACTTAATATATTTTGGCAATGCTTTCACGTCAGTATGAACAGAGCTGCCTTTTTAAAAAAATTGCTGAATGGAGTGCCAAGGTATGGATATGCCACGATTTATCTAGCCAGCTCAGAAGAGGATGTTTTTCAAGTGCAGGACCTCAACTCTTTGTCATTTGCTGCCAAAATTAATTTGGTAGCCAAACCTGAGCTGTGGGGAAGTGGGTTTCTTTATGGTTGTGATTGTCTCATTCAGTGTGAATATCCACACGTTTCACTGCAGGAATACTATTGGGTGCTGGACTGCCTGGAGGTGTGACTTAATCCGTTGATATATGATATGTATTGATATATGACACCGCTTTTGTAGAATCTGAAGCGTTCTGAGTTCCAAAACACAGCCAGTCCCAAGTTTCAGATAAGGGATGTGGAGCCTTTCCAGTACTTCTGTTAGACAGAGACGGTAAACCAGGTGCCATGGGCTCCTGGGGCCTTGCCTCCTGTCCCAAATTCACCCGGAGGCCAACTCAGCATCTCCCGCCCCCAGCCCCCGGGGCCAACCCACAGGCAGTAATGAGGAATGAGCATTTACCGAAGATTCCCTAGAGGAGCACGAAGGGATCACCAAGCTTCGCAAAGAACAAACACTCACTACAGTCCCTCCAGGCCCCCCCCCGCCCCCGCCCCCCTGAAGTCCTTCCAGCCTCCTTCTCTCTACTTTTCTCCCCTCCCAACCCCACACTGCCTCAAACTGCCCTCGTCACCTGGAGGACGCCACTCTGAGCCTTAGCTCTCACTTCCATTCCACAGCACTGCGAGGTGCTGATTTTTAAGAGAACACCGAAATCAGGAGTTTTAAAATGTGAACTATCTTTGAGGGTTGCATATTGTTTCTTTCTCTTTTTAAACACTGGGTGTGGCCCGTGCGGCCACAGGCCCATCAGTGTGGTATCTGATATGGCTGCCTTTCCCATCCTTCTGGGGGGCAGTGACCCAGGTGATGGCCTCAGTAATGGATCAGCTGTAAAGATATATTCCTCTGGGAATAAAGGAAGGCAAGGAAGCTGTCATCTTGCAAAACAGAGAGAAAGTGAATGCAGCATTCTTAGGTCCTGGAGCTGCAGGCGGCCTCTCCCATACCTGTCTCTCTCTCCATTCGCTCCCCAGAAGATGTATCCAGTCCCAGGGCTTCAAACACCAGCCAGGTGCCAGCCACTCCCATATTTACCGTTTAGACCCAGCCTCTTCCCTGAGCTCCTGACTCAGCATCTCCACTTAGGTGGTCCACAGACCAGCTTAGACTGTCTGTGTCCCAAACCCAACTCTTCACTTTTCACCCCTCAACCCCCCTCCTCCAATCATCCATTCACCCAGCTGCTCAATTCAGAAACTGGGGGGTCTTTCCTGACACCCCCCTCCCCTCACCGTTCCCTCCTTTCAATGCAACAAAAGTCTCGTCATTTCTTCCTTCGAATTTGGCCTCCCGTCCCTTCCGCCCTCACCTGCCCTCTTGACAGCAGCCTCCTAACTGGTCTCTCCCTTCCCCCATCCATCCTCCACACAGCTGCCGGAATCTTCCTTGTAAACTGTAAATCAGATGCCTAACTTTCCTCCCCGTTTTGGCCACGCGGGTTCAAACCCTTATAGGGAAGAATCTAGAAACTTTCCGGGCAGTGACAGAACTGCCTGAGCCAGCACAGAGTGGGCTAACTTCCAAGGGGAGGATGGATAAGTTGTGGGATGTGCTTTTAAAAAAAAATAAAAAGCAAGAAAGGAATTAGCGGTATTACTAACGGCTGCACCTCGGAGACAGAGCACTTAATAAACAGCCTCCAGCACGCCCCCCCTCCTATAGTCTCTCCCGGAATGAGGAGCAGTAAACGTCAGAGCCGGTAATCCCACGGGGCTTTAAGGGGCCTGCAGAAAGCATCTTAGGGTTGAGAAAGGAGATAAACTGCTTTGCTGGTTATAAGGTCCACAATGTTCTCAGAGATGAGACAAAAATCTTTTGTGTATTTCTCCCTGTAGAGGAAGGTAGGGTTCTGGCCTGGGGGTGGGGCCTGAGGGAGGGGGCTTTGCACTGCAGATCAGCTGTGGCTAAGGGCTGGGGTGACTCATCCCCTTCCGTGTGCACCCCTCCAGCTCCCCAAGTCTCTGAGGTGAGCTGGGTACTTCAGGGCACCGGGCTTTGTCTTGGTGGGATCAGGAGACCAGTGGAAATGGGGGACAAAGGGAATGAGAGGAACAAAAAGTGGGGAAACACTTAAAAATCTCAAAGGTAGGAGGACAAAATTGGGTAGGTCTTTATAGCAAAGGATTCTGCCTGATTTGGGCCAAGAAACTGAGGGCATGTTGTGCAGCACCTAACCTGATGGAGATGCTCCTTGCTTCTGAGCGATGTAGGAGATGCTGCTGGGGTCCCCCATGGACCACTGGGGCAGACAGTGATTTGGAAGCATAAAAGGCTGCCCCCTTGCCTCACGGCTTCCTCGTTGGAGCCACTCACATCCTGAGCTCCCTGTGGGTTCCCCTGAAACCACACCCTTGATTGGCTCCTTCCGTTTCGGGTCCTGTTTCCCTCACTTCCCTCCTGAGGACCCTCCTTCAATGATGACACAGCTGAACCCAGCTCAGGCTCTGCCCCTAGGGCACCCGATATAAGACAAGATGACCAATGAAAGTCAAGAAAAACATGACGCCTATAAAGACACAGCCTAATACAAGTACCTGACCACGTAAGACCACGCGTCAAATTTCAATTTCATACATCAGCATTGACAGCATAGGGGAGAACAAAAGCCCTGGTAATGGATCACCAAGAGCCCTGTCCTCCAGCCAACCAGAATGCCGACAGGCGTGAACGGCATCCTGTCACGAGCAGGCCACGTAAAGCAGCTCTGTGGGGCGGACGTGGGAAAGAAGCAGACCCTTTCTCTGCCTTCCAGGGGACTGTGAGTTGCTGGGGTCATCGAAGACCTCTAGAGTCACTCAGCAACGTAAACACAAGCTCTCTAAGGACCTGGGCCAGGTCTTGCCTATTCTGCATCTCTCTGTTGTTCGCAAAGTGTTTCATAAATGGTTGATAAATGAATGTGGACTAGCCTCAAGCCATTATCCAAAGTGAAACAGAATCATCGAAAGAGACAGTAACTGTCTTCCAGGGTAGCGATGCGGGTCACTGAGTTTTCCAAAAATGGAAAGAGAGAACTCTCCTGGGGACACCGGGTTAGGACTTGAAGACTGGCTGCTTCAAAACAAGGCCTGGCGGCTAAGCAGTTTCTCAGCCGGATCCCTGTATCATGGGGAGGGCCTTTGTCGTGTAAATTGCCCCCTGCATGACATTTCTTATCCCTGGCCCCTGACCACCAAATGCCAGCAGCACTCACCGCCCCCCCAAACAAGAATTCCCCCACTTTTCTAAATGGACTCTAAGGGGCTGATTTACCCCTGACTGAGAACCACAGGTAGGATCAAAGTCAGCTCAAGGTGAGAGAGGGAAAGAGGGTGTCGGAGGGCAGGGCACTGCCTCTGTGTGTGTGTGTGTGTGTGTGTGTGTGTGTGTATGTGTGTTGGGTGGGGGAGATTCATCTGAACTTGGAGAAGTATGAACTTGAGTACGAGGGAAAGGGCTGGAGAGGGAGGTGAGGGGAAAGAGGAAAAGTACCTGTTTCACAGAATCAAAATACTCTTGAGTAGTCAAGGTATCTGTATTTCCAGCACAATCAGAGTTTGGAATCTCTTAAGCCCAGCAATTCTCCTGGCTGAGTAAGAAAGGAAGAAAAACAGCTCTTCCCCAGGCAGCCCAACAAGCCAGCTGGAGCAACCCATTCGTAATCCCAACTTCCAGGCCTAGAGGCGGGGAGGCCTTCCTGGAAGAGGAGTGACCAAGAAGAAGTACTTGCCGTCACCACCTCTCTGGATGTTGGCAGAGGCCCCAGTGCGAGCATCCCAGCATCCCAGACAGGCTGGTCCCAGACACCTTGAACCTTTACTGGGTTCTTTCTTTGGAGGCCAAAGGGCAAAGGGGAGCATGGGTGCCACTGTCAGGTCCTGTCCAATCTTTTTTTTTTTTTTTCTTTTTTTTTGCGGTACACGGGCCTCTCACTGCTGTGGCCTCTCCCGTTGCAGAGCACAGGCTCCGGACACGCAGGCTCAGAGGCCATGGCTCATGGGCCTAGCCGCTCCGCGGTATGTGGGATCTTCCCGGACCGGGGCACGAACCCGTGTCCCCTGCATCGGCAGGCGGACTCTCAACCACTGCGCCACCAGGGAAGCCCCCTGTCCAATCTTGATAAACTGAAGGAAGGCCCACGCTGCAGGACTAACAGATACCATCCGCATTTGCAACCTAACCATATTTAGAGAGAGGAATGGGATGGAGAGCCAGCATAAATCAAGTCCCCATACACTGGGCTGTAAAGGGGAACAAAACAAGGCCAACATCTTGGCACAATCTTAGAAAGAGACACACAAATGTGCAGTGGACTCGGCCTCCTTCCTGTCTCTGTGAGATTAATAGTCTTCAAACACCACCTGGTCGGCTTAACTCAGCTGCTCAAAAGCTTTAGCTCTTCTCGAATCACATCCAGACTCCTCAGCCGGTCCATCCCGAGACAGCACCCACTCTCATCACCCTGCCCCGGTATCCCATGCTCCCAACAAGTGGGACCACGCTCAGGTTCCCAAAAGGCCTTGGGACTCCTGACTCCCCACATTTCTCATGCTGTTTCTTTCCCCAGGAGCACCTTTTCCATCAACCCTCACACCCCTCCCCACGTCTGCTCTTCAAAATCCTAACTGCTCTCAATTCCATGCCACCTCCTCCAAGCAGTCATCCTTGATGGTTCAGAGCTCCCGCTTCTGGGCTCAGCAGCACTTCGTATCCATTGTACTCTGCGCTGGATGACAGCTTCTAATCCCCCCTCCCATGGCTGGTGAGGTCCTCCAGGGCAGGGAACAGTTCTTACTTATCTCTATGTTGCTCACCCTAGCACCAGTAAGTGCATAGGAGGTGTTCCATACAAATGAGCTGAGTGAATCAGCATCCCTGCTCAGCAGATGGTACCAGGGCCACCAAACTGTTGGCAGACACTGGTTGGCATCAACTTCTCGTCCTTGTATCTCCTTCTTAGACTCTCTCCTTTTCCTCTTCATCCTTCTCCACCCAATCCTGCTGGCTCTCTCCAAACTGTGTCTGGGATCTGTCTGTCCACCTCTCCTTCCCCTTGGCCACTGCCCCAGTCCAGGACTCCATCTCCCATCACCTGGACAACAGCGATAGCTTCCTGGCTGGTCTTCCTTATAACTCTCTTTCCCCTCCAGCCCATTCTCCACTCGGCCACCAATGATTGTCTTCAAAAGTAAATCTGTTAGTGCCACCTTATTGGTCCAAACTTCTTTAGTGGTTTTCCATGGCACTTTGGGAAAAATCCAGCTCTGTAGTATGTAAAGTATGGTTTTCAAGGCCCTGCGTGATTTGGTACTAACCTCTCTAACATCGTTTTAAACCACTTTCCCCCTTGATCACCACACCCAGCACAACAGTTGTTCCCACCACAGGGCTTTTGTACATGCTATTCTCCCTGCCTGGAATGCTCTCCCCGGTCTTCACAAGGCTAGTTCCTTCTCCTTCAAATATCAGACAGCTCGGAGAGACCTATCCTGGCCACTCTGTCCAAGGTAGGGCCCTCTCTGTAGCCTCTGTTTCTGCCATGTAATCACCACTATATCCTCACATCCCCAGCTCCTGCCACAGCATCCACCCCAGAGCAGGAGTTCAGCAGATGTTTGAACACCTGCAACAATCTCCCACTGGGCATCCGGACTCTAGTTTCATTTGGTTCTTGACCAAAAAGTTAGAAGGGTTTTGGGTTGTGAGCTTTTTTATAATCTTTTTTTTTTTTTTTTTCTTGCGGTACGCGGGCCTCTCACTGTTGTGGACTCTCCCGTTGCGGAGCACAGGCTCCGGACGCGCAGGCTCAGTGGCCACAGCTCACGGGCCCAGCCGCTCCACGGCATGTGGGATCCTCACGGACTGGGGCACGAACCCGCGTCCCCTGCATCGGCAGGCGGACTCTCAACCACTGCGCCACCAGGGAAGCCCCAGGTTGTGAGCTTTTCCATAGCAGAAACCAAGGGTGGCTTCTTGATGGAGGTTTCTCAAAAAACTAAAAATAGAGCTACCATGTGACCCAGCAATTCCACTCCTGAGCTACCATGTGACCCAGCAATTCCACTCCTGAGCTACCATGTGACCCAGCAATTCCACTCCTGAGTATATACCTGAAAAAAACAAAAACACTAATTCTAAAAGATGCATGAACCCCAGTGTTCATCACATGTACCCCAATTATTTACAACTGCCAAGATATGGAAGCAACCTAAGTGTCCACCAACAGATGAATGGATGAAGAAGATGTGGTATATATACACAATGGAATACTACTCAGCCACATAAAAAATGCAATTTTATGATCAAGGGATCAATCCAAGAAGAAGATATAACAATCGTAAGTATATATGCACCCAACATAGGAGCACCTCAATATGTAAGGCAAGTGTTAACAAACATAAAAGGAGAAATTGACAGTAACACAATAATAGTGAAGGACTTTAACACCCCACTTACATCAATGGACAGATCATCCAGACAGAAAATCAATAAGGAAACACAGGCCTTAAATGATACATTAGACCAGATGGACTTAATTGATATTTACAGAGCATTCCATCTGAAAGCAGCAGAATACACTGTCTTTTCAAGTGCACATGGAACATTCTCCAGGATAGATCCCATGCTGGGCCACAAAGCAAGCTTCAGTAAATTTAAGAAAATTGAAATCATATCAAGTATCTTTTTCGACCGCAACGCTACAAGATTAGAAATTAACTACATGAAAAAAAATGCAAAACCTACAAACACATGGAGGTTAAACAATATGCTACTAAACAATCAATGGATCACTGAAGAAATCAAAGGGGAAATCAAAACATACCCAGAGACAAATGAAAACAAAAGCACAATGATCCAAAACCTATGGGGTGCAGCAAAAGCAGTTCTAAGAGGGAAGTTTATAGCAATACAAGCTTACCTCAGGAAACAAGAAAAATCTCAAATAAACAACCTAATATTACATCTAAAGCAACTAGAGAAAGAAGAACAAAGAGTGAAATGTTGCCATTTGCAGCAACATGGGTGGACTTGGAGGGCATTACACTAAGTGAAATAAGTCAGATAGAGAAAGACAAATACTATATGATATCACTTATATGTGGAATCTAAAAAATATGACAAACTAGTGAATGTAACAAAAGAGAAGCAGACTCACAGATATAGAGAACAAACTAGTGGTTACCAGTGGGGGGAAGGGGCAATACAGGAGTAGGGGATTAAGAGGAAAAACTGTTATGTATAAAATAAGCTACAGGGACTTCCCTGGTGGCACAGTGGTTAAGAATCCGCCTGTCAATGCAGGGGACACGGGTTCGAGCCCTGGTCTGGGAAGATCCCACATGCCATGGAACAACTAAGCCCAAGCACCACAACTACTGAGCCTGTGCTCTAGAGCCCGCAAGCCACAACTACTGAAGCCCATGCACCTAGAGCCCGTGCTCTGCAACAAGAGAAACCACTGCAATGAGAAGCCTGCGCACTGCAAGGAAGAGTAGCCCCCGCTCGCTGCAACTAGAGAAAGCCCGCGCACAAAGACCCTACACAGCCATAAATTAAAGAAAAAACAAAAAACAAAAAACCTACAAAGATATACTGTGCAACACAGGGAATACAGCCAATATTTTTAAATAACTACAAATGGAGTATAACCTTTAAAAATTGTGAATCACTATATTGTACACCTGTAACATATAATATTGTACATCAACTAGACTTCAGTAAAAAAAGAAAAAAAAAGAGTGGCTTCTTGCTCCTGAGTATATTTAAACTCAACTGTTAGTTTCATTTGTCAGCATTGATTCACTTCAGAGAAACTATCACCATGTTTCTTACAGAGTTCAACTCTTTTCCTGTACCCACGGAAATGACCTCCATGATGGTTCCTCCACAATAGGCCTCTGCTCTGGGCTAGACCTGGGTGCCAGGATTGAGACCCAAGAGGTGACTTTGGGAATGCCAGTCCCAGGGCCCTGGAGATACAGGTGGGGCAGATCTGGGCTGCATAGCCAATCACAGTGCCATGAAAGTGATGAAGGACTCAGGCGTCACACCCGGAAGCACTGGGTGGTAGGCATTCATCCCCCACCTGGCAGATGCAGAAATCATTTCCCTCTTTTAATTACACCAGTACCAGGCCACTTACAAAGCCCTTCATCAGAGCCTTGTTCGAATCCGAGTGCTCATTGAGGGGCTCGCTGGGACCTGAAATCAGATGGTTCTGTCCTGGTTCCAGGACAGCCCTGGTCCCAGCATCTCTGGGGCAGACCCCATTGGAGCTGCTCGCCTTGTAGCAACTGCAGTGTCCGGCCACCCCTCGCTGCTTTCTTCCCATAGCACTTACATTTCTAGCACACTCTACAGCCTAAAGGTTCATCAAGTTTATTGTTCTCTGCTCTCTCTCCCCTGCCAGAGTAGCAGCTCTGCATTGACTTTGTTCCACGGTGTAGCCCAAGCTCTTGGAACGTAGAAATGCTCAAGAAATGTTTGAATGAATATAGGTCTCCCGGTCTTGCCATCGCCTCCCCCAGCCTCAGCTCCTAGCATCCCGGGGACTCTGCTTCTGAACCCTGATCAGCACACCCACCTGTGACAACGCAGACCAGATCTTCCACTGGGGGCCCCTGGTTGCTCCCAGCCACGTCCACACTAGCTCCCCTACCTTGCTCATGCCCTTTCCCACTCAGCTCGTCTTCCTGAGGCCAATCGTACCTCTCCCCACCTTGCAGGTATGCAGAGTGGGCTCGCCTCCTCCCTGAAGCCTCCCTGGATTGGACTAACTTTATCACCACCTGACTTCCAGTGGTCCCTAAGTGGGAGCACGCATTTGTTTCAGTTCTTAAGCTTCTTCCTCCTTCATTCTTCTCCACTCTAGAGGAGAAGATAAGTGGATACAGGAAGGTGGATACCAGCGCCTGGTTACGAATCCCGTGAGCCCTCCCAGCGCTCGACTCCTTGCCTGTTGCCCTCTCCTGGTTTTCCTCCTTCCCCTCTGGCTGCCCTTTCTCGGGCTCCTCTTTCCCGGAACCCTAGGCTCTGTCCTCCCCCTGCTCTCCCCAGGTGATTGACCTCCAGTGGCTTGGGCCCCAAGGCCGTTGCTGCTCCCACCCCATCCTTAGGGCCAGCTCAGCCCTCTGCCCTCAACTCCAGACCCACCAGCCAACCATCTCCCCCGCTGTCCTGTGCCACCTCCAATGCCTCGTGACAAAGCCTGGAACTCCTGAGGCCATCCCTCTCCCTCGTGTCCTGTCTCCAGGACAGAGTCTTCCTTCTCCCTCACCCTGGACAGCAGCTGGTCACTGAGTCCTGAAATTTCTCGTGCTTCATAGCTGCTGCCTGTCCCAGGCCACCATCTCCTCCCCACCCTCTGCTTTCAACTTCCTTCTACTTTGACCCCAGCCAGGGCTGAGTAAAGGCAGCTTAGGTGGCAGCTCTCCAGTCGGACCCAGTCGGACCCTTCAGGGCTCGCACCGCCCGGGGAGTGAGTCTGAGACTCCCGCACACTGTCAGGCTTTGCCACGCCTCCACTCCTCTCTCACCATGCCTCCCATCACCGTGGCTTCCCATCCTTTGCCCCTGCCGTTCTCTGTGCTGTGAGCACGCCCAGCCCTCACCTGGAGAATCATCCCCGCTCAGCTCAGCCAGTGCCTCCTGTAGGACACCTGCTCTAGGTCACACCCTCTCCTCTCAGGGGCCCGACGGCCTGCGGACACTTGGTGCTCCGTTTAGCCTACAGTTCCTGTGTGTTCTGCCTTTCCTGGCTGTCCACAGGCATCCCAAACTCCACATGAGAGAAAGCAGAGCCCGGATCGTCCCCCACTGAAGCTTCCCTGGGTTCGCCCAGTCTTACCCACTGTGTCCTCCTCAGTCTGTGGCCTCAGCAGAGCTCTCCATATGTTTGTTGAATGAGTAAATGTCTGTGAGTGATTTGCTGCTCTTTAAATATATGAATTAGGTATCCTTATGAAAGGAGAGCACTCGCTCGAATGCTGGCGTGCTTTCTCGGGTGCTAAAGAGGGGTGTGGGCTCCTAGCTAGGAGATGTGGGTCCATCTGGGTCTGACGGGGGCAAGGTCACCTGTGGCAATGACAGTGGAGCTACTGAGGACCAACTTGTACCAGGTGCTGCCGGTGCCCTTCCTGGGCTCGCCGGCTAGGCTTCCAACTGCCAGGGCTGCAGCTCTGCCTGGGTAAGTCGACACCCCACCCTCCATCGAGCCCTAAATAAGACATGGCCCCAAATGCTCCTTGACAAATGGCAGACGCTTAAAAACATGTCAGTCCCCTCTCTACCCCCCTGCCCTGGACAGTTTCTCTTCTGTCTTCCTCATTTAGTCACACATGCATTCATATATTCAAACACTCAGTGTGCGCTTTCCATGTCAAGCTCTGAGCTGTCTCTGGGGACAAAGACGAAACAACAGTCCCCGACCTCAGGGGCTGGATCAGAAACTAAACGGGCCAGGCTGGCCGCTTTGACCCGGACGTAAGAGGGACATTCTAGATGACTTCCGTAATAATACGAGATAGCTAAGTCTGGCAGGGCGATCACCCCGTGCTGGCACTGTTCTTAGCACCGTCACCTTCAAACTCATGTGACCCTCTCAACAGCCCTATGAGGAAAACGAGGTCCACGTGAGGCCAGAGTCAGAGGGCGTCAGAACCAGCCTTCCATCCCGATGCGACAGGCGGGGCCCTTTAGCCAGGATCATGCCCCCCACCCAGCAGACTCCCCTTCCATTATGGGGGCCGCACCCTCCCTGCCCTGTTTGGCCCCAATTCTGGGGTCATCACAGCGCCCGTAGCCGTACCAGGAGGTCACGCACGTGCAAGCCTCACCGGTCTTTTGGGCCCTCACGTCTTCCTCCTTCTGGTACAGACCCCTTCTTGCCTCTGGCCTCCGGTTCCAGCCGAGGGTCTCAACCTTGATTCATGCAAGAAGCATCTCCACTGAGGGCGGGCCCGGGCATCAGTCGTGTCTAAAGCTCCCGGGGGATGCCGATATGCAGCAGGGCTCAGGCATCCGGCCAGAGGCAGGCTACCTGAGGGCAGGGCTGTGCACGGCTCACCTCTGCAGCCCCAAGACCTGCCAGGGCACAACCTCTTGGCAAACATTTGTTCAAATCAACGAGTATAGGTTTGTTAAGAAATTAAAGTCCACGTCAATTTGTAATCTTTTATTTGCTGGGTATGAGCAAATACATGGAAGACAAACGATTCCATGTACTGAAAGATATTACGGATATCAGACACTCGAGTTCGGGCACAAGAAAATCACGCTACCATACACGTGATGCTCAGTGTCGAGGGGAACTCAGGGCAGAGCCAGCCAGGCCTTTTTAGGGATGGGAGAGCTGAGACTGGATTGGATAAGAGATTTGCTCAAGCTAGGATTCTATTGACAAGAGCCCATTTATGGGAGTGGGAACGTAGCGGGTGCTGGGCTAGGCCCACATATTATTCATGCTCCCCAAGTACCTTCTGAGGACGGCATCCTGAACCCCCTCCGGCAGATGAGGAAACGGAAGCTCAGAGAGGTTGAGTGACCAGCACACAGTTGGTAAGAGACAGAGCCAGGCCCAGCCACCAGATCCTACTACTCACAGACCAGACAAGTGGCTCAAAGATGACAGCACAGAAACCCCTCCTCCCGCAAATGATGAACATCCAATACCCCAAGGTCCAGATCAACGGCAGCAGTGAAGACCAGCTTGGCACCAACATGGCCCGTGAAACAAGAAGCGACCCAAGTGGCACAGCCTGTGTTGGATATCCAAAGTCCCGTGTCACATGCTCGCCTCTTCCCGGCAGCACCCGGGTCTGAGTCATTATCCCGCTGCTGAGATCACAAACGTCCAAGGGGACCAAGGAGGGGGAGCTTGTGAGTGATGTCCTGAGGCTTCCCCCCTTCTTCATTCCACAGGACCTAACAGCATCCTTGCTGCCCTCGTTCCCTACAAGCGCAGCCATCACCTCACCTCCAAAACCATCTTAAATCAGACCAGGCCTTGACGCTGCTGCCTCTCCCCTCCCCCCATCCAGGCCACCTCACAGGCTTCCCCATCACCACCTGGACCGAAGGGACACCCTCCGTGCTGGGAGCCGGGCTCTGTAAAGTATAAATGAGGCCACACCACAGCCCTGCTCAAAACCCTCTCGAAGCTTCTGCTTACACTCAAGATAAAACCCCAACCCCTTCCCTGGCCTCCCAGGCCCTCCCCCTGGGCCTCGCCTCAGCCAGCAGCCACAATGGCCCCTCACACACCCCGAGCACACGAGGAACTCGCACTGCTGTTCCCTCTGCTGGGAACGCTCTTCCCCCACGTCTTCCTTGCGCACACCTTCCCTTCAATCGGGTCTCAGCTGAAATGTCATCTCCTGTCCCCAGACCACACAATCTAAGTGACCGCCCAGTCACCCCCTATCAGATCTTGTGATTTTAATTACCTTTGTAGGATACGCTATCTTCTATTTTTCTGGCGATAGTTTTGGTTTATTTTCTGTCCCCCACACAGGGACCCTTCCATCCTGTTCACCACTGCACTCCCAGAACCTTGTACAGTGCCTGGCACAGTGCCCAGAACCTTGCACAGTGCCTGGCATACAGTAGAGCATAAGAATCTTTGCAAAAGAAACAAATTAGTAGCTACTGAGGACCTGTGATGCGCCAGGCATATGCTAACAAGCTGGGCTGTAAGTGGACACGGCGGACACACGCGATTCTTTGTATCGAGCAAAAAGCCCAGGCATTAGTCAAATGATTAATTAGATATAAAGAGTAGGATGATTGCTATAAAGGAAAAGAAAAAGTTCAAAGAGTGTGTGTATGTATGTGCGTGGTTTTAAAACGTACACAAATTCCCTGACACTCCTCTACCATGAGGTGGAATCGAATTCCCTGAACCTAGAAGCTGAGCAGCCTTGGTTACTCAAGTCCAAGGAACAGAATGCAGTGGAAATGATGCCGCATGATTTCCTCGGTTACATCATCAAAGGCGTACAGCTTCTACCTGCTTCTCAAGCTTGGAACCCTGCCACCATGCTGTAAGGAAGCCCAGGCCACGTGGAGAAACAAGACCAGCTGGGGACCCCTCCAGGAGCCATCGTCAGCCACCAGGCACGAGAAAGGGAGCCTTCGACACGGCTCCAGCTCCAGCCAGCTGGTTACAATTGCATGGAGACCCCGAGCAAGACCCTCCTGGCGGAGCCCCGTCACCCCCCATAACTGCTGAGAGGAAAGGACAGTACGCTTGGGGTGTTTTTTTAACCACTAACTTTTGGCGCAACTGACCCCATAGCCATCGAGACCCAGAACAGGCAACGGAGCGACCTCTGTAGAAGTCAGCGAAGGTTTTCCTGGAGGATATTTGAGCTGAGATCTGCCTGAGTTGAGGTTAACTACTTTGAGGGGATGCCTGGCAGACACGAGGACTAGTATGTACAAGAGGCTCCGAGACAGGAAGGAGCGAGGCCCATTCAAGGAGAGGAAAGGGGACCCCTGAAGCGGACTCTCAGGGATGGAGGAGGAGAGTTAGGCAGAGGACTCGGCAGGAAGTAATCTGGTGACCTGGAAGTACTTCCCCTCCTTACCAGCTGGGCCGCCGAGAACAAGTAAGTCACCCTCTCTGAGTCCCAGGCTCCTAAGGGAAATCGGGGCTGATACGACCTCCTACAAAGGAGTACGTGAGGATTAAAGGAGAAGAGAAGCACAGACCTTCCACCTCAGTACCGGGGGCTGAGTACCAGTTCCTCCTAGTGTTCTGGCTGAGTAAAAAAAGCATTCTAGAACTTCCACAGTCCCACTTGCTTCTCTCTGTTAAAACGTGGCCCTTGGCACATAGGAAGGGAACCAGGTGGCCCCATTCCTAGCTCCACCACTGCTGTGTGACCTTTGCGGAGTCAACCTCTCTTCGGGTTTTTCTAAGAATAAAATGAAGGCGAAAAATCAAATCTACCTCAGTGCTTTGAGCTCCTTAAAGACAGGCGCTATGGGAATGCAGGCTCACGCCTCTGTTCTGCCACAGCTATTTTTGGCCCCATCAGCCTCAGAAGCAGGTCTCGTGGAGGGGGTGTACATGCTCTTCCTTGAGGGCTGGTACACGGCTCCTTCCTCGGCCGCAGCGTCTGAGTCACATGCGGGGACGAGTGGGGCATCACTGACATTTACAAAGTCGGCCCAGTCCTGAGCCCTGGCAGCTGCCGTGGGCTTTTTGGTCGGGTCCTCGAGCACGTCTATTCCTTTGCTTTGCCAGGGTTCACCCCTGCCCATGCCTTCCAGAAATACTTTCACCCAGGGACTCTGGGGCTGACCCTGGGGATCACAAGCCTGGTGACAGCTGCCCCTACTGGGGCAGGAGTGGTACTCTCAGTAAACCTTTTCTTTCCTGTTGAATACCTAGGGGCATCTACACATCCTTAAAGCACTCATTTCCTCCCTGCGTTTCTAATCAGATGTTCCTTTCTCAGCAGCGAGGTGCCGGAACCACGTTTAAACAACTCCCAACCTGAACGTCAGTGACCTATTATTATAATTATTACTACTACTGTTATCATTAGTATTACTTATTAGCTGCCATTCAGTGAGTGTCACTTGGGTTCCAGGCTCTGCGCTGTGTTAACTTCATGGCATGGAATACTCACAACCGCCCAGCCCACATGCAGTGGATATTGTCATTAGCCCCACTTTACAGATGTGGAAATTGAGGTCCCAAGCTGTTAAGGACACATTGCCCAAATCACTTAGCTCATAAACAAGGGTGGACCCCAGATCTAGAGGGCAGGACAGCCAGGCTGAGCCACTGTGCTGTAATACCACTTTTAAGCATGTAGTTTCTGCCAAGTACAGGCTGTATAATTTCCAGTCTTCACTGCAATCCCTCCTGAGGTTAAGTACGATTAGCTCCATTTTACAGATGAGGAAACTGAGGCTGAGAGGGATGAGATGTGCCGAGGGTCGCAGAGCTCGGAGTGGAAGAGCTGCACGTAACTCCAAAGCCCCTTGACTTGACTGCCGTTCTCTAGGACACTGGTTCTCAAAGGGTGTGCCCTGGCCGGCCAGTGCATCAGTGTCACCTGATATATTAGAAATGCAAATCCTCTGGCCCACCCCAGACCGACTGAATCAGGAATTCTGGGGATGGGATTCAGCAACCTGTGTTTGGACAAGCCCTCCAGGGGATTCGGACCACACCTGCATTTGAGAATCACCCAGTCTAGTGCCTCCCACTGTTTGCAAAAGTTTACAAAGTGCAGCTGCCCTAGGCAGTCGCCACCTAAAGTGTGAAGGACGTGGGCAGAGCTTGGGAAACAAAGGGCAGAAACTGGAGATGCTGGTCAAGAATCTTCCACATCACAAGAACCCCTTCCAAGTTCCTTCTCGGTGGCAAGTAGGACTCAGGGCAAGGCTGTCTCAACAGACGTCCCAGGGCGGCTGGGAGGGGCAGCCGAGCTGGGGACCCACAGACAAATGTGGGGCTGAGCTGCCCCCGTGATCAACACGTTCTAGAATGGAGCTGGAGGTGGGGGGTGAGGGGACAGTGCTCTTGAAAGTTTCACAGTAAAACAAAATAAAACGTAAGAAATAAATTGAAAGACCATGTTGCCACTGCCAGAAGGGTGGCCCAGCAGTAGGTGACCCACCATCCCAGTCTGCCCAGGACTACAGGGTTTCCCGGGAGGCAGGGCTTTCAGGGCTAAAACCAGGAGAGTCCCGGCCAACCCGGGATACGTTGGTAGCCCGGAGCAGCAGGGCAGCAGCAGGTGCTGTTTGGATGAAGAGGGAGGCCTGCGTGGCCACAGGGAGGATGCCCAACAATTCTGGCAAACGTTTCTGGCTCTTCCTTTTACAGGCGACTTTATAGGTCTGTGTGAGTAGGTACAGAGGTTTCCCTGTGTCCTCTTTCTCCCTCTATCCCCGACACATGTACCGACGCCCATACTCCTGCAGAAGGACATTCCTGCAGCAGGGCGCCTCCTGCCTGATCCTCGGGCTCCGAACTCCGGGCCTTTGCTTCAGCCTCTCCATGGACTGTCCGGCCCCCCTGTGCTCCTGCCTATCCGAGGTCTACTTGGAAATTCTCCCATGTTGTCCTGACCCTCCCTTCCTGCCCTTTTTGGAATTAAATATCTTTCCCCCAAAGCACCTCTTTTTTCCCTAAGCCTAACACTCAGAGGCTGCTCCCTGTCAGAATGATTTTCCCACAATGGGTAGCAGCAATGGATACCGTTTCCCACAATGGTTAGCAGCAATGGATACCGGTCCAGTTTTCAAAAGTGCTTGCCACTTCCATGAATCCTCCAGTCAACCCCATTGGTGGGTGAAAACCTCACACCTAAAACTCAGGCTTAAGTTTACCAGCCCTATTTCAACCCTTCTACACCATTGGTGGGAATGTAAATTGGTACAGCCACTATGGAGAAGTACGGAGATTCCTTAAAAAACTAAAAACAGACCTACCGTATGATCCTGCAATCCCACTCCTGGGCATATATCTGAAGAAAACCATAATTTGAAAAGATACATGCACCCCAATGTTCACTGCAGCACTATTTACAATAGCCAGGACATGGAAGCAACCTAAATGTCCATCAACAGATGAATGCATAAAGAAGATGTGGTACATATATACAATGGAATATTACTCGGCCATAAAAAAGAATGAAATAATGCCATGTGCAGCAACATGGATGGACCTGGAGATTATCATACTAAGTGAAGTAAGTCAGACAGAGAAAGACAAGTATCACATGGTATCACTTATATGTGGAATCTAAAAGAATGATGTAAATGAACTTATTTACAAACCGGAAATAGGCTCACAGACATAGAAAACAAACTTCTGGTTACCAAAGGGGAAAGGCTGGGGAGAAGGATAAATTGGGAGGTTGGGATTAACATATACACCCTACTATATATAAAATAGATAACCAACAAGGACCTACTGTATAGCACAGGGAACTCTACTCAATATTCTATAATAATGTATATGGGAAAAGAATCTGAAAAAGAATAGATATATGTATATGTATAACTAATTCACTTCGCTGTACACCTGAAACTAACACAACATTGTAAATCAACTATAGTCCAGTATAAAATAAAAATTAAAAAAAAAAGTTTATCAGCCCTCTTATCATCATGCAGAGGAAGTGGCAGGGCTGGCACATCAACCCAGGCTCAGGGTCTCAACCTCTCATGCCGTGTTCTCAGTCTTTTCATTACTCGGGCCCCGCCATTGAGAACAACTCTCTGTGGGCCTTCAGTGCACCCAACACAGGGCTGGACGCAGAGCAGACACTCGGCAAACGTTCACCAGGTAAATCAGAAGCCCTTGTGAGCGGCAGGGATGCAGGCACATCTGATGACCAAAGGAGCAAAGGCTGGCATGTGCCTGGAGCCAGTGTATCCAGAAAGATGGCAGGAAAGGACACTCCTAGACACACCCTCTGCAGATTACGGACCACCGCACCGTGAGCTCCCTGTGGGCAGGAGCTGCTCCTCTCTTGATCCTAGCTGACTTCCAAGCCCCTGCCAGCACCTGGGGAGCTCCGTGCACACCTGCTGAAGCCCCGTGCCCTCTGGGAGAGGCTAATTCCTCAGGGATTAAAGAATATGCAGAAGTTGTGGATGTGGCCATAGCTCTGTCTGACATTACCGGGCAGTACTCGTGTGTGGGGTTCTGGGCTGAGCTCAGTGAGGACCAAGACAGTGTACAAAATACATTCTCTGCCACTGGTCTAATCTGCCAGGAACCCCATGGCTGTGGGGTGCATCCACTGTCCTCCTGCCCAGTGTCCACGTCTTCATCCTTGGGTTACAACCCCTCTACCTGGATTTTCCTTTCAGAAGCCACCACCCTCTTAACCTCTATCCATAAGCCTCAACTGTCAACCGTGGTCACATGGCCCAGGCCTGACCAATCAGCACATTCCATCTCGTAGGCCATCATGATTGGTTCAAGGATGGACATGTGACTCAAGCTGGTCTAGTGAAAGTCAGCCCTGGGTCTTTAGTTGAATGATTGAGGAAGAGAAGCTCTCCTTGTAGGGAGATTACTAACTGTAAGGTTGATGGAATCCTGGAGCCTGGAGCCACAGAGACTGGGCCTGCCTGAGAGAAAAGGTGACCCGGGAGAAATCACAAGAGAGAGATGGACACAGAAACCCAGTACCGTCATCACATAAGACCTGCTGCTGGAATATTCCAATACATGAGCCAAAAAACGAACAGCTCTCTCTAGTTTTTGCATCACTTAAGCCACTTCAAGATGGGTTTCTGCTACTTGTAACTGAAAAAGTCCTACCATAGAATCAAACTACACCTGCTGTCCTCTAACCCAGAAGTGCTCTCAGGCCTCAAGCTCACAGGAGGCCTCCGTCCCCTCACACCTGGCACGGCCACCTGCCTCCCCTTCTCCACAGCCCCCCACCTGGCTTCAGGCCTTCATGGCTGTTCTGGGGCCTGAAGTATCTCAGTGGTCCCCTCTTTACCCCAGTCGGGTAGCTCACCCCAATCCACCCTCCACATGGTCAGGAAAGTTGACTCTGAAGCGGACGGTGTGGGATTGTGTCACTTCTTTGCTTAATACCTTCGTGGGCTCATCGCTGCCCAGAGTAGAGTTTCCTAAAGGATGGGGCGCGTGTCCCTGCAGGTAAGTGAGCTGGTATTGGATGACACGTGGACCTGGTGCTCAGACACACAGAAACATAGAACAAGAAACTTAGGCCCCTTTTGATTCTCTCACAAACCTTCTGATTTCTTTCTTGAGAAATATCTCCACACGGGGCTACTACAGCTCTGCCACCCGTCTACCTACCACCTGCTGCGCTGCCTTTTTAGCAGAAAGAAAGGAGGCCTCGAGCTCAGAACCTTTCACGACAGGCTAGAACTTTAAAACACCGGTTTGGGGCTTCCCTGGTGGCGCAGTGGTTGAGAGTCCGCCTGCCGATGCAGGGGACATGGGTTCGTGCCCCGGTTCGGGAAGATCCCACATGCCGCGGAGCGGCTGGGCCCGTGAGCCATGGCCTCTGAGCCTGCGCGTCCGGAGCCTGTGCTCCACAACGGGAGAGGCCACAGCAGTGAGAGGCCCGCGTACCGCAAAAAACAAAAAAAAACAAAAAAAAACACCGGTTTGTTTGCATTTGTTTTTATGTCACCTTCTACTTACGCAAGTGATTCTGGTTTTTCACTGATGGTAGTTATTAAAGTTTTCTTTGGAGATTAATTTGTATCAACACAAAAGTGAGTCTGTTTAAAGAAAAAAAAATAAGGCAAACAACAGGAGGTATTTGGATAGGGGAATGTTTGGCAAACAGCGATTCACAGGATGAAATGTGATCTACTCGGCCGGGCACACAAGGCACATCACAGTCTGAGGGGCTTGGACCTCCCATGAGAAGTCCCATAGCGTCACACCTCCAAGCCTTTGCTCTCGATGGTCCTTCTGCCTGGATGCCCTTTCCCCACCACCCGTTCAATGACCTAGAACAATTCCATTTATTATGAAGACCCAAGTCAATGTTACTGTGGCTGTAGTTTGGCCCAGCCACTCAAGGATTTCCAGTGCACCTGGAGAACAATTTCTGTGCTCTCTCAGGTCACTTTTTGTCGGTTGCTGACAGAAGGCCTTCCTTGAGGCCGAGAGATCCCGGAGACCAGAATGGTCTTTCAGGTCTGTGTCTGGCACAGATGCTCGGTTCGCACAAGATGAACTGAACAGACTCTAACTGGCGGACGTGGATCCATTTAGGTACAAACGCACCTGGAAGCAGCAGGGGCCTGGAGCTTGAATAGCAGAGGGAGAAGGAATTTCATGGAAGGGAAGGGAGTGAGGGGCCAGGGGCCTGAGGCGGGGCCCTACAGTACAGCCCAGGGATTCCTTCAGGAGAGAGAAGGAGGGTGAGCATCTTGGGATGGCAGGACCCTGCAGAGGCCGGGAGCACAGGGCCTGGTAGGCTGAGGTTCTTGACTTTAACTTGCACTTGAATCATCTCAGAACTTGCTAGGATGCCACTTCCTAAGTCCCACCCCAAAGGCTCTGACTCAGTGGGTTGAAGTGGCCCTGTGCAGCGTCACTTTAAAACGAATGCTTCAGGCGATGCTGAGGGCCACACTTTGAGAAGCACTGAGCCACGTGTGTCAGGGAAGAATGAAGACAGGTGGGGGCCTAGCAGACAAAGTGCAGAAACACATGGGAACTGCAAAAGATTCCACCAGAACACCGCATCCCTGCCTGCACACCGCAAGCTTGGAAACACGGCTTACCAGAGAATAAGCCTCGTCAAAGTTATTTAAAACATGCCCCAAATAACTCAACGGAGATGTGTTTAATGAGGTGGATTCACACATGAGCTTGGGCATTCTATAGGCCGCAACTTGAGTGATCAAACCCGAATACAGAATCTCTTGTTAGAGGCCTTATCAACTGGCAATTGTAAGCAGGGAACTTAACCCCTACGGGTCAGGACTGAAGCCATTTCTGGCTAAAGAAACCCTCCTTTGTTTGCAATCAGATTGTTCAGAGATGAAATCAAGGAAAACAAGTGACGGGGCGGGGGAGGGGATGCGCGGGTGTGTGTGTGTGTGTGTGTGTGTGTGTGTGTGTGTGTGCGTGTGTGTGTGTGTGTGTGTGTGTGTGTGTGTAGCAGAACTTGCTGCAAATAGCTGAACGGCACCCGTGTAACTTTGCTCTCAGAGCCTCCACCTCGGTTCTATACTAATTGCTCCCTTACACATGAATTAAAATCAAAAAATGAAACCATGCTCATGAGAGGGGTATTTCAGACCAGTGCCCATGGTTGCCCCCCTTCAAGGTCTGGCCTTCGGAACAATCCAGGCAGAGCCACTCATCAAATGGAGATTGACTTTTATCTGATTAACCAATGGAGAAACATCCTTCTCCATCTCACAGGAACATTCTGTGGGAAAGGCGTTCTGCAGACTGCAGGGAAAAGTTGGGTCTTGGCTTCCCTCCTGCTCGGCCAGTGGAAAATTACAAAGGAAGCAAGGCTGCCCTCTGCTTCCTGGCTTCCCGGGAACCTGCTTCCCAGGTCCTTCCTGGGCCCCGGAAAACGCGAAGAGAAACCGGAACCAGAGCTGAGCCTTTACTTACCTGGGGCGGAGAGGAGTCGGGGAGGCGGCGGGGGCGGCGGGGGCGGGGGCAGCGGGGGCGGGGGCCGGCACTGGCAGATGTGTTGGCAGCTGTCCGTCACCTTGGAGCAGGACTTCCGGGGCTCCCCGTGTGTCACCTGCAGGAACGGGCACGGGCGCCCGAGAGAAGCCAATGCGGCATCTGGGAGCCCAAACGGGACCACCCCGACGCACGCACCCCTCCCCAGACCTAGGCAGGAGGAAGAGCCAGAAACTGGGCTGGCTCGCGGGGAACAGTGTTACGCGGGGCTGGCCTGGCGGGGATGGAGACCTAGGTTGTATTTCCAGCTCTGTGGGACCGGGACAGTTGGCTTGGGCATTCATGAGAGGCTTCTAGAATCTCCCCATCGTGCAAATGAGGAAACTGAGGCCCAGGCAGGAGAAGTGGCCGCCTGAGGTTCTCACACCCAGATGGTGACAGGACACTGATTTTACCTTCTGCGTAACCTGACCTAACCGCTTCTCCCATCTGCCCGGCTACGGTGCAGGACCAAGCCCTCGCCTCCTCTCTGGCCACAGTTCCTGATGGCCTCTCTGTGTCCACTCTGGGCCAAGGCCCCCCCACCTTGGGGGAGGAACCTTACCCGGCCAGACCTCTGCTCTGGTGGCGCACGTGACGAAGGGGAGCAGAGCAACCTCCCCAGTGTGATGCACGAGCCACCCGAGTGGCCTTGTGGGAAACACACCTGACCACACTGCCTGCAGCCCCCCGCCCCGCCACGCCCGGACGCTCACCCACAGCTCAGGGGAATCACCGGGCCACAGGGCCCTGCAAGGGAGGGCCCCCTCCCCTCCTGCTCTGGCCTTCTGCTCTGCTCTCAAAGCCCTCCTTCCGGTGCCTGGCGCCTGGTCACGCTCCCTCCCTTTGAGCACGCTGCTCCAGTGGCCTGGAATCTCCTCCGACACCTTTCCCTCTGCTTTACCCATTACTCAGCTTGGCCATCACCTCCTCAGGGAAGCATCTCTGACCGCCCCGCCTCCACGAGGTCAGATCTCCATTTTACAGGTTCTCCTGGCACCGGATTTCACGCTGTGAGGCAGAAATCCACATGGGGGTGTTTACCTAGCTCAGCCGCCTATCTACCACTGGACTCTAAGGTCTATGGGGTCAGGGGTCAAGCCTTTTGTTTTTTCTCTCGCCATCGTAACACCTAAGGAAACGCCTGGAATTCACCAAAATCCACACCTCTTGATTCCTGGGCTGGTGTTCTTTCAACACCAGTCCCACTTTCCCCATCTGTAAACTAAAAAGGGGAGCAAAAGTGGGTTGTGTTCACCCAGCGGTTCCCAGCCTTTCTTGCACATCAGTATCTCCAGGCAGCTTTAAAAAATACCCATGCTCGAGCTTTTCCCACGCCAGTGAAGTCAGCATTTCTACAGGCGGAGCTGCGCATGCGTATTTGTTGAAGCAGCCCAGGTTAAACTATGTAGCCAGTGAGAGAACGGCTGGTTTAGACCAACTGCCAACATCCCTCTCTATGGCAGAGGGCCATAAACCTTTGAACCTAGCATTTTCTGCCTGTCCAGAGAACAGCTGATTTAAAGACATGAAGGAAGAGTTGGTGGTCACCCCTCTACTTCAGTGATGCCCACAGTTCATCTCTCTGGCTGTCATCTCCGGTGAGTAGAAACCCAGATCCCCAATTTCCCTGCAACCAGCCACGGAAGGCCTGCCTTTGGGGGCCAGTGCAGACCCTTTGCTGCACGTGTTCCAGGCCCGCAGAGAGAGCCAGGGCTCGGCTGCTCCCTTGCCACTTGGCAGGTGTGAACAGGATGGGTAACGGCTACAGGAATGGCAGCAGGCGGTGGATTGATTTACAGGCCTGACTTAATATCGACGAGGCCACGAAGCTCCTGCTCACCACCTTTTAGTGTTTTTAAAGGACCACGGACTGCATTGCAAACTCTGGAAGGCAATCTTACCTCCCGCCGGGAAGAGCATCTCCTCAGACCGTGAGCCTTTTCTGTTATTTTACGGAGATGATTAACTCCTTAGATGGCATGGCAAATCCACTGGCTTCTCCCCCAGCGTAGTTGTCAGCCCTCCCATCACCATCTGGATTCTGACCTTCTAAGACCATGGCGGTTGCTCGAACTCTCCCTTCTCCCAACGGCTGGCCTCTGAGATTGCTTCTCCGCTGAAGTCTACCAAGTGTGCAAACCTCAAGCAATGCCATCGCCAAAGCAATTACTTTCCCACCCTCCGAGGTGCAATTTCTGCAAGAACGTTCAAGGGGAGCACGTTTCTTTAACCTGGCCCAACACAATGACCTATTTTCGTGAGAGGCTGTAAGGGCACATATGGATAAGAGTGCTTAATGTGATGAAATTACAGGCAGGGAAACCAGGGCCAAGTTTCAAGGCTGAAGTGGGGGAAGTGCAGGCACACACGGCGTGTTAAACATCTGTGGTCTCTCGTGTAACGGTCCCACTGAAATGCGAGCGGGCATAACTGCTTACCCAAAGGTCATCACAAAATTAGCGAGCCTGAGCAGGCTGTCCTTCTCCCCGAGGCGGGGACCCCTGGGGCTCCTCACTGGTTTGGTCCAGTGCAAGCCTGTGGCCGCTGAGCCTCCCTAGACTGACAGCTGGTTACACAGGTCCTTTATCCACTTGCCAACTTCTATGCATCCTTCAAACCCAGCTCTTACATGGCTTTCCCAGGCAATCTGTCCTGAACCCCACACCCCCCCAAATGAGACCCAGCTGCCCAGTGCTGCCTCTTCACCTCGTAAACCCTCCCCTTTGGGGCCCTTTTCCCACTGTTAATGTCCTCCCACACTAAGTTGTGAGCATCTTGGAGCAGAAAGGTAGGTGGGTCTGTGCTTTATCAATCCTGACTAAGCGTGACTTCCTGAGCCCTACTGTGTGTCAGTCGTGGGAAACAGGCTCTCCTTTCGCCATGAGGATAATCAAGAGAGGTAGCTCTTATCATCCACACTTCCTGGCTGGAACGACAGGCTTGGCAAAAGCTAAGTGATTTACCAAAGTTGCACAGGGCCCGGCGTTCCGTTGGCGCTCAGTAAAAACGTGTGCTGGGGACTGTCTGCCCAGCAGTGGAGAAACATGGGATCTACCCCATCCCCCAGCTCCGGGTCCACTTTGGGATTCTGCGGGTCGGCAGTGTTGTGTTTAGACCAGCAGAGAGGAAACCTCAGTACCACGAGCTTGTCTCAATGCCTGGCTTGGTTGGTTTACATCCTGGGGAGTCTTACCAGGAGAAGAAACTTGCCCCTGAAGTCACTTGCTCTTAGCTAGACTTAACCAAGAAGGAGCAGAGGCCCAGAGAGGTCAACGACCCGCCTAAAGCCGGGATCGTGACTTCCTGTGACCACTTTTTATTCCGGTGTTGCCATCTCCTACCATCCCGTCCCTGCTCTGCAGCGTCCTCCTGGGGCCAGAATCCTGAGGCACAGAGAGGTTCCGCAGTCACTGGATTTGGTCCCTGGCACCGTGGTCTGGGGGACACAGTGCTGTGGAAGCCAGTTCCCACTTCTGGCCAACCAGTGTAGCTCTCTGGCCCAGTCCTCCTAGATAGTCCTTGAATCCATCCACCTCTCCTCACTCCCAGTGCTACAGCCCTAAACCAGGACACCATCACATCCCCCCCTGGGTAGCCCTGCCTCTCTCCTAGCATTGCCACATAAAATACAGGACACCCTGTAAAGTTTTAGAGAAACAACAACATTGTTTAAGTATAAATATGTCCCAAATATTGTATGGGATTATACTTAACCGTCAAGAACGATCCATTGTTCATCTGAAAATTGAACTGGACCGCCTGTATTTTTATTTGCTAAATCTGGCAACCCTACTCTCACCAGCCCCTGTGCCCCTGGCCTCGCCCCCTCCCTGAATCCAAACTTTGTGCTGGAGCTGGACTGAGATTTCTAAAATGCCAATCTGAGGTTGTGTCGTCTCTTGCTTAAAACTTTCCACGGCCCCCAGAGCCCTCAGGATCAAGTCCAAACTGTAAGACACGATGTTAGTGGCTTACAACAGAGGCCTCGCCTGCGTTCTTCCAATGCCCTGCCCTCTCCTCCCACCTCGGGGCTGTTCCCTCCTCCGCCTGGACACTTCACTCACGCTTGCATCCTGACTCCTGATTTCTCCTTGTCTGTGTCTCAGCCGAAGCGCTGCATCCGCGAGGTTTCTCTGAATCCTCCACAAGCTCCCGTTTCTAAGCTATTTGCTCCTATTGAGCACTCCTGCCTATTATGACTTGTCTCACAATCTCTCCGGTGCTAGACTGTCAATGCCATGAAGGCAGGGACCCCTAGATCCCTTGCACTTAACACGGGAGGCCTGGCAAACAGTAGGTGCCCAATAATTGCAGCTGACTAAATAAGTGAAGCTGTAATGACTGACCACAGGGGCAGGGGGTCGGCATCGCCTGGGTCTGGGATGGCTCCTCATTGCCACACAGAGACCCACAGGCCCGGATCAGAGCCTGTCTCCATGACAATTGCTTTAGGGGGGCGCCCACAAGGATGATGGCTTCTGGCATCTTTTATCGAGACAGTAACTCGATACTGTCACAGCGCCACAGTCACTTGATGAGACACGCTCCTGTCACACCTAATAAATTCGCCAGCCTGTCATCCTCTTCACTTGCAAAAAAAAAAAAAGGACTCATGTGGAAGTGAACTTAGAAGAACCCTAAGTCACAAAAGCTCAAAATCTCAATTCCAGACACATGAAGGAAAAAAGGGAAGAGCCTCAAGAGTGCCCCCACCAACCTTGTGGCCATTTAATGTCATCTGACTGTAACGATTAAGTTTCTTATCATCCAGGCAGCAGCCAGAGGCTCCGGGCTGATCTCAGGGTTGGAACCTGATGCTTTGAGGGACCACAGACCTCTTGCTTCACCAATTATTGTGCTGGTCTCCCCCTTCCAGATGTTTACTACTTAGAGGGATTCTTCAGGCAAAAAGCTCATGAAAGCACAGATAGATTTCTTTATATTCAAGAAACTCCTATGACGTGACAAATGACACTCTCTCCAATTAAAGGGAAACACATGGCTTTGTGCACTTCGATTTTTCCCCTTCTCCCCTCTCTTCTGGTTTCGGCTCTTTTGCTCAAAAACCAAATCCATTCCTTCCAAAGCCCCTTTTCCCTTGACTTCTCAGTCCTTATCATTTATAGATTAATCTTTCCAGTGCCTCCAGCCAAGATTTTACCCGTTCTACTTGCCTGGAGGATTTCTTTTCTAATTGATTTCCACAAAACTTGATTTGTATTGAGTAAACAGCATCTGAAATACACACACACAAACTCACACCCACATTTGCTTGTGTGAGCACCGCCTGGCTGAAGAACACTGCTAAAAAACAAAGCTACTTTACAAAATCCTTTCTTTTGGTGGTGGGAGTGGGTAGGGAGGTGGTGGAGCTGCTGTTTCTATCCTGCTAGTTCCTGCAGAAAATTCCAGTCCTTGGAGATTAACAACATCATCATGTTGCTCTCTGTACTAGCTGAAAAAGTCTCCCAGAAGAGGGAAAATTGTAAACAAACGAATACAAAAAGGAAGTGAGCTTAACACCTGAGGTTCAGCTAAAAGTTGAACGAGAGAAACTGGTCCCAAACCACCCAAGTGTTTCGAAGTGACAAAATTCTGAATCCCAAGGAGGCACAGCTGAGTTTAATAACTGCCGCTTCACACATTAAACAAAGCTGTCAAATTCCGAAAGGAAAACAACTGTGAGTGACACAGAAGCAAGCCAGGGAAGAGAGCACAAGATGGGCCTGGCTCTGCAGCAGGGGGTATGCCCCTCCCCCACTCGAGCTCTCCCCTGAGCTGGCTGGTTCCAGCATTAGAGCCCCTGGTTCTCTCCAGGGCTCACCAGGGCTGCCATACAAGCAGTACTGACCACCCCGGTTCCCAGCAACGCCCCGTCACTTGGGACAGCTCATGAGCCTTGGCAGCCTGGCAAGCAGTGTTGCTCAATCCCATCTTCTCTGGACTGTCACCTCCTACTCAGGGCAACTACCTGAATAGTCCCCAAGCCCCAAAATGCCAACAGAAGGACATGAAGCTGCAAACACCCCAGAGTGGGTATTTCAATGACTGAAATGGTAAAAATGCTGATCAAAACCATTCAAAATTGTTGATCAGACTACGTAGCAATCAACAGAGTACCTGGCTAGCCAGACAGAGGAGTGACGTTACTATTACTAACATCAATAATAGCAGCACCAGCTACCATTTAGCGTTTATTATGGTTCAGGAGCTGCGCTAAGTAATCTTTATCTCATCAAGTACTTATAATAGCACAGGGAGGAAGAAGAAACCAGAGCGCAGAGAGGTTAAGCGCACTGTCTAAAGTCCCCCAGCTGGTAAGGGGCAGAGCTGGGGCTCAAAATTCAGAGCTGACACCAAAGTCCACCTCTTCACCATTCCACTGTACTGCTGACTGTGTGCATTCTGGGAGGGACTAGGGACCATCCCATCTTACCATCTCTCTGACCCTAACACAGGTCACTCGAGTTGGTGGCTACCTGGTCTCTGCCCTGGGGACTGGGGGACCCGGGGTGAAGATTCCATCCTCAGGCAGTCCTTGTAGATGGACAGCTCTTTCTTACATTCCCCCACCAGTGGCCACCTCGCAAAACCTGTCCACATCCTCAACTCTACTACCTACAAGAAACAACCCCTTCTGTGTTGAAGTCCAGTTTAAGAAGGCTAATATGAAGCTTACTAGTGGCTCTGATGGGAAATAAAGAAGGTATATTCTTGGTATCATTTTTCTTTTTAACTTTGTAAAAGCTCTAAGGTTTCTTTGTCTGCATTTCTGCAATAGAATATTATCATCAAGAAGGCATTCCCTCAGCCCTTTCTGTTCCAAGGCGCTGTCCTGAAGGCCTCAGCAGGCCAGGACCGAAGCCTCCTTCAGGAGTTTCTTATCTTTTCAGAGCGAGAGTATGCATCCTTTCTCTTCCTAAACTCTTCCCAGGACCAATCAGAGGGGCGATTTCAGGAAGCCAGGGTCGTGGGAGTGAAGTGACAACCACCCCCTACCCGGTCCTGACCAGGAGGTCCTCAGGCGCGCGCAGCCCGCGCCACCGCTCACCTGCACGAAGCCCCAGAGCGGGTGGAGCGCGCAGTGCAGCAGCAGTGAGGGCCAGCAGTAGCCACGGCGCAGCACCAGGTCCCGGAGGAGCATCTCGGCCCGCGGCACCCGCTCCCGGGGCGAACTGTCAGGGGAGCAAAGCTCGGGTCAGGCAGGCGCCGCCGGCACCACCGTGGTTGCGCACCCGCACACACGTAGCAGTCCCGGCTGGGCGGGCACGCCCCGCACCCTGGGGCACCCTCGTAAACCAAGCCTGGCCTTTCATTCCAGCTTGCATCCTCGCTGACCCTTCATGCACACTCACAGGGGCCGGCATCCAAGAACTTACAGTCCGTCGTGGTGCACGCCCCCGGAATCCTGCGCGCAAACCCTGGCCCCATGCACACCTCCAGAAACAGCCAAGCACGCTTACCGAGGCCCGTGCACCTCCCCAGAAACAGCCATGCACAACTCTCTCCCACTGAGAGCACACTTCAAACCCGGCGGGCACCATTCACCCTGCGTGCACACCCACAGAAACGGCCGTGCACACCCACCGACTCCTGCCCGCACGCTCGCTGACCCCGCATGTACACGCTGCGTGCACCCTCTCTGCCCCACCGGCCCTCACTGCGCACACTGCAACACATGCACCTCAGTGCGCGCCCCGTTTGCCCTCGCGCTCTGCCGAGCCCCGGCCTTCGGCCTCAGGGCACGAGCTCCCCCCGCGTCTCCATCTCCGCCCGCACCCCTCCGGGGCCTTACGCCACCTTGCCTGGCGGCGGCCCCAGCCGATCCTCGGCGCGAGGAAGGGAGGCGCCCGCTCCCCCCCGCGGCAGAATCTGTTCCCGAGCGGCCGGACGGCCCCCATTTAAAGCCAGCCGCCTCCCCAGTCCCCCGCCCTCTAGGCGGGGCCTCGGTCCTCACCCTGGTGACTGCGCGGGCGCCTGGGGGCTTCACATGCCTGGGAGGAGCGCCGGGCACTGGAGCAAAAGTTTGCGCGCGGTTTGGGCCTCCGGGGCGGCTGAGCCGGGGGCCCCGGCAGGGCGCGCTCGCACGGAGCGCAGGGCGCGGTGGCTCCGGGCTGCGCCTGGCCGCGCGCGGGGCGGGAGGGGCTGCACCCCGCGCCCAGGGCCGGGGCGGGCTGCCGAGGCGGAGGCGGAGGGCGGGGAAAGTCTCCTCCTAGCCGCCTGGAGCGGGCGGTGCGTGCCCTCCCCGGGTCCCCGCCCTCCCCGGTGGCGCCGCGCGGCTGCCCGGGGCGCTGGTGTGCCCGAGCTCCGGTCGCCCGTCACGCCAACCCGTGAGAAGCAGCGGCTAGAGGCGCTGGCCTCGAGCGCCTGTTCTGGCCGCAGGGCCGCGGGCGGAGGCGAAATAAATAATGCACGAAAAAGGAAAACAGACGTGAGCCGAGCCAGAGCTCGCCCGCCTCCCGCCCAGGGCTGCGCTCCCGCCCGCGCTCCCCGCCGCCGCAGCTGCCGCCAGCGCCGCTGCAGTGATTCCTCGTCTCCATCTAGTGAGGCTATTGTGTATTGGGCGCTTAATAATTTATTTATCCACCCGCGAGGCAGACTCCAGCTCCCGAGGGTCTTGCTCCTTGCCTGTCGTCCCCCCTCCCCGCCAAGTTTCTCCGAGGGGGCGGGAAGGGAGTAAGGACTGACTCGTGGAGACCCCTTTTTGCGCTCGATCCCTGCGGAATCCCTCCCCTCCTCCACCCCATTCGGACGGTGCCGAAGGCGCCCCGGTTGCCCGGGCTCAAGGTGCAGGCCGCCACTCTCGGGGCCAAGTGCTGTGTTCTCCCTTCTGTAGTCCCGGGCGGGGGGACCGTTCCAGCCACACGGCTGCACCTTGGAAGGAGTTGCCGACGGCCCCGGGGAGGACCTCTCCACCACCGCTTTTCGTCAGCCATCTCAAACTCCTTTTTGAGGCGAGATTATCAACAAGTCGGTGGCGAAGCAGCGCGTTACGTTTCTTTCAGACAAGCTGCCCCGGGCCCCGCCAGGCCGCACCACAGGTATGCATGGCCTCCGCTGGTCGGGTGAGAGCACCTGACGAGCGCTTTGATGTATAGAGGCGCTCTCCAGAGCGCCCCCGCCCCCAACGCATGGACAATCTTATTTTTAGGTTGGGTGAAGGAACCAGGGGGTCAGGACAGAGCGGAGAGTCAGACACCATAGCTCATTCATCGAAGGAGCATTTACTTAGTTCCTTTCCCCAATCTCTCTGGGCACCCTTAAGTCACCCCCTGCAAACACACACTCTATAAACTGCTCTGCAAACCGGCTTTCAGACCAATTTCCTAGCGACCTCTTTCATACTGAGGGCTGACCCGAGGCTCTTCTCCATGCAAACTCCGTAGAGCCGCATCTGAACCAAGGAGGTGTTTGGACACAGTCGTGAACGAGGCCCTGTCCCTTCCCTCCAAGAGCTTGGGGTCTGATCTGGGAGACAGATGACAAAACCAGCCATTCCACTGTCCATTGGCATTCTGCTGCCAGCTGTGTGTGACAGAAGCACTATAAAGGGAGGAGAGAGCAGTGAAAACTCTGAAATGTGAGGTGTTTGCAGCTTCATGTCCTTCTGTTGGAAGGAGGGTCAGGAAAGGCTTCCAAGATTGGGTGACCAGCCGGGAGTGGGGGAGTATTTCAGGCCTTGGGAACCCCCTGGGCAAAGATGTGGAGATGCTTGTTCATTTGTTCATTCATTCCATACATAGTGTCTGGAACACCTACTAAGGGCCAGACAGAGCATTCGATGCTGGGTATACAACAGTGGACAAATCAGATCTTCTTGTTGCCTTTAAGGGGCCCATCATAGTGGGAGGAGGGATGGGGAGAAAATATAGGTGTTGGGGCAGGAGGGGCTTCCTGGATGACTTGCTTTCACCAGTGGTTTGAAGCAGGAGAATGAGGCACAGAATGAGCCCTGTTGGTCAGCTGAGGTCAAAATATTTTTATTTTGGTATTTTAATAATAGGTATTTTAATGCCTTTCCACTTAAGCTGGCCAGGGTATTTTGTTCAGTCCACGACTTCAGTCTTTAGACATGACAGCAGCCCCTGAGGTCTATATGGAACACTTTGCTACTTAAAAATGTTCTTAAATCACATTCTAATTCAGTTCTTACAATTCTGTGGGGTAAATGTAATTGCCCCATTTGACAAGTTCAGAGATGTGACTTTCCCAGGATCACACAGCTGCTCACCTGGGATTCAGAAGTACTGGCCCCAACCAGAGGTCCAACACTTCAGGAGACCCTAGGCAGGCTGTGCCTCTTGGAAAGCCTGCATCATCCATTCTGATCTTCAGTATTCCTGTACTGGACCCAGTCTACGCACCGCCTGAGTGTCAGCTGGCTCCACGTTCTCCCAGCCCTCCTAACGCCATGGAATATCACACCTCTGTTAGGGTGAAGACCAAGCAACCCATGGTACCTGGGATCTGCCTACCAGGGCCAGGTAACTCTCCTCGAGAAATGCAGGGGCGGGCTTCCCTGGTGGCGCAGTGGTTGGGGGTCTGCCTGCCAGTGCAGGAGACGCGGGTTCGTGCCCCGGTCCGGGAAGATCCCACATGCCGCGGAGTGGCTGGGCCCGTGAGCCATGGCCGCTGGGCCTGCGCGTCCGGAGCCTGTGCTCCGCAACGGGAGAGGCCACAGCAGTAAGAGGGCCGCGTACCACACACACAAAAAAAGAAATGCAGGGGCGTTAAACCTTGCAGCAAATTTTGACGAACAAAAGACAAGAGATGGGAGGGAGCCAGCACATGGATGGTAGTAGTTCCATTTGGCCTGTCAGGAGATGTCCAGGAGGTGTGATTGAGTGACTGGCAATGTTTTCTTCCAAAGATGCAGCCACCTGGATAACCCACAGCCTTGTATTTACTGTCCTCCTTCCTTCCTTTACTTCCATTTTCTTTTCTTTTTCTTGTCCTAGAATTGTAGCCCTCAATAAAGTGTTAGCAAGCAAGCATTGCTTCATGCTTTGTCTCCTAAGGAACCGGGGACAATGGGCACCACAGGTGGTCCAGAAAGCAAGTCTTCGGGGTCAGATGTTGGAGCTGGATTTTCCATCTATCTGGAAGCCATAGGGGCCCCATTACTGACGGGAAGCAGGTCATAATCACGCATATATTTGACATTACTATTTGTAAAGCTTCACCTCTGGCTAAGCGAGATGAGATGTGGGTAAAAAGCAAGGCTATGGGAGGTCAAGTGGCCACTGTGTTCGATCAATGATAGTCATAAAGACTGTGAGGTTAGATGGCTTCTTCTGACAGCACTGGAGATTTTGCAAAAAGAAAGTGATAGGGAAGCTATTTGCCAACTTGAGGCATACTTTGTGAAAGCTTTGAGGACACTCTCATCTCTTGACATCCACGAGGCACCTGAACAATAGGCCCAGGATCTGATTGTAAGGGTGGCAGAGCTGGAAAGAACACTACACGTGCAGCCACCCAGCTGTTCACATCAGGGCTCTGATAGGGAAAGAGATGGACCTTGTGATCCAGAATAGGAATATTTGGGCGAACAAGCCTGAAAATCTTAGGTCTGCAGGGGGAAGTGGCTCAGCTAATTGTTTGTGGAAATAACAATACTGAAAACTCAGGGGCATGGAGGTCAGGTAAATAGTCAATGGATGAACGCATAGGGGTGGACACAAAGGGTACAGATGGTCCTGCCTCATATTCATACTCACCAGGGAGTATCCATTGCTAAGGAGGCTCTCAGCAATCAGTTGGACAGGATGACCCATCCTGTGGAAGTCAGCCAGCCCCTCTCTCTGGCCATCTTAGTGCTTCCCTGAACAATGGCTTGGTCTGCTGAAGGCTGAGCCGTGGCATCAGCTGGGAGACAACAACCTGTGGGGTTGGGCCATTGTTCTCCTGGTTGCATGTGAGTTGATAGATGTGTCTCCAACAGCAAGAACACACGAAATCTGGGAACAAAGGAGTGAAGTATGATTGGCCCCTCTGAGCCCACCTGTCAGAGAGATACCTGCAGACTCTGTGTTTTTTGTTCCTGCAAATGTAGACACTAAGCGGTTAGCGGTCTTGGCTCCTAGAAGCTGATGCCTCCACCAGTGAACACAGAAAGGGATGCTCAAAACTGAAAGCCATAAGTTCTACCTGGGCACCTTGGGCTTCTCTTGCCAGTGGACCAGCAGTCAGAGAGAGGAGTTGCTATACTGGCAGGGCGGTCATCCTTGATTACCATGGGGATCTAGGCTTGCTGTTACGCAGTGGGCACGGGGAAGAGTATATCTGGCTACGGACTGAATTTTGTACCCTCCCCCACCCCGCAAATGCGTATGTTGAAGCCATAATTCCCCAATGTGACTGTATTTGGAGAAATGGTCTTCAGGAGGAAATGAAGGTTAAATGAGCTCGTAAGGGTAGGGCCCTAATCCAATAAAATTGGTGTCCTTACAATAAGAGGAAGACAGATGAGAGCTCTCTTTCCTTCTCTCTGCATGTGCTCAGAGGAAGAGCTCTGCAAGCCAGGAAGAGAGTTCTTACCAGAAACCGACTCTATGGACCTTTATCTGGGACTCCCAGGCTCCAGAACTGTGAGAAAATGAATTTCTGCTCTTTTTTTTTTTTCCTTTTTTTGCAGTACGCGGGCCTGTCACTGTTGCGGCCTCTCCCGTTGCAGAGCACAGGCTCCGGACGTGCAGGCTCAGCGGCCATGGCTCACAGGCCCAGCCACTCCGCGGCATGTGGGACCTTCCTGGACCGGGGCACGAACCCGCGTCCCCTGCATCGGCAGGCGGACTCAACCACTGTGCCACCAGGGAAGCCCAATTTCTGCTCTTTAAGCCACCCCTCCTGTGGTATGTTGTTATGGCAGCTCGAGCTGTACTCTGGGATTCTCTGGAGCGTCTCTGCTCAGAGATAACATGAACGGGCAGTTAAGACGTCCAAAGACCGTCCAGGTAAGAACCCCGGACCAGCTGAAAAGCTGGCCATAGAAATCTAGAATGGGAGGTGTAGGGAGGGGAGATGATGAACATCAATTATGGCCCTAGGACCAGCTGCAGCAGTGGGACTATAGCTTGGCTTGCTCATGCTTTTCTGTCTTGTTAGGAAGTTACAGTTGGACTTGTACCTTCACTCTCAAATTGATGGCATTTTCTTCTCAAGTCACTTGCAAATAGCATAGAAGGATGTGAACAGTTCTGAGTAATGCAGGGGGTGGACTCTATTAGACCACATTTAGGCACCTAGATTTGTCTGGCTCCACCTGCTTCCTTACTCTGCTCCCTGGAGAGGGCGGCCAGAGCTACCACCATCCCATCTCCTATCACTGTGGCCATCTCAGCCTCCCCGCCTTGGCAGAGCTGAGCTTCAGTGTGGCCTCCATCATGCCCACTGTAGGAGGGGTCCCAACAGCAATGGAGGGGACCAGACTCATGGAGGTTTGGGCTCCTACTACCAATCCCATACTCAGACAAAGCCCCACACCATGGTGGATGGGATCCGACTCCCAGAGCAGCTATCTGTAGGGGCCAAGGAAGACGACCTGAAAGTGTAGAGAGTTAAGTCTCTGTGATACAGACTTTGATCAAGGAGAGACAGGGTCGGGAAAGATGTGGGAGATGATCCCTCACCCTTTCTCCATCCGTGGTTCCATCTCCATCTGGTTCCATCTGGCCTCTTCGAGTCTGTCTTGTGTGACTAAGCAGTTGGCTGTGTTCCCCAGCAAAGCTGTGGCCAGACCAGTGAAGGGCCCACATTTTCTTTGCCTTCCTTCCTTCCCTACCTCCCTGCCAATTTCCCCTTGCTCTTTCTGACCTAGAAATTCGCTCCCCCCACATTTGTTATTACCTCTGCTTTACTTCCGGTTCCTGGGGAGTTTAGGCTCAGACAAGTTCTTGGAGGGTTCATGGGCTCTAGAGGGTGCGGCCACATGCATAAAATGAAGTAGGACACTGCATTCCTACCGCAGCCTCTGAAGACCCACAGCAAATTCAAAGGGGTTCCTTAAGCATCCAGATGGTCTTCTTCAGGTCCTCACTGCTGTGCATCCAGGCAAGTTCTAGGTGGGAAGAGTCTCATGAGGGTCGAGAACACCAGCTCTTGAGCCAGACTGCTTGATTCTTATAACCTGTGGAGTCTTTGTAGAATACCCTAACCTTTAAAGCTGGCTTCTACGGAAAAAAAAAAAAAAAAAAGGCTTCCCTGGTGGCGCGGTGGTTGAGAGTCCGCCTGCTGATGCAGGGGACACGGGTTCGTGCCCCGGTCCGGGAAGATCCCACATGCCGTGGAGCGACTGGGCCCATGAGCCATGGCCGCTGAGCCTGTGCGTCCGGAGCCTGTGCTCTGCAATGGGAGAGGCCACAACAGTGAGAGACCCGCGTACCGCAAAAAAAAAAAAAAAAAGCTGGCCTCCTTTTCTTTGTCTATCAGGAATTATAGTATTTAGATAGAGTTAGATTGCAGAGTTCTTGGAAGGATTAACTGAGATAATTCATATAAACACTTAGCCTGGCACATAATAATTGCTCAGCGAAGGAGTCTCTAATTATTTTGACGGATAAAGGCGCAAAAACGCTGCCCTTCTGCAAAAGTGCTAATTGGCATCAGGAATCTTTTTAAGTAAAACACAAGGAAACAAAGGAAACACTTTATGACCAGTAAAAGAGCCCTCATTGAACCATGAAGTTATGCAGGGTAATTACATCTTGAAATACTGCAAATAAACACAGTTATTGAAAAAGACATTGGTGGTGTCCAAATCGTTCATTACCTCTGCTTGAGTGAAATATGGAATCGTCTATGTCACGTTTGATAGATCAGCTGTGACTCTGTCCAGAGAGGGCATTTTCCTGATTGCCCTCGTATCGGGGGAGCGGGAAGCCAAGTCTCTCCTAGGTGTTGTCCCAGACCTCACTGGTCTTTCTGAGGTTGGTCCCACACTCCAACCAGTAACCTAAGAGCTGAGCTGGATTCATTCCAAGGGCTATGTGGGCAGATTTGCCTTGCCCCAGACTCTGAGTTAGGCCCTTTCCCCAAGAACATTTTGGTCTAGATTTCTTGCAGCCAGACGTTTGGACATGGAGGAGAGTCAGGAAGAAGCCCGGATTTTAAACTTTTGTTTAAAACCACTTGTATCTTCCCTCATTTGTTGTCCTTTCTTAAATCCTAAGAAAGGACCAAAACTTTGGGGGAAATTGTCAGGACTTTGCATGCTTGGTGGTGCCACCTGGTCCAGTGACATTTTCCAGTGTCACAGGGGAGTCCACACAGGTATGATCCAAGAGGACATTTGATTGGAACTGCTCGGGGGGCCACCCCTCTGGCCCAGTGGGTCAAGTCCAAATGCCAGCCCAGCTCAGAGAGCTGGCTTCATCTCTTCTCTTCCATGTGCTGGGCCAAGCAGGAGCCGTCAGGATGAAGGAGATAGATCTTCCTCCCCAATTTCTCACATTCTAGTAGAGGGAGGAGACACATACATGATTCCTAAGCTGCAAATAGGACCGTTTCTCTTCTCTGCTTTCAAGCCCCCAGAAGACTCTCACACAGCGCCCAAGCGTCCCCAGGCCCTGCCGCTCCGCACTCACTCCCCTCTTTGTCCTTGGTGCTCCAGCACTTCCTGCTGTTTCACATCTCCCGGCTCTGCTCACGCTGTTTCCTGTGCTGAGAATCCCTTCTCCTCCTGCCAACTTGGCTAATTCCTATACAGTCGTCCCTGTCTCCCTTCTCCCGATCTTATACACCTCTCCATCATGGCACTGGAATTATCAGGACATGGGCAGTCAGGGATGCAGCAGGGCGTGGACTTAATGGAAAGAACTCTGGTATTGGGGTTGCTTGACCATGGGAGGAATCTGGAAAGTTCCTTTCAGCTCTCTGAGCCTCACTTGTCCTGTCTGCAAAACAAGGGTGCTGACATTCACCTTGCTGGGCTACAGGGGGAAATACTAGAAATAACGCATGTAAAGTGTAGAGCCCAGTGCCTTCACAGCGCAGGCCCTCAAGAAATCCTGTCTGTTCCGCCTAGGTGCAAGTTTGTCTCCTCTCCTAATTGTGCGGGCCTTGGGGGAAGGGGCTCTGTTTTATTCATCTCTGAGTTCAGACACCCGGCAGCCCCCCACGTCTAACAGGGGCTCCGTAAATATTTGAGAGTGACTGTAGAACCCAGTGCCCCTGGGCCTCTGTGCAAGGGTCTCCTTCACTCTCCAACCTCCCTTCTCACTGTCTCCTGTTACCCCGCCTCCAGCCTCCTTGTTATTTAAACACTCAGATCCAAGCGTGCCTCAGGGCCAGGGCCTGGGCCTGGCTGTTCCCTCTGCCTGAACACCCTTCCCCCATTTCAGCAGGGCACACTCCCTCACACCTTTCAAGTCTTTGTTTGCCTGTCACTCTTCTACCCAGACCCGTGCTGACCACCCTATTTAACTTGATAGCCAACGCCTGCTGGCTTTCCCCATTCTCCCATGTTGTTTTATTTTTCTCACTAGTATATATTGCTTCCTAATACACACTTTTAAAACTTGTTTCCTGTGATCAGTATGTGTCTCCTCTCATACTAAAATGTAAGCTTCCTGAGGGCAGGGGGTTTGGACTTCTCTGTTCATGGCCTGGAGCGGATACTTCCTGTATCCTGCACCATATCCGCTCAACACACCCCTGGTTTCAGCACAGCCATGATGGACAGCTCCTCTGCACGCTGGGGTCCCCCCCACCCCGACCCCCCGCCCCGCCCAGTAAGCTGCCTGAGAGCCAAGGAAAGCAGGGAGAAACCAGAAGTGCGGGGGGCGAGGCCTCCCGAAGGACCTGAACAATGGAGTAGGGCTGTGGACACGTACCCTGGCCTGCCTTGCTTTGAAGACTATTCTGAAGCTCGTTCTTACAGTTCCTTGGGGGTCCCCCCTCAGTGGACTGAGGCCCTTTTGACTGCGGTGAGGGGGCCGGGTAACTGTCTCCATTAACACAGCCTTAACTGGCTCCTCCCTCCTCCTCTGGGCTCACCTTCCAAACAGATCACCCCCATGAGTCCTGGTCTCACACCGCTTTGGGGAGAACCCAAACCGAGAGGCCAGCACACTCCAAGCCTAGAGCATGCTTGACCTACGACGGCCCGGTACATGCTTGTTGAAGGAGTGAACGGAAAGAGAGACAACTTACAGAATTTTCCATTTTGTGTCTTGCTTTCTGATGCAATGTTTGGGTGACTTTTTTTTAATCACAAGGTGAACTTGCTGAATCCTGTTTCTTCTTGTTTACACTAGGATTTTCACAGAATGGCTTCTGCCTGGGAGCCAGTCTTTGAGCTTTGTAGATTTTTCAGGGAATGAGGAATTTTGCCATTTACTTTAGTCAGAAATGTCGGAAGCATCCAGGAGCTTGAAGATCTGCTAACACCCGCTTTGACTGGCCCATCGCTCAGCTATTTGTTATAACTTTTCAAAGAGCATGCCTACCTCAGAGTATGATGAGAAGGATTACCTTGGTGTGTTTGTCCCTGAAATAACTGAGATACTCTGTGCTCATTTAGGCACTTAACGAACATTTATAGAATACAGATTATGGGCCAGACTTGAGCACTGGAGATCAGAATTTCCTGAGTCGGGGTCCCTGCCCTCCCTCTGGGAGCTCCTGGCTAGTGGGGGAGACAGAGAAGGGAAGAGATGCTTATAAACACGGTGTGAGAAGGACTGTGATAGAGGTGAGCACAGGCTGTAAACTTTCAGGAAGAACCTAGTGCTTTCAGCATCTCGGCATAATTGTACTTTCTGCTTTAGATTAACCAAACTGTGATTTTCTGCACACGTTTGCTGTTTACAACTCCCTGCCTTTGCATGTCCAGTTTCCTCTACCTGGAATGCTTTCCCTCCATCTTCATGGCAAAGTCCTAGTCATCCTTCAAATCCTGGCTTACATCGCTTTGCCCAGGAAAGATTCCCTCCCCTATCCCAACGCCCCACCAACCTCATCCTGTCCTGTGCTGTCTGTAGCCTGCCTCTTAGGAGCTGCCCTTTTTACCCTCTTGTGTGAGCAATGAGTAATTGATGGCGTAGGGGTGGGGTGCACGATTTGGGAGAAAAACACATTGACTCTGATATCAAACAGAGCTGCGTTTGGATCTTAGTACTGCTGCTTCCTGGCTATGTGTTCTCGGGCATGGCTGGAGAAGAGGGTGGGAAAGTACAAGGAAAGAGCTGCGGGAAGGAAAGACTCGACCGTGGTGGGCCTCGTGAGCCATGCTAACATATCTGGAATTCATTTGGGGGACAGTAGGGAAGCATTTAACAGTTTTAAGCAAGAAAATGGCATCGTACATTTGTGACTTATAAAGACCATGCTGGCATCACGGGAAAGAGGGATATGAGTGAAGGGGTGCTCAGATGGAAGGTGGGCAAAGAGAGTGCTGGTTGAGAGCCTGGACTTAGAGTCACACGGTCTAGGTTTGAATAGCAGCTTTTACCTAGCTGTGTGATCTTGGGCAATCATTTACAGTCTCTGAGCCTCAGTTTCCTCATCTGTAAAATGGGAACAATGAAATTACTTTCTTTTCCTGGGAAGATCACAAGAGAACATAAATGGGAATGGGTTTTGTCAACTCTAAAATACCATGCAAGTACTAGACATGATCAGTAATCAGTGGGGGCTTTAAACATGTTAGTTTATTTCTGGTAAAAGGAAGCCTGGGGCTAGTATGGTGCTCCACAGAGTAGGGTCCAGGCTTTTTCTAGCTTGTTGATCTGCAATTCTCAGCATGTAGGTTTCTTTTTACTTCATGGTCCAATATAGCTGCTTGAACTCCAGCCATCAGATCCACATTCCAACTAGCAGGGAAAAGGAAGAGAAAAAGAAGGGTAGGTTCCTCCCTTTAAGAACACTTTCTGAAAGTATCAAATGACATTTCTGCTTACAGCCTATAGACCTGGGCATAATCACATGACAACACCTAGCTGCGAGGGAAGCTGGGAAAAGCATTTCAGAGCAGCTATGTGCCCAGCTTAAAATCAGAGATGCCATTACTGATGAATAAGAGAGATACTGATATTGGGGAGCAACTAGACAACTAGCAATTTCTTAATTTGCACTGTGGAGCTCATATGTTAGATTTCTTAAACGTGAAATATATGTCACCCCTAGGACATCGGACAAGAAAGAGCAACCCCAGAGGCTGTGTTGCAGGAAGGGTGCTTAATTATGTTATATAAGAGGTTCAAGGATATCTGTTTTTCCCTCTTTTGGATCGTATTCCAAGGAGACAGTGACACCTACCTGCTTGGGAGAGGCTTGAGCAGCCCCTCGTATTGATGCAACCATGATGAGCAAGACAGAGGGCAGCCTCATGGAGCTCAGGTCAGAGAGGCAGGGGGCCGAGGGGCCCATGGCAGCAGCAGGCCAGGTGGACCGTCCGGAGGGAGGCAAACCTTTGAGTTTTGCAAGAGTGTGAAAGAGCCTCTAAACCAGAGGCAGCCAGCCCATGTGGACAGCATGGGGCCACACAACCTGGAACGCACGAGGATGTCTCCCTGAAAGCCCAGCTCCTCTCTCCCAGCCTCTCTGCACTTCCTTAATGGGTGGAGCGGCAGGCTGAGACCAGACACCACCAGACTTCTTCTGGCATCCATGGTCCATACCTAACTGAGCGTAGAGAAAGCTTTAAAAGAGCCCCAGAGTAAATCATTCTTTCCAGGTACTTTCATCTGTAGATCCTTAGCAGGCATAGATTCTACACAGTGAATAGAATGAAGATGCTGGTACCCAGAGTTGGGTAAACCAGGCAATGAGAACGACCACCATTTCTCGGCCGTTTACTAGGCACCAGGCTCTGTTTCAAAGATACTACAGTGTTAACTCCTTATATCTTCATGGCAAACTTATAAGGGAGTTACTGTTCTTGTCACCATTTTATAGACAAGGAAACTGGGAAAGAATGATGAGTCTGCATCAGTGGTTCCAGAGTGTGCCCCTTGCGGCATCCACCTTCTATGCCACGTGACTTGGTATTGCCCTCCCACTGACTCTGGGCCTCTGTGACCTACTTTGGACCCATGGGGAAGTGTAGTGTAAGCAGAGCTTGGAGGGTGCTGCGTAACTGGGTTTTCTTACTTTTGCTTCTCTTCCCATGGTCACATGGTGCCCTGGCTAGCTTGCCAGAGGTGAAAGACCCATGGAACAGAATTGAGTTGCTCCCAGCTGAGGCCACCCTAGATCAGCCAACAACCAACTGAACCTCAGACCTGTGGGTGAGCCCAGCCGAGATCAGCAAAGCTACTTAGCCAATCTGCAACTGACTCCAGGTGCATGAGTAAACCCACCTAGATCAGCAGAGCCCACCCAGATCGAGGGGGCCTCCGCAGATCTGGGAGCTAGGTAGATAGTTCTCACTGTACACCACCAAGGTTTAGCAGCGTTATTGTGACGCTGGATAGCTTGAACAGGAGATTACGTAAATTCCCAGCCAATCACTGGTACAGCCAGGAGTTGAACCCAGGTGGTTTTCCTGCAGAGCCCACACTCTTAGATGCTCTTCTATTCTGGCTGTTAGCAAACTATGGCCTGCAAGCCAAATCCAGTCCGCCCCCTGTTTTTGTAGAGCCTATGAGCTAAGAAAGGTTATTATAGATGAATATTTTCAATCGTTTTGATGATAGGGAACAGTTACTTTGAACCTCAATTAAACAAATGCTATCCCACAAAAAGGAATTCCATTCTTCTCATTGGTAGACTTATTCTACAAAATTTATACGTAATTATTAGATTTCTAATTTCATCAATCATTACTTGGGGAAATTTGCTCTTATTATGTAGGTATCTATACAATATCCCTGATTTTGCCTCTTAGCTTGCAAAGCCTAAAATATTTACTCTCTGGCTCTTTACAGAACAAGTTTGTACACTCCTGTTCTACATGATAGTTTGATTGAGATGTTTGATCTTTCAGTTTGGTCCTCAGGCCCAGAAATGGAAAGAATCAGAGAGTTAAGAGCTCGATAGGCCCTCAGAGGTCTTCTAATCAAAACTCAGAGGCAGAATTAGACTCAAGGTCTCTGGTCTCCTAGTCCAGAGCTCTGCTACTGCTTCTAGGGGGACTTTCTAGTTGGATTTGTTTAAAAGCCTCCAAGTCTCCAACTGGAATGTTCTTGGTACCCACAGGACTCCTCTTGTTGTCCTCCCTTCTGAGGGCCTGCACCCACTCACGTGAGAATGGATGATTCACTGTTTATTTCTCCAGCTCTGCCCTGAGCCGTCTAACATGAATTTGTGCTGTGTGCCTCTGTGATAATTAAAAAATTTGAACATTTAGGAATGATTTTTACTGCAGACAGTGGAGAAATTCTCTCCTGAAGAGTTTCACTGTCTGGCCTCATTAGAAAGGAGAAATGGAATGGGAGAATTAAGGAGAAAACTCATTTCTTCCCTGAGTGTGTTAATGAACTAAGCCACAGGAGGCCATGTGCAGGCTGGGCTTCAAGCTGCTGTAAATTAAATTTATTTCGCACCAAGGGATTCTAATAAACATTATTTAAAAATAGCAACAGACAGTCATTTGTATTATGTCATGTGACCTGGTTATGGCGACACATTTGCGCCTCTGCTATTAATCAGAGTCACTTTGAGAGGCAGTTGATAAATACTTTTAGAGCTACTGGCACCTTCCACTTAATTAAGATTGTCCTGGAAAAAAACAGGGTGAGTCAAAAATAGTCATCGTGTATAGCGTTGCGCCCTGGAGGCCCTTGATGCTCATTAGGTGATGCTTATTACGCTTTCCAAGAGGGATAAACCTGAAAGAAAATGCCTCTTTCCTTAATGAAATCCCGGGCCCTGGAAGGTTCGCACTGGAGGGCACTTTCTTAAGGTCGGGGTTGGGGTGAGGTGGGGGGATACTGGGACGAGGATGGTGTTACCCACCTGCTGCCTCCCCATTCCAGCCTCATGGGGGCGCTGCTTGCCCTTTATCCCTCCGGGTGCAACATGGACAAAAACCTTTCTTTCATCCTCTGGAACGTGGGAGAGAATGTTCTAACAATGCCTAGAATTATCTTTGGAAAATACCAGACATGAGCTTGTCACTCCCTCGTTTAAGCTCTCGGAGTTTGTTGCTGTCTGTGACCTAGCACCTGCCTCCTGTCCCCGCTCTGTCCCCACCACCCTCCACATGTACTGCTAACCGTACAAGCAAGTACGTTCGTAGAGCTGAGACTTTGGGATCTGGAATCAGGTTGACCTGGGTTTGAATTATGGTTCCGCCACTTACTGGGTGGGCAACCATGGGCAAATTACTTAACTCTTACCTCTGTTTTCTCATCTATAAAATGGCGACAATTATGCCTAGCGCATAAAGTGTCGTGAGGATTCCATGAAATAATCCACGTGAGGGCTGGGCACTTGGAAAAGCCCTCCAGAAGTGTTAAAAAAAAAAACAACAAAGAGCCTTAGCAGTAGTTCTTCGGCAATGCTGTTCCCTTTCAATTCTCTTGGCTCAAACCAACCTCACCCCATGCTTTGTCTCATTAGCAACTTTTCATCCTTTGAAACTCTCAGCTCAAGCATCATTTATCTTGAGAAGACCTCCAGACCCCTGTCTGATTTAGAGACCCCTCTTCTGGGCTCCTTTCACACACGGGTCCTTGGCTTCATCAACGTGCTAATAGTCGGTGCCTTTGTCTAGGACTGCCGTGGGCAAGGCTGAGGTCTTCGAGGACCGAGATCATTGCCTTTGCGCCCAGCGTCTGGTGCAGACCAAGTGCTCAAAAAGCGTCTGCTGAATAAAAGAACCAGCAGAGGATATTATGAATTGAGGAAATGGGGCCCACAAAGAATGTGAGATGAATCTTAGTTTGAGTTCCCCTCAAATTAGAGTCTGAGTCAAGGAGTTGGGTGACAGGTGTTTATTCCGAAGGCAAGAGAACGGGGAAGGAGAAACAGGCAATACTAAGTGCTTTATCACACTGCTGTGGGCCACTGGGACTCAGCTTCACTGAGGACCCCTAAGGAACTCAGCATCGTTCCCGGAAGGGAAAGGAGGCAGGGGCTTGTACCCACCGACTACCACCCCTGTTGGTAGGGGTTGTTAACCCCTCTGCATTTCTGGGCTGCCCTGTGTCGGGGCCAAGTGAGCACCAGGCAGGGAAGCAAGATGTGTCTGGCGCTGTAGCTGACACTCTGCAGCGTGCCCAGAACTGTCCACCACAGCTACAGCTGGCATCAGGGGTGAGCGAGGGGGGTAGGGCGGGTGCCAAAAGTGTCAGTGACATTTACCCATTTCCAGTTTGGGTTCCATCCCACGGTCCTTTTATCTCCTCCTCAGTCTTATTTCGCATGGTGGACAGGACTGTGGCACCCACAGTTTAGGAGAGTGTGGCTGGACATCTTGACACCTTCAAATCCAGAACCGAGGGAGGGATGTGGCATCTTCTCTTGGCGCCCAATTCCATTCCCACCTGGGGGACCTGCTCCCTCCTCGAGAATGGTGTACATGGCAGCCAGCCTCCAAGATGGTCCCGATGGTCATTGCCTCCTGGTGTTTGCGCCTGTGTAGACCCTTCCTCCGCTGAATCATGGCTGGCCTGTGTCCCCTACAGAATATGGTGAAAGCGACAGTGAGTGACTTCTAATACTGGGTGACAGAAGGTGTTGCAGCTTCCATCTCGGCCTCTTGGATATCTCACTCTGGAGGAAGCTGGCTACCATGCTATGAGAGCCCGCAGGCAGCTTCATGGAGAGGCCATTGTGGAGAGAAACCAAGGCTCCCAGCCAACAGCTGTGCCAACTTGCCAGCCATGTGATGATTCTCCTTAGAAGTGGATCCTCCAGCCCTGTCAAGCCCTCAGATGACTGCAGCTCCAATCAACATCTAACGGCACCTTCATTAGAGACCCCAGGCAAGAATTGCCCAGCTGAGCCCTTCCCAAATTCCCGAGCCACAGAATCCATGAGCATAACAAAGGTCTGTTTGATGCTGCTGTACTCAATTTGCAGCTGTAGGAACTGGAATACCGTCCTCTCCATGGGGGACCCTCAACTTCAGTCTAGAATGGAATAGAAAATAAATAAATAAAATAAAATAAAATAAAACGGAATAGGTTTTCTCTTATGGCTTTAACAAGATAACCGTGTCTCTACATGGACTTTTTCAGCTTTAACAAGAGTCACACCCGTGATGTTTCCATCCTGCCTTTTATAAAAGCTGAGAGGGTAGAGGGAGGAGAAGAACTGGAGAGGCAGCTCAAGATGGCAGTCACCACCAAGACAATTCAAGTAGGCAGTTCATCAATTACTGGGGGCACTGGGTCACTGTGGATGTTCAAATGGAGAATTCATGTCCTAACCCAGGTGGGCTTGGCCGTGACACAGGCTGGGAACTCAGGCATGACTTGGGGAAGGGGAGGAAGGCAAAGCTGCCCTGGCCTGCTGGCCTGGCCCTAATGGCAGATCCCACAACCCACATCCAGGATCCAGGTATTAGAGCACAGCTGGACCCCATCTGGTCTAGTGCCAACGCTCAAGAGAAGTCAGTTTCATGGGTGAACCTGGCAAATCAGCAACCTCGGTTCTAGAAGGGTAGTTGGGATGAAGTCCCAGGTGTTCTGTCCATGATGGTTACAGTGTCTAGTTACCAGAGTGGAGGTCTCAGGACCTCCACCAAGTGGACCTGTTTTCTAGGATCAGGCCCTAGTTGTCCAAAGTAGTGTAGGGATCTAGTTATATGAAATGATGTTTACCTATGTAATGTGTTCCAAACGGTGCCTGACACACTGTAAGCCCTTAATAAGAGCTAGCAGTGATGGTGATGATAATGATGATGGTGGTGGCGGTGAGGGGAAGATGAAGAGGAAGAGGGGAACTGGCCAATGAAATGGGTTGAGGGATGAGGTCCATTGGACCCCCAGGTGCCAGGGCGTATGCCTGGGGCACATGATTCCTAGCTTGGGCAAGAAACGCAGCCACAGCCCCCTCCTGCTGGTCGGTCTGCTTTTGTCGGGACAGGCCAAGGATCTGGCGGTGTGGCTCCCCTGTTACGAAAAAGTGAGTATTTGGGTGGGAGGAGCTGGGATTCCCTTGGGCTGCACTGCAGGAGGTGGGGCATGCATCATTAGAGCAGACTGAACAAGGAGCAAAGGAGCCCGGAATTTGCATCTGAAGAAGGGCTACCTCAGGATGATAGAGGCCGTGGGTCTGGAGGATGGACAGAGAGTAGGGCCTGGACCAAAATGAAGGTTTGCTAGGGGAGGACAGCAAGAGGAGGGAGCTCGCATAGATGACCAGGGAAGGCCAATTAACAAATCCAGTCTTAAAACCCTGTTCTTTCAGAAGAGAAAGGTCAGCGTTTTATGTTGGAAAATTCCAAGAAAAATTGCAGAGAGTCCCCTTCCCTCCGCGAGCCCTGCAGAGGACAGAGCTTGGGCCCTCCGTTCCCAAGGTGCTTTGGGCAGTGGTCTTAGGCCTCTGTGAGCTCTGTCGCAGAGAGCCCTGCTCCCAGTGTACTCACCTGCCTCTGCTGGTGGGTTAGGAGTTGGGGTGCTGCCTGGAGGTCAAGGCACGTCGGCAACAGGTAGTTGGGGGTCATCCCGCATATCCAGCCTGGATGACAGAGGCAATGTGTGGGTTTCAGGGATAAGAGGAATCATATCCCTGGCTCTGTGAATGCATGGCCATATGGTAGTAATTCATTCCTTAATTTAACAGATGTCTCTTGGCCTGCTGTGCGCCTGGTATTATGGTAAGCAACAGAGACCATAAAGGTAACAGCATTGGGACCTCCCTGGTAGTCCAGTGGTTAAGACTCCACCCTTCCAGTGCAGGGGGCGTGGGTTTGAACCCTGGTCAGGGAACAAAGCTCCCACATGCCACACAGCGTGGCCAAAAAAAAAACAAAAAAAAGTAACAGCATTTACTGAGCCCCAACTATGCACCAGAGACAGCGCCAGGCATTTTACGTTTACTAATTCATTTAAACACATTGAGCCAAGTGAGATGTGAGCTATTCACCGTTTCAATTTCGGGGTAGAAAATGGGTAAGAACAGTGCGGTATGTGAAGCTCCATGATGAGGTGAAGGGCAAGGTTGCTATGGGGCCAGGTGGGCCCGGACCCAGCCTGGGGGAGCCACAGGCCAGGAAGGTGACTTCTCAGTTCACTCAAATGGTGACCAGGAGCAGACCAGGCAGGGAAAGAGGCAGAGGATAGACACAGGCCTGGGGATAGGGGAGAGCAGGCCCACTGGGGAGCTGCAAGTTACTGAATCTCTCCAGGCCTCAGTTCCACATCTGTGAAATGGGAATAATAGTTACCCTGCAGGATTGTTGTGAGGACTGAGATAATATAAGTCAATTGCCCAGCGTATGCTTTGGCTCCAATGGGTCCTCAAAAAGTGACGTCTGTCATTACAATTGTTGTGGACCTCGCCCTCTCCAGATCTCCCAGGTCACCCCATTCACCTTACTCGTCACAGATAGGCACATCCCTTTTAAAAAAAAAAACACCACTCCCCAGAGCTTTCAGAGCCAGGAGCATCTTGATGTGACTGGTAAGATTGGGCACATGCACCTGTCCACGGAGTCAGGGGTTGCTGAGCACCACCAACAGTCCACAGAAAAGAGCACTGGACAGGCCTTCCCTGGTGGCGCAGTGGTTGAGAGTCCGCCTGCCGATGCAGGGGACACAGGTTCGTGCCCCGGTCCGGGAAGATCCCACATGCCGTGGAGCGGCTGGGCCTGTGAGCCATGGCTGCTGAGCCTGAGCGTCTGGAGCCTGTGCTCCGCAACGGGAGAGGCCACAGCAGTGAGAGGCCTGCGTACCGCAAAAAAAAAAAAAAAAAAAAAAAGTAGAGCACTGGACAAAGAGTCAGCAAGTTTGAGTTTTCTCTTACCATTTACATGACCTTGGGCAAGTCATCATCTCCCTTTGCCTCCAGAGTCCTCCTCTCTTATATGAGAATAACGACACCCATTGCTCAGAGTTGATAAGGATTAAGTGGGGTAGCACGCACAGTGCCTGGGACACGGTAATCCCTCAGTTCATCAGCTTTAGTCTTCGTCGGCCCATTTATCATCATTCTCACCATCACGGATATCTGCCTCGTGAGTTCACTGGACAGAACAGTGGACCAGGAGTCAGGTTTCTGAGTTAGAGGGGAGGGGGAGGATTGGGGGCAGTTTCAGATATGAGAGTGTCACGTGGCGAGAAAAGCCTGATGCCTGTACCAGGTGTTTATGGTCTCATGGCAGAAGCCATGGGTAATAATGAGACACTGATGCTACAAAAATGAAATGTCAGTAGTATATTAGAGGCAAAGAGCAACTGCACTGCCTCGAGACCTAATACAAGCAATGCTTAATGCAGCGTGAGCTTCAATTAGAGTTTTACAGGGCTGGAGGCACAAGGGACCCCAGGTTTGCTGGCCCGTGGGGAATTCCTGAACTATTGCAACTCTCTACCATGTTGCAGACTGTAGTAAATTGTGCTGTCTGTGAAACTGCTCCTGGCTTCTCAGAAAAGGGCTGCTTTGGTTGGGTGGAACAAATGTGCATTGGGACCTACTGTGAGCCAGGGACACAGAGCTGAATACAACCCGTTCTTACTTCGGAAGAATCATAGTCTAGCAGGAGAGACGGGGGTGAGTAGATAGTACAATAATGTGCCATTGAGCAGTAAGCCCAAGGTATTGAGGGGCACAGAAAAGAGGCAACCAACTCCAAATGGAGTTATCAGAAAGAGCTTCCTGTGGGAGAGATGTCTCATGAGCCTAATCTTGAAGGTCAGTAATAGCCACCTTGCATTAAACGCCTACTATGTGCTAGGCTCTTCACATACGGTACCTTATTCAATCCTCTGACAATCCTGCAAAGTAACTGCTACTGTTCCTAGTAGATAGAAGGGGAAATACTCTAATAGATGTTAATCTGCCCAAGGTTGCACATGTAAAAAGTGGAGGAGATGGGATTTGAACCCCTGTATGTCCAATAATTAAGAAAAAAGAAGTAGGGGCTTCCCTGGTGGCGCAGTGGTTGAGAATCCGCCTGCCAGTGCAGGGGACATGGGTTTGAGCCCTGGTCCGGGAAGATCCCACATGCCGCAGAGCAGCTAAGCCCGTGCACCACAACTACTGAGCCTGCACTCTAGAGCCCGCGAGCCACAACTACTGAAGCCCACGCGCCTAGATCCTGTGCTCCACAAGAGAAGCCACCAAAAATGAGAAGCCCATGCACCACAGTGAAGAGTAGCCCCTGCTCACCACAACTAGAGAAAGCCCTCACGCAGCAACGAAGACCCAATGCAGCCAAAAATAAATAAATAAATAATAAAAAAGAAGTGAGTAGGAACAGATCCAGAGATGACCATGATGTTGGAATCAGCAGGCAAGAACAGTAAAGAAGCTACTATAAATATCTTCAAGGACTTAAAGGAAAAGATGGTCTGATTGAGCAAACAGATGAGGAATCCCAGCAGAGGAATGGAAGCAAAAGAACCATATGAATGTTTTAGAACAGAAAAATACAACATGAAATGAAATGAAACATTCACTGGATGGGTTTAACATCAGATTGGAGAGTTTGTGAACTTGAAGACAGTTCACAGAAATTACCCTATTTAAAGAACAGAGAGAAAAAAATTTTTTTTGATGAAGAGTACCCCAGTGGCCTCCGAGCCAATGTCAAGCAGTATAACACACATGTACTTAAAGTCCCAGAAGACATGGAGAGAGAAAATAGGGTAGAAAAATATTTGAAGAAATAATGGTTGAAAATTCCTAAATTTGATGAAAATCACCAATCAATGGTCCAAGAAGCTCAGCAAACCTAGAAACATCATAGTCAGACTTCTGAGAACCGAACAAAAATCTTAAAAGCAGTCAGGCAAAAATGACATATTACATACAGGAGGACAACAAAAATCAAGGCTGACTTCTCATCAGAAACAATGGAAACCCAAAGGAAAATGGAATAAGGTCTTAAAAGCACAGAAAATAATAAACTGTCAACATAGAGTTCTATATCTTTAAGAAAGAAGAATGAACTCGAAAGAATTGAGAGCAGGGACTCAAACACATACTTGTATGTTAATGTTCATAGCAGCATTGTTCATAATTGTCAGAAGTAGAAGCAACGAAGTATTTATCAACAAATGAGTGGATGAACAAAATGTGGTCTATCCATACAATGGAATATTATTAAGCCTTAAAAAGGAGTAAAGTACTGACACGTTACAACATGAATGAACTTTAAAAACATATGCTAAGTGAAATAAGGCATAGACAAAAGGCCAAATACTGTGTGATTCCACTTATATGTGGTACCTAAAAAGGCAAATTCATAGAGACGGAAAATAGATTAGAGGGGCTGGGGTGGGGAATGGGGAGTTATTGCTTAATAGGTACACTTTGCATTTGAGGTGATGAAAAAGTTTTGGAAATAGTGGAGATAATCATGCAGATTGTGAATGTAATTAATGCCACTAAAAATGGTTAACATGGCAAATTCTATGTCATATATATTTTACCACAATTAAAAAAAAACAATAATGTAATATACCAAAAACCATTGAATTGTACACTTTAAATATGTGAATCATGTGGGATGTGAATTATAGCTCAGTAAAGCTGTTTAAAAATGAGGGGAAAATAAAGATATTTTCAGGTAAACAAAAGCTGAGAAAATTTCTTACCACCAGACCTGTGCTGCAGGAAACACTAAAGGGGGTTTTTCTGGCTAGATGGAAACGAATCTACAGGGAAATTCAGATCTGAAGGCAGGAAGGATGAGCACCAGAATGATAGAGATGTTGGTAAATATAACACGTTAGCTTTTACTTTCTTCTCTTAATCTCTTTAACAAAAAATGTCACAGCTTAAAGTAAAAATGATAACATTATAATGTTAAGTTTATCACTTATGTAGAAGTGAAATATATGGCAATAATACCACAAAGGATAAGAAGATAAATGTAATTGTAGTCTTGTAATGTTCCTAAATTTGAAATGTGAAGAGTGAAATATGAAGTGGTACAATATTGATTCTAAGGGGACATGGTAAGTTAAGGATGTATATTAGAATCCTCAGAACAATCAGTAGAAATAATGAAAAGAAGTATAGCTAAAAATGCAATAGAGGATATAGAATGGAAAACTAAAAAAAAAAAATCAATTAATACAAAAGAACAGGAGAAGTAGAAAAGCAAAAAAGCTGAGACAAATAGAAAAAAAAAAAAAAGAAAGCAAGATTGTAGGCATAGACCCAACCACAGCAATAATTATACTAAATGTAAATGGATCGAAATGTCCATTAAAAAGCGGAGATTGTCAGACTGGATAAAAGAGCAACTATATGCTGCCTTTAAAAGATGTCCTTTAACTATAAAGACATAGGTTTAAATTAAAAGGACAGAAATAGATGTACCATGTGTATGCTAACCAAAGAAAAGCTGATATGTGACTGTCTTAATATTAGACACAGTAGACTTCACAACAAAGCCGAGACATTTCATAATGATAAAGAGGTCTATACAGCAGAAAGACGTAACAATCCTAAATGTGGTGGCACATAATAGCTTCCAAATGCATAAAACAAAACCGGCCAGAGCATAATGAAGTGGACACATCCACAGAGTTGGTTATGGTAATGCTTATTTCTCAGTAACTGGTGCTGCAACTAGATGGCAATCTGTGGGCTCAGATGCTGCCCCCTGGGGATGAACAGGGAACGAGTAAACTGTTACCACGAGCCAGCTGTGTGCAGACCCTGTGTGCCAGGGTTAGCCATTTAATTCTCACCATGGTCCTGCTTGATTTCATTTGCTCCCATCTCATACTTGATGGTGTCCCATTTTCCACTTGAGGAAACTGAGCCTAATTGAAACGAGATGACTTGCCCCTCACTGCACAGCCAGCTAATGGTAGAGAGACCAGGCAGGAACTGAGAACTGTCCTCTGTCTCCTGTTCTTTCCACTCCCACGAAGCCCTGGGGACCCTGGGCACAAAGCACTCACTTCTCTTCAAGGCTCTAACAGTAGCCCCCAGTGGTCACAGGGCAGGGATTTCTTGTTGTAATTTTATAGGCAGAAGCACAGACATGTTAACTAACAACCCCAGTACACAGGGTACTCAAATTGGCCACCATAGCCATCTCCCTTCCATCTCCAGCTGAGCCCCAGGTCCCTCCTCCAAAGGGGTCAGACTAGAAGCCCTGCTGATGAGATCGATGGCTGGGTCTGTCTTCCTTTTTAAAGGAGCTTCTCCTTTTCTTTATCTTTTATAGCCTTCAGTGATTTGTCCAAAACTATTAGGTGCCAAACACTGAGAAGCCCAGCCTGGGGAATCAGGGAAAGTTTCCTGGTGGAGGTGACATTCCTTATTTTCCCCATCGTTCCCCGGCCCCCCCAGCTCCTCACTGCTCCCCAAGGCACACATATTTTTTTATTACAATTTCCTCTATCCCAAATCTGTTTTTATTAAGGAACGATCTATACAGATAACAAAGAAAGAACTATTGCTCCCACCACCAGAAGCCAAAGAAATGATAACGACGTGCAGAATAGAGTCACAGAGAAATTCCTTTTCAACTCATTCTCACCTGGCAATAGACGCCCCGCCCCACTGGCACACTCACACCACATGCTCGATATACACTCATACGCATAACCACTTGCACACTTGTTCACACCAGGCTTCCACACTCATTGGCCCACACTCGGGCACGCACACAAACACACACACATTCACACATTCATGGAAATACAATCAGGGTTTATTGCGGCTTCAGGAAGACCAGGAGATGGCTTGACGGGTATTCAAGAGTTTTTGATGATGCCTTCACCAGCAGGAAAATCATGAATTATTTATCGAATGATTCAATAATTAATAAAAGTCATCAGAAAAAGCTCAGCCGAGATAGAACTCCGTAAATAATTCCTCGCTATCATCATCATATATGTGCGTGTTTGTGTTTATGTAAGAAAGAAAGAGAGAGGTAACAGTTTGAAAGAAGCCTCCTATTTTAAATTAGCTTCAAAATATGCTGTTTATGGCCCTGACTCAGTTTACAGGTTTTTTTACCCCCTTGCAACTGTCAGGAGAAGAAATAGCCAGAAAATCCCTCTCTGCAAGCTTACCCCCTGGTTCACTCCTAATGGGCTGTGTGGCCATCATCTCACTGAGATTTACCTCAGAGACTCTTTACATATGCCACAAAAGGACAATTTACAGTAAGAGAAAAGACAAGTAGCTAGTAAGCTTATGAAAAAATGCTTCACTCCAACATGAATCAAATAAATGGAAAAGCTGTACACACAACCATGTGTACAGCCACTTCGAGGACTCAATTCTGAGAAAACAGCGCACAATATAGAAACGGGTCGATATGCAAAGATGTTCACCGCAATGTTATTTATACAGGGACCGCTCTGAGCACATTGAAGCCTGTGATCGGCACACGTGAGCCCCTGGGGGCCTCCACCCTGCCCCCAATCCTCCCACACTCCTCTTTGCTCTCTAAGTTGACAATGCATACTTTTCCCTCTCTCAGCTGGTAGCCTTGCCTCAGCCAGGAATCAAGTGGACAGGGGTTCCCTCCTTGTCTTGGCTTCAAAGCAACCAGTGGGTACACTCCGTGCCCAAACCCTTTGCCTTCCCTCCCGGTACAGCTTTGTGATTATCCATGATCTCCTAAACTGGCAATTCCTCCCTCACTACTGGATCATTCCCAGGAGCACAGGAATATATTTTAGTATCTCCAAGCTTTAAAATGTTCTCTCCTTACTTCACATCCCCCTGCAGGGGTCACCCCATTTCTCTGCTACTCTTCCCGGCGCACAAATTATGAAAAGCTCAGCTGAGCTTTGTTTCAGTCTCCGTTTACCATCTCTGGTGCTTCCGTACCTCCTTTTCCCCCCGGCTCACTCCAGCCAAGCACATTGCCAGCATCTTGCTGATGGGCAGCAAGTGAGTTCAGCGGCCGCTTCCTCCTTCTCCTCTTGGCCTTCCCTACTTTTCTGGCCGCCCAGCTCAGCTCTCGGTGCTGCCCTTCCTCCTCTGAGAAGACCTACACGGCATCTTGGTCCCTCATTCTTGTTTATTTCTGCACACCTGGGCCACCTCCTTTGTCTGACTCCCTCCCTCCTGAGGGGACCCCACCCAGGCTCACAGCTTTAAGAACCATCCATATGCCAATGCCACCCAGATGGACGTCTCTACCCCGCTAGGTCCATAGCTCTAGGCTGGTATTTCCAGAATGGACTTTACATGGGCATCTGAAGGAGTCCCCTTGATTACCATCCCCTCCCCAAATCCAGCTGTGCCTTTAGAGGCACCACCGTCCCCCTGGTCTTTTGGGCAAAGCACCTAGAAATGGAGAATATCTCCATTCCCCTTTGTCCGCTATCTCCTCTATCAGGAGGAGCCATTGACTTCACCTCCAAAATGCAGTGTGTCCCCAGTGTGACCCTGTCCTCCATCTCCACTGTCACTACTCTGGACCTCACCTGGACCTCAGCTTCCTCTCCTGCCCTCTGCAGTCCAATTGCCCTCACACAGCCACCAGCATGACCTTGAAACAGTGGGAGTCAAACCCATCAACTTCCTCCAAACCTCCCCCAGCACTTGGACCAGAATCCAGCCCCCTCGCCCAGCACAGGAAGTCCCCATGGTGTACCCTGCCCACCTCTTCAACCTCGGCACATAGAACTCTTTCTCTCTTTCAGGGATGTGCCAAGTGGTTCTGTCCTCAGGGCCTTTGCACTGCCCTTTCCCGTATTCTAGAATGGTCAGACAGCTGCCTTCTCGTCACCTCTCAGCTTAACTGTCCCCTCCCCAAGAGGGCCTCCCTGATCTGACCACCCCATCTGAAGTAATCACCGAGTCACTGTGTATCACTTCACCCTATTTTTGTTACTTCACCCTAGACTCATACTTTGCAATACTAAATTTCAGATTTATTTCTACTTTTTATTTTTCTTATTTAGTTTTTTACTCATCACACTCTGTATCTCTCTCTCTTTCCATCATCCACTTATCATTTATTTTTGAATGTAAACTCTGAGGGCACTGTCTGCTTTGTGCACCACTGCATTGAGAATAACGCCTCACTGGCACACAGTTGTGTGTTGAGTGTTGAGTGAGTGAATCGATCTTTTCTTAAATGAGTGTCATTTAGTTCTTCTTTCAAATTATTATTCCATATTATTTTACTTACATTACATATAATTACATGTTTATGTATTTTACATATACCTCTATTTTACTTTACAGCTAAAACAAGATAATTAAAAATCTACACTGTAGAAACATTTCTCTGAGGATGCATTTTCTTTCCAGTCCAAATAATATTGGACACAAAAGTACAGCAACTTAGAGACAAGGCAACATCATATCGTGGTGAAAAGCAGGAACACTTTATTTATAGTCAAGTTCCTCTCCTGCCTTTATCAGCTGTGTGACCTTGGGTAAGTTACTTAGCTTCTCTGGGCCTTGATCTCTTCATCTGTAAATTAAACCAAACAACAGCCCTTGCTTTAAATGGTCGTTATAAAGACTTAAAGGCGCAATCCTTGAACCCGCTTAGCACAGAACCAGTCACATCGCAGGGCTCCGTAAATGTTAGCTTTCACTAGTAATGGTGAATTTAGGTAACTCTTCAAGGTAGTCAGACACAGAACTCTGACCAGAGCAGTTTTTCCAGAAACTAAATCCGTAAGCTACTCAGCTACGTGTTCTAGAAAACAGCTGGACGAAACTCAGAGGAAATGGACACTGGTTCACGTCTTATTCATTCCACAGATCTCTGCGGGGTGCCTAATGCATGCCAGGCCCTGGGTACAGGCCCAGGCTTGTCCACACGGAACGTGCAGAATTCACAACATACCTCACCTGCCTTGGAAGGACAGAGACTCCCAGCGCAGGGCTCTGCCCTCCTGGAGCTCCATCAGCCCTTCCAGCCTCCACACCTTTGCCGAGGCTGTGCCTGCTACGATGAAAGCCCCTCGCCCATCTCCTGATTCCAATCCTGTCCCCTAAAGCCCAGCTGCTAGAGTTCTTCCCTGACCTCCAGCTCCCCACTTCCCCCCTCCTCCCACAGCTGGAATTGCACTTTCCTTCCGCCACGTACTCACTGCTTTTTACCTGCTCCTCTTTCACGGAGGCATCACACGGTGTATTGGAGCTATTTTTGTGTGTCTGAGCTCCCCAGATAGACACTTGTTGAGGCTGGGAATCCCACCCCATTCACCTCCGTAGCCTCAATGCAGAGCGCTGCAGCTGCTGAAAACCCTGCACATAGTAGGTGCTCAATAAACATTAGAATGACCTACGGGGAGGGAATCTCCTGGAGATCCAATGGTTAGGACTCCGCGCTTTCACTGCCAAGGACCCAGGTTCAATCCCTGGTTGTGGGACTAAGAGAAGAATGACTTATGGGGAGCAGATCAGCCATGGACCTACCTCTGGGGCAGAGCAAGTTTCAGAGATGGTGCCTTTGATCCCCTGGTGAGCTCTGCTTGTTCCACCCCTAATTCCAATTCTCAGCTACTAAGCACCTTTTTATACCAGCCCCCGTGCTAGACACTTTCTATTCATCGCTTCACTTTATCCTTCCAACAGCCCTGCAAGAATTCTTCTCTCTTCATTTCATGATGAAAAAACTGTGGAATGACTTGTCCCAAGTTACCAGTGACTAACTGGAGGAGCCTCAGCCCTCAGCCCCCTCCCTCCTGGTGCCCCTGCCCCAGTGTCTGCCCTCTGTGGTTGTCATCTATCTGGCCCAAACCTTTCACGCTGCTTCTTCTTTGATGAGAGTCCCACCTCCAGCTGGATGGGAAAACCCTGCTGGGACCCCAGATCGGGAGAGCCAAGAGGAAATGGTCACAGCAGCCCAGGTGTGACCCGAAGCTTGGGGTGGGGGCGGGCTGCTGGATGTGGCAGAGGTGTGGTCAGGCTTTGGGACTGAGCAGAGGAGAAGTGATGAGGGGCCTGGACTTGGTGTCAGAACTTTGCGGGTTCCCGTCCTGGCTCCGCCCCTTGCCAGCTGAGAGCACGGTTTTGCCTCTCTGAGCCTCAGTTTCTTCGTTTGTGAAGCGAGATCTCACTGGCCTGCTGGGGGCACTAAGTGAGGCTGTAGTGACTGCTGTCCGGTGTGTGCCGGGCACCCTTCTCTGCCCTTCATGTTAATCAGCGCCTCTAGTGCTCCTGCCAGCCTGGGTCATGGCTGTGACTACTCAGTCTTGCTGATGGGGAAACTGAGTCATGGGGTGATCCCGGAGAAGCCGGATCGGCAATGCACTGGTGGACTCCATCCAAGTCCGGACTCCGCTTCCTGAGCACCGCCCTGGCATATGGCAGGCACTCAGAGAGTGCTCCAGAGCTGGGGAGGCAGAAGACAGCGCCTGGGGCAGAGTGTGTGAGGGTGGCACCTGACACTCAGGGGCGGTTAGCAGGGCGGCAGTTCCCCGCAGCGCCTGCCGTGGGCGGGGCTGCCGGCGGTGCTGACAACCAGGCAGCTCCTGACTCAGCCACTGCGGGGCGGAGCCTGCGTGGGAACTCCCTGGCGATGGGGGCTCTCGACCCACGGGTCGAGGTGCCCTCGGAGGCGGACTGTCACGCGGCAGCTCCCTGAGCCATGCAGCGCGGGATGTGGGCGAAGCCTCTGCCTGGGAGCTCGGGGGCTAGTCGGAAGTGAGGGTGGATGCTCTGTGCGGGGGCTGAAAAACAGCTCTTTTGGCTTCAGCCTCAGGAGCCAACAGACCCTCGGGTCATCCCAGTGACCGGTTTCTGCTGCTTCTTGCATACCTCCTGGGGCAGGTGTCTCACCACTCGTTCCACTTGGGGTCAGCCCTGGCTTTTAGTTCTTTCTTGGATTGAGACAGTGGCTTCATCTCTGTGACATCTCGCCATGAGATTCAGTTCTGCCCTGTGGAGACACCAGCCTGTTGTTTTATTATAGTATTTTTTTTTCCCACCTGCAGGGAGGTGGAGTAGTAAGGAGAGGAGGACAGATCTGCTTTCAAGTCCCAGCTCCCTTCCTTACCAGCGCTCTGACTCTGGGCAAAAGGTCTTACATCTGAGCCGCTGCTTTGTCACCTACAAAATGGGGATGAAAAGGATCCCTCCTGCGTTTGCTGTGAGGATTGACTGAGAAGATAAAAGCCCCCAGTGCAGGGCTTGGCCCATAGTAAGCACTCAATGAGGAGCAACCATCGTTCAAATTAATTCTAATTTCTCTCCCATGTAAAAAGCCCTTAACGGACTTACAGCTCTCGAGTGCCCCCCAGGATCTCCTTCCCAGGTTAAATCCCCCCTCCCTGGTTTCCAGAACCTCCCCATGGAGTGTGTGTGAGTACATGTGCATGTGTGCGTGTGCGGGAGGTGTCCTGGCATTTCCCACCCGCCTTGTTTGAGCCTACTTCTCCTGAGCGTGCTTTATTTTGTCATTAGCATGACCTGGGGCTTTGAAAGCAAATTCCATTATAGAAATGACAGCTGGCAGCCCTCACGAATGCCTTCTTGCTTTGAAAGGGATGATACAGTACTCTGACTAAGGACTCTCCTAGCCTCTGAAAGGCCGTTGGAGCTCAGGGGGCATCCACCCGCATGGTGAGCGTGGGTACTAGAACACCGTGCTGGGGTGTTAACTTTAAGTCCTAATAATGTTCCTAGTTTCCAGGCCAGCACTGGGCTGTTTTCACTCTGGGTGTCACCTGGAAAATGCCATTTAGGATTTTAATTATGTCCTGATACTGAGTCAAGTCCCCAGAAGGCCTGGGGAGGGGAGCAGTCCGTCAGGGAACCGAGTTTGCCTTCCCGCTGACAGTTGCAAACTTGATCACCTTGTCAAGTCGGTTCATCCTCCTGTGCCTCTGTTTTCTTAGCTGGGAAAGGGGAAGACTGATACCACTTCCCAATCAGGATCTTCAAAGGGCTCAAAGGAGAAAAGAATGTGAAGGCGTGTCCTGCTGCAAAGAATATGCAGCTACTACCATCACTGCTGCCCTTGGGCAGGTTCTCTGGGGGCAGAGGGTCTTGAGTGGTGATGGGCTGTGTGGAGGCCGACTGGAGTCAAGCTGGAGGCAAAGCTTCCCACATGGAGGAATTTTCAGGTGATTATCTGAGACCTGTTGTCACTGCCTGCAGCAGAGCTTCAGGCATGGGGACGCTGCTTTCATTGTCAGGAGCCCCTGTACAGTGATTACTAATAACAAAGGTGTCTGGTGGTTTTAGCAGCCCTAACCCAGCAGGTGGATCTTTTCCCCATCAGATGTCACACTGAGTTTTCTCCCCTCTCACTTGTCAGTGGTACTTCCCTGGCCTCCGTCTTTTGTTGGTCACTTAACAGAGATGGATTTCAGGGACCAGGAAGTATTGATTAAATCACATCTCTAAATTACTCTGCTGTCTTCTCCAAAACACTGATGATGGTTTTCTATGAAGGCCCCTGCCAACAGAAAGCTTTTCACTTCAGAGACCAGACTCCGTTTCTCTTTGTTTAACTCAGCGGCCTGCCCATGGTGGTGCTCAAAAAATGGTGTTGGATACATAGATAAATGGGTGATGGAGGGAGAGACAGAGGAAGGGAGGAAAGGAGGAAGGGAAGAAGGGGTTAGGCAGGAAATGATGGATGAATGGAAAGATGGAGGAATGAATGGATGGAAGGATGGTGGTTGGAAGGAGGGATGGGAGAATAGAGAGATGATGGATGGAAATTCAATTTACAGCAGAGACCTTATCTTTAGGAAGAAGCATTACTCTTTTTTTTTTTATGCAGTCATTAACTTAACAAATGTTTACTGAGCATCTACAATACGTCGAGTAATTGGAGCACAGCAATAAAAGAGACACCATTCCTGCCTTCAAGGAGCTTCTCCTTCACTGTGGAGAAGAGGTCTGTTAAGTTCGAGTGTAGATGAGGATACACGGTACTCAGTTCCCGGGTTGCTTGGTGGAGACGCCCAGTGCAACCGGAGGGGAGTCTTCAAGGGAGAATGCTTCTTGAAGGAAGGGGAATCATGACCCTCAGCCTGAAAAACACCTTTAAAAACTTGTATATTTATTTATTTATTTATTCATGGCTGCGTTGAGCCTTCGTTGCTGCCCGCCGGCTTTCCGTAGTTGTGGCGAGCAGGGGCTACTCTTCGTTGTGGTGGGAGGGCTTCTCATTGCGGTGACTTCTCTTGTTGCAGAGCACGGGCTCTAGGTGCACGGGCTCCTGTAGTTGTGGCACACAGGCTCAGTAGTTGTGGCTCCCGTGTTCTAGAGCTCAGATTCAGTAGTTGTGGCACACAGGGTTAGTAGCTCCGCGGCATGTGGGATCTTCCCGGACCAAGGCTCGAACCCGTGTCCCCTGCATTGGCAGGCAGATTCTTAACCACTGCGCCACCAGGGAAGCCCTGAAAAACACTGTTTTACAAGTTGTCTTGACTTATCTCCTAACCTCTACATTTGGTGTTGGTTGTATTTCTTATCAGGCTCTCGGTCTTTTTTGGTTCTGAGTGTTTTTTTTTTTTTTTTTTTAACTTTTATTTTGTTTTGTGGTACGCAGGCCTCTCACTGTTGTGGCCTCTCCCGTTGCGGGGCACAGGCTCCGGACGCGCAGGCCCAGCGGCCATGGCTCACGGGCCCAGCCGCTCCGCGGCATGTGGGATCTTCCTGGACCGGGGCACGAACCTGTGTCCCCTGCATCGGCAGGCAGACTCTCAACCACTGCGCCACCAGGGAAGCCCTGGTTGTGAGTTTTATAAAGACGTTTAAGATAATGTGTTCTGATGCTTCCCTAGGGGGTGCTTCCCTGATTTCTTTGACTCCCCGCCAGGGAAGCACGCTGGCCTAGGAGTTGAGAAGCCTGTTCTGAGTCCCAGCTCTGCTACTGACTTACTGCGTAGCTTGAGCCGGCGGCTCTCTCTGCATAGACCTCAGTTGCTTTGTCTGTAAAATGACCCAGCCTTTTCCACTCCAAGTGTCAAGCATTGCAGTGTGGATGGATCATTGAACACAAGGTCTGCCCCAGAGTTGCTGTTCATCTCTCTGTCTCCCTGCGGAGGCTCTCTCAGAGTCACTCTGGACCAATCATTGCTGTACCTTACGCAGCCTCAGGCTTGTGGCTATGTGGAGGTTGGGCCAAGCTGGGGTGACAGAGGGCCCATTTCTTCCCACTACCTTCAGGCTGTGCTCACATGTTAAAATCCTACAGTGCAGGGTAGGGAAGAGCAGTGGGCAGGGAGTCCTCATGCATGGGTTATCCTAACTTTACTTCTTTGGACCCTGCAGGAAACTCCTAAACATTCCTCACACCCAGACCAGATGTCACCTCCTCTGGGAAACCTTCCGGGATCACTTTTTGTCTACTCACCTTGCCACCCCCAACAGGGCCTCTGCTCCCTTCTCTGCTTCTTCTCGCTTTGGGCTGACCTCCAGACTGGCACTTGTCACTCCCCATGGACTCTCAGCCTCGTGCAGGCTGGGCCATTTCTTCTTCAGCTCTGGGTTCCCAAAGTCTGGCAGGAGGTCTGGAATCTATCAGGGCTTTAGTAAAGTTGTTGAATAACTGAAAGAACAAATGACCATGTGATTGCATGAACTAAATGATGATTCCTGTGATCTCTAACTGGAAATCCATCCCACCCCCTCTCTGGAGACTCCTTGTGTATAAAGCATTGGACTGAACGATCTGAGGCCTCTTTCAGTTCTAACGCTCTAATTTGATTTAAATTTGTCAACCTGGGATGTTCCCAGCCCCCGGGCTTCCCTGACACACACGTGTACTCACACACACGTGCGTGCGCGTGCACACACACACACACACACACACATTCAGGCACACACCAAAGCTACCCAGCACTTGGCCTCCCCGGCCGCTCAGTTTTGGTGGGTAACTCTCTGTGTGACCATGTTCTTTATTTCACAGATGGCAGTGTGGTTGCAGGACCTTGGGGAAGCCATCAGCTCTCCCTGGGGAAGGACTGCCTCTTCTCTTCCTTGGCTCTGTGTGTTACACCCCAGGCCTTGGGACCGGTTCTGATATAAGTGAAAGCTGACGGGGATTGTGAAGGGGGCAGTCACATACAGTTCAGAAAAATAAATCAGGAGAAACTTCCTGGAGGAGACAGCATTTGCGATTGGCCTTGAGAAGGAGGTGCCTGGAAAACAACAGTGAGGAGTGTGCAGGTACTTTTTAGCCACAGCAGACATGTTTCTTTTTTTTTTTTTTTAACATTTTTATTGGAGTATAATTGCTTTACAATGGTGTGTTAGTTTCTGCTTTATAACAAAGTGAATCAGTTATACATATACATATACCCCCATATCTCTTCCCTCTTACGTCTCCCTCCCTCCCACCCCTCTAGGTGGTCACAAAGCACCGAGCTGATCTCCCTGTGCTATGCGGCTGCTTCCCACTAGCTATCTATTTTACATTTGGTAGTGTATATATGTCCATGCCACTCTCTCACTTTGTCACAGCTTACCCTTCCCCCTCCCCATATCCTCAAGTCCATTCTCTAGTAGGTCTGCTTATTCCCATCTTGTTTATTGTTTATTCCCATCTTGCCCCTAGGTTCTTCATGACCATTTTATTTTTTAGATTCCATATATATGTGTTAGCATACAGTATTTGTTTTTCTCTTTCTGACTTACTTCACTCTGTATGACAGATTCTAGGTCCATCCACCTCACAGCAAATAACTCAGTTTTGTTTCTTTTTATGGCTGAGTAATATTCCATTGTATATATGTGCCACATCTTCTTTATCCATTCATCTGTCGATGGACACTTAGGTTGCTTCCATGTCCTGGCTATTGTAAATAGAGCTGCAATGAACATTGTGGTACATGACTCTTTTTGAATTATGGTTTTCTCAGGGTATATGCCCAGAAGTGGGATAGCTGGGTCTTATGGTAATTCTATTTTTAGTTCTTTAAGGAACCTCCATACTGTTCTCCATAGTGGCACAGCAGACATTTTGAGGTGGGGAATAACTTGACCAGAGCTGTAATCTGGGAAGAGAAATCTGGCTGCATGCTCAGGTGTAAACGGGGCAGGGAGTGAGTCTGGAGGGCTAGGAAATAGCAGCTACGGGGCTGTGGCGGGGAGGTCCCAGTGAGAAGCCATGAGTGACCAGTTAGATTTTTTTCCTCATTGTGTTTATTTAAGCCAACTTTGCCTGGACCTGTGGACTGGGTATGTCCTGCTAAGCTGAGGTGGACACTGGGCTCGTAGCCCTCTCCCCGTTCTGCAAAGGCACAGCCTGTTTAAGCAGAAAGGCAGTCAGTGCCAGGGGCTCTGGGAACATTGGCCAACTGCCAAGGCCAGTGGCTGCCAGGCTGCAGAGTGTACCTTCTGGGCCAAGGATCCCATTCCAACAGGCTACGTCATGATCCCAGATTCCAGGCACCAGCCTGGGCTTCGTCCCCGCTCCCTTCCCCCTGTCTGTTTGTCATCTATGGGGAAACAAAGTGAATTTATGATCCTGATGCCATGTTGGCCATGGGGAGTGAGGGTGCATCTCCAGGACCCCCACGCTCAGATGGGATCTGTAACCAGGCAGCCCTTGGCCAGAGGAAACCCGAGATTCAACCACAAACCAGCCCATCCCCCACTGAGAGAAGAAACCCACACACTGCCTCTTTCAGCCAACAGGCCCCTTAGGGCTTTGGAAAAATTGGAGGGGCAGGAGAAGAATCCTGGGGGCAAAGAAGAACTTAACCTCCTACCCAGGGTCAGTTATTTTTTGGTGCTATCACTCACAGGACACTTCCCAAAGGCACCCTGGTGACGCCCACATCTGACAACCTGAACTTCAATGTCCTGCCTGCCCCTCTTTTTCCCCCTTTCTTTTTTTATTTTTGGCTGCACTGGGTCTTCGTTGCTGCACGTGGGCTTTCTCTAGGTGCCCGCGGCGAGCGGGGCCTACTCTTTGTTACGGTGCGCAGGCTTCTCATTATGGTGGCTTCTCTCCTTGCGGAGCACGGGCTCTAGGCACACGGTCTTCAGTAGTTGCAGCACGTGGGCTCAGTAGTTGCAGCACGCAGGCCCTAGAGCACGTGGGCTTCAGTAGTTGTGGCTCACGGGCTCTAGAGCGCAGGCTCAGTAGTTGTGGTGCACGGGCTTAGTTGCTCTGCGGCACGTGGGATCTTCCCAGACCAGGGATCAAACCTGTGTCCCCTGCATTGGCAGGCGGATTCTTAACCACTGTGCCACCAGGGAAGTCCTCTTTTTCCCCTTTCAAGATAACTTTTCCCGCTCCTTCTCTGTTTAACACAAATACTAATAAATACTAATAAAATAAAAATAAAATAAAATATAAATAAAATAAATATAAATAATAATTACAAATAATTATAAATAATTATAAATAATAAAAATAAATATAAATAAAATAAATATAAATAAAATAAAATAAAATAAAAAAATAAAATACTAATAAAATCCAGCTGAGACTTGCTTGCTCCTGCTGCCAGGTGGGGACCGTGCTAGAGCCTGGCTGGCGTTGACACAGAATCCTCGTGCAGCCAGCTCAGTAATCAGACGAGGAGGCCAAGGCTTGGAGCAGTGAAGTCACCTGCCTGTGGGACTGGTGCCCGTAAGCAGGAGAGCTGGGGCTTGAACCCAGAGCTCGTGACTCCTGCCATCACGTCCCTGCTATTTTCTTTCGCCTGGATGGTAGGCGCTAATGTTGAACTGCTGACCCCTTTCTGTGGAAGAGTCAAAACACTAATTGTTTAACAAAGCTAAGGAATTTTTTTGGAGTAATCACTCCTGCTCTAAAACCTTCCATAGCTCCCAACTGCCTTGATGTGAAGTGTGAAGTCCTCAGCCTGGCCTTTTGGAGCCTCCAGAGAAGGTGCACCCAGCCCACAAACATGCCTGGGTTCCAGCCCCACCAGCCATGCTCTGTCTGCCTGTTACAGACAGGTACAGATGTCCCTCCCTCCACAACGCCTTCAGAACTGTTCCTGACAAAGGGACCCCCTTCCGTGAATCCTTTGTGAATACCATTCTCATGTCACCGGGAGTGAAGGATCCGCTAAGCACATGTCACAGCATTCTGCATGATTCCTCTGAGGCAGACGGGACGCAGACAGAGAGCTGGGCGGAGAGTGAAGATGATGAGTCAAAGCTGAGCCATCTTTGCCCCAAACGTCTCAGGACTGTGCCCTACAGAGCCACTCCCCTGGCCCTGCCTGGCCTTCTGGCTCTCATCCTACCCGTCTGGACTTTGCCTCGTGACCTGACTCTCCCACCTGGCCTCTCCCTTGCCTGGGCACCTTGTACTGGATGCCAGCCACTGTGCTTTCTTTGTACGATGTCATTTCATCTTCACAACAACCCTGGAGAGGTAGATATTCCTGGTTCCATTTTACAGATGAGGAAACTGAGGCCAAGACAGGCCATTTGATTTGTGCAAAGTGACTTGATCAAAACCTCATAGCTAGAAAGACAGAACAAGTGTTTGTTCGTTCATTCACTCATCCAACTAATATTTACTGAGTGCCTAATGTGTGCTGAACAAAATGGATTTGGTCGCCTGCTCTCCTAAAACTGATGTTCCAGAGCCTGGGCATGGACCCCCAGAGAGCACAAGGATCTGTCTTGAGGCCAGAAGATGCAGGGACCACGTGCCTCCTTGGATCTGACTGGCGTCTTCCAGTGATATATGGAGATTCATGTTTTCTTTCTGTGTTTCGGGCACTCAATCCATCACACTCTCTGGCATTTGGGGCTGCCAGCGGCCTGGGCTGAAATCTGATGGAGTCATCCTTCCTCCCATTTGATCTTTAAAATGAGAGTCGAAGGGCTGTTGGTCACTTTCATGAGAGGCAAGAGATGATGGCAGCCTGATGGGGCTGTAATTTCCCAAGCCCCGTCTTCTCTACCATCCTACCAGTTGATGGGACAAGGCTGCTTACCTTCAGGGACTATATACTCTGTCATCCCAGCCATGTGTTCTCTGTTGCCTCCTATTTGATTCTCCCTCAGCCTCTCAAGTCGGAACCTGTGGGGTTAGGAGCAGAGTCAAGACACATCTTCGGGTCCACCGAGGAAGCCAGCCTGGCTCCAACAGCCAGGCCAAGAGTTTCCACTTGTGTGGGCAGCACTGTAGCCGGAGGTGGAGGGGTCAGAGAGGAGCAAGCCGGGCTCCCATGGCCAGGTTTTCTGAGGATTAATGCCTGGAGAGGGGGAGGGGGAGTTAGGAGGAATCACTGTGTCTAGAACTTGCCCTCAAGCTTTTTAGGAGGTGTGGGGAGAGAAATTAAGAAATACTATTTTGGAGATTCAGCCCTTGTCAGTTGAATCATTTGCAAATATTTTCTCCCATTCTGTAGGTTGTCTTTTCGTTTTTTTTTTAATACTATACTGCAACTTCCTGGACTGGGGCACGAACCCGTGTCCCCTGCATCGGCAGGCGGACTCTCAACCACTGCGCCACCAGGGAAGCCCGAAAAAGACATTCTTGACTCAATTTTACCGACAGGGAAACTGAGACTCACAGAGGCCAAGCACCTTGCCAAGGTGGTACTGTAACTAAGCTGGGATTTAGACCCAGAGCCTCAGCCTGTGACTTTCCACTGTGCCGCTTAGGAGGTCCAGAAGTTTTGGGCTTAAGGGATTCACACATGTGAAGTCATAAGAGACTGTTGTACAAACCAGAACGCAGAGCTATTGGTTTACCGCTTTGATGTAACTCCTCCAGGCTCCGGAATACTCCTGGCCATCATGGCTGAATTAGTCAGTCTCTGGTTTTCAGTAGGCACAAAAGCAGAGGAAGCAAAGGTACACATTCTTGGGGGGATGTTTCACTGAGGCCGTGGAAAAGCCTGATTAATTCTCCCACCACGTGTCTGAGGCTCCTCTAGTGGGTGGGTGGAGGCTTCCACCAGCTGCTAGCAGAACACTGATAAATCTTCCCTCTTTGCCTTCCTTTTTTTTTTTTTTTCCTAAATCCCTTCTAGACCACCGTCCTGGATATCTATGGCTGTAACAAAACAACCCAAACTTAGTGACATAAAATCCCCATTATTTTATTGCGAATACAAATTCTGTGGGTCAAAAATTTGGACAGGGCACAAAGGGGATGGGTTGTCTCCACAATGTCTGGGGCCTCAGTTGGGGAGTCCCCAAAGCTAGGGATGACTCAAATGGCTGGGAGCTGGAATCATCTGGAAGCTTCTTTACTCACACGTCTGGTTCCTGGGCTGAGGTGCCTGTTGGGTTTCTTTTTCTGTGTGGTCTGCATGTGGTCTTGTTAGCACAAGTTCATGTACCTGACACACAGTGAGTCCAAACAAACGGAAACGTTGGAGTTTGGAGGAGAGAAAGGTTTATTGCAGGGACAAGCAAGGAGATGGGTAGCTCATGTCCTAAAAAGCCCCGAGCTGTCCGAAGGGTTTCGGCAAAGCATTTTAAAAAGCCAGGTGAGGGGGGATATGTGATCAGCTAGTGCACAACCCTCTGACTGGTTGATAGTGAGGGAACAGTGTCACAGGGGTTCACATTACCAGTCCTTAGGCTCCAGGAGGCCTGGGGCTATGGGCTCATGGTGATCAAGTTGTTAACATCTTCCATTTGGTGGGGAGCAGGTGGGGGTATGGTTTCCCATCTGTAAAACAAGTCAGGAAATGTGCATCAAATCCTGCTTTCTAGGTACTTCACAGAGAGGAGCTAAAGCAGAGGATATAAGGGAAGGCCTGTCCCAGGAAGGCCCCATGGGGTCCTGCTCAGTTACAGTCTCACCCCTGCAGCTTCAGGCGTCAGGATAGCCAGGCTCCTTTTTAACGGTGGCTCAGGCCTCCAAAAGCAGAAGGCCCAGCTAACAAGGCAGAAGCCACATGGCTGTTCATGGCTCAGCCTCAGAGGTCACACGCCATCACTTCTGCTCTACTCTATTGGTGGAAGCAGTTGCAAGTCTATCCGGATTCAAGCAGAGAGAATATAGACTCATGTCTTGAAAGGAAGAATGTTGAAGAATTTGCAGCCGTGTTTCAAAACCACCATAATCACCTGCATTGTTTGTACATTCTTTCTTCAGAGAAAAAACACAGCTGAATGAATCCATACGTGGCTTTCTTTTTCATGATCCAGCCTCACTTTCCCAAGAGAATAGCTAACAAAAAGAAGCAATTAGTAAGCACTTACTTTGCGCTAGTGGCTGCACTAACAGCTTCACATGAGGAATGTGCTATTGTGTTCCCATTTTACAGATGGAAAACCAAGGCTTCCAGCAGGCCAGGAGGTTGCCCCATCACCAGCAAGGAAGCATCAGAGGAAAGAGCCACATCTAGAGCTCCTCGTTTTCAGAGCTCATGTCCCTAATGCCTTACTCCTCATGACACTGCCGGTGAGCTCACTTGGCCCAGTTTTATTGGCAGGACCTGGCGGTTTCCCACAAGTCTTCTGTTATCAGTGATGCTCTCCACATTCATCAGAAGTGAGTTCTTCCTGCTCTCAATCCCAGAATGAAATCTTATCTCCACATTCCAGGGACACCTGCTTCTCCACTAGTTCTGGCTACAACTGGTATATGTTTGGCATCTTACTGAATGGTTTCACTATAAAAATGCATTATGAAACCATAATAATTAAAATTGGGAACAACCCAAATTTATTTTCAGCTGGGAAATGGGTAAACAAACTGTGATGCATGCATACAATGACGTATTACCCAGCTATAAGAAGAGACGAACTACTGATAGTTACAAAAACGTGGATGGACCTCAGATGCCTTACACCGAGTGGGAGAAGCTAGACTCAAAAGGCTGCAAACTGTCAGATTCCATTTATGTAACAGCCTGGAAAAGGCCGAACTGCTGAGACAGAAGACTGAGAGGTGGGGAAGATATTCACTACAAAAGGACTTGGTAGAGAACATGGAATATTATGCAACCTGAAAAAGGAAAGAAATTCTGACATTTGCTACAACATGGATGAACCTTGAGGACACATGTTAAGTGAAATAAGCCAGCCACAAAAAGACAAATACTGTGTGATCTCATTTATATGAGGCATCTAAAATCTTCAGATTTGTAGAAACAAAAAGTAGAAGGGTGGTAGCCAGGGGTTGAAGGGAGAGGGAATAAGGAGTTGTATTTAATGGATACAGAGTTACAGTTTTGCAAGTTGTAAAAGTCCTGGTGATCTATTGCACAACCATGTAAATATACTTAACACTACTGACTAGTACTATAGTACTACTGTACTTAACACTAGTACTATGGTACTACTATACTTAACACTTAAAAATGGTTAAGATGGAGAATTTTATGTTATGTGAGTTTTTTTTAATTATAATTTAAAGTTAAAAAAATTAATTTTAAAAAAGCATGATAGTTTTTTTTGAGGTAGTGGAACTGTTCTATACATTGACTGTGATGGTGATTCCCCAACTGTATGTGTTTGTCAAACTCATTAAACTGGACACTAACAAGGGAAAATTTTACTATAGGTAAATTAATACTCAACAAATCTGAGTTTAAAACAAAAAGAACATGATTCTGGCACAGAAACAGTCCACTCAATCATTCAATGTGTATTTCTTGAGTAATTACTTTTTGATAGGCACCATTCTAGCTAGCCACTGGTGGTACCAAGATGACTGTCATGGAGTTTACATTTTTATGAGAATGTAATAAAATGTAATGACCAGACAGACTATTGGAATAAAAGAGATTGTCCAGAAATAGACACAGATACATGTATATGCATATAAATTTAATAAAGGATAAAGATGGCATTCCAAATAATAGAGGAAAATTGACTGTTCAATAATTTCTAACTTTATACTATTGATATATCCCCAAATAAATTCCATATAAAGACTAAAATTTTTAAAAGTTCATGTTAAAAATATAGAAACCATGAAGAATAAAGAAAATATAAATATTTATGTAATCTTGGCCTGGGGAAGAGCTGTCTAAGCATAAAACCAAAGGCAAATCCATAAAAAAATAAAATTAATAGGTTTGACCACATATAAATTGAAAAGCCTGACCTTAAAACCAGTGGAAACTGGAAGGTGAGAGGAGGAGAGAAAGGACTGTCTTTTGGCTTCCACCTGAGGTCTGTACCCCACCAGCAGCGGCCATGCCATTTGTACCCCCTGGAGGAGCACCAGAAGTCTAAGCATCAGATACGTGGTGCTCCATCAGAGATCACTTGTGGGCCCTCCTCTTAGATGTCTGAGCACCAGTTGTCAGTGCTCCCTCGAGAGTTCCAAGCACTGACACTGCGGTGTCTCCTGTAGGAGTCTAAGCACGAGCTTTAGGGGGGCTCCTCCTCCACACTCCTGAGTTCTAGTAACATCAACTCTTTCCTGTGGTTCCCCAAGTCCTGGGGATGGTAACTGCTTCCTGCAGTTATTAATCTCTGAGTTATCTCAGCATCTTTTTGCTTTTCATCTTCTTAACACCTATGTAATTAATTCCCTATATTAAATCCCCTCTGTTTGCAATACCTATGCTTTCTCTTTTCATGGCCTAACTTTGACTGATACAGTCTTTATCCTAGAAATTCCACTTCTAAGAATTTACTTTAAGAAAATAATCATAGATGTGTTCAAAAATTTCAGACATTAGGGCTTCCCTGGTGGCGCAGTGGTTGAGAGTCCGCCTGCCGATGCAGGAGACACGGATTCATGCCTCCGTCTGGGAAGATCCCACATGCCATGGAGCAGCTGGGCCCGTGAACCATGGCCGCTGAGCCCGTGCGTCCGGAGCCTGTGCTCCGCAACAGGAGAGGCCACAACAGGGAGAGGCCCACGTACCAAAAAAAAAAAAAAAAAAAAAAAATGAGACATTAGTAATAGCAAAAAGAAAAAAATGTAAAGCAAATGAGCTAATTAAAAAGCCCACCAATATGATGGATTTCTATCCCCGGAACGACATGTTAAAGTTCTAACTCTTTGAACTGCAAAATATGAACTTGTTTGGTGGACTTCCCTGGTGGTCCAGTGGTAAAGAATCCTCCTTCCAGTGCAGAGGACACAGGTTCGATCCCTGGTTGGGGAACTAAGATCCCACATGCCTGTGGGGCAACTAAGCCCGCATGCCACAACTACTGAGCTCGCGAGCCTCCACGAGAGAGTCTGTGTGCCGCAAACTACAGAGGCAACGCACTCTGGATCCCATAAGTCACAACTAGAGAGAAGCCCACACGCCGCAACGAAAGATCCTGCATGCCTCAACAAAGATGCCACGTTCCTCAACAAAAAAAATAATAAAAAATAAATAAATATAATAAAAATAAAATAAATATTAAAAATTAAAAAAAAAAAGAAAATGAACTTGTTTGGAATTAATGTCACTGCAGATGTAATTAGCTAAGTTAAGATGATATAGAAGCAGTATAGATCCTTAATCCTGTATGACTGGTGTCCTTACAAGAAAAGAAGAAGAAACACAGAGACACACAGGGAAGAAAGTCATGTGATGACAGAGGCAGAGAGTGGAGTTATCCTGCCACAAGCCAAGGAATCCCAGGGATTGCCTGCAACCACCAGAATCTAGGAGAGAGGCATGCATGGACCGGATTCTCCCTTTGAATACCCAAGAAGGAATCAACCCTCGACTTCAGGCTTCTGGCCTCCAAAATTGTGAGAAAATATATGTCTTGTTTTAAGCCACCATGTTTTTGGCACTTTGTAATGGCAGCCCTAGGAAACTAATATAATGAGACTGGTTAAATAAATTATGGTATAGGCACATAATGGAAAACATAGCAATGATTAAAATGTAAAAGAATATTGTGGAAGAATTTGTAACAATATGAAAAGATGTCCCCAATGTGTTAAGTTAGAAAATAAAATGTTACATAATTTGAGCCTGTTTGTGAATTAACAGCAACAAAAGCACATATGCACGGCAAACAACAACCTGTAAGGTAATATGCTAAAATAATACTGGTTATATTTGGGAGGTGGTATTGTGAGTCGTTTATATTTTCTTTATTTTGATTATCTTGCTTCCTAAATATTCTACAATGAGCCAGGTCTCACTTACGAACAAGAAAATTAAGGCTTTTTAAAAAAGTATTTTCAGTTATAGCATTTCCTCTGCTCCTTTCAAGGACCCTACTGGAGAGTCAAAGCAGGTACCCTCATGCTTAATGTTCTTTGGGGAAACTGAGGCTCACAGTAGTGGGGGGCAGAGAAAGGCACTTCCATCCATCCCACCATCAGAAGTTGCAGGAGCACTTATTTAAGCGGGGATAGGGAAATATTTCTTTCTCTCCTTGAAACCCAGCTCCATCCAGGACATCTAGAGAACAAATGTGGTAAATGTGAACGTGGATGATAAATTATCAAAAGATGTCATGCGGAGAGACCAGATAAATCTCTCTGCTATTTTTAGCCCCTCTGTTTCCATTGACTAACTCCACAGGACTAATTCCTAGCTTGGCTGGGAGGCCCTTTTGTTATTGATTTAGAAATTTATGTTTCATTTATTTTTAATTTGTATTGTGAAATTTCCAAACATTCAAAAGTAGAGACACCAGTGAGCTGCCATGTGCCCAGCACCCAGCTTCAACAGCCATCAGAACTTTGCCACCATAGCTTTGTCCCACCTCACCTTTCCCTGGAGTATTTTAAAGCCAATTGCAAACTTCATTTCACTCATGAATACTTGCATTTGCATCTCAGCAAAGAGGGGTGTGTGGACATTTTCTTACGTAACCTTGGTGTTTCATCTAATAACGTGAACTATAATTCATCAACATAGCCTGCTATTCAGTTCGTATTTACATTTCTCTGAGGCCTTATTTGGGCTCACTGTATTCTCAGACACAAAGGAGGCAGCAACTGTAGAGATACTTTAAAACATTCAGCATTAAACCCATAGTCATATGATACGAGAGGGTCCTATTTCCCAAACCTCGGAGATTCTTGTCCTGTTCTATTGCTCCTTCCTGGGCAAGGAGCAGGGTGACGAGCTCTGGTTGGAGACAGGACAGGTAGGAGATGGGAGGCAACATAATCCAATAGAAAGAGGTCTTCAAAAGAAGACTGATCTGGCTCTGCTGTGTGACCTTGAGCGTGTTACTTAACTGCTCTGTGCTTCAGTTTCTTCTTCTGCCAAGTGCAGAAAGTAATCCAAGCCAGTGATTTGTCTGTTTGTCCTGAGATCCCTGTCTGCTCTTCCTCATTTGTGTCCAGAGGGCAGCAGCTTGAGGACCAAAGCTGTGCCCTGAGGATGGCCCAGGGGAAGGTTGGGAAGAATCCAGTTCTTGCTGCTGTTGTTGGGAGCATCAGAACTAGCCCAGAGCCGCCCACCTCTGGGCTTCCTGCTGTGAGATACAAATATGCTGACAGCTTCACTAAAGGAATGGGAGTTTGGGTGATTACTTGAAGCCAAATCCATTCTAATTAAGATGGATTTAAGTGTAAGAGATTTTCAAATACAATTCAGAGGGGCCTCAGAGCCTAAACAATTTAAGGAAGTTTTCCTCCTCATCTTTCCCCCAGACTTCCCCCAGGTCTGTGGTCATGTTTAAATCAGAGTCTTCATTAAGACTGAAGACAGGGCACACTGGCTCACAGACACGTTAACGATACATTCTGAGAGCTATTAACACAAAGTATTTAAGCAGGTAAGTCCCTGGGGGTGAAGATAGCCCAAAGCAGGAAAGGAAGATGGAGGAACAGAGATTTCTCACACAGGGGTGACCAGGGACTGTCACCGGGAGAATGCTCTGGGGTTTTCCTCTTCGTAAAGCCTGGGTTTCAGACAGCGCCTGTCTTTGAAGAATGAAGCTGTGGCAATTTCATGGGTAGATCAAGGAAAAGACATGCTCCTGTTTCTCAAATTATCGAGGTCAACTGGGACACAGTTTCCAAGGCTGAAATGCTCCAGGCTTGTCTTACTTCCCCCAGCTCTATCACATCAGAGTGTCACAGTGGAGGAAGACTCCCGGTACCAGCAGCCACTGCTCGGCTGTTGTGGGCATCTGAGGCCCAGAGAAACCGTGTGCCTGAGGACTTTCCTCACCTGGAACAGGGGATGTGCAGGGTGCTGCCCCCCGATTCACCCACCACCAACCTCACCCTATGACCTGCTCCAGCACTGTTCTCTGACCACTTTACAGAAGGGAAGACTGAGGCTCAGAGAGCTTCTGCCTTGTCAAGGACACATGGCTTCTAGTGGCAGAGCTGGTGTGCAATCCAGATGTATTGGCATCTGTAGGAGGTATTGTTTCCACTGTAGGGAAGTACCTGGCCTTATCGGGGCCTGGAGCAATTCTTTTAATTGGAGAAAGAAAGAGAGAAAGAGAGAAAAAGAGAGAGAGAGAGAGAGAGAGAGAGAGAGAGAGAG
>NW_020837965.1:18022332-18036210 GCF_003676395.1 Aethalodelphis obliquidens
AGAGAGAGAGAGAGAGAGAGAGAGAGAGAGAGAGAGGAAGGAAGGAAGGAAGGAAGGAAAGAAAAGAAAAGAAAAAGAAACCCATGGAAAATTAGTTGAGAAGAACTGAACTTCCACAAGAACTGAGTGTACCTGTATTTATACATGCTTTCAGAGAGACTTCATTTGAGCATGAATATTAAGTAGTGAACGACATAGTAATAACTGTTGCAAAGTAATAGCTAGAGTCTGATTCTGTGGTCCACCACTAATTCTTTAACCAGAGTCCATTAACCCTGTCATTTGTTCATTCATCCCATGACTATTTATTGAGCACCAACCGTGTACCTGACACCATGCTAGATACTGAGAAGTACAAAGATGAAAGTTACAAAAGATTACAGGCTTCAGAGATTGGGAGGCAGATCTGTAACTGGATGGTAACTGCTAGAGTGGGGTAAGCCCTCTGAGTGGTGATCGTAAGTCCCAGTTTGCTTGGGACAGTCTCATTTTACGCCTGCTGTCCTGGAGTGAATCATTAATAGTGGCCCTCCTTTACTCTCAAAAGGGTTCTGGTTTGATTGCTAATTACATGATCCCCTTAATAATGAGAGAAATATGAACAAAGTTCAGTGGTTTAAAAAAAAGTCACGATTCTTCTACATTATACTGGTAGTGTGTTGTCACTTTTACTCCATCCTGGTCCAGGCTGGCCTAGGCATGTGTCCGTGAGGGAATTGTCTCATGGACACAATCTTTTCTTTTTTTTAGTTTCTGTTTTGATACTAAATTTATACCTTGAACATAAAGAGTCAAATGCTGTATCTCATTGAATCTAGGATGATATTGATTGCAAGGTGAATTCTAATTTTATATACCAGTGAGAAAGACAATAATGCTACCAGTTGTAACTGTCTGATGCCATTGATGGTTAAACAGAATCTTAGTTTCAGAGATGTTAACTTGTGAAAAAGATGTCTTAGAATCTATGAAATAAAGTAGTTCTAAAAAGCTTGCTATGGAAATGGCAGTCCCCTGAGGCCTCTCGCCACCATTTTCAAATGCCCTGAATCGAGCGCTTTCAACTCTTTCAGCTGACTTTCCCCCCATTGGTATCTGTGATGGTTAATTTTGTGTTAACGTGACTAGGCTACAAGGTGCCCAGATATTTGGGCCAGCATTATTCTGGGTGTGTCTGTGAGGGTATAACTGGATGAAATTAGCATTTAAATTGGTAGGCTAGGGAATTCCCAGGTGGTGCAGTGGTTTAGAATCTGCCTGCCAATGCAGGGGACACGGGTCTGGGAAGATCCCACATGCCGCGGGGCAACTAAGCCCACGTGCCACAACTACTGAGTCTGCGCTCTAGAGCCCACACACCACAACTGCTGAAGCCCACATGCCTAGAGCCCGTGCTCCGCAACAAGAGAAGCCACCGCAATGAGAAGCCCGCGCACCACAACGAAGAGCAGCCCCCGCTCGCTGCAACTAGAGAAAGCCCGCGCGCAGCAACAAAGACTCAATGCAGCCAAAAATAAATAAATATAATTATATATATAAAAAAAAATTCGTAGGCTAAGTAAAGCAGATTGCCCTACCTGGTGTGTGGGGTGGGCCTCATCCAATCAGCTGAAGGCCTGAATACAACAAAAAGGCTGAGTTAGAAGGCACTCCTTCTGCCCAACTGCCTTTGAGCTGGGACACTGGATTTTTTCCTGCCTTCACACTTGACTGGGTCTTGAGCCTGCTGGCCTTTGGATGGAAACTAAACCATCAGCTTTCCTTGGTCTCCAGCTTACCAATTTACCCTGCAGTTGTTGGGACTGGCTCATCCTTAATTGTGTGAGCTAATTCTTTATCATAAATAAATAAATAAATATATATATATATAAAACACAGATTACCGCAATGCATCGTCTCATACAGTTTCTACATTTCAGGAATCTAGGAGTGTCTTAGATGGGTGCTTCTGGATCAGTCTCTCATGAGGTTGCAGTAAAGCTGTCGGGCAGAGCTGCAGTCATCTGAAGGCTTGACATGGGGTCGGGGGTGCATTGCCAAGAGGCCCGCTCACACGGCTGTGGAAGGAGACCTGAGTTCTTTGCTGGCTGTCGGCAGAAGTCCTCTGATTTGCCCATCACATGAGCCTCTCCTCAGTGCTGCATGAGTGCCCTCACAACAGAGCAGCTGGCTTCCCCCAGGGGGTGGAATAGCAAGAAGCAGGGATCACGGGGGTCATCTTGGGCATTGGCTACCACAGGAGGCAAACAATTTGAGACTTTGCATTTCTGATAGTCTAACTGGCAGTAAACTTAAGTGAGAGTCTACTGGCTACATTCTACATTGGAGGTCACTTTTCTTCAGAATCTTGAAGCTCTTCCTCCATTATTCCTGGCTTCTGTTGTTGCTGTTGAGAAATCCAACAACGTTTGGATTTGTCATCCTTTTCTCTCTTCTCACATCTCCTCTTTTTGCCCCCTGCATCCTGAAATTTCCCCAGCATGTTGGGGGTAGAGATATCAGCCCAGAGGCCATCTCTATGAATATTTGTTGAATGACTCACAGATGGATGGATGGATGCACAAGTAACGATCAGTCCCAGGCAGCGCGTAGAGGCATGCTAAACGACTGCTGTGCAAGTCATGAGCTCTGTAGCTGCCAAGCAAGAGGAGAAGGGAACTGCAGCTAAGCTGCAGAATCCAGCTCCTGGCTCCAAGGCTGGGCTCAGCTTCTTCTAGCTATTAACTCACTAGTGAACAGGGGTTCTCAGTCTGGGTTCTCTCGACCCCCAAGTGGTCTGAAGATAGAATTCAGGGGTGTCCATGAACTTGGTGGGAAAAATTATATCATAGGCAACGAACCACGGTAATGTTAGCGCTACTTTGAAACCAAGAAAAATCACAGATATCTTTGTATCATATTATAGTTGTCACAGGTATCTCAAAGTATCATTTATGCTCCACACTACTTTAATATTAGATTGTTATTAGATAGTGTGAGATATAGATTACTCTTGTCCAGTCTTACCATTAATGCACGGAAAAAACATATATAGTACTAGATCACAAAACTGGTTTTTACAACATTTTGATGAGTTTATTCCAATATCATTGTTGTAGGGGTTTTTTTGGTAATTCTGTGTATTTTGTTGTATGCACTTACAAATATTACTCAGAGAAGGGGTCCATCGGTTCCATCACATTTTACTCAGGGGTCCACGGACAGAGATGGTTACGAATGCCTACAAGGGCAGCCCCAGAGTGTCCGGAAGCCCAGGAAGAGAGCTAAGCTCTGGTTAGACAGCCCTGGCTGGCTTGGCCGCTCTCACCCACTGCTCCTCTGAGCCCAGCGCACAGAAGTCGAGTCTCACGGGATGTGGAAGGAGAGGAGAGCCCATCACCGAGAGCCCCGAGCTGGGCCAGGTTCCCTCCTCAGCACCTGCACCCGGGCCAGTGGCAGCTCCAACAGCAAGAGTCCTTTAGGTGGACACTTCGAGGGTTCTGACATTCAGAAGAGAACGCTTCCTCCTAGGCCCAAGAGGCTAATGACTAGGTATTTTTGTGTCTCTTGGAGCCACGGGCCAAAGCTTGCCCCGGGTCTGCCGAAAAGGACACAAAGACAGAAAGCACATTTGGCTCAGGTAGTCAGAGCTGGAATTAGCGCCTAGAATAAGAGCTTGCAGAGTGCAGCACCCAGTTGCCCCTGCAGGACCCAGGCATTCCCTCATTCTCCTGGCTGCCGGGACCTCCGACTGCTGGGGGCTCACAGCTGAGTCCCTCTCCAGGCACTGCCTTCAGCTGGAGGGAGCTGACTCCCCTAAGGCCACTCCTCACCTTTGGGCAGCCTGCATCCAATGACTGTCCCTGTAGGGGTGGGAAGGCCCAGCCCCTTGCCTCAATATGAAACACTCTGAGAGCCTCCCCAGCTCCGGAGCTCCTGTGGGACCAGTTGGGGCCTCTGTTGCGTCTTGATCAGAGTTCAACTTCTCTTTCTGCCTAATCCTGGGGCTGGCTAAAGGAGGTGGAATGACTGAGGGGTCCCCAAGCCACGTATGTCACCAAATTAAAGATGATGTCAGTAACGCACAAGCACACGGCCTGTCTGTGACCCAGGAAGAGCATCACAAACAATGGACACTTGACCATAATCTGGGGACGCCTACGGACCCCTTCTCAGAATAGCGTTTGTAAATGCACACAGTAAAGTGCACAGAATTATGACTTTGGCTTTGGGTAAACGGCCAGTGGATACATGGTAGACCCCCATGTCATTAGGGCCTAGAGCTGAGAAGGTGGGGGTGATGTGTCAGATCCGACACACGAGAGAGACTGGTGGCGACTGTTAACTGCTCCCAGCATCCTCTTTTCTCTTCTTTCTAGTAGAATCACCACTCTCCCCTAAGTTTAAGTGAGGAGCACAGCCACCCAGTTGTGGCCTGCATTCGTTCGCTTGGGCTGCCATCCCAAAGCACCACACACTGGGAGGCTTCAATAACAGAAACTTATTTTCTCACAATTCTGGAAGCTGGAAGTGCGAGATCAAGGTCTTTGCAGGGTTGATTTCCTCTGATGGCTCTCTGCTTGGCTTGCAGACGGCCGTCTTCTCCCTGTGTCTTCACAGGGTCTTCCCCCTGTGTGTGTCTGTGTCCTAATCTCCTCTTAAATAAGGACACCAGTCATTCTGGGTTAGGGCCCACACCAGTGGCCTCATTTTAACTTAATCACCTCTTTAAAGGCCCTATCTCCAAATACAGTCACATTGTGAGGTACTGGGGGTTGGGACGTCAACATATGAATTTAAGGGGACATAATTTAGCCCATAACAAGCCTACATTCCCCAGCCCCCTTGCAAGCCACGTAACTGAATTCAGTCCTATGGGCTATGCACAGAAGTGCTGTGCACAGCTGCCTACAGCTTCCGGGTCAATTCCCTAAAGGTAAGCCACACAGCCGCCTGTCTTTGGTTTTTCCCCTCCCAGTGGCTCTGGAGCAGCTGCCTTGGACACAGATGGAAGTCACATGTTAGGATGGCGGAGCTCACTGCTAACCTGGGCCCACGGACAACTCCATGAAGCACAGCCGTCTGCCCATCCTGGATTGTCACTGTAATAACGACAAAATCTGCGTGGCCCTCAGCAATCAGCATGTATTCCATTCATGTGTCTGCAGGCTGGCTGAGAGTCACGCAAGGCCTCTTATGAGCTCTTGTTTCACTGGCTTGTTTCACGTTGTGGCTTCCACCCACATGCCATTGGTCGTGACAAGTCAACTCACTGAGTATTATTAAGTCACGGTGCAAGGCAGTAAAATACCTGGCACCTCTAGTGGGGAAAGTGTAAAGACACACAGCAAAGAGGACAAATACAGGAAGGGGTGATCAGATAGGCCAATAATTTACTATGTTTGCCTACATTTAGACGATTATGCGAGAAACAGTGAAGCCTCTTTCACATGTCTTTTTGGATGCCGTGTTACAGTAGTTTGGCCTGTAGCCTAATACAAGACCAAGTGCATACCCGCCAGAGCAGCCAGCAGCGGGGAGCACTGAAGGATGAGCCTGCAGACCAGGGCCAGAGAAGCTCGACCTCATCACCATGCCCATCACTGTGTCCAAGAGGCTAGTGGGGCCAGAAACAGGGGGCCAGCCTGAGAGGGCCAGGAGACAAGGAAGAGAAGACCACAAGTCAATCCATAACACAGAACGTGAAGCCAGTGCAGAAGAAAGATCCAGAGTTTATTGAGCACAAGGGAGGCGCTGGCCTCAGAGTAGGTAAGAGAACAGTAGGCAGTGAAGAATTCTGCCTAACGTCTCTCCAGGGCTGAAGGGTGATCAGGCGTCCAGAGTGGTAACTGGGAGCCTTGGAAGGCATTGGAGCAGGGGAGAAGCCCGTTTACATTTGTGCTTTGGAAAGATCTCACGAGGGGAAGGGAGCAGCTGTGTGACCACCATGCACCATCACCCCAGGGCAGCAACTACTGGTACATCTTGCCTGGAGCACAGATTGAGACAGGTGGGGCTGCTGGGGAGAAGGATCCACATAGATCTGACGTGACGGGGACTTGTGTCCACAGAAATCCCCTAGGACCGCTCTTCATCAGAACAGGCACGAATTCAAGGGATCAAAAGAGCTGGTGGCCTGTTGAGTTGAATTGGCATTAACACCCGTGAAATACAGCCTCTGAAGTCTCGCAGTCCATCTCTCATCTCGAAAGCTCTTGCAAACCCATAAAATTAATGGCAAATCGTTTACAATCGGTTCAGTTAACTCTCGAAGCTTTATCTCAGCCTTGCCCTCCGGAAGCCAAGCCGCAGCCGCAGTGGCAACTGTTGATCATTGTCTTAGTTTTCCAGAAGCAGGGGACGGTCTTCAGTCCGCTGCGTGGTTGATTTCTTTTTCAGGCCTTCTCCGTAGGGGTGGCTGAATTTGTGGCAGGTCAAGTGACTTTCCCCAGGGAGTGTGTCCTCTGGTCTCGCAGACTCTGTGCTGCCCGCTGAGAGAGGAGAAGTGTTTGGGCCAGCTACAGGAGGGGCCCGACCTGCTGGGCGTTACGTTTCAGAACAAGCGAGAGCCCTTCTGGGTTTAAATTCAGGGCAGCACAGCCCATCACTTCTCTCTCTTTGGGTCCCTGTCTCTCTCTATGACTCCTCTGTCCCTGCGATGCTGCCCCTCTCTTTCTTCACGTGCCTTCACATTTGTCTTGGCCCTGACTCTCTCTCTGCATTGAAATCTGAATCACTGTGCGTGCGTTTCTCTGTCTCTGTCTCTCCCTGTCCCCGCTCTCTTTATGTCTGTCTCTCTGTGTCCTTCTGTCTGTCTGCCTGTTCCTTTACCTTTAAGCCTCCGGCTCTCTGGGTCCATGTCTTCCTCTGAATCTCTGTGTCAGCGTATGTCACGGTGCCGGATTTTGGTCGTTGTTGTCCCCGGTGGTGACTTGTATCGGGAAACCCTAGGGCCCCCTCTTGGAGATTCAGGACACCCACATTAGCACGTCAAGAGCACAGTATTGCCCTGCAGAAGAGAAGCCTTTCTGGTTCCTGTTTTACCCTGTGCTTTCCACCTGACTTGTTTGGAAACAGAACCACATCCCCACCCGCAAACACCTACGAACAACCCGCAGAATAAGCTTAGACTTTCTGCTCTGTGCCCTGGCCCTGCTCATTGGTATTTCTGCCTTTCCAGTTCTCCCTTTTCCTTTCTGAGTCTCTGTGTCTCTGTTTCTTTCTTTCTTGAGTACCTGCCCTTCCCCCAGCCCACTCCCATCTCTCATCTGTCTCTCTCTCTCTTTTTCTCTCTCGGTCTCGTGTCCCCTACGCCTCGGGACAGCCTTGGCTGTGGGATGGGGGTTCCTTGGCCTCTCCCAGAAGCCAGGGGGGCTGGGAGGGAGACGTGGTGAGCACGTGGGTCAGGGTGAGGCCGAGTGGAGGCGAGTCTCCAGCGGAGGACTGAGAGCCAGAGGATCACGATGCTGCGGCCACCGCGTGTGCTTCCAAGTCCCGAGCGGCAAGCGCAGTGGGAAGCACGTGGGGTCAGCTCGCCTGCCGCAGGACTGGGGAGGTGCCCGGCCCCGCTGGCTTCCACAGACACCGCCAGAGATCAACCCGGGCCACAGGGGCCGAGGAGTAACACGAACAGCGGTAAAACGGGGGAAGAGTGAAAATGGGCTTTGGAAAGCACATTGCTGTTTCTTCTTGCTGTCCACATTGTCCTTTCCCCTCTCTCCTGTAACTTACCCTATAACTCCTCTCCTTATTTTCCGCCTGAGGCCCTACTTCGTTTACCTTGGTCTTTTGCAAGCGGTTCACGTGTCTCTGCCCTCTGAGAGTGCCCTAGCAGGAAGGCCTGGCACCTACCTCATGCTTTAGACTTTAGATGTCACCAAGAACTTTACACACGCTGTTGCAACAACCCAGTGAGAGAGCAGCCCTGCTCCCATTTCACAGACGAGAAAACCGAGACCCAGAGAGAGTGAGTGACTTGCCCAACATCACTCAGTAAACAAGAGAAGCTCAAGTCAGCCAACCCGACCAGCTCCCCCCGCCCCGGTGCACCTGTGGCCTCCTCTGGGGAGGGGACTTTCACTCTAGGAGGAAAACGTCACTTCTCTCATCCTCGTCCTGGTCCCAGTACTCCTAGCTTGGTGATTCCGGACAAACACTCAGATGACTCCAGAGCCCCCTGCGCTGAGTCGGGGCCCAGGCCGTGGGGATGGGAGTCCGCACCCTGGCCCTGGCAGGTGCTTTGCTGATCTATCTTCTTTTTCTCCAGCCTCGGCTCGATTATGCCAGGAAGAGCTGGCCCCTGTACAGATCCTTCTGGATCCTGGAACACTGACCGTCAGCGACTTTGGTGGCAGGTGAATTTCCAATCCTGTCTTACATAAGGAAACACAAAGTTCATATTCCCAAACATCCCAGAAGACCGTTCCTTAGCTATGACCTGCCCTCATTAGGGACAAGATGAGGATGAGTGGGTGGGGCAGGATGGGCCGGGAAAGCAGGGGTCTCAGGGTGGGGCTAAGCTGGCTCTCAGATGGGCAGCTGCAGAAGGCGGGTACGGATCCAGTAGCTGATGGCGCTGAGCAGCTGGGAAGACCTGGTCCAGTGCGAGGCGCGGTGGATGTCTCATCTCCTTTAACCCTCAGAGCAGCCCTGCAGGCAGGGGCTGCCGTCCTCCATCTTTAGAGCAGGGATCTGAGGCTGAGCCCCCAGGCCTCCAAGTCCCCCAAACCAACCGTGTCTGAATGCAAACCCTGTTGGCCCTGCAGTGAAGTGACTTTCCCTTGGGGGGTGACGAGGGCTTCGTTCCCGGGCTGTGGAAGCCATGACTCAGGCTGTTGTATAAATGGCAACAAACCTCAGAGGAGGGTTGCGCTAAATGCCTTTGGTCTCAGGAACTTGATTCTGACCATCCTTAGACCACCAGTGTGGCCGGAGCCCAGGCCTTTGCTGCGCATATGGGCTGGAGGAGGATCAGAGTTTACCTGGGGCTCCAGCGTCGATCTGGAAGGCACTCACCTGGGAAAGGAAATTATAAGACTTGAACGTGGTACTGCCACTTTGTTTACCAGAGCGAAGAATTAGGGAAAACCTCAGTGCCCATCAAGAAGAGTCTAGATAAATAAGCAATAGATCAGCAACAACAAAGGCTTAGGGAGCTCTCTGAAACTGACAAGGAGAGAAGTCCAAGATATATCATTGTGTGATGAAGCAAGTTGCAGAATATGTTGTAAAACGGGATGTCATTTAGATTAAAAGACACACAAAGCCTTAGGTTTCTGTATGTAGTTATAAATGTGAGTCAACGCATAGTAAGAAGTCTGGAAAGAGACACCCCAAAGTGATGATGACGGCGTTCTCTAGGGAAAGGACTGGAATGAAGGGGGGCATAGGGTGATGGCTGGAGGGGGGGTTGACAAGGGGGAATTGGGATTTCTCTGTGGAGTTTGAATTGCTTACAGCAAAAATATAATTATGTTCTTCTTGAATAATTAAAAATAAATGCATAAGATAATAACAAAAAATGGCAAATCTGCTTTGTGGATAATAAACACAGGGGGTGGCAGCTTGATATGTTTGATTGATTCATTCATTCATTCACTCATTCAGCCAATAAACATTAAAGAGTGTGTATCCTTTGGGACAGGCCCTGTCTAGGGGCAGGAGCTGCAGAGATGAAAGATGGAGCTTAGGATCCAATGAGGAAGGTAAATGTCAAAGAATGACAGTCCAGGGTGATAAAGTCATCCTAGGAGTTGTGACGGCCCAGGGAATCAGATAATCCAGCTGGCCCGCAAGTACCCTGGAATTTTTATTAAGAGGTTAACATTTAGGTGGAGCTCTGCAGAATGAGTAGGAGCCCAACTTGCAGACAGGGAGAAGGGTCCTGGCAGAGGGGACAGCATGAGCAAACGCTGCAGAGCTGCAGAGCCCAGGGCCATTCTCCAGGGGGCTGGGACCCGTTTTCCCCTCCAGCTCCCTTTCTCCTGGAGCCAATGCATCTGATGGCAGTGTCCACCATGGCACCTGTATGAAGACACCAGATTCTAGTCTGACTCTGCCCTCTCAGTCACATAATCTCTCTGATCCTGTTTCTTGTCTGGAAAAGGGCGGAAAGCGGGGGTGGGAGGCAGGTGTTAATTCCTGTCAAATTTCCAGGATTGTGATGAAGATCAAGTGGGATAATGGTTGGAAAAGCGTTTCATAAAACACCAATATTATTTAGATTCCAGTCTTGCTTCTAGAAGCTGAGCTAGTTGCCTAAACAGAAAAATTAAATGAAAGAAGGAGAAGCTGAATATGCCCCTCTCATATCCCCAGACCCCCATTAACCAGGGACAGGCAAAACCATTTCAGGCTGTCTCCTTCCTGAGAGGTTAGGGATGCAGGGGAGAAGGGGTGGGGGTGAGGCAGGGAGGGCACAGCCTCGTCACAGCCATGCGTCGTGAGGACAGCTGTCCTTTCCAGCTAGCCTGTGTTGGGGCCAGGCCAGGCTCGGGCCCAGCTATGAAGTCACCAAATAAGATTTTCTTTGCTCTCAGACTTGGCTCTTTTCCATTTTTTTTTACGTCTTACCAAGGAAACCAACTCTTGGAAGATTCTGCGCTCTTTCCATCCTACAGAGGGGAGTTCTGGTCTTCCTTTTGGGGGTACCCAAGGGCCCCCCTGCTGACAGGGCCATGGTCATCTCTGGACTTCGATGGCTCGGGATGTGAGCGGAAGCGCCTCTCAGAGCCCCCAGGGCCCTCTGACCTTCTCAGGGATCAGAGCTGTGAGGTGAAGGGAGACGGCGCAATCAGCAGTGGGGACGGGGATGGTGATGGAGGCCCCAAGGCTCTGCTGAGCTTGTACAGCGTAGCTCACTGTGGATTTCCATCCAGAACCTCAGACCAGTGCTTGTGTGTAACTGCCCCTCACATACAGCGTTGGCCTGAGAAACCCAGGTTTATCATTTGTCGAGCAAAAATCAGAAGGCAGTTTAGGGAAAATCTATGGTAAACTAGAGCCTTGTCTGTTGAATCCAGCTTGAGGTACGAGGGAGCAGCGTGGATGGTGGGATCTTGGGATGAAGATCTGTACACCTGGGATCCTAGCTCATGGGCTGAGGGGGTGGGAGTGGGGTACAGACATGTAACAAAGCAGATATGAATGCTGTGGTGGCAGAAGCATTCAAGGGTCCCCAAGGCCAGGCTTGGGTTTAGGGTTAGGACTCACATGACTCAGAGAGCTATTTTATTCATGGTTATGGTTTACAACAGTGGAAGGACACAGATGAATGGGTTAAGAGGCACAGGGTAGAGTCAGGAGAGACCAGGCACGAGCTTCCACTTGTCCTCTCCCAGCAGAGTCCTACAGACAGAGCTAATTCATGCAGCAACGTGTGGCAACCAAGGGTGCTCACCTGAGCTTCGGTGTCCGCATCAGTTGTGTGCGCATGGCTGACCTTAGTCTCCAGCCCCTCCAGAGGTCAAACTGGTACCCCGTGGCCCAAAGCCCCCAGCATAAATCATATTGTTTGTGTAGACTACCTGGCATGGCCCAAAGACACTCTCATCAGGAAGAATATTTCAAGGGTGAACGGGTTATCTCCCAGGAGCTGGTCCAAGGCCACACCTCTCAGGGTGTGGACAACCCTGATCTGCTGCAAGTCAGCCTTTGCCAGCAGAACTCAGAGAGAACTCAGAGCCTGATTTCTTTTCCCTGCTGGGTAAGACTGGGTGGAGAGAGAGGGCAGGAGAGAAGCTGGCCCGGCTGGGCCACAGCTGGCAGGAGAAAACTGCTTACCCAGACCTGCAGCTGCATTAGCCCAAGGGAGGATTGAGAGCAAGAAAGCACTCGGGGAAGACGCAAGAGGGAAGAGATATGGGAACATATGTATATGTATAACTGATTCACTTTGTTATAAAGCAGAAACTAACATGCCATTGGAAAGCAATTATACCCCAATAAAGATGTTAAAAAAAAAAAGAAAGCACTCAGGAGGACCAAAGCGCCTCCATTCAGGGAGGGATGTTCAACTGGGTCAAATGTTGTTATAAAGATGCTGTGTAAGAAGAAGGGCAACCAGGACGGGGCTGAGGTGGACGGCACAGCTAGCCATCCTTGGCCCCTGGCATGGCCACTGTTGCATGTGAGCTGATCTCCAACCCAGAGAAAAAAGCAAGCTGGGGTAGCTCCTCAGACAACTAGGAATAAAATCAGGAGGGAGGCTTGGGCTCACATGTGAAAGAAGTTACTAACGACCAGAACTTCCAAAGGTAGGCAGGACTGCCTTGGATGGTAGTGAGCTCCCTGTCACTGGAGCATGCAAACAGAGGCTGGGCGGCCACCTGACAGCGATGCTGTGGAAGTAATTTTCGCTCTGGGAGGAAGAATGAACTCAGACGAACCACTCCTCCTACTCTTTCCCCAGGTGACTGCACCTGGGCTGGGGCATTAACCACCTTTTATATGTTCAAAACTCCCCAATTTTAAGACATATGGGAACATATGTTTATGTATGACTGATTCACTTTGTTATAAAGCAGAAACTAACACACCATTGTGAAGCAATTATACCCCAATAAAGATGTTAAAAAAAAAAACTCCCCAATTTTAAATTCCAACCAAGACCACCCTCCTTAGCTCCAGTATCAAGTCAGTTTTCCCCATCGAATGTCCAGTACTATCTACAGCATGTCTGATACAAAGTTGGTGTTCAGTAAATATTTTTGAACAATTGGATGAACAGAAGTCCCACCCCCACCCCACTTCTCTTTTCCACTGGTTTTGTACCATCTTCACCACTTTGGGCAAACAGCTTTCCTCTTGCGAACCATGACCCATGACGCTTATACCAGCTGTGCCAGCTTCATCCTTCTCCACTCCATACCTCCACCCAACTGCCGGGACCCCCAGGGGCACAGACCAGACATTCTATGTTGCTTGCCCTCGTCCAGTGCCCTGCCACTGTGCACGAACCACCTTGTTGTGTGTTTGCCTTCTCCCGATACTGGGAGTTTCTGGAGGTAGTGATTGTACCTGATTTGTCATTGCATACCCAATGGCCAGCCCGGGCACTGGCATAGAGCAGGTGCTCAGAACCCCAGTGTGGCATCAAACTGCAGCATTCCCAGCTCTGACCTTAGCCCAGATGAGCTGGGGCTGGCTGCCCCTCCCCTTGCCTTCTGCCAGCAGAGCATGTATTAAATTAATGAACTAGCTTTTCCAGTGCTAGGAAATCTATTTCACTTTAATGAAATCCAATTAGTGCCTTCGCTGTGGAGCCCTGGCCCTTTCAGACTAAAGATGCCGAACTAGGGGACACCTCTTCCTGTAACCCAGATGTGCCTTCCCCATCCCCGTCTTCCTTCCAGGAACAGCATTGCCAACAACTATTTCTCAGCTTCTTTTATCCCAAAATACACATCTGCTTCCTACATTTCTCTATCTCATGATTCTATGAGTGTTACTCTGCAGAGTAATATGGGGAGGGTGTTCTTTCACTTATGCATCTAATCACCCACCTTCTCATTCTTGCACTTATTCATTCTCCGATCTGCCCACATATTCATCCATTCATTCACCCTTCTGTCTGAACATTCATTCATTTACCCACCTGCTCTCCCAAAGACGTATCTACCCAATCATCCAACCCACCCAAGTATCTACCCAGCTATCCACCCATAATTCCACCCATACATCCACGCATCCACCCACCCATCTATCCACGCATCCATCCATTCACCCATCTATCCATGCATCCATCCACCCCCCCATCCATCCATCCATCCACGCATCCATCCATCCACCACCCATCCATCCACGCACCCATCCATTCACTCATCTATCCATTCACCCATCTATCCATGCCCCCATCCATCCCCCATCCCCCCAGCTATCCATTCACCCATCCACCCATGC
>NW_020837965.1:18036310-18307319 GCF_003676395.1 Aethalodelphis obliquidens
ATCCATCCAACCATCTATCCATGCACCCATCCACCCATGCACCCATCCACCCATGCACCCATCCATTCACCCATCCATCCACCCACCCATCCATCCACCCATGCACCCATGCACCCATCCATTCACCCATCCATCACCCACACATCCATCCACCCATCTATCCATGCACCCATCCATCACCCACCCACCCATCCAACCCCCCATCCATCCATGCACCCATCCATCCATGCAAACATAGCAACAGACGTTTCCTTGAGCACCTACTTTATATGAAGTCCTTTGCCTGGCCCTAGGGAAACAAGATGAACAAGATTCAGTTACTCCCCTGGAGAAGCTTGCAGTCTAGCAAGAAAAAAGGAACACACGATGTTGTGCTCTTGCATTAATGAGCTCTTAGCTTAGGAAAATCTGGTGTAAAATACCAGACCAACTACTAAGTAGCTCAAATTGCTTAACGTCTTTGTGCCTCCGTTTTCTCATTGCAAGTAGTGCCCGCCTCATGCGTAATGGGATGATTAAATGAGATATTCATGTAAAATGCTTAGTGGGAATCCTTGTATGTATTAAGTGATCAACAAGTGATCAATAATATTATTCTTCATAATATTGTTACCATGATCATTATTATTCCCCCATACATTAATGATATTCCCCCATACATTAAAGATAAGATTTGATTACTTAGGCATTTAATGATTACTTTATACACTCAATGAGTATTTATTGAGTATATGCTGTATATCCCAGCCTGTGCTAAGCCCTGTGCCCTTCAGTAGTTTAGAATCTTATTGTGTAGGCAAGACAGATACACTTGAAATAGTTCCGTAGTAATAATAACCACAGAAATGTTTGCAATGATAATGACAGCTAATATTTATTGAGAGCTTATTATGTGCTGGGTGCTGTTCCAAGCATTTTCTCTATATGAACTCATTTCATGCTTATAACAGCTCTGAGACAGGTCATGGTATTTTTCCCATTTTACAAATTAGAAAATCAGGACAATATCGCAGAGCTGATAAGTAGAGGAGGTGGGATTTGAACCACTTTCAACAAAAGGGGGCTCACCCAGAATGCACTACTGGAATGTGCAGAGGGAGAAATTCCTGCCAGCAAGCCGCTTGGAGAAGGCGGCCAGGTGCGGACGGAACGACCTTGTGGAGACAAGCATTTAGCACAGCCCTTCCCCAGATGTGGGCCGTGGACTGGCTGCAACAGATTCAGCTGTTCCTGAAACTCAGCCAGACCCTCTGAATCAAAATCACTGGGCGGGGCCTAGGAATCTGCATTTTATGCACAACCTCCCACTTACCAAATCTTGAAAACCACGGCTCTGGTGTTGAAAGCAGAGACTCGTCCCCAGCTTCACTACCTACTCCCTGCGGGATGTCAGGCACATCACTTAGCCCCTCCGGGAGTCAGTTTCCCCTCTGGGAAGTGGGGATAATAATATTTGCCTCCTGGCCCACAGTGGCTCCCAGGGTGGTGGAAGGGAGGTCAAGGGCAAGTGTGGGTGCTTTCAGAGTCTGAGGATCTCTTGTGAGCTTTGTGTTAGATCCATCAGGCTCGCTCTGGGTTTCCAGGCCTTCAAGGTACCTGCAGAAACTTCAGCACTGACTCTTCCTCACCGGGTGACTTGCCTGATGGCTCGGTTCTCCTTGGAACCTTCTTCCAGGACGAGTGGAACAGTGTGCTTGGGATCTGACGGGAGCTCATTGCCCTTGCCACACTCCAGCCCAGATGGCATCTGTGGTGGGTCCCCCCCCACATGGCTAGGAAAGCTTTCTCACCCCTCCCAGCTTGTGAGTAGCAGACAGGGTGCTTTAGGATGCAGCCCTTGCTTCTGCCGGGTGAATGATGAGGTCGCCCCAGAAAGAGGGCTCTCTTGGGGCGGGGGTGGGGACATGACCGGGGGTCACCGTAACAGCTGAGAGATGGAAATTCATCTGTCAGTGCGCCTGTCACCTTGACTGTCACTGTGACGGAACAGCTCAGAGATCTGCCAGGCGCTCCTGGTGGCCTGTTTATTGTCTTTTTGAAGAAGACGGTGTCACCTTGGCAGCCAAGGGCAGCGTTAGGCTGGTATCTGGCCCAGAAAGAGCACCCAGGTCGTGGCGTTCTGAGATTTGGATTAGCCTGGGTTTGGGAATCACAGTCACTGCCAGTGACACAGGCATCAGGGCTGCAGCAAGGGAGGGGAGGCCTGCATGGTGTGGCAGGGGCAGGGGGCTGGGGGCACTGGAGAAATGCCACCAAGCCTGAGCCCGAGGCCCCGGGGGGGGGGGTGGAGCGACTGGGGATCCCCAGATCCAAGGGGGTCTCTGGGGAGGGCACATCCACATCCACATGTGTAAAGGGTGCTGACTAAAAAAATGCACAATGTGAGAGTTGTGAGTTAAGTTTTATTTGGGGCAAAATGAGGAATATGACCCGGGAGACAGCATTTCAGGTAGCTCTGAGAAACTGCTCCAAAGAGGTGGGGGGAAGGTCAGTATATATGTGATTCTGGTGAAGGGGGAGTGCATGCAATCAGACACATATTTTTTTGCAGGTTTCTGCTAATCTCATGACGGTTACTGCTAGTCACGAGAAGCAGACATCATCACCATGAAGGGTTTTAGTGCTTTTCTAGATATGAGGAGATGCAAGAATTGAGCTCATAAAATCGTCTCCTGAAAATATCTAACTCTCTGGAGGCCTGTTCTGCTAGTTTTTCCCAGAGCACAGAGGGCCTCCTCTCTGCCCCCCACCCTGAACTCCTCTCAGGGGGTGTTGCAAGTCAGCAGCTGCAGCAGTTCATGGTTTAATCCTTGTAGAGCTCGATGGTAAGTGCCCATGGCAAGTGACAGCTTATAGTTGACAAGGGGGCCCACAGCAGGCTCTCAGGGGTGTCTGGGGAGCCCTATGTGTGAGGAAGACTTCAGTCCCAACCCTCATGCCTTTCAAGAATAGAGGCCCCTTCCGATCTCACTGGGAGTTTCTCACACTGACGATGTCTGACAGGGAGGTGTGTTAGTTCCCGGGGCTGCAGTATCAGAGCATCACAGGCTGCGCGGCTGAACAAGAGAAATGCATTACCTCACAGCTCTGGAGGCCAGAAATCTGGGATCAAGTTATCAGCAGGGCTGGTTCTTCTGAGGCTGTGAGGGAGAATCCGCTCCAGGCCACCCCCCGCCTCCTGGGGGTTTGCTGGCAATCTTTGGGGATCCTTGTCTGTAGACTCAACACGGAGGTTGAGTCTCCACCTTCAGCACATGGTGTTCTCTCTGTGTGCGTGTCTGTGTCCAAATGACCCCTTTCCATAGGATAAAGTTGACTTCGCCGGCATTTGTCCTGGGCACAAGCGGACAAGTAAACATTTACACCACTCCCCCATCCACTTAAATACCAGGTAGCCTAGACTTGAGGTGGCTGACAACTGCAGGGATGAGTAATTCATGCTCCTCAGGGGCTCCAATTATGCAGAAGCGCCGCTCCGTCTAGAGGTGGAGATATTTAGAGCAGGCCCTCCCCCTGCTAGTCTGCGAGCATCGGCCTCTGTGGCGGTGTCCTGTCACCTGGGAGTCTCTCGAGAGTGGGACTTTGCCATCCTCCCTGAGGTCAGCCTGGCCCGGGGTGACCCCTGCCTACAGGCTGGCTGTGGAGACCCTCTTAGCATAGGTTAGTTTAGCGTAGGTTTGAGACGTGGCAAAGTCAGAATTATTGTTACAGGTTTGGGGGGCATTTACTGACCTGAGGAATCAGCTGGGACTCTGCTCAGAGCTCAGCAGGATGCAAGGAAGCTCATCCAACCATAGAAATAAGAAGGTCTGGGTGGGTTCAAGCCTTCTTCCTGCTGTGTGGTCTCGGGTAGGTCATTTAACCTCTCTGATCCTCTGTTTTCTCAGCTGGAATATTGGGGTAATGTGAACCATTGCCGTGTAGGGAGGGTCAGTGGAGATGACAATGTGAAGACGTTTGATAATGTACAAAGAGTTCAAGTTCTAAAGGATTTCGCAAAACAAAACATTCAATAGGCAAAAAGTGAGCAAAGGATTCTAATATTTTAAAACTCTTTTTTTTTTTTTTTTTTTTTTTTACGGTTTGCAGGCCTCTCACTGTTGTGGCCTCTCCCGTTGTGGAGCACAGGCTCCGGACGCTCAGGCTCAGCGGCCATGGCTCACGGGCCCAGCCGCTCCGCGGCACGTGGGATCCTCCTGGACCGGGGCACGAGCCCGCGTCCCCTGCATCGGCAGGCGGACTCTCAACCACTGCGCCACCAGGGAAGCCCTTAAATTCATTTTTTAAAAACTTTTCCTGTGTGCATATATGGAGAGAGAGAGACTGAGAGGGCTGCTTACTTTTCAGAAGGCCTCTCACCTGAGTAATCTTGCTCTGACACCTACAAGAGCTCTGGAGGGAAGGAGGAACAGGGATGATTTATCCCTATTTCACAGCTGAGGAAAGTGAGGCTCGGAGCTGCCTTGTGACTTGCTCCAGCTAGAGAACGCTCTGGCTTGGACTTGGGGTCACATGACATCTTGGTGGGTAGGGAGGGCAGGACGGAGGAGAGATGGTACAGATGCCTACTGGGCACTTCCTCGGCCCTGGGGTGAGTGCCAGGGCCTGGCTATGCCACTGGATGAGACCCATTCTTGCCCTCAGGAGGCTCACAGTAAAAGGCAGAGAGACAGAGAAGGCAGAAGTAACTATCGGCTCCCCAGGAAAGAACAGGGACCAGGGACTCGGGCGTGGGTGTCCTCAGGCCCACAGAGCCAGGCCTGACCTCTGGAGGGCACTGGGACTGTCTGGGGAAGGCACAGCACCGGGTTATAGGCACAAACTGGATTGATCCCAGGGCTACCTGGGTGGCAGGCCCTGCCCACTGAAAGGGTAGGGGCTGGAGAGGAAAAGTGGCAGCCCAGAATTCCTTCTCAGCACATTAGGATCAGGCAGGATCTCTTTCCCCTGAAATCCTCCCCATCCCTCAAGGCCAGCCAGTGCTCCCTCCTCCATGCAGCCTACCTGGATTCCCTCTGCTGGCAGGACCCATCCTTCCTCTAATTCCCAGGGCACGATACCTGTGCCTCTCTTTGGCTGGAATTCCATCAGGCCATGCCATTGCCCCCTGTCAGTCCCTAAGCCAGGAGGGCAGTCACCTGTGACGTAGCTTCTCTTCATCTGAACCTCCGGAAAAGGTGGCAGCCAACATTTGTTGAGTTCATGACACTTGACCATATGATCATCTGGTTTAACCCCCAGAGCAATGTCCCTTTGGCAGCTGTGGTGATGTTGTCACTGGTCATAGCCCAGACTTTGAAATCATTCTTGGGTTAAACCTCAGATCCAGGGCTCCTACGGTGGGTGGACTTGCACTAGTTCCGGAGTTTCTCAGAGCTTGGGTTTCCTCATCTGCAGGCCGGGACATCACACTTGGGCCTCACAGTAACTATGACTGTTACAGAAACTGGGCTCCGAGCAGGTGGTAATAAATGTATATTCAATGAATGGACACACAAAAGTGCAAATGTTCCTTGGCCTTGAGCAAACTTTTTGCAACTGGAAGGAGGCAGATGTCAGGGGAAACGATGATGCAAATTGGAACTCAGATGGTGCTAAACCGCTAGGCTTGGGGAAGGCGGCTGCGAAGTCATCCTCTTCTCATTTAAAGTGAGTTATAGGTCCATCCACCTCACTACAAATAACTCAATTTTGTTTCCTTTTATGGCTGAGTAATATTCCATTGTATATATGTGCCACATCTTCTTTATCCATTCATCCAATGATGGACCTAGAGTCTGTCATACAGAGTGAAGTAAGTCAGAAAGAGAAAGACAAATACCGTATGCTAACACATATATATGGAATCTAAGAAAAAAAAATATCATGAAGAACCTAGGGGTAAGACGGGAATAAAGACACAGACCTACTAGAGAACGGACTTGAGGATATGGGGAGGGGGAAGGGTAAGCTGTGACAAAGTGAGAGAGTGGCATGGACATATATACACTACCAAATGTAAAATAGATAGCTAGTGGGAAGCAGCCGCATAGCACAGGGAGATCAACTCCGTGCTTTGTGACCGCCTAGAGGGGTGGGATAGGGAGGGTGGGAGGGAGGGAGATGCAGGAGGGAGGAGATATGAGAACATATGTATATGTATAACTGATTCACTTTGTTATGAAGCAGAAACTAGCACACCATTGTAAAGCAATTATACTCCAATAAAGATGTAAAACAACAAAACAACAACAATAATAAAAATGGCAACAATAAAGAAAAAACAGCGAGTTATAATTCTCCAGCAAACAGGGAACTCGCTCTAGCGGAGAAATGGAACCTGGTTGGCCAGGCAAGGCCAGCAGAGCATCCCTACCTCTTGTGCCCTGATTGCGTCCCTGGGGTCATCAGTACCAGAAGGAGAAGGTGGGCAGACCCCCGAGGGTCCAGGAGGAGCTGGTGGGGGCCTAGCCCAATGCCAGGTCCCAGGGGAACACCAGGAATCTCTGCTCTGGGTGCTGTGAGGAGGGGGACTTACGGGCACACCCCTTCCCTGCCCAATTCTATCAGAAGGTGACCAGGATGAACAGAATCGAGTGGGGGAGAGGGCCTCCCTCATTGACAATAAAGAATGCCAACCCTAACAGTGAAATTTTGAAAAGGCTTTTGGGCACGAGGCCTGAGGGAAAGAGGTTAAATACTTTTCAGCACGATAACGATCAGGGAGAGTGGAGTGGCGGTTGGGAGTAGGCGACAGTATGCAAAATCCTTCCTAAGAAGGAAAAAACTGTCTTTCCTCCAAATGGAAAAGACTAGACTTTAAAGTAAACTCAAGATGTGTCTTGGGAAAGGAGGGTTATCTGTGAGGGACCCTCCTCCACCTGAGGTGAGGAGACTGGCCCCTGGGTCGGGGGGAGACACCCATTCACCCTCATGCCTGGTCTGTCCTCCCCCCCATCCCCTGGGAGCCTGTGTGATGCTCCAGGGACAAATGTTTGGGGTCTCTTCTGCTCTAGGGATGGTGTGAACAAGCCCCTGATCAGCAGAGATTGCCCACTGCGGGAGGAAACCTGGGGGGGAGCCCAACTGTGACGGTCCTGCTAGCAAGCCCACCAGACCAGTATGAATTACTGGGGGTCAGCGCTGGAAGGAGTGTCTGAGATTGCCCCCAAACTGGGAGACTGAGAAACCTCCATTCCCAATGTCTGGTCCAGACCCGCCAGCCAGGGTCACAGGGGACCCAGGACAGCTCCCAGGGTTTCTGAGGCCCCTGCCCAGGACACACCTGCCTAATTGCTTCTCCCCTTCTCTGCAGGAACCTCTGGGAAGGAGGTGCCCGATGGGGAGTGGAGAAGGGTCCACTGTGGGCTGGCAACTAGCTTCAGTTGGATCACAGCAACAAGTTTTGAGCACCTGCTGTGTGCCAGGCCCTGGGAAGGGACCAGACTGTGCTGTGATTGAAGCCCAGAGGAGAACCTAATGCAGCAGGGGTGGGGTGTGTTTGGGGGCATTGGAGGGGAGCAGGATGGAGGTGACCCTCTTCCTCTCCCACAGGGTCAGTTGCTAATTCCTGAGCCTGCAGGAGGGACCCAGTCCAGACGGCAGCAACCAGACGAGGTCCCAGCAGACGCTGCTGCCTGGGGGCCCTCTCCCCCTGGGGTCCTGGGGTCCAGCACAGACACAGCGGAAGTTTGCTGAGTCCCTCCCGTAGAATGATGCACGTTACCTAGGCTTCCAGGGCTACTTGTCTGCATCGGGGAGTGTCCTCAGGGCAAAGGAACGGAGCCCTGATGGGGTAATTTTGTGCAGGGGCAGAAAGCATCAGGCAGCCAGGTTCCAGTCCCGTCTCCCCTTTCCTCACTCTGTGACCTTGAGCTGACTTCTGAGCCTCAGTTTCCCCAAGGTCGGCCTGAGCTGGTGGATTTAGCTGGGTCCAACCCAAGCCTTTAAAAGAGTGCTTCAGGGTCAGGGCATCTTTGCCCTCTTCCAGGCCCCTCAGGGATTCATTTGCATTCTTGGAATAAAAATGTGACTGTACTCCTCGCTCAGCTGCACATTTAAATGTTTATGCGAGGTTTATTTTGGAGAAGTACCTCTTGGGACTGCTGGCTGGGCTGGCATCACCGCCTCCCCTGGGTGAGGCAATCAGCCCCCCGCTGAGGCTGGAGCCCACAGGGGCCGAGCCTCCAGACTTGGGGGAGGTACCGTCCAATGAGAGCCTCACCCCAGGGGCTGTCGCGAGGCTGTTGGGAAATGTCTCATTTTTATATGTAAATAAATCCTTTCCAGAGATTGCTCTGATCACAGCAGCCTGCTGCTAAAATGTTTTAAGTGCGTCCTCTGCCACCGTAAACTTTGTTAAGCATCATTATCAAGTTCGGTTGTTTTCCTCTGCTGATTTCACAGAAATCGCCCCCTCCCGCGGCTCTAGTCTGTTCTGTCTTTGTATCCCGGCTGCATACCTCTGGGGATGGAGACCAAGCCACCCATTCTATAGTAGGGCACCCTGACTGACGGAAGAGTGAGCTGGAATGGAAATTCTCTTCCTGTAGCTGTCATTTCTGCACCCTGAGCCACGTCTTGCTCTGGCCTCTCAGAACCAGCTTTTGCCCCCTTGGCCACCCTCCATGTATGGGACCAGGCTCCTACCTCCTTCCAAGGCCGGTCATATCCTCCATCATTTGGTTGTGGCCTCTTCCTCACCCTCACCTGCTTTCCCCCCTTACTTCCTAGGCTCTGAAGCTGTCTATCCCTCAAATACACAAAGCACAGTCCCACCTTGGGCTTTTGCACATGCGGTTCCCTGTGCCAGGACACTCTTTGCAGGTTTCCTTCTCAACGATCCCTCCTCAAATGTCGCTTCCTCAGAGTGGCCCTCCCTGGCCATCCTCGGTAAAGTGGCCCCTAACCCCATCACTCTTTATCATCTTATCCTATGTCATTTCCTTCAGAGCAGGTACCATGGTTTAACTATAATACAGTGCAATGTTTACCTAGTCACATGTTGCTGTGCCTAATCAGAACGTGAGTCTTCCGCCAGGGATGGGTCTTTATCTTGTTCCCACTATAATCTTGGGTCTAGCATCCGGGAGATGCCCAATAAATGCTTGTTCCAGGAATGCAGTGCCATGTCCTCAGAGCCTCCTTGCTGCTGGTCCCTCAATGGTCACTTGCAAAAGGTGGGTTCAGGGCCCTCATATCCACAGCCCCCTCTCTGGACATGTTTCCCTTTGTCTATATCACAGATGTCCAAACTCACTTAGCAGGAGCAGCTGTTCTCCAAACAAAATCTTAGCGGCAGGCCCACGATATAAAACAGATAAACAGGAAGGTAATCTGGCTGAAGTGAGGGAGGAAAGCAGGGTACCCCAGCTCCCAGTGTGCCCCACCAGGCACCTCCAGAGATATCTGGTTCTGCCTGCCCATACTCATGCCCTTTTTGGTAACAGGTCCTGATTTTCCTCCGGCGACCCACCCTTACCCATTCTCAGGCAGCGATTCCATGCACCAGACCTGGTCAATCAGCCAGTGCCACACTCTGGTTGCAGTGATTGGCGCTGGAAAGGCACGTGACCTGTGTTGGTCCAGAGTCCAGCGCTGGAACTTTTCCTAGAAGCACCGAATAAGAAGTCTGCTCTTTGTTCTGGGGTTGCTGGGTAGGTTGAGTGAAAGCCAGAATCTGTGGGCATCCACAGAAGAGAGCCTTCCTGATAAAGCCAAATCAGAGGATAGCAGACTCAGGAGATGGAGAGAAAGTAAGCAAGGACTAATGACATTGTTCGGACTCCTGGATCTGGCTGTACCTGCAATCCTGCACTTTATGGTTACCTGAGCTGATAGATTTCCTACTTTGCTTAAGCCTGTTTCAGCTGGGCTTTCTCTCACTTAACAACTGAAGGAACCCTGACTGTTACATTAGGGTTCACAGAACAAGGTTTAAGAACCACTGTTCTATATCATCCTTCAAGTCAGGCAGAATGCATTGGATGTTTTAATTTCTGCTAGTTTGTTCTCATGGATAATAATAATACCAATAATAACTATCAGTTCTTCAGTAGTTTTCGGCTTTCATCAAGTTTTCAGAACACTATGAAAAAAATAACTGTTTCTGCCTGTAGATGAGGAAACTGAAGCTCAGTGAGGTTGAGTGAATTGCACAGTCACTTGATGAATAAATCACAGACATGCCTCTGCAAGGGTTTTTTAGAAGTTATGACCAATAAGAAAGAAATTGATTTATATTGATACTTTAATTACATAAAGAGCTCACAGAAATTGGCAAACTAAACAAATAAAAAAACAATCTTCCAGTAAGTAAATGAGCTATAGAAAATTCTCTAAAGAAGTGATTTAAAAAATAAATGAAAAAAGTATACAGGCTCACTAGTATTTTAAGAAATTCAAAGGGAAACAGGAAGATACTATGTTTCTCATTTTTTTAAATGTGTAAATATGAAAGCGAAACAAACAAACAAGCACTGAATGCTGCCCCGGATGTAGAAAGATTGATGCTCTTCCATGACAATCATTTTGAAAAGAATTTGGCAAAAGCATGTTTAAAACAGGGGTTGGCAAATGTTTTCTGAAAACGGCTAGATAATAAATATTTTCAGCTGATTGAACTATATGGTGTCTGTTGCAACTACTCAATCTGCCACTGTAGTACAAAAGCAGCCATAGGGACTTCCCTGGTGGTCCAGCAGTTAAGAATCTGCTTTCTAAAGCAAGGGACGCGGGTTTGATCCCTGGTCGGGGAACTAAGATCCCACGTGCTGAAGGGCAACTAAGCCCATACACCGCAACTACTGAGCCCTCGTGCCACAACTAGAGAGAAGCCCATACACTGCAACGAAGATCCTGCGTGCTGCAACTAAGACTTGATGCAGCCAAATAAATAAATTTTTTTTTAAAAAAAAGCACCCATAGATGTGGGCAATGCTGTGTTCTAATAAAACTTTATTTATAAGAACAGGTGATGGGCTGGATTTGCCCCAGGGGCTGTGGGTTGCCAATCCCTAGTTTTAAACACTTATGCTTGAATTATTAAAATGATGGTCGTAAAAACATGTACTTACAAGGAAACATACTTCGAATATAAAGTTAAATGAAAAATAGCAAGTTATCCAATTGTGTATAAGCATAACCATGCAAAGAAAACCCATAGATAAATATGAGAGAAAGCAAATATACCTGAATTAGTTAGCTATGGCTACATAGAAATCTAAACTTTAGGAGCTTAAACCAACCATCGTCACTTCTCCCAAGACCATGGGTTGGCTGGGCTGTTCTGTTGATCCGGGCCAGTCTTAGCTGTTTCCAGAGGTTTAACTGGGACTGGCACGTCTGAACTGGCCAGAAGGATGGCTCATCTCTGCCGCATGTGGTTGCCTCTCCTCCAGCAGGTCAGCCCAGGCACGGTCACCTGGGGGTGCTGACAGCAGTCAGAGAGCAAAGAAAAAAAAGCTTATTTCTTTTTACTACTGAATAATATGTCATTCTTTTTGGATGTACTGCAGATTATATATTCATTCGTCTTTTGAAGGACATCTTGGTTGCTTCCAGTTTTGGTGAATTAGGAATGAAGTTGCTATAAACATTTGTGTGTGGGTTTTTGTGTGAGCATAAATTTTCAACTCCTTTGGGTAAATACCAAGGAGTGAGAATGCTTAATTGTATGGTAAGAATACTTATAGTTTTGTAAGAAACCACCAAGCTGTCTTTCAAAGTGGCTGTGTCATTTTGCATTCCCACCTGTTGTCCCACATCCTCGTCAGCATTGGATGTCCATATTCCAGATTTTGGCCATTCTAAGAGGTGTGTAGCTGTATCATTGTTGTTTTAATGTGCATTTCCCTAATGCCATACGCTGTTGAACATATTTTCATATGCTTCTTTGCTATCTGTTTCTCTTCTTTGGAGAGATGTCTGTTCAGATCTTCTGTTCATTTTTAAATTGGGTTGTTTTGTTTTCTTACCGTTAAGTTTTAAGGGTTCTTTATGTATAATGTACATGAGTCCTTTATCAGATATATGTTTTGCAAATATTTTCTCCCAGTCTGTAGCTAACCTTTTCATCCTCTTGACTGTTTTTTCATTCTAATTAAGTTCAAGTTATCAATTTTTCTTTCATGGATTGTGCTTTTGGTGACGTACCTATAAACTCACTGCCAAACCCAAGGTCACCTAAGTTATCTTCTAGAAGTTTTATTGTCTTATATTTTACATTAAGATCTCTTGTGAGTTCATTTTTATAAAAAGCAAAAGGTCATTATCTAGATCCTTTTGTGTTTTTTGTTTTTCTTCCTTTTGGGGGGGGGGGGGGGGTGGTGAGTGGATGTCCAGTTATTCCAGCATCATTTGTTGAAGAGATCATCTTTATCACCTTTGCTCTTTGTCAAAGATCATTTGACTATACATGTATGGTCTGTTTCTGGGCTCTTTATTCTGTTCCTTTGATCTACTTGTCTATTTTTTCATCAATACTACACTGTTTTGATTACTATAGGTTTAAAATAAGTCTTGAAGTTGAGTAGTTGAGTCAGTCCTCTGACTTTGTTCTTTTTCAGTGTTGTGTTGGCTGTTCCTGGGTCTTTTATCTTTCCAAATAAACTTTAGAACCATTTCGGTGATTTCTAAAAAATAACTTGCTGGGATTTTGATTGGGATTTCATTGAATGTATAGATCAAGTTGAGTAAATGTACCTTTTTATAAAGGGACAGTTGATGCTGGCAGGTGAAAGTCATAATATAGATTCCATTGCCCACACATGCACATAACATCTGCAGATTGCAGGCAGTGGCTTGGAAAAAAATCCTAGGGACAGTGGCAGCATTGCCAGTGCCCACGATGGGCCAGAACCGACACCATGTGGACAAACACGGACGTTATGACTCCAAGGCAAAGGTGGGCCCTGGGTGTGGAGAAGGTCTGAGAATGCCTTAATTGATTTATTTTGCTTATATTTTCCTTTTAATGTATGCAGAAGGGTGATACATGATTTAAAAAAACTCTAAGTCTAAACAAGTCTAAAGCAGTTATTTCAATAAATGTGAAGTGAGAAAAGGTGACAGGGAAGCGTCATAATTTATGGGTCTCCTTTGTGTCATCGTTATGACAGAGGCTCATTCTTTCTTAGAGGGACGTAGAAATAATAGTGCACCTTAAAGTTGATGCCCCTAGATTCTACGATGTACAGTAAAGGGTTGTACCTGTCAGCGTCCCGGGAGAAATCCCGTAGCATACATAGCATATGTGGAAGAGGTCATGAGTTTAATAGAGGGGATATTTACAAAGTTGTGGGCAGGGTTAAGGGAAATCAACAAGGGTGGTGCAGCTTCTTGGGTTGGCCATGCCTGGGAGCCTGAGGGGCAAGAAGAAGGAACAGTTACCAAAACCCGGAGAGACTGTAGGAGAGGACGGCCTGACTCATGCTGCCATCTTTGCAGGAAGGAGCGAGGGGAATGAACACCCCTGCCTCTCTCTCTGGTACCCCGATCCTATGCTCATGCCTACCGTTGTGGGACCCCACTGAGAAGTAGAGGCAAGAAGTCATTGAGGGCTTCCCTGGTGGCACAGTGGTTGAGAATCTGCCTGCCGATGCAGGGGACATGGGTTCGTGCCCCGGTCCGGGAGGATCCCACACGCCGCGGAGCGGCTGGGCCCGTGAGCCATGGCTGCTAGGCCTGCGCGTCCAGAGCCTGTGCTCCGCAACGGGAGAGGCCACAACAGTGAGAGGCCCAAATACGGCAAAAAAAAAAAAAAAAAAGAAGTCATTGAAATGCACCCAGCGATTCCCCTGCTGGACACAGAAGTGTGTGGAGAGTGGGCGTGGCTCTGGAGGGGCAAATGGAAATCATCCCGCAGAGGGTGGGCCAGTGTTCCAGTGGGCTGCTTCTTTTTTGTTTTTAGTTTTTACTTTATGGTATGAAGTTTAAAAGTTTCTGAGTTCTGTTTGTTTGTTTTTTTTACTTTTTGCAAATAATCCTTAAGGAAAAAGTTGAGCTTGTTTTCACAAACTTACTTTTTTTTTCCACATTGAAGTACAGTTGATTTACGTTATGTTAATTACTGCTGTACAGCAAAGTGATTCAGTTATACATATATATATATATATATATATATATACACACATCCTTTTCTAAAAAAATATTCTTTTCCATTATTGTTTATCTGTGGGCTGCTTCGAATTCCACCTGCGGCTCTCACCATGGCGCCCTGTGCTGAGGTCCCACAGGCAGACGCTTGACCAGGTGCACGGGAGCCTTGAGCTCCATCACTGTCGAGAAGGCCCGCTAGCTCTCCTGCACCCTCTGTGGGCTGTGCTGCTCCCACCCTGTGCACAGCGTGGCCAAGGTCCAGCCTCAGGAGCCTCCTCCCTCCCCTCTCCTGGCCCAGCACCTGATATACAACATGGGATTCTGTGGGGAGAAATGAAATGTCAGCTTTGGGGCTGAAACTCGGCTCAGGGCTGGCAGACATCAGCTCACAGGCTGGGCGATGGATAGCTGGAACTCAGATTGCGGGCTGTGTGTAGTTTATAAGGTGAGTTGTGCATATTTCAGTCTTGGCCCAAACACCTGCTTGCCCGAGTGACTTGTCAGGGAAAGTCTGTTCTGATTTAGCGCTCTGGACCTGCCAACTTGACCTTGGAAGCTAACTCTGCTGTTTGCCAAATCCACCTCAGATACGGGATCGAAGGTTCTGCGCGCGTCAGAGCTGTGTCATCATTCCAGGGCTCCCTGTCACTGGACAGACCAGGAAACTGAGGCCCAGAAAGGGAAGATGCTGGCCCCAGGCCACAGCATGTGGGGTGGAACAAAGAACCTGGGGGTTGGAGTCTGCTGCCTGCGTTCAAGACCTAGCTGTGGGATCTTGGATAAGTCACCTAATCATCCTGTCCTCAGTTTCCTACTCTGGGGCTGAGAATAATACCAAGCTCATTGGTTGTGAGACTCACATGAGCTCTGAGCCAGGCGGGCTGTGAGCAATTTTGAGCAATGCTGGTTCATGTCCACGTCCCCTGTGAGCAAGCCCAGAGTGGGCCTTAGTGTTTGTTGAGTTACTTACTGAGCGTGGAAAGGGTTTTACAGACTGTAAAGTGTGAAGGACATGCTACTCATTATGTTAATTGGTGCTCTGTAATGAGGTCGAGTTTCTGCAGAGAAGTGAATCTCACCAGCCCTATCCGTGGGCTTGAAGGTCTCCAAAATGAATGTCCTGTTTGCTCTTCTCAGCGGCAAATCCAGAGGTTTCACTCATGGGATTTAAAGGAGATACTGACGGTTTGAACAAGAGCCACCGGCTGTCAGGTGCTGCGGTAGCAACTGCTCAGCCTGGACATTTAATGCTGGTCTGGCAGCCAAGGCAGTCAGGAAGCCCTGGGTCATGGCCACAGCCCGGAGGAAGCAGCTGATGCAGGGAGTGAGTCCCCGGGGTTCCCAGGAATATGTGGGTTGGACTGAGCCCAGCAGAGGGTCTGCTCTGCAGTGAGTAGGCCCATGGAAAAGTCTCAGCTCCCAGGACTGGCAGGGAGTGGCCAAGAGAGGCCATGTGGCCCTGTCAGTGCTGAAGTGGTCATGACCCTGGCAGGGTTGCTGCAAGTTCCACAGAGAAAAGTGAATTCTGGCAATGGGAACACAGAAGCTGAACGAGGCCTCAGAGACCCGCTTGTCCCAGTTACTTTATGGAGAAAGGGTCAGAGGCCCAGAAAAGGGAAGGTCTTGCCATGTAACACAGCAGGTCAGCCTTGAACTCAGGTCCGCGGTTTCCTGAGTCAGGGCTTTTCCTAGTCTCTCCAATCACATTAGAGAATAGTTTCCAGGCTCCCAGGAGTAGGCATTGCAGGTGTTCTGTGTGGAGCATGTCCATGGAACAGCCAGGATGCTCTCAGCAGAGTGGCTGCTGTGCATGGCTCCCTCCTACTCTAGTCTAAAGAGATGGCAGTGCCTGGAGTTGTGCAGTGCGTAGCCTGTGCAGCTGTACACAGCAGCCCTGGCTGGTCTCGCACAAAATACACTCTTGTGACAGTGTGTAGGGTATGTCCAGAAGTGGCCCATTTGTAGTGTAGATGTCTTCATCATTCTTGCTAGCTGGTGTTTTCCTTAAGACATAGGGATATACTCTAATTAGACAACTCAAGAAGGTCCACACTATAAGGGCCTTTGAGGCCATGTCATCCACCCTTTTTTTTTTTTTTAACTAAATGATAAGGAAACTAAGGCTGAGAGGAGAGAAGGAATTTGCCTATGATCACAAAGTGAGTTGGTCCCAATTACTCTTTAGCAACTCCTCTGCAGACCCCTCTGTGGCCCTGGACATTTCCGTGAGCCTGCCCTTGGTCTCACTCACTTGGAGTCCACCCATGTACCCTGCACTCCTGGATGCGTGCCCACCTCTGCATCCTCTCCTCTTCCAGCTGCTCTGTGCGCCACTGCGGAGGGAATTTTCCTACCACCTCTCCTGCTCCTCTTGTCAATCCTTCCTCCTCCCTCTGCTCCAGATTCATCTTCCTAAGGGGCCATCCTGGAGCTGGGCTCACCAAGCCACAAGCTCTCAGGGCCCCTCACACCCAGATGTTGTCAGCTGTCGGGTGCCCTGCCTCCTGCCTCCTCCTTCTTCCCTCTGGCCCGTCTGGTTGCTCTGTGGTCCTCAGCCCATCCATTCCTGCTGTGGACCAGCATCCCGTAGATGTCACAACCGAAATGTCTTCCATCTCTGCTGTCACTTCCGCTGCTCCGGCTCCCCGCGGCTCCTTCTATCTGGCCTCCGTGTCCCTCAGTCCATGCCCTCAAGGAGATGAGAAGCCTTCAGAGGTCCTTGTGGGTTTCTGTGTAAAATCTGAGCGTCCCAGCATGGATTAGGAGCCCTTCCAGGTCCAGCCCCCCACAGAGCTCTCCCACCCATTGCCCGTCTTCTGCACCCTTCTCTCCAGCCTTTTCCAAATACATGTGGTTCTCATTAGGCTTTGGCAGTCCCCTGTCCCTTTGCACATGTGCTCTCATTTCCTGGAGCATCCTCTCACCTCCTTGAAGACTCAGATCAAGAGTCCCCTCTACCTAATGTCATCCCTTAACACCCCCCTCCCCACCCAGTGATGTATAATGCTCGAAGCACAGAGACTCTCCATCTTTTCCACTGCCCCAAGGCAGTCTCAGCAGGACACATGCCTGTGGGTTGCACCCAGCTCTCTGCAGGGTCATGCTAAATCTACCCCAGGACATTCTGGAAAATGTGTCTTGCGTGAGAGTGATGTTTGTATAGGAATAACTTGAAATCTGCTCTCATTTGTTGAGTCCATCACGGACAAGTGCTGGGCTTTTGGCAGCGGTTAGTAAGAGTTGCCTTGCCTCGCACCTCATAGCAGATCACAGCGTCCCAGCGTGTATCCTGTCCCACTGCAAGGTCACCACTTCCCAGGCAGGGCCATAACAGTTTACATGTCTGCCTCCTTCCAGACTGAGAGTGGGGCTGTGCAAGGTGTCATGGTGACCCTTCTTCTGCCCTGGGGGAAGATAGCTCTGGTGCACGGGGCCAGCTCTGGACCAGGGCTGAGGGTCGGGACACCTCCCTTGTGAGTATTCTGTGTTGAGCCATATTCACCTCCACCGCTTGCCTGTGAGGAGGCAGGACCCTCACGGACGGATTTGCCTGCTCCATACTCTCTGCATCTGACTCTGGGTCCCAGGCTGTGCTTATCAACAAGCTCCCAGAGGATCTGACTATGGTCTGGAATTTGGGAACTTTGGGGCTGCCATTCCCACAGGGCTCCACATCCATTATTGTCATAATAACTCTGAGTCAGGTGGCTATTAGCACACCTGTTCACAGGTGGGTGAGGGAGGCTCAGAGAGAGGAGGTAATGTGCTCAGGCCCCCTGTGCTTCTGCACCCCCCGAAAATTTAAGATCTGAACTTTCAGTGTTCTGTCGATTGAATTTACAATGAGAGGAGAGGGTGGGGACCAACGCTGAGCACTCTGCCCTCTTGCAGTCCCTAGGGGTGGAAACTGGATCGTTGGACCCTGAAGCTGTGGTTGGCAATGCCTGGGGCCACCTGGTGGCGGCCCTGGGAACTGCAGGCAAGTACCCAGGAAGACATAAGGGGCCTGTCTGGAACCAGCCCCGGGAACCCCGATCTGTGCACCTTTGGGTGGCAGAGACCCGTCCATTTCCTATGGTGACAAGATGCCTCCACAGAGCCACCAACATCCATCTGAGGTGTTTTCTCCTTTTGATTCTAGTTTAGACATCTAGAGTCTTTGAGTCGGGTCTGGCTGGGCTCCAAGCAAGTCAGGGCTCTTTGGGGCCTCAGTTTCCCTGCTTGTCAGAGAAAAGGCTGGCTTCGACCTCTGGGGAGTCCTCTTGGCTCTGAACATTTTCTATGTTATGACTAAGGACAAAAGATGGCACTCTGATGGAGCTAAAATAATTCTTTCTCAAGTCTAGGTTCAGGATTTGGCGAGAGGTCGCAGACCCCAGAGCTGGGAAACGTGCTTTATCCACTCCACGAGGAAGGGAAACACGGGCTGAGTCACACCCGGCTCTCCTCCTGGACTCCTGTGCTCGCCAGGCATTTTCTGTAGATGATCAAATTAAAGTATAATTGAAAAACGAGGCTGTAACTCCGGGATAAGAGGTGGCAGGGCCCAGGGCTGCTGACTTAATCAGCAGAGAGCGGCTCACTGGGGCTCGGACACTTTCCAGCTGGTGGGGCTTCTCTTCTGCTGCTTTTCACAGCAAACAAATGCCACTTGGGTTCTTTCTCCATTCCAGAAAATTCCCTGGAGTGAGATGAACATATGGGTGAAGCTGGACTTTTTCTGCTTCTCTCTAAAAGCTTGAGCAGGAAAAGCTACATAGTTTGCAACCTAGGAAGAAAGGATGGTTTCTTCTCTGCCCGCGGGGCCCCAAGCCCAGCCTCCTGCCCCAGCCCTGGAGAAGCGGAGGCAGCTCACATGGGGAGGCACCCCTTTCCCGCTCTCCCTCGTCCTCTCTCCCTCTCCTCTCCCCTTCCTTATCCTCAGCACCCCCTCCTCTCTGTCCCCCTCCCCCACCTCTACTAACACACAACTGTGACCTCATCAAGCCCCAGACAAACAAAGGCTGGCATGGCTGCTCTGGGCTCTGCCATCTCCCAAATGCTGGGGTCCTCCAGGCTCGGACCTGGACCCTGGGCCTCATTTAAATTTGGGGAAATTTAACAGAGAAAAATCCTCATAGGAAAATGATGACATCACGTGTCCCAGCTACTCGAACTAACTGCTGTTATTATGTGACAATTGGGCATTTTCACTCACAGAATTTTTTTTTTTTAAATCACTCTCTTCCTTTTTATTCAAAATAATACAGGCTCATTTAAGAGTAAAGGTTAAACAACTCACCACCTGTTTCCCACCCAGAATTGGCATCACTGATACTTTCGCATATTTCCTCCCAGCCTTTTTGCTCTGTGTGTATTAAAGAAGCGAAAGAAAACAGTATATAAATATATTATCCCTTAAAAAAATCAGAACATTATAGATATAATTAGAATTCCCCGGTCCAGCCCCATGTATTGCAGTGACACCCCTACCATGAAACCATGGTGGTCACTTTGTGGTGTCTCCTTCGAGCCCATTTAAAATGCATTTGCAGTATAGCACAGGGACCTATACTCAATATTTTATAGTTACCTGTAAGAAAAAAGAATCTGAAAAAAGAATATATAATGTATATTTATGTATAGCTGTGCTGTACCCCTGAAACTAACACAACATTGTAAATCAACTATACTTCAACTTAAAAAAATAATAAAATAAAATAAACTGCCTTTACATACAGTTAGGAATTCATAGAAAATGCGTAGATCGTTTTATTTTTATCATTCCGTACTTGTCATTCTCAACTTGCTTTAATCGCTCCAGGTATCTTGAGCTCTATTCCCATTGACCTGTCTTGAGTTAATTCCCTCCCTCCCCTGCCCTCCCCCTCCTCTCTCCTTCCTCCCTCTCCTCCCCCTCCTCTCCTTTCCCTCCCCTTCCATCCTTTCCTCTCTCTCTTGCTCCTTCCCACATGGCCTGTCCACTCCCCGGGCCTTTCTTCCCGACCTGGAGTGGTTGACATGTCCATCTGTGACTGCCGCAGCCCAGACCCGCCTCTGAGCTTCCTGGCCATTCTCCCACCCAGAAAGCCTTCCCCAACCATCCTCTCTCCTCCACCTCTGATTTTGTGTTATTCTTTTGTGTGTGTCCACTTCTACTATTGCACTTATCACATTCTGAGGTTCTGGACTAAGAAGACAGAACAGCTTGTGTAGTGAGTTGAATTGTGTCTCTCAAAAAGATATGTTGAAGTTCTAACCCCAATATCTGTGAATGTGACTTTATTTGGGAGTAAGGTCTTGGAAGATGTAATAAAGTTAAGATGAGGTCATACAAGATTGAGGTGGGCCCTAAATCCAATGACTGAGGCCTGTGTAAGAGAAAGGAGAGGGAGATTCGGATACAGACACACAGAGGAGGCACCCAGGAGAAGGTCATGCAAAGATGGAGGCAGAGATTGGAGGGATGCAGCCACAGGCCAAGAAACACCAAGAATTGCTGGCAACTGCCGGAAGCTGGAAGAGAGCAAGGAAGCATTCTCCCCTAGAGCTTTCAGAAAGAGCACGGCCTGCTGACACCTTGATTTCAGACTTCTAGCTTCTAGAACTGTGAGAATCAATTTCTGTTGTTTTAAGCCATCTAGTTTGTGGTACTTTGTTATGGTGGCCCTAGTAACCCAATATAGCTTGTTACACAGCAAAAACTAGCTGATACACCCATAGATTCATTAAAAGATAATCATGTGACCTTATAAGAGCCAATGAGACTGTGTAGGGACTGCTGGCTGCTCACCAAAAGTTCATTTCCTCTTCTTCCTGGGCAGATGCCAATCTTGGTGTGGCCCCATGGCTGGGGCTACTTAATGGAGTCTGGGCTGCAGTGACTTGTGCCACTGCTGGGCCAAGACTTGGAAGAAGTGGGTGTGTCACCTACTTGTTTTTCTTTTCCCTTCCACTGTCTAGATACAGATGACAAGCCTCTAGGGCAAGGGGGCAGCCAACTAAGGCCTGTGAGCCAGGTCTGGCCTGTGGGCCTATTTTTGCCTGATCCACAAGCTAAGAAAGGTTTCAAAATGAAGAAGAAGGAAAGGATGTGATAGAGAACTACGAAGCCTAAATATGTACCATCTGACCCTTTACAGGAAAATTTTGTAGATTCTTGCCCTGACAATGGCAGAATCACAAGATACAAAGAGTCAGAATTCTTGAACAACCATATGGAGGAAGGACCAGGAATACCCACCATGGATATTACACGAGAGTGGAATACAATTTAATAGTTTGAACTGTTATCACATAATTCTGGGGTCTATTTGTTACTGCAGTTTAGCTTTGTCTAATCAATACAGAGACAGTGAGATTCTCACTTAGACTTCTGGGAAAGAGATTTTTATTCTTATCTCCTAGACCTGGAAACTGAGATGAGGTAGGGACAGAACTGATGGCCATCCTGCTACAGACGAATCCTGGGGCCTAAGCTACAGAGGGGAGGATGTGGAAAAGTTAGAGAGCAACCTGGTCCTGATAACATACATTGTCTGGATCCTGGAGCCAGCCATACCTGCAGCTGACACTACTTTGGACTTCTCAGCTTACAAGAGCAAATAAATTCTCCCTTTTATTTAAGACAGCTTGGAACTGTTTCTATTACAGGCAACCAAAAGATTCCTAACCCATTTTTGTATTATTAGAGCAATAACTTTAAATCTTCTGACATTCATTCAGAAAAACAATTAAATCATTCACAAAGCTTTGGTGCTTTACGTACTAGTTGTTACAATTAATTGGCAACAGACCTCCCAATAGCAGGATTTTACAGGGGCATTTGAGGACCATGGCTTGGAATAGCTGCTTTGGAAACAGAATCCTGGCTTCAGGAAGGGGAGACCAATTAAGAGCCTGCCTTTATGCAGGAGCTCATTTACAAACTGCTGTAGACTAATCACTAAAATATAGTCAGTAGAAAACGTTAGCACAGACCCGTGGTCAGACGGAGTGTGCTGCCCTTTGCGGACAAACGTACACAGACGGAAGAAGAACATGCGTGTCTACACTGGCAGCTTGGAGCTGCCTAGACCACCTCTGGAAGGATGTGCCAAGAACTGGAAATGTGGCTGCCTCCAGGGAGGGGACCTGGGAGGCTGGGGCAGGGGAGGGTGTGAGAGTCTCTTTTCACTCTCTATTCTTTCGCATCTTTAGGGGACAACGCATGTGTAACTCTCCTTGGCCATGGAGGCTGATGGGGGCTCCTGAGGCAGGGCAGGCTTGGGTCTGGGATCTGAGGCTCACACTTTGGGCCACACCTGGAAGTGGATCCTTCCACTGGGGCTGCCTTCCTTTCTCCTGCATTTTTGTTCATGGTGACATCCTCCCTGCCGGGATCAGAGAGACCAAGCTTCTCACCAAATCAGAGACGACCCAGGAAGACCGAACATCCTTGATAAAGAAGCTGAAAATCGCTGCAGTGACCACTAACACGATGGACACCCCCTCAACAGATATTATTATTTATTTATTCTTGGCTGCATTGGGTCTTCATTGCTGCACGCGAGCTTTCTGTAGTTGCAGTGAGCAGGGGCTACTCTTCGTTGCAGTGCATAGGCTTCTCATTGCGGTGGCTTCTCTTGTTGCGGAGCACGGGCTCTAGGCACGTGGGCTCAGTAGTTGTGGCTCACGGGCTCTAGAGCGCAGGCTCAGTAGTTGTGGTGCACGGGCTTCGTTGCTCCGCGGCATGTGGGATCTTCCCGGACGAGGGCTTGAACCCATGTCCCCTGCACTGGCAGGCGGATTCTCAACCACTGTGCCACCAGGGAAGCCCCTTGTACCCTGTTTAATGCCCTGTGTGGGGCCCATCATTGCCAGAAGCTCTGGTGTGTTCAGGGTCTGTTTCTGGCACATGATGGAACAGGCTGGGCCTTCCCTGGTTCCTGCTGTGTCCCAGCATCCGGGGAAGCCCAGGCACAGAGCAGTGCCGCAGGTGCATCTGCTGGGTGTCAGGCGGAATGACCAGGGAGTCCTCAGGGCTGGGAGCTCAGGCACCTGGAGCGTGTACGTGGGAGGAGCTGAGAAGAAGCTTAGACAGGATGGGGAGGGGTGGTGGCCTAGCCCTCAGAGCGCTGTCGACTCCAGCCATTCATTTCCTGGCTACAAGCCCGACTCGCAAGCGCCCAAGTCCACTCTCCTTTTAAAGTCAGATACACGCATTTGGAAAGGAAAGCATCATCTGTGAGGTCACCGCACGTGGGGCTGTCTTCTGCCTCGGGAGTCAAGGCTGGAAATGCCCCTGTAGTGCCTGGCTTGTGGCCCCGTGGCCCCTCGTGCACCCCTACTCTTCATGCTGTGCCCTCATCGTCCGTGTCGGGGTCTTACTCACCCCACGACCCACATCCTCCCGCCTGCCTTGAGCACCCAGTGCGGGCCCTGAGAACCCAGTGTGGGCCCTGAGAACCCAGCGCCCTCCACCCTAGGCCATTGGACCAACTGTTCCAGCAGGCGTTTGAGGAGGTTCGAGTGCCCTCTGCTGGCTGCTGGCTGAGTTCCTACATGTCAGAGCAACAGCTAGGAGTTGAGAGAGGTGAGCCCCACCTCTGTCCTTGTCCCTGCCCCCTCTCGAGCCCCATTGCCCACCACCTCCCCCTGTGGTCCTTAATATGCAAGATACCTCTCCCTTCTTGGAATGCTTTCCCCCCAAGACTCCTGCATTCCATCTGATCCACTCCAGTCATCTCTAAGACTGTACTCACTTCCTCCAGGAAGCGTCCCTTGATTTCACCCAGGGAAACTGACCTCGCCTGCTTCTTGTCCCTGCTGTCCCCAGGAAAACACCTATGACAGCTTCTGACAGGCTGTAAGGTCCTTATCTGTTGACGTGCCTTTCCCTGTGGGGCCTTGTCCCTCCTGTCCTCCGCACCCAGCACAGAGCTCACGGAGACAGGGGCTCACACAGGAAATGTTTGGGGAATGAATGATTTTAGTGTCAACCTACTTCAAAAGTTCTGCGCAAGACCATTCTGAGGCAGGTGTCTCAGTGCAAAACCATATATAATATTTATTATATTGGGTTGGCCAAATGTTTGTTCTGCTTTTTCCGTAACATCTTACAGAAAAACCTGAACGAATTTTTGGCCAGCCCAGTATATATGGGACAAAAACATTGTGCATAAAAACATGCTCATTAAGAAAAAAATCAAATAATATGAATGTTTATGAACTGAAAAATGAAATCTTCTTCAACCCTCTCCTATCCCTACAATCTTTCATAAATCACCACTGTTATCAGTTTGGGGTATATTCCCTCCAAACTTTTCCTCAACATTCCCTTCTACTTTACTTTACCTTTACTTTTTTCTTTTCTTTTCTTTTCTTTTTTTTTTTTTTTACCACAAATGGGGTCACACTATACACATAATTCTGTCCTTTTTTTTTTTTCATGAAATGATCCATCTTGAGATCCTTCTAAGTCAGCACCTGTAGGTTTATGTCATTCTTTTCAGTAGCTGTAGAACATTCCATACTCCAGCACTACTGCACTGTATAAATTCCAAGTGTTTGGGGTTTCTGTCTTTGTCTGTTTTTTTGTTTGTTTCTTGAGCGCGAACAAGATTTCCAAAAACATCTTCACGCACAATTCATGTGCACATATTTCTGTAAAACTGACTCTTGGGAGTAGCGTTGCTCAGTCTAAGGGCAAACCCACTTCACTTTTAATAGATGCTGCCGAAGGATTCTCCAAAGAGTTGATGCCAATTTACACGCACACCAGCAATGCTTAAGTGTGTCTCTGAGTGTTATTAGACTTTCTAAAAATTCTGACCTATGTGATCATCTCAACCTTCAAATCCAGCTGAAGTCTGGTTAAAATGGGCATTTAGGGTGGCTTCCATAGGAAGAGGTTTGGAAAGGGTGCAGGGTAGGTATTTGAACCTCCAGCCTCTCAAAGCACTGGTGGTGGTCCCACTCCTCCTTGACCAGGAAGAGAAAGGCCCTCCCCAAACCCTGCTGACCCCTTGATCCTGGATCCATTGCCCAGGACCCTCAGCAGGCCTCCCACCCGGGGGCAGGGGGGCTCCTGGACCAACCAGAGCCCCCAGAGAGGCTGCTTGGTCTCTGGCAATGCCTTCCTGCCCACCTGGGTGAGATCCCAGATGACTCCATCCTGCTCTTTGGTAGGGGAATGTATTTGGGAGAAGTGGAGCATAATACACTCGGTGGTACATGGCCAGGTGAGGAGAGAATCCAAAACAAAGAGAACTTCAGGCTTTAGAATGTAAGCATGCTTCCTGTGATGTTTAAAGTGGTCCACTGGGCACATGGAGGGGGCAGCTGCAGCATCCCGCTGGCTCACCTCTCATTCTACCCATACCCCAGACCAGGAGGACTGTGTTTGGAGAATGAAATTTGGAAATCGCTTGTCATTTGTGTGGTTTAAAAAGATGGAAAAGGGGCGACGGGGCAATGCCAACATTCAAACAATGCTCCTCACCCCAGACTCAGGTCTTCCTGGCCAGCACCCTTGGGGTGCAGGGGACACAGTGCCCATAGTCGCCTGGGATCATTTCCATAGTATAAAGATCATTTCTTTAGTCTTCTAAGAGCTGCAGGATGGCCTCCAGGGAGGCTGGCTTGCCTTTCTTCCTGCTTTTATTCTAATAGGCCTTAGGAAGGACCTTACAATGACTCAGGGAAAAGCCAAGGTAGGGAAGAGGGGTGGGCAGCCTTGGTGCGGTCAGCAGCAGGGTCCCTGAGGGGAATGTCCTTAGGGACCCAGGAAATGCATCTGCCAGCAGGTCAGGGGAGGGAGGGTGTGTGCTGGGGACCGTGAACTGGAGGCTTACTGGGTATAGCCCTGCGAATGATGCAAACACTGGTGCTGAAATATATATCCCCATGTGGGCATGGCTTTTTAGAGTTTCCAACCTGCTTCCATTTTCAGTCATTGCGCCTTCTTTCATTCTAAGAAGAAGCAGAGTAGGTGTTAATTATTATTCCCATTTACAGATGGGGGGAAGTGTCCAGAGTGGGGGTCCTCACCCAGAGGCAAGGGTCTCCCCTCGTGGCTGTTTTGAACCGGGGGCCTTCTTTACTTGGCCAACTCCTTTGCTTCCTTTAGGATTCAAATCAGGAGAACCGGCCTCCAGAAGCCCGCCCTGGGGCTCCCACCCCCAGCCCCTCTGCTTGCTTTGCAGTAAGGCACTGAAGAGCATCCTGTCATCACGGTTGTAGCTAAGTCTGCTCCCCTCCTGGAATGTTCCCTCTATGAGGCAGGGGCGGTGTCCCATGGATGACGCCCCTGGGCCCTCCTCCATCCCCCAGGCCTGGGCCCGCCCACCCACTGGTGCTGAGCAGATGTGGGTGGGTAGAGGGATGGGGGTGTGGGTGGAAGCAACGAGCAAACAACATCACTGTGATCCTGAGCCCCTGCTGGACAAAAACAATGCGGGGTTCCCGAGGATCCCAAGACTACTCAGGAAACAGAGATTAGATAATCCTGGGGTGAAGGGGCTGGAGGGTGGAGGCGAGAGGGAGATAAGCAGGGGCGCTGGAATCCCTTCAAGGTGCTGGGGTGGGGTGGGACGTGGAGGGCTGCCTTTAGAGTCCTGAAGGGGCAGGAGCATGGGCTGCGCGCCTGGGAGGCCATGAACCTTGGGGCAGATGGACCTAAAGGCTCGCTCACCCTGAATGCTGGAGACCCTGAGCAATTCTGAGGGCGCCCTCTCGTGGCCCCTTGACGCCAAAGCCGAGCGCTCACAGAAGAATCCTGCACTTTCCTCTCCAGACCAACACACGGTGCAGGAAAGGGGCTTGGAAGAGAGGGTGGGAGCGCTGGTTTTGGAGTTGGGAGGCTCTTCATGCCTCTCATACACCAGGGTGCTTTGGGCAAAAGCCATTTCGCCTCTCAGCTTCGGTTTCCTCATCCAATTAACAAGGGGCTTGGATAAAATGAATGGCCTTCACAAAGGGAAATGACCACCGGCCAGCCCTGGGCTAAGCACACGCCCGTGTTACCTGGGCGTCCTCCAACGGCATGACAAGTAGGTGACAGAGGAGGAAACTGAGGCTCAGATTGCTTGAGTGGCTTTCCTTTGGTCACCCAGGTGATAAGTGGCAGAAAGGAGGCTGTGATTCCAAAGCCCTCTCTCTCCACCTCCATATGGGGTTTCTCATGGCCTCCAAGGTCCCTGCCACCTCTGTCCTGTGGTTCAAGGTGTCTGATGGAGAGACTAACAAGAGCCCTTAGGGTCCTGGCAGGCAGTTAAGACAGGAAGTAAAGAGCCAGTCAACAGGGCTTTCATATACAAAATGCACTGTCTATGGGAGTTCCCTGGTGGCCTAGTGGTTAGGATTGCAGACTTCCACTGCGTGGCCCAGGTTCAATCACTGGTCGGGGAACTGAGATCCAGCAAGCCACGTGGTGTGGCCAAAAAATAAAACAAAACAGGGCTTCCCTGGTGGCGCAGCGGCTGAGAGTCCACCTGCTGATGCAGGGGATGTGGGTTCGTGCCCCGGTCCGGGAAGATCCCACATGCCGCAGAGCGGCTGGGCCTGTGGGCCATGGCTGCTGAGCCTCCGCATCCGGAGCCTGTGCTCCGCAATGGGAGAGGCCACAACAGTGAGAGGCCCGCGTACTGCAAACTAGACAAAACAAAACAAAACAAACAACAAAAAAAGCAAAAATGCACTGTCTTTGCAGAAGAAATTATGACCACCACTCAACTAGCCATCAAAACTATGTTCTCTGGGCCAACTGCTTACCCAGGAGAAGATCCGGCTGCCCCAGGGCACAGCTCTTGTCCTCCGCCCCGCACAAGTGGAGGATTTGGTGAGTGAAGTTGAGCCCCAGTGTGTCTCCTTACAGTGGAAGTAAGGCTCTGGCTGGTGCTTTCTGGTCTCAGGGAGCATCAGCTCCCAACAGGAGGCATCTGCTAGGAGCTCACAGGGGCCCAGGGGCAGGCTGGGTGGGAGTGGAGGTGAAAATGACGCCAAGGCAGACCCTCCTGCGCTGCTCCAGGTGCCTCAGTGGAAATTCCCCAGCACTGAGGTTTGGGACTCTTTTTTTTTTTTTGGTCCAGGCTTTGGACATTCCCTCCAATGAGATGACCATTTGACAGGATTGAAGAAAAAACATAAAAACAAGAGTGATTCTCCAACATTCACCTGTGTCCTCCTGGGCACTATTCATTAATATCTAAGTTAACATTCATTTTAATTATTTCAAAATTAATTATTTTAGCTTACTTTAATAGAGGTTAATTAATATTTTAACTGAATTTAATTAATTAAAATTGAAAATAAACCCTGTAACTATCTTGCAAATTGCACCATTATATTGCAGTGATTTTCTGTGTTAAGAGAGCATTATTCTGTCACACGTAAACATTTAAAATACCACCATTTCTGTACCTTCAAAAGACACTTTAGAATGTCTTTGGAAATGTTTTTAATACGATGAGACCTTCATGCAATGGAAGTGGTACAGGGCTTGCCTGAACCCAGGCTGGGTGTTCCTGGGGACAGCGTCCATTCATCATGGGACTCAGCCTCCCTGGGGAGAGACCTGGCAAGAGATCTGGCAAAGGAAACTGAGGCAGAGGCCCAGAGGTATGGGCCAGACCCATGCCCAGGAGTCTGGGACACATTCATTCATTGAGAACTTATTTTTCGGCACCCTGTGTGAGGTGCTGTTCTAGGCACTGGGACAGAGCTGTTAGCAAGGTCCAAGTTCCTGCCTTCCGTGCGACTGACCTCTAGTGGCAGCAGACGGTAAAGCAGGTGAGTAAATAGCCGCAGTGTTTCGGAGGTGAGGGCGATGGAGAAGAATAAGCCAGTGGAGGAGGATAGGATGGGGGGTGAGAAGACACACCAGGAGGCTAGTGGGGCAAGACATAAAGGAGGTGAAGGGGCGAGGCCTGCAAAGATCCAGGGCAGGGGGTGGCAAACTTTTCTGTGAAGGACCAGATAGTAAATACTTCGGGTTTGCACGCCCTCTGGTGTTTGTCACAGTCCCTCCGCTCTGCTACTGTCACCCAAAAGCAGCATAGACAACAGGTCAATGCATGGGCATGGCTGGGTCCCAGTAAAGCTTTACACAAGCAGGTGGCGGGCTGTGGCTTACCAATCACTGATCTAGGGGAAGGGAGTTCCAGGGAGAGGGAACAGCACATGCAAAGGCCAAGTGCCTGGTGACTGAGGAATAGCAAGGAGAACGGTTATACCATGTACCAAGCACAGGAACGCAATACAAGGGGGAGACGATGGCCAGGAGAGCTCAGGCTCGGTGCTGGGACAGAGGTGAGGGGCCTACTGCATTCACCGTGGCAACTCTTCTGACTCCCTTCTCACCTGATCAGGACCCATCGGGGACCTCGGGAATGGAATGCACAAAGCCGGCCTGAACAGCCCATTTGCTGATCATGCAAATGTTCCTCTCCTGTGGACTTTGTTCAGAGAATTCTTTAAAGGGGTTGTTTTGGGTTGGATTTGGGATACACACAGAGTTGTGATCAGAGGTCAGGAAATGCAGTTAGATGATGAAAAGGAGTCCGCTGTATATGGCCAAAGTGGGACAGTTGCTCCAGACGGGGAGCAGAGGGCTGGAAATCCGTGAGGTCAGAGACAGACAAGAGGGGACAATGCCCCCCCTTCTCTGAGGGGTGCTGCGGTATAGACACAGACTGAGGTCAAACCCAGCTCTTCTGCTGCTCAGCTCAGTTAAAAGAAATAGTTCTTCTACCTCCCCAAGCCTCAGTTTCCTAATCTGTTGAATGGGAAGGACAACGCCCACCTCAGAAAGTTTCATTCATTCATTCATTCACTCACTCATTCATTCATCGAGGATTAAACAAGATGGCAGATATAAAACCCTGAGCACATTGCAGTATTCAAGGGGAGTCAGACCCCTGCCCACCATCTTTCTCTCGGGAAATCCCATTCCCAGGGAGCAAACGCTCCTCTTGGGAAATTCCATTCCTAGGGGGCAAGGGCTCCTCTCTGATGATGAGAGTGTGTTGTTTGCGCAAAGCAGGCGAGAGGGAGATCTGTGGCTGGGAAGGCCGAGCACTGAAGAGGCACCTGTTTACAGGTTGTCAAGTGACTATCTGTTGAGTTCCCAAGAGGACTCAGAAACCAACCAATCATTTTGCTCCATGTTCAAGTTTGTTCATTAAATCATATACTCGGCACACTTTATTATGTGCCTACTGTATGCAAATATACATGGAGGACAACCTTCCTTTCTAGCCTTTTCCTGCCCCACTCCCTGTGGCAACCTCTCCTCTCCATTGCACTAAACTTCTCACTGTCTTCATTCTCCAGCACGCCTAACACCCCAGTCTCAGTTTGGTGAACTCAGCTGATGAACTCTGGCCTGGGAAGTGTGAGCACTTGAGTCCTCGGGGAGTTGCTTCCCTTCTCTGGGGCCCTGATCCCTTGATGAAAACCCCAGAGGTTGGGTTACCAGAATGTCAAGCTTCATACCCCTAGCTTTGCATCCTGTGATATCAGACAGGATTCAGGGACACCTAGCTATCTCTATCCAGGCCCACAGAAGACACCACTAGCCAATCAGGGCATTCTAACTGCTGAGCCCTGCGGGGCCCTCAGAATCTTTCCAGGGGGCACCTGCCAGCCATTACCAATCAAATCCGAGTTGGCAGTTGAGATTAAACAGACTTTCATTCCTGGCTGGTGCCCTGGATGAGGTGAAGAGACACATCAGAAAGGCACCAGATACAGTCAAGGTGACAGGCATGTGGAGGGTGGCAGGGATCAGTACGGGGCAGTGGCGAGAATGTGGGGGCAGCGGTCCATTGGGGGCACCCAACAGGGGTACTAAGACACTATTTCTGTGTCATTCCTGTCACATCAGCCCCTTTATGGGTGAGACATGCCCAAGGTGGGCTTCACCTGCCAGGTTTGGACCCAGCTCAGAGGGGAGGAAAAAGTGAGGGAAGGGCATTAACTATGAGCCAGGCACCATGTTAGTCTTTTTCAAAGATGATCTTTCCTATTTCCCATCATCCACCCTGCCTGGGAACTACTGTTAGCTCCATTTAAAGATGAAGAACCTGAGTCTCAGAGCTTATTGAACATGATGATTAACCATAAAACCATAATAATCTGCTGGGGTTGGACTCCAGCTTCACCTCTTCTGGCTGTGGGGTCTTAGGCAAGTCGCCTAGTCAGCCTGTGCCTCAGTCTCCTCATCTGTAGAGTGGGGATAATAGCAACAGCCAGTTCATTATGAAGGAGTTAATATAGATGACGTTTTGGGAACATCCTCTAGCATAGAGTAAGAGGTCTATTTGCTAGGCTGTTTGCACGGGTGTCTTATTTATTTTGATATCTCCAGCACCTCACAGAATGCCTTGCACATAGTAGGTGCTCATTAAATGCTTTGGAACTGAGCCATTGAGCTCTGACTATCCTTAGAAGAGTCTCGCATAGCTCTCCTTGTCCCCGTTTCACAGAGAGAAAAACTGAAGCTTGGTGTGATAAGGTGACCTGCCCGAAGTCCCAAAGCTAAGAAATGGTGGAGCGAACTTCCACTCCAGGTGTGTGTGATCCCAGAGTGCTTCCCTTGCCCCTGCCTCCCTCAGGGGCTTCGCCCTTCACTTTTTCCTTAAAATGTTCCAAAGACTCACCTGCTGTTGAGCCCCTGAATAGAGGATATGTAACCACGTGTCATAGGAGGATGTGAGTGGACAGTGATTCTGACCAGAAGGAATTAATTAACCAATGAAGTCTGAAAGCTAGATCTATAAGGTAACTGAGATACGTGATAAGTGTGTTCCGAGCTAACCTTGATTCGAGGCAGTGGAAGGTGAAGAATGAACATGATATAAAGTGAATTAAGAGAGTTCAAGGTGCCCATAAGCTGGGTAGGGATTGACCATGGGTTTTATCTTAATTGGTGGAGGCTGCTGAAAGGTACAGAGCCACTGCAGGGGTCAGCAGGAAAGGGTGCTGACCTGCTGTGATGTCTGCCCGGGGATGGATGTGAACAGTTGGCATCTGTGAAGGAAATGATAAAAGGCTGGTTCTTTGGCTGGGAATTGGCCCCAGGAATGGTGGCGAAGGGATCCTGAGCCTTTCCCCAGTCTCCTGATGCTCACTCAGTGACTCAGGTGTTTTGTGAATGGCCAGCCTCTAGAACAATTGGGAGCATTGACTTCTAGAGAAACTGAGCATGGGCTAAGAGCAGAGCCCTCCTTGGTGAGATGGCCATGTGTCTGTCTCATTCCTCCTAACTTCAGCCACAGGTTTACTTCACTGTATTAAGTGACTTCTAGCCTTGGAATTATAGTGAAGTTTCAGACCTGGACATGTTTCCAGGCTTTGTGAGAACCTACACCTGCCCAATTTATCTGTCCTGGAAGGAGTCTCAGAGAGCATCCAGGCAGTGAACTTCCATCCTGGCTGCACATTAGAATCACCTGGGGGGCTTTTAAAAATACCGGGGCCGGCCTCACCTTCCCCCCCACTGCCCCAGTAGAAAAGATTCTGAATTTGTTGGTCTCAGGAGGAGCCTGGCATTGGGTAGAGAAGCACTGATTTAGGACAACAGTAAGATGATGGCAACGTGTTGAAACTAATAGACTGTAACAGTTATGTATGTACACTGAAATACGTAGAGCAACCACTAATAAAACTATGCAGAGAGATATATCCAAAGAAACAGAAAACAAATGACCAAATGGCAGACTTAAGCCCTAACGTATCAACAGTTAATGTAACATAAATGGTATAAAAATTAAAAGAGATTGGCAGAGTGGGTTAAAAAGTGACCCAATCACATATTGTCTACAAGAGATTCACTTCAAATATAAATATATAGGCAGGTTGAAAGTTAAAAGATGAATAAAGATATATCATGCAAACATTAATTTTTAAAAGCAGGAGTGGCTATATTAATATCAAGTAAGGTAGATTTTAGAGCAAAAAGAATTACCAGGGATAAAGAGAAGCATTACATAATGCTAACCAACCAGGAAAACATAGCAATCTTAAATGTTTGCACATCAAACCATAGAACTGCAGAGTATATGAAGTAAAACCTGATAAAACTGAAAGGAGAAGTAGACAAATCCACAATTATAGTTGAACACTTAGACACCCCTCTCTTGGCAACTGACGGAACTACCAGACAGAAAAGCAGCAAAGATGTAGAAGAACTGAACAGCACCATCAGCCAGCAAGATCTAATTGACATTTATAGAACCCTCAAGCGGACAACAGCAGACCATACATTCTTTTCAAGTGCTTGTGGAATATTTGCTAGGATAGACCATACCCTGAGTGATTAAACAAACTTCAACAAATATAAAAGAATTCAAGTTATACTGTGTATGTTCTCTGACCATAATGAAATCAAAGTAGAAATCAATAGCAGAAAGATTACTCCCCAAATCTCTAGGCACCGGAAATTAAACAACATACCGCTCATGCTTCTCAGTAATCAGTGGGTCTGTAATCATCTGTAATTAGTCAGAGTTCTCCAGAGAAACTATATCTATCTATCTGTCTATCTAATCTATACACACACACACACACACACACACACACACATACATATATATATGGGAGAGAGAGATTTATTATGAGGAATTGACTCGTGATTATGGAGGCTAAGAAGTCCTATGATCTGCCATATGCAAGCTAGAGACCTAGGAAGGCTGATGGGTGTACTTCCAGTCTGAGTCCAAAGGTCTGAGAACCAAGTGAACTGAATATGTAAATCCCAGTTCAGTTCAAGGGCAGGAGAAGACTGATGTCCCAGCTCAAGCAGGGAGGCAGGGAGAGAAGAAATCTTCCCTTCCTCTGTTTTTTGTTTTATTCAGACCCTCAACAGGTTAGATGCTGCCCGCCCACGCTGGGAAGGGCAATGCCTTCTTCTCAGTCCACTATTTCAAATGCTTATCTCTTCCAGAAACACCCTCACAGACACACCCAGAACTAATGACTAACCAGACATCTGGGTACCTCATAATCCAGTCAAGTTGACACATAAAATTAACCATCACAGGGTCAAAGAGGATATATCAAGAGAAATACCAAGGACGCACTGAACCGATGGAAATTTAAGATAAACGATGTCAAAATTTGTGAGATGCAGCTAAAACAGCACTGAGAGGAAATTTTATAGCACTAACTTCTTACATTAGAAAAGAAAGTCTCAATTATCTAAGTTCATGAAAGTAGAAAAATAAAAGTAAAACAAACCCAAAGAAGGGGGAAGAAAAGAAATAATAAAGAGTAGAAATCAATGAAATTGAAAACAGACAATACAGAAAATCAATAAAATGCTTGTTCTTTGAAAAGATCAATAAAATTGCTAAACCTCTAGCAAGGCTGACCAAAAAAGGAGACACAAATCACCAGTATCAGGAATGAAATGAGATAGCACTACAGATAACATCAGACATCAAGATGATAATAAAGGAATACTATGAACAACTCTATGCACATAAATTCAACAACTTAGATGAAATGGATCAATTCCTCAAACACTACGAACTACTAAAGCTCATCCAATATGAAGTAGACAATCTGAATAATCCTATTACTATTGAAGAAATTGAGTTTGTAGTTAAAAACCTCCCCCCAAAGAAATCCCCGGCCCAGATGTTTTCATGGGAGAATCCTACCAAACATTTGAAGAATTAGCACCAATTTTATACTCTTCTAGGAAAAAAAATTTGGAAACACTGCCAAATTCATTTTATGAGGTCATTGTTACCATGAAGCCAAAACCAGACAAAAACAGTACAAAAAACAAAACTATAGACTAATACACACAATGAACATAGAGAAGAGAAAAAAAAATCCTCAACAAAATATTAGCAAATTAAATTCAGCAATATATGAAAAGAATTATACACCCTAACTGAGTAGAGTGTTTTTCCCAGGAATGCAAGGCTGGTTCAATATCTGAAAATCTACCAGTATAATTCACCATATCTATAGGCTAAACAAGAAAAACCACATGATCATATAAATTGATGAAAAAAATCATTTGACAATATTCAACACTGATTCATGATTAAAAAAAACTCTCTGCATATTAGGAATAGAGGAGAACTTTCTCAACCAGATAAAGGGCATCTACAAAAATCCTATAGCTAACATCATACTTAATGGTAAAAGACTGAATGCTTTCCCCCAAGACCAAGAACAAGGCACGGATGTCTGTTCTCACCTCATTCAACATAAAATTCTTTCTCTGAACCCTGCCCTTCCTGAGAACCCATGTGATGAATGAAAATTTGAGGCTCTAGCCTCTCTTCCTGGAGAGTTGGGTCCTCAGACTCACCTGCTCGTTCATATAACTTTCCAGAAAGCACAAGAGAATGCAAAGGAGTTCACCTAACTTTATTATGCTGAATCTGCTCTAATCTATGTTAGGAAAAAGCACACTTTCTAAGTTTGGAATGTTTGTAACTAACACTGACTTGTGACACACCAGCCCCACACCAATGTCCATGTGTGCAACATGGAGGCTGAGAGCTGCTAATGTAATCCAGCCAGGAAACTGAGGCCCAGAGAGGGTGAGTGACTGGTCCAAGATCACACAGCCAGGTATGGGCAGAGTTCAGAGGTCTTATCTCCAAAGCCAGTCTCCCTTCTGGCTTCATAATAATGCAGTGAAATCACTTCCAATATGGGACTTGATCACACTGACATTTGTCTCTGTCACTGCAGTCGAGCTGTGGCCCAGGACACAGGGACTGTCTGAGCTGGGCTGTGACCTCTCCAGGTCATCGTGAGGTCTCTAGCTGCTCTGAGGGCACAGCCATACTAATGTTCAGCCTCAGTTGTGAGGCAAGGTCGCCAAAGCCAGAAGCCCTCGGCCCAGCAGCCAAATTTCAACCCGACGCCTCCCATTACAAGGAAACAGGAAGCCCGTCTGCTCTAATTACAGTTGACAGCAAGCCTCAGGCTGGTCTTTCATAGAAATACTCCCACTATGTAAGGAGGTTACATAAATCATCTTGTGATGTCCGCGTCATACATCCACAGAGGTGCCGGCTGGACCACTGTGCCCTTGCCCCCAGTGTAGCCTCTGTACGTTTCCTGAGCGGGGGTTGCTGGACAGTACAGCTGATGTCAGAATGTAATCTACAGGCCCTTATTTCCACATTCCCTGTCATCAAAACAGACTCCTTGCTCTAATCCACTGTTTGCAAAATAAGTAGAAAGTATGCATTTGTGTGTGCAAAATCAATCTGTACTCACCACACACTGCTGTCACTGTTTTACATGTTGGACTCCCACACACTATTTCTTAATGGGCTTCTCTGCATAAAAGCAGTTTGAAAGCGCACTGCCCCAGGTCACCTCCCTAGGTTCCCTCTGGCTGGGCTGGCACAAGACATGGCCCACTGCCTCCTTTAGCTTTTCAGTTTCAGGCTGCACCGGTGTCAGCTAATTCTAGAAGAGGACCATGTCAGATGACATCCAGAGATTCTGGATGGGTGGTCCATAGTAGTTTGCTTGGGAAGCCAAGGAAAGTTAGGGTGTCATTCGTTTCACCGCTGGATGGGCCCGAAGATGGATGCTTAATCATCAAGACAAAGTTGATCTCTCCCCGCCAGTAAGTTGCCTTGGGAACAGAGAAGCAAGCGAAATGCGCCCACCCTTGCACCCGCTGGTCCTGGCACACAGTAGGTACCGAATGGAGTCCCTCGTGATGAATAGCGTGGATAAACTTGAGGCGGGGTTAACACGACTGGGACGTAGGAGATGCATGGCAATGACAGCAGATGGTTGGGACGGGACCCTCAAGTCAATTCAGCACAGCTCACTTGCTTTCAACAGAGCTTTCTAGAGCCCCTGCTTGGCGCAGGGGGATGCAATTGTGAAAAAGAGCTTCCTGCTTTCAAGGCACACATAGTCGAGAAGGAACACACAGTCGAGAAGGAACACACAATTTCTCATCGAGTGCAACCATGGCAGCCACAAGGGTCAGTCATGAAGGCCTGCTCTGTGCCAAGGCCATTCTAGGCACCAGAGATACAGAAATGAACCGGCAGACAGAACTCCAGAACTCCAGAACCTGGAGCTTGCCCAGGCAAGGCTGGGAGGGTGGGGCAAGCAATGAACAATAACACTAGACAGGAAGCAGTTGCTTCCAGTCCAAAGGATACATTCTATTGGGCAGGATGGCCAAAGTATTTAATTCATGAAACACTTAATGAGAAGCTACTCTGTGCCGGGCCCCAGGAGGGCTCAGATTCCCAAGGGCCTTTTTTGTCAAGTAAAGGAGGTTAGACTTCATCTCTGAATCTGTAAATGGAGGGATGGGAGACGGTGTCGCATACAGTGCTGGCAGGTGGAAGTCTTCCTGGATGTTTGAGCTGGGCCTTGAAGAATGCTGAGGGGACAGGGCTGCCTGAGTTGGGCCCAAGAAGCAGAAGCCTGAGGCTTGTCTTTGGGTGTGTCACCAACTGTAAACAGGGAGAACAATTCACTCCCTGCACAGGACCAGGACCACAATGAGAGAATGACCGTGGAAGGACTCTCGAGAGGGAAGCATGATTATCGTTAGTGATGTTTTTCCACCTGTCTATACGGCCCGTTGGAAAATCACGGAGAAGCCTTCCCCAGCAGGGGTCACCGGCAGCGCCAGAGGCCTGGCCTGAGGCCTGGGGTGCGGCCGCGTCCATGTGGGGCCGTGGATCAGGTTCTCAGGCCACAGTTCAAGCCACAGCTGGCCCCGCTCCCCTCGCCTGGTCACCGATAGCCACGGCTCCCATGTTCCTGAGTCGGAAGTTGAGAGTCACATTCCAACAAAAGGACGCAAGAGCTGAACCCAGGACTTGATGTAGAAAATCTGGTCTGCGAGGCCTCCTGACAGCTCAGGGAATCAGCGAGGGCTGGTGGGACAGACACGGGCTTTGTACACAGACAGTCCTGGCTTCAAGTTCAAGTGCTGCCGGTTAGTAGCTGCGGGGCCTTGGGAAAGTAACTGCACCTCGTGCTCCTCCTCTGTGACGGCCACACTCACACCCTCGGAGCTGTCTCAGGGCCACGTGAGACGGTCCACGTGCATGCGTCTCAGCGCGAACCAGATGCCCTACAAGTATCGATTGTCTTCACCCCATGTTTTTCTCCCTCCCTCCTTCCCTCCCTTCCCTCTTTCCTCAAAATGTATTTGGTGGAAGAACAGCCAGTGTTAAGAGCTCTGGAGATTTTTAAAGATGCAGACTCAACTCCCACGCAGCTCAGGGACCTGTTGGGGACGAGGGTCCATTACTGGCTGAAAAGCAAGGGGATGTTGTCACAGGCAGGCAGCATCAGGTGGGTTGGAGTGACCGCAGGTGCCCTGGAGTCTAAAAGGAAGCTGAGATCTGAGCAGAGTGGCCCGAGAGCATCTCGATGCTCTTAGAAGGGAGAAGGTGTTCCAGAGAGAGGGGCAGGCAGGAGCAGACACGGAGTGTGCCGGAGGCCAGGCAGGAATGGGGCCAGTGTCCCAGCAGAGAGTAATGGAGAAGGTGTCTCCTGGGCCGGCGCTGGCTTATGGAGGAACCGGAACGCACATCAGACTGGCTGACCCAGCCTCCATTGGGCAGCAGGCAGTGGGGAGCCGTGATGAGAGCAGTTCCGGAGCCTAACCTGGTGACCTCAGGCATTAGAGTGTTTTCTCCAGCCGTGTGTGTGCAGGGCATTTTGGAGCAGAAAGGATGTTTCTTGCTTCTACCAGTCAGGGTGGGCTGGGTTATGCTGCAGAAACAAGTAACCCCTAAACCTCAGGGGTTTACAGTGATAGCGGTGTAGCCCTCAGCCACACAGACGCTGCTGCAGATACGGGCCAATAAGCCAGGATACTCCGGTCCAAGGTCACCTTCATCTCAGCAGCAGGGGAAGAGGGCATAGAGAACAGGGCACTGGCTCGTAAATGCCTAAACTGAATTCTCCTCCGAACCCGTCATTCTGCCTGTAGAGACTCTCAGGCCAGAGAGGAGGCGGCTTGGAGCCCAGTGCTGTGGGCAGGCGCCTCGTGCTGGCGGTGGCTGCCTATTGGCCAGCAGGAGGGGGTGGGACCACCACTCCTGGGTGAGTCCTCCTGCCCTGCCAGTGCTCCCAGTGTGGGGGAGTGGGAGCCTTGGAGAGGAGTCCTTGGCATTATAGGTTGTACGTCAAGGTGTGGGTTGGTGTCAGCTGGCTAGGGACAGGAAGAGAAGATGGCAGAGGAAAGGGGGAAAAGAAAGGAAGAGGAAGGAAAGGAGGAGGGGAGAGAAGAGGCAGAACATGGGATGGTGGGGGCCCACCCAGCTGGCTGGCATGGAGGCCTTGCCCATCAGCATTTCCCAGGCAGCTTCCCTCCGCCTGCGGCCTCACCTTCCCTCTGGGCCGTCAGTGGGCAGGGCCAGAGGCTGGCTCTAGGCTCCCTTACTTGCTCAGAGCGGCCCTGCTTGCGGGCCCCGCCAGCGTTGGCACGGTGACAGTAGCCAAGTGTGCAAACTTGTGCCATTGTCCCCAGGCCAGGGGGAGCCATGGAGACTGGCTAATATGACACAGGAAAATGTTTGCTGATGGCAATTCTATGGGCTTTGTCCACCTCTTTCTCCATCATGACGACTCGATTTAAGTCCCTAACTGTTTGACTACAAATGCTAGGGGACCGTGCAACGCCAACCTTTTGTCCGGCCGCGCTGAATGGGCAATTCAGGCTTTGTGCAGCTCAATTGAGGAAGCAAACATAAAGACAAGATTCCTGAGAGCTCCAGTTCCCTTCCCATGGATATCCCAGCACCTCGTTAGAGAGTCCTGCCCTGGCTACCTCTCCAACATCAGTGTGCTGCCCGCCCTCGCAGGCCTGCCAGCGCCCGATGCCTTGGGAAGGGGGTGGGGAGAGAGAGAGGACAGAGGATAGAGGGAAAGAGGGAGACAGAGAGCAGAGAGAGCCACTCAACACTCAGGGACAGCGGGGAAAGCAGCCCGCCCCGGCTCACCCCATCCGATTGTCTGTCTGCACTGGAGCATGGCAGCTGTAGGCCTGGAGTCTGGGGGAGCTTTGCCAGCCCATCTCTTCTGGGCCCAGCCCCTCCTCAATCTTGGACTTTTTAAACGTGCGCGCGCGCGCGTGCGCGCACACACACACATACATACCCGCGCTCGTGCGCGCCCGCGCGCGCGCGCGCCCGCACACACACACACACACACACACACACACACACACACACACACCCCGCCCCCTCGAGAAATCAGGGAACCGAGGTCAAGGGGAGGAGGGGCGTGGAGGCCGAGAAGGAGAGTGGGCTGAAGGGTAGAAATTTACCGGGAAATGATTGCATTTGGGAGCTGTCTTTTTTGTGATGGTCCCCATGGTGACAATTTGTGACGGCAAAGAATGTGGGAACGGGGCGCTGCCGCCTGATTGGGATGCTTTGTATCTGGAGAGGCGCTCCTGATTGGCCTGAGGGGCCCCCCAGCTCCGGGGACTCGTCCTCCATTCAGCCCGCTCGAGGGCTGCACAACTGCCTCCAGCCGGACCACGGAGCTCGCCGGCCGCGCCGGGCCTGACCCAGGTCTGCGGCGGGGAACCTGCCGGGCCACCTTGGCGGGGCCCGGGGCCCCGCACCCTCGGTCAGTGTGGAGGTCCAGGCGTCTCAGGCCCCACTGGGTGGGGACGTGGGGCAGGCTGGGGCCTGGGGGAGGGGCGAGGTGCTGCGGGTGGTGGCCGAGGAGGCATGAAATTGCTGCAGATGCTTCTACGGGGGAGTCCCTGCTGCCCACAGCCTGAGATCAGCCCGCCAGGCAGGCCTCGGCTTGAGTGCCAGACAGGGGTCCTGCCTGTCCTGCGTGAGAACTGTGGGTGGAGCGTGGGGACTGAGGAGGGGGGTGGATGCTAGCAGGGCTGGGGGCGGGGGTGGGAGGAGGAGGGCACCGCTGGAGAGACAGGGGGCTTGGCCTTGCCTTAAAGTGGAGCGGTTGCCTCGGCTCAGAAAATGAAAACCTTGCTGGCAGGTTGTGGATGCCGGTGGCGTGGTATGTGGGAGACACAGTGGGCTCCAGCAATGCCACTTGTGGCTGGGTAGCCTTGGGCAAGTCGCCCGACCTCTCTGAGCCTCGGCTGCGTGTGCAGGGCAACAGACCCAAGAAGACGAAATGTGTTTGTGCATCACAGATGCGCTGGGAAGGGTTAGAGGCTCGAAGGAGCGTCCCACGACCCAGGACTCTGTCTAGGGCTGAGGGGTGCTGCGGTGAGCACCACTGTCTGCAACCACGTGCCCTCTGGGGAGGGCTGAGTGTGGCTGCTCAGAGACTCCAGCGGCTGCTGTGTCCCTCCAGGTCAGCTCCGTGCCCTTCCCTGGAGCCGCCAGCCGCCTGCAGAGCCGCCCTCTTCATGGAAAGCCCCGTGCAGCGGTCCCCTGGTGATGGCATCCGACAGCGACGTGAAGATGCTGCTGAACTTCGTGAACCTGGCATCCAGCGACATCAAGGCGGCCCTGGACAAGTCTGCACCCTGCCGCCGCTCGGTGGACCACCGCAAGTACCTGCAGAAGCAGCTCAAACGCTTCTCCCAGAAGTATTCCCGGCTCCCGCGGGGCCTCCCCGGCAGAGGGGCCGAGCCTCACCTGAAAAGGGGGTCCGAGGACCGGCCTGGGAGGCTGCCCCTCGATTCTGGCCACAGTTCCAGCCCCGGCGGGGGTAGGTGCTGCAAGGAGAAGGCCTTGGGGAACCCCTACAGGGAGGAATGTCTCTCTAAGGAGCAGACCTTACACGGGCCGGATCCAGAAGCTGCCAGGCCTGGCCAGGTGCCCATGAGGAAAAGACAGCTGCCGGCTTCCTTCTGGGAAGAGCCACGGCCCACCCAAAGCTACCCCGTGGGGTTGGAGGGGGGACTGGGCCCCAGGGAGGGACCTCCCTATGAGGGTAAGAAACACTGCAAGGGCTTGGAGCCCCGGGGGCCCGAGACAGCCCCAGTGCCCGCATCCCCAAGGGCACCCGCTGAAAAGGAACCACTCAAGATGCCTGGGGTCTCCCTGGTGGGCCGTGTCAATGCCTGGAACTGCTGCCCCTTCCAGTACCATGGACAGCCCATCTACCCAGGCCCTCCAGGGGCCTTGCCTCAGAGCCCGCTCCCCAGCCTGGGCCTCTGGCGGAAAAGCTCGGCTTCCCCCGGCGAGCTGGCCCACTTCTGCAAGGATGTGGAAGGCCCCGGGCAGAAAGTGTACAGACCCGTGGTTCTGAAGCCTATTCCCACCAAGCCGGCCATGCCCCCGCCCATCTTCAACGTCTTTGGCTACCTCTAGCCGGGCTGGGAGGGCCTTGGTCCCCACCGCTGGCCTGCAGGGGTGTTGGAGACCCCGGGAGCTCTCCTGGTGAGCAGTGGGCTGGGCAGTGGTGTAGCCTCTTGAGAGCCTTCCCTTTGTGTGTGGGGGGAGGGGGAGGGCAGGATCGGTGCAGGGGCTTCTCAGGCAGTTGCCCAGCCAGCCCTTGCAGCCTTGGGAGCGGTGGAGCCGGGCTCGGCCGGCCCCTCTCCACCCGGGCCAGAGCCCGACAGATGACCCGCAGGCCTGTGCAGACCTCAGTCGGCGGGGCGTTGCTCTGGCCTGCCGGCCGTTCCAAAAGCCAGAGTTACGCACCTGTGCATCTGCCACCCACTGTGTAAGCCAATCTCAGTTCTGTTCTTCTTGTTCTTTGTAAATATTAAGAAGGCTACAAGAATAAAGACATTTCTTTTGCAGTTTTCACATCTTGGGTCCATGAAGTTGAATGGTCCCCAGGCCTAGGACATGCTAGCTGGCCCAGACGGAGGGCCACCTACAGAGGCTGTGGGGGAAGCCTGGAGTGGCCCAGAGACCTCTGTGATGTCTGGGGATGGGCACTGGGGCCCAACCGCTCAATTCCAAGGAAGGAGGGTGGAGACAGTTCACGGGAAAGGATGCTCTGATTCCCCACGCCAGAGAACAGAGCGGGGAGGGTGTGGCTACCCAGAGGGTCCAAACTGCTCTAGAGAATAGGGAGGCTGGGACCAGGGCAGGGGGACCTGTGCTCCTGGCTCTGCCGTGGGATGTGGGGCTGGAGCCTTCCTCTTGGGGCCTCTCTGCCCCACCTGCAGGATGAGGGGTGGGATGAGAATGGTTCCCTCTGCAGTACCTTCCACTCCAATCACAGCCTCAGGGCAGAGACTGGGCCAAGACCAAGCAGGAGCAGAGCCCCTTGTGGACAAAACAACTGGTTGTTTGACCAAATTGCTCCTTTTTTCAACATAGTCTTTGGTTCTATGTCCATGGGCAAAATCATCATCATCATCATCGTCATGTCTAGCTCATTCAGATTCCTAGATTACCTGCCAATGGCTCTCTTCCCGGGCCTGATGCAGTCCCTGGCACACCCTAGGTGTCCTGCCAGTGGAATGATGAGGGCCTCTGCCTGGGACAATGCACAGAGGGGGGCACTGGTGGCGGGGAGTGGCCCTTGGTTTGGCCCCAATAGTGCCCAAACCAGCAGCCTTGGGAGGTGGGGGGCCGGCAGAGCCAGAGCCTGAGGGATCCCCCGCATGCCTGTGCAGACCTCAGTCGGTGGGGCATTGCTCTGGCCCGCACCGCACACTGGCCCAGGATATGCGCTGCTGTGTGTGGCATGGCTCCGTGGCTGAGAGCGTAGGGGCTGCCATGGGCGCTAAGCGGCTCATTTCATCAAAACACAGTTCTCACGACCGGGACAGGTGCAGGGGACCAGCCTGGTTGGGGACTATGGCTCCCAAATCAACAGCATACTGTTGAACAAGTTAATGCCCGCTCTGTGCCTCAGTTTCCTCCTCTGTAAAGCAGGGACTAGATCAAAGATAGCAAACAGATGCACCCACCACTTCTGAGTCCAAGGCAAGTATCATCAACTGGTCACACACTCTCTCTGTTGGGGCCCGGATATGGCCTCAGAATCCTTCCTAACACAAGGTCTCAGGATTAGTGATTGCTAAGGCCCCTTGCTACCCTGCCTGTTTTTACTCCAGCATTCCCCTGGAGAGGGGCATCCACATGGAGGGGCAGCGTCACTGGGAAGCCGGTGGGTTTCTGGTGGTTTCTGCCTGATGGTCTCAGAGGACTTCAGAGCCATGAGGCCACATGATGCAGGCAGGGTTGTCCTGAGTTATTATCTGGCTCATGCGGTAGGGAGTCCTCAGCCAGAGCCCTTGCCTCAGGCTGCTCTGGTTTTAAAGAACAGAGAGGGGGCCTGGAGGAGGCATGTCCCCTTCTCTCCCCACCTGCACATCATTACAAAGGCCCTGCAGGACCCACTGTGATGAGGCTCGGCCCCTCCACATTGTACAGCAGGGTGTTAAAAGCTCTAATCTGGGCCCTGCCACCAGCTAGCTGTGTGACCTTGGGCAAGTTACTTGCCCTCTCTGTGCCAGAACGTCCTCATCCAAAAACTGTGATTGAAAATAGACCTGCCACGTGGGTAGCCGTGGGGATGCTGTGAGTGCCGGGCACTCTAGTACTTCACAAAGGATGGAAAGTGCACCAACCCAGAGTCACCCCTCCTAGTTATCGGACGGTGTCTGTAGGTCCTTCCACACCGACATCTCAGTGTCGTTTATAGAGTGCGCAACCCACGGGAACGGGTGCCCGGGTCATCCAGCCACCCGCACTCCTTCAGAGAAGGAGCCCAGCTCTGGGAGGCATGTTTTCTTGGGGTGCTGCTCGAGTACACCGGGCCTGGGTCGCCACAGCTCCTCTGGGGCTCAACCTTTCCCAGGGGATACCTGGCAGTGCCTTAATTCAAATTCCGAGAGCCTTGTCTGGAAGCAGAAACCTTTACTAAGGTGCCACTCAACAGAAGCACCCGACACCGTGATTTTCCACGTCGAAGCAAGTTGGGGAAAAACACAACTTGGAGAACTTCAGTATTAAAAACAAAGAAACAAAAGACAGCCGCAGTAGCAGGAGCAGCTGCTTCCCTAACCAAGAAGTGAATGGTGGTGTCTCAACATGAAACCCAGGAACTCATCTCCCGCTCACAGGCTCAGATCTCCAGCACTGGGTCAAATGTGCCCCTGCTCACGAAATGAAGACACTTTCAGGACGTTTACTGTTTGGTGATGCTGTCCAGACACCTCTGTGGCTGAAGTCTTCCCAGGGGCTGGGTAGGCGCAGGAGTGGTGTCCGTCCAGTCCTCTTGACAGCAGAGATGGTCAAAACACGGAACCGCTGGCACAGTGTGAGCACTGACCACTCAGAACCGACCCCCCAGGGGGAAGCAGGGCATTTACGCTTTAGCTGCTGAGTGATTCGGAGGTGCGGGGCTGGGCAAGGCACTGGAGTGGAGGGGCTCTGACCAGTGGCTGAGACTGACTGGTATGGACGTACATCAATATTCTAAGAACCCAAGGTGACTCCTGTGCCTCCCAAGCCGGGCCCCACATCCTGCAAATAACGGTGCTGACGCTGAATCCAGGGGCTGAGCTCTCCCTTCCCACATCTCCCACCACCTCCTCAAGACTCACCTCCTCCAGGGGAGACCTCCCTCAGACCAGCGTCCCCATCCTGCCCAATGCCTGTGGCCGCTGCCTGTTAGGACCCTCTAGGACATAAGGCGACCTGAGAAGTGCTGTAGGTTTAAGAGTTTTGCCTGGTACCCAGCCCCACCCCAAATGCCCCCAAACAACATCTTTCTGCTCTGTCCCATCATTGACTGCCACCCCCTCTGGCTCCCAGGTCAGCAAAGGCATTCTTCAGTCAGGGCTTTCCTCTGGCTATGCACTGAGCCCGCCTTGGCCCCTTCCCCTGGGACCCTGGGGTTGAACATCCCCAGTCTGGGAGGACGCAGGATCTCTGAAGCAAGACAGCATGGGACTCTAGCCAAGCACTACTGGGCTGGAATCCCGGGGCTTTGCTGTGTGTACCCAGGCAAGTCCCTTCCCCTCTCTGGGCCTGTTTTCCCTCCTGTACCAGGAGGGAGTGGGCAAGATGTGGCCTGGTCCCCTCTGACCCCTGGCTGGGAGGTGTCATTTGTCAGACTCATCCTCTTCAGGAAGACACTGGGACTTACTGGTTCCATGGCAAGCCAGCGTGTCAGAGCCAGCAAGGCCACCAGGGGCCACAAGGATGGCAACCTGAGGCCCCAGAGGAGTGAGCCGACAGCAGAGCCAGCCTGGGACCAGTGATCCCAGAACCTGCCCAGCTGCTTGTTTGCCAAAAGCCAGAAACTCCATCTGACCTCGCTGAAGCCTCTCCTGCGGCGGGGCCGGAGCAGACTCTGAGGAAGGTCACCTGCTCTGGTGTCACCTGAGTGGCTTTAACCAGTGAAGGAAGGCAGTGCCTATGAGTCACTGGGACTTCCATGGAAACAAGGCAATCTCGGCGAGCCGAGCGGGACTCAGACGGCGAGAAAGCACTAGAGCTGTGCCCGACCTCAGCTCTCTCACCTGCACCACCCCAAATGGGCTCGCAGCTCCTGCCGGACTCCTCCCGCACCCACGTGAGGACGGAAGGATGCAATGGGGGGCACGAGGCTTCCCGTCTCTCAAGCGTGGTGCCTTTGCAAGGGCTGATGATGTCCATCCCTCCGGCATTTGCTCACAGGAGCCGGTATTTGAATGTTTTTTCCCAGTATCTCAGCTTTTGTAGCAAAACGGGTAAGACGTGAAGACAGCGCCAGGGGACACGTGTATAGGACAAGCCCAGGTGTCAGGAGGCTTGTAGGATCTGAGACCCTGTTTGTGATGAAGCTCCAGTTTCCATGACAACTGAACCGGGAGAGAAAAGCCAACCTTGGCTACTCCAACCACAGGGCAGGAAGCTGTCCCCTCTCCTGGGGCTGTCAGGTCTCTTCTGGTGAATGAAGGACACATTCTCTTGGGCCTTTCGGAAGCCCAAACCAAAGTGACACTATCAGGGGTCCATGTGCCCTGTCCCAGCACCTGCTCCTCCCCCACTCCTGCCAGGAGCTGGGCTAAGGACCTGAGGCCCCGGAGGGGTCTGGCGAAAGGGACTTCACCGGGCAGGGCACCATCTGTGCAACATTTATTGTACCTAAGGAAGCCCTCTGGGACCGAGGTCTCCCCACCCCACTCCCCTGGGCCACACCTTTGGGGAGAGAGCTCAGAGTCAAGTGGAGAGTTTCCCAGAGCAAAGGGGGAGGGGCACAGGGACACTCTGCAGCAAGGCTGTCTGGGAAAGACAGACTCACCCCCAAAAGCTCTCCAGCCACAGCCCAGAGGTGGCGCCAGGGCTTCCCTGCTGGCACCTGCCTTCCCCAGACCACCCCAAGTCCTGCCCTGGTCCCATCTCCTGGCCCCAGGAATGGAGCCTTCTGCCATCCCTGATGGCAGAGAAGGTCGGGGATCTCCTTGTCCATTTGAAAACAAACATGGTTCTTCTCCTACGTGACACATTCTGTCCTCTGCTCTGCGCAAAGCTCTGGCCCGGAGGCCGGTGAGATCACGGCGCTACCCCAGCTGAGACGGAGGCAGCCCACAGCCTCATCTGTCACCAGGTGCTCTTGGATTTGGGGCCATTGCTGTCCTGACACTCAGTGAAACAGTCTGAGGAACCACTCCTTCTCCACGTGCCCCGGTTACTGGGTGTTCTCATATTTCAGGTATCTAATCAGCCTGCCTGGGAGTGGCAACGTGTCCAAGAGTTTTATACGGTATTTCCCAATGGCTTTTCGAACTTGCAGCCGGCAAAGGTGAGCCAGGGGTCTTGGAGGTTCTGGAAAAAGGAGAGAGAGATGCTGATTCGCCGTTTGCAAGCGGCAGAGAGTTTGCATCTGTGACCCTGGCTTGTGGGAAGTAGCCAACCCACATAGCTGGCTAAGAGAGCGGGTGCCTAGACTACCCCCACGCTCCATGACCCCGGCCCCTGCCAACTGAAAAGACGTCACCCCTCATCCGTCTGCACAGCCCAGGGAAGTAGTAGGGCAGGTACCAAACCCATTTTACAGGTGAGGGCTTAGCAGGGATCACACCTGGGACTAGAACTGGCATTTCCTTTGTCCTGTGCCCCCTCCTCTACACACCAGCCCAGAGCCCGCCCCTCCCCACAGCCTTAGCAAGTATGACCTCTTAAGTGCCCCCATGCATGGAATTCAGCTCTGGGCTCTGGGGGGTGCAGAGAAGTCAGGGTCAAGGGGCAGGGACTGGGCAGTTTCCAGGAGGTCCCAGAATCCTACCGGGCTGCCTCCTCCAGGAGGCCCCCGGGATACCTCATTCAGTGGAGTTTTCTCAGCTGGGGGGCGGGGGGAGCGGGAGAGAGAGGTAAGAGCAGGGCCTGATGCATCTAGTAATTCATTTCAGCCCTGGGAACAGGGTAGGTATTTGCTGAATCAAAGAATGCCATTCATTCATTCAACAAACACATGCTGACGCCTTCACTGTGGCTGGCCCCGTGCTTGGGCCAGAGATGCAGGGGTACCCACTCAGGAGCTTTGGGGAAAGGCTTCCACACCAGATGGCGCATCTGAGCAGGGTCCCGATGGGTGGGTAGGAATCTGCCGGGTGAGGGAGGGAGGGAGGCAGGGCATTCCAGGCAGCGGAAGTAGCAGTGCCAAGCCAAAGAGGCCACCGCCACTCAGGGAAGATCAGGGTGCAGTAGGAATGTGGGGGGAGGGGGGAGCCCAGCCAGCTGCAGGGCTGTCTCACTAGCTGCCCACCGCGGCCTTGCTGACACTTCCGCTGCCCTCTGGGATGCTCAGCCCCGCTCTCTGCTGAGTGAAGTCTGAGCTTGTGGGAAGGCAAAAGGCCACTGCGTAGGCAAAGGACACAGGGCCACCAGGGCTGGTATCCTGGCTGGCTTTGGAGTCTCTGATGTCAACGTCACAGCATTAAATGAAAACGCACGTGGGAAAGTGTTTCGCAGATGGAGGGTGGGCTTTAAAGTAACCGGAAGAAGTATTGGTTAAGAACTATTTGTTCTTCCTGTTAATAAATGTTTGTAGCACACTAAAGGGTTCAGCAGATTTTTTCCCATGGACACAGTTTAGTTGGAAATTACCCTTCCCAGGCAGGGCTTGAGGCGAGGACAGTGAGAGGTGGGACGACATCTAAGCAAGGACCGCTCTATTCTCTAGTGGCCTCTAGTGGCCAGTCACGGTGATGGCAACCAATTATTCATTAATTCAAGGAATGTTTGTTTATTGAGCATCTAGAGTTCCCCGTGAGTGGGCAAGTCCGTCCCATCCTCCCCCGTCCTCCGCCCCCTCCTCCTCCCCACTATCGCCAGCCCAGTAACTTTATTAAGGGCCTCAATTCAAGAGCTCCCAGGCATTTGTGCAAGTGGAAAATCCTACGGCAAGTGTGGGTTCAAAGGGGCACAGGGATCAAGGAGAACCTGGGGCACTGGGCTGTGGGACAACTGGACAGGTGATGAGGCAGCGTCTTCACCTGGGGGCAGCAGCAGCAATGGTGGGATAATAATAACTTTCTGTGGGTCAGCCTCTGTGCTACGTGATTGACAAGCACTTGGGTCAGAGACAGGACTGTGCCCCCTAGCGCCAGAGAAAGCCCTGGGGCAGCTGGATTGCCTCGGGTCAGGCATCTCCTCAGTATCGGCTGCAGCACCCAGTTCAACTGGCTCTGACGCCTCACCTGCCCGTAATTTCTTACAGGAATTCTTGGCCTGACTCAGCTAGGCTGCCCCATCTACACTGCACACAGCTGCTGGACCGCGGCCAAAGCCCCCTCACTGTGCCAGGTACACACCCGGCCCTGCAAACACCCCAAGCTGGCAGAGCTGGGTGGGGCTGGACACTGAGCCTGCCAACCTGCTCTGTTCAGACAGGGATACTGAGGTCCAGAGGGGAGTCCTGCCCACGGTCGCCCAGCAAGCCCCTGGTTCCAGAGCTCCGGGGGCCTGGCCCCTAGACCGGTGACCTGACAGCACCGGCACCACCCGGGAGCATGTTGAAATGCAGACTTTTAGGCCCCGCCCCAGACCTGCTGAGTCAGACTCTGCATTTTTAAACAAGATGCTCAGGTGCTTCGTGTGCACTTTGCAGTTTGAGATGCCCTAGCCCGTAACTCCCCCTCCACCCCACCACACTGCTTCCCAGCGGCCCATAGTCCTGGGCGACTTACTCTAAAGGTCCTGATACCCCGCGGGGAGCCGGAGTTTTTGTTTAAAGCATCCTAGAGAGATTTAGTGGCGGGATGTTGGGGTCGATCAAACCTGGGTTTGAAGCCCAGCTCTGCCACTAACTAGTGGTGAGACGCTCGCCAGTGACAGTCTGAGGGTCAGGCTCCTCACTTACAAAACGAGGAATCACGGAGCCACTGGATGTGACATGCAGCACAGAGCCTGGCACGAGAAGGTGCTCATCAAATGTCAGTAACAGTCACAGGGCCCGAGTCCCGGCCTGAGTCAGGCAGGGTGAGCTGCCGGCCGCAGCAGTGACAGCCCCTACCTGCTTTCTCCTTGATGACAGCCCAGTCCTCGAAGCTGTCAATGTGCTCCTTCAGCCGGGAGCAGAGCTGCACGTTGCCCACGTAGTCCAGGAGGACGTCGATGATGGGCCCTGCCCAGCGGCTCACCTCCGGGGCAGACAGGATCTCGCAGAACTGAAAGGGAGCACACACCAGTGCTGGGACACCCAGGACCAAGGGCACTGCCTCGACAAGCTCATCCTACAGGTGGGAACCTGCGGCCAGTGAGGGCAGGGGACACGTCTGAGGACAGACACTGGGCATGCCCAGGGTAGGATCCAGTTCTCCACATCCACACCCCTCTCTCATCAACACAGGCCTACTGCTGCCAAAAGCGGGAGGGGGGCAACTTGGGCAAGTCACGTCACCTCCCTAAGCCTCAACGTCCTTGTCTAGAAAATGGGTATATGACACCAACTTCAAGGGTTTTTTTTTTAATGAGAATTAAGGTAATATAAACATAAACTTCTCTGCACACAGAGGATAGCCCATAAGTGATGGTCATTAGCCATTGTTAATATCTCCAAGAGGAGGGTGTTTCTAATTTCCTTTTCATTTTACATTCTGGTTTATTTAAGTCATCACCATGGACAGGTCTTGCCGCTGGGGTCACTGACTTTCTGCACCTCACCTGACCTTGTACCAGCCTGTTCTCACCTCCACCCGGATCCTGGTCAATCAACCTCATATTCCAGGTGTAGGTTTGCTGGGGGTGATGAACCCCTCAGTTTTGCAGAGTTCCTCACCAATCCCCTGCTCCACTGTTCCTTCCCCCAAAACAGCAGACCAAAGAAAGGACTTAATCGCTCACGTGAACCACTAAGTTCTGCTGCCTCTAAAGCATGCTAACACCGGGTTCTGCTGCCTCCGAAGAGCGCTAAATACTAGCTTACACTCCCTCCAAAGTGCACTGACCATGAGTCCACACTGCCTCCAAATCCTGCTAACCATCATCTTCTGCTGCCTCCCTAGTGTATTCCACCCCGCCTCCGGTGCACACAGCCTCGGGAGCGAGTGAACCACTAGTCCCCCCAGCCTCCGGAGCGCACTGGCCCTGGCCGCACTCCCCCAGACGCGCCTTCCTACCTGGACGACGCCTGGCGCCTTGTTCGAGCCGGGCGCGTTGTTGAACCTGTTGGAGGACGACGGGGCGGGCGGGTGCGGGCCGTTGCCGTACAGGCACGAGAAGCAGGGCTCGCCGTTGCAGCCGAGGTCCATGAGGAACTTGAGCAGCGACAGGCACTTCATGGAGAACATGATGGTGGCGGGGAAGGCGGTGGGGTGCGTGGCGATGTAGGCGTCGATGTTGGCGCCGTGGTCCAGCAGCAGCTGCATGGTGCGCAGGCAGCCGTGGCGGATGGCCACCAGCAGGGGGTTGATGACGTCGCGGTTGGGGTCGGCGCCGGCGAGCAGCAGCAGCTCGGTGGCGTACACGTTGTTGTTGACCACCGCGAAGTACAGCGCCGAGCTGCGCCGGTCCTCGTAGAGGCGCGCGCGCTCGGGCGCCAGGGGCGCGTTCACGTCGAAGCGCGCGCTCAGCAGAGCCTCGAGCACCTCGTCGTTGTTGCGCTCGGCGGCCAGGTGCAGCGGGCTGATGCCGCTACGGCGCACGCGCGTGCGGCTGGTCACCGGCAGCAACATCTGCACGATCCTGCGGGCGGGGCGGGCACGCGCGGGTCACGGGGCGGCCCGCACCTCTGGGCCGGACCCGCGCCCGGGGGGAGCGGAGGGGCCAGGCTCGGCCACTCGCAACCACTGAGTGAGGAGGCACGGACCCACCAGCAGGAGGCGCCGCGGAGACAGCCGTTCTCACAATTACCACTTGGGGGAGAATGGGTCTGCTTTACAGATAAGGAAACTTAAGGCTCAGAGAGCTTCCACCACCTTATCAAAATCACAGAGCCAGTAATGAGTGGAGCTGGGCTTCAAACTCACAACCCTTAGCCTCCAAAGTCTGAGTCCTTAAAAACCTCAGCCAGACTGGCCCGTGGTTTCAAGAATCTCTTGCCGACTTATTTCAGGCTAAGGAGTGTTGCCCATTCCCAGCTCAATTATCTGAAGGAATTGATTAGAAGGCCCCAAACCTAATGACTGTCTGGGCTACTGTCTTCAGGAGGCAGTAGAGCCACATCGTGAAGCATGGAGCTAGACCCTGCCCTGCCTGGATAGGCTGGGGGTGCGGGTAGGCGTGGGTGGGCAGGGACAGCCGTATCCAAGGGCTCACTATGTGCCAGGAGACATCCAAAGGCTTTACAAACACTATTCGGTTTACTCTTTACAACACCCCAGAAAGTATGTCTCGTCATTCCCTTTAATCCAGATGAGAAAACTCAATGCTCAGAGCGGTTAGGGGGCTTGCCCAGGCCGTACATCGGGAGACACAAACCAGGATTTGTACCCTCCTCTGACTCCAGGGCTGAGCTGTCCTGCATCTCTGTCTTGCTGCCCTGAGGCCTTCGTGGATCCACCAGGTCCTGGGGGACAGGAGGGGACAAATCTGCCTGGCCCCAGCCACTCCTGCCCCAGACCCCAGTTAGCCCTCAGTGACCATGAGGTCGCCTCCCCGGTCCTGGGAGTCTCAAAGCCTCTTCCCCTGAAGGCTGACTCTAGCCTCTCCCAGGCTCTCTGCCCTGCCTGTGGCTCGGAGAGGGTTGATCAGCTGCGGCTGAGGCTGGAGATTGCTGCCAGCCCTGACTCTGCTCTCCTCTGATGAATCAGGCACTATTCTCAGCCCTTAACCTACGCTAATCTGTTACATCCTCCCAACAGCCCTATGAGATGTGTACTAGCATTAACCTCATTTACAGATGAGGAAAGAGAAGCCCAGGGATACACAGCCAGTAGGTGATGGAGCCAGGATTGGAACCCAGCTAGTCTGATTCCCCCTAGAGTGAGGAGCACACTCTTAACCACTCCTCTGCTTCTTGTGTGGCAGTCAGGAGACAGCTGCTATGCCACAGGGTTTTACATTCTTCACAACACATTACTTGCCTGCCCCATTTTATCTTCACTGCAGGCTGTGGAGGTAGCCAGAGTGGGTCTGTGGCCTTTGTAACAGGCAGGGCTCAGAGGGATGAAGTGACTGATCGAGGGCCATAAAGCAGTTCTGGGGCTTGACCCCAGGAATCCTGACCCCTTGTATTTGCTGTTTTCCCCTAGACCCCTGCCACCTGCCAAGCTCTTGCCACTGACGTGATTGTAGACCCTAACCCACACATTCCCGGCTGACAGGTGACCTTGTGTGGGCTCCAAGGAAGTGGCCATGGCAGGGCAAGCAGGCGCCACCAGGCCCATTCCCACACCTCTTTGCCTCCTGGCACTTGGGCTCCTGGGGCTTCTGGCTTCTTAGAAATGTGATGCCAGGGACCTCCCCTTAGGATCTCAGTGGAAAGTATTATTATGGTTAGTGACGCTGTGTTTGCTTAAAATCTGCCTCTCAAACCTCAAAAGGAAATTCACACACCCAGGGGGGCTAATTGCCTCCTAATTTCTATTTGTGCAGGCTCAGGAGGCCTGACCTCGCTCTGTTGAGGTGCTGGTCAAAGGCGGGGGGCCGGGGCCTCAGCCTGGACCACAGCCATCGCCAACAAATGCTCCCTAACAGCCGTAACATGCCCAAGCACGGGAAAAACAGTGAAAGGGGCTGCCTGGGGCCACTGGCCAGATGGGCTGGTATCTCTGGCAGGTCACAGCTGGTCTCCACTGGTCCTTTGCCGAACCAAGGGAAAATGGCAGAAATGTGGGAACGTGACTGGACGTTGCCTAGAGTCCCAGAAAATAACACAGTGAAATTATCTAATTGTTGTACGCTTCTGGAGGACTTGGCCAAGCTGAGAGTAATTGCAATGCTGGGCGGGGTCTGGAGATCAGTGTGTCCAGCCTCCCATTTTACAGAGGGTGAAACTGAGACCTGGGTGTGGGGTGGGAGGTGGAGGTTGGACTGGAGGTGGATGGCAAAGCCAGGGCAGAATGCAGGCGTCAGAATGCCCAAGACCAGGCCTTTCCATGATGCTCCAGTCCCCCTAGGCCTGGGGAGTGTTGGTCGCCCCACTGCATGTCATCACTTCTCTCCCACAGACCAGTTGGTGGGAGGAGGGCAGGAGGACGATGGGGAGACCCCACAAGACAGACTGGGACATTCCCATTTCTCCCATGGGCAGGTCCTGGGACCACAGGTGCTCAAAATGCACCTTAAGAAGAGAACAAACGTACTCATTGCCTGGCAGAAACTTTGGTGTCTGGGAGGCCTAGTTCCCTGTCCCTCTCTTCTCCTTTCCCCAGCATGGAAGCTGCACCCTCCAGCTCAGCCTCCTGGGTCACCGGGTCACGGTGGTGTGACCTCTGCCAGCATTCAGTATAAATTTGACCATGGACTTGACTTTCACAAGGGAACCAGCTGCCCACAAATGGCTCTGCTCCCAATACCACTGGTAGCACTGTGTCAACCTGGCAGTGTGTGTGTGCGTGTGTGTGTGTGTGTGTGTGTGTTGAGGGAGGATTACCTCTTTTCTGAGCCCTTACGGAGCCAGCAAAGGCTCCACCAGTGGAGAATCTGCCTGAGGGTGTTCCCGAGGGCACAGTGGGACTCCTGCCCACGAGGGATCCCTCTGGGGGAAAGTCTGCAGCTCTTCCCCGGGGAGCTGGAGCAGAGGAGCAGGTCCTCCACGAAGGAGGAAAAACAGGCCCACTGCCACTCTGTGCCACCTGCTGGATGAACAAGCAAGCCTAGGGGTCTCTGGGTCCCCGGAGAGACAGTGGAGCCTGCTGAGGATACAATCTGTGTGCTCTCAATCCCTGTGCAACTCAGAATCCCTGAGGGAACGCTGAAAATGCAGCAGGTCTGGGGAGGGGCCCCGGAATCTGAGGTGGGTGATCTATGCATCACGCCTTGAGAAACTTTGCTGCAAACCTTCATTTTCCTCCAGAAGGTACAAGCAGTAAACCAGTTTCCTGGAGTGGATGGGGTTAGAGAAAGGGGCCTGTCCTCTCATTTTCTGGGAGGGCTTGAGCTCTGAGCCTCAGTTTCCCTTTTAATTAACGGGCATGATAACTTGCTTATGAATGTGTTGAAAAATGCATTTTAATTTAATGTATTAAATGTTCTCTATTCTGCCTTTCCCAGAAAGAGTTTTCAGTGGCTTGCAAAGGTAATATAAATTAGAAGTAAAAGAGAAAGGATATTTAAAAATTAGGGAAGGCCCAAAATACACGTCAGTATTATATGTCAGCCACAAACGACACATTGGTTCTCCCCTGGGATGCCTGGTAAAATCAGCTGAGGGCTTTTAGGAATCCTGCAGCCCTCGCCCCAACCCAGATTGCTTACAGCGATATCTCTAAGGGCGGCGCCCAAGCCTCAGGGTTTTAAGAGCTCCCCAGGGTTCCAGTGTGTAGCCAAGGTTGAGAACCAGTGGTTTCAGTGCTATTCTAAATTCAGTTTAAAGGGATCCTGCACCATCTGCTCTTGTCTAATACTACTTCTTAATAAGTCTATCTTTGGTGCTGAGTTTTAATCTCATAAGGTGTCTTTGCTAAACTGGAAATGAAAAATAAGAAAAGGTGTGTCTTGGGGCTTCCCTGGTGGCGCAGTGGTTGGGAGTCTGCCTGCTGATGCAGGGGACACGGGTTCGTGCCCCAGTCCGGGAAGATCCCACATGCCGTGGAGCGGCTGGGCCCGCGAGCCGTGGCCGCTGGGCCTTCACGTCCGGAGCCTGTGCTCCGCAACGGGAGAGACCACAACAGTGAGAGGCCCGCGTACCACAAAAAAAAAAAAAAAAAAAAAAAATAGCCCAGAGTGACTGTGCTGTACAGGCAAGTATGGGGAGCCAGTGTACCAGGAGGTTTCAAGGGTCAGCCCTTCTGTCTCCTTCCCTCGGGATCTCTCTGGAGTCAGGTTAAGAGGATCCATGTTTGTTGACTGATGCTGGATCTTTCTGGAGCTGAAGAGCAAGATGCTATCTTGTCCACCACCTCTGCCTGACTTAAGTTGCTTTTATCCCTTCATTGGTTTCACTGAAAAATTATGGAATGTACCCTCCCTACATAAGAGAGAATGCAGACCCAGTGAGAACCTACTGTGTGCCAGGTGCTCTGCTGAGGGCTTTATTTCCATTCTATAGCCGCGTATGTCCATTTCACTAGTCCCCGCAACAGCCCCCAAGGCAGTGCAACCTACCTCCCGTTTTACACAAGAGGGAATTGAGCTCAGGAAGGTTAAGCAAGCTCCCCAGGGCCTCAGGAGGCATTCAAACCCAGATATGTCTGCCTCACGGCCAGCTACTTGGTCCAGAGAAGGCGGGGTCTCCTCTGTGCATGTATGGGGCATGGAGCGGGGAGGGCACCCTTGGTTGGTCATTTGTGCGGGTACCTACAGAGCAGGGCCTGGGGCCCCTGAGAGTCAGCTCTGTCTCCTTGTGTCTCCACTCCGTTCTCCAGGATGTCACTCTCACCCCCATTTCCCTCTGCCTTAGCGGACACCACCCACACCCTCCAGCACACACGATCTTCTCCCTGCTGAGGACAGGGCTGCATTTCCCAAAGTGTGTCGTCTGGGGTACACGAGATGGGATTTTAGGTGAGAAGGTTTTTTTATTAATTGTAACTTGATCATTTTAACAATTTAATAGTGTGATAAACGTTCCCTTTTGAAAATAAATTCATTTAAAATAATAACGTCTTGAAAGGAAAATACTAAGAAGTGAGGGTGCAGATATCTAAAATCAGGCAGAATGTCTGTGAATGCTCAAAGTTTGGGGAACACTGGTCGAATGGAAATTGCTGGGCCCTGTGCATCCTCCACGGGCACCTCCTAGGCGAGTCTTCCCTGACCCTCCAGCTAGTGGTGGTGCAGGTGGAGGTTTAACAACTTGCTCTCTGGGGGGAGGAGGGGCCTCTGATTTCTAACAATCATTAATTTCCATGGTGTAAATACTCTTACCATGGCCATTTTCAGGCTACCAATGTGACCAATCAGCTCACAGGAGCTGTACAAGCCAGCTCTAGCACTCCTCTGCTTCCAGCCCATGCTAGTCTCTAGGACCACCACGGACCTCAGCTCTTCATGCTCTTTCATTTGTCATGAATTTGTGTGTGTGTGTGTGTGCGCACGCGCGCATCTTCCGTCCCACCAGATTGCTCCCTGAAAACTTAAGCTTCTCTCATCTCACTCAAAGTACCTAGCACACAGTAAGTGCTTAAGAAAAACTAGCTAGTATCAATGGTACTATTTGTATTATTGTAGGTATCCCCTGTATGCCTGCTAACTGCCTAAGAGGTTATCTTTGCATCCCCAACAGAAATATCCACTAGTCCAGACTCATATCTGGCTTTCTGTGTGGAATCCAGTAGATGTGACGTTTGGAACAGGTGAGTTCCTGTCATTTGCAAGCTGAGTGACCTTGGGCAAGTTGCTCAACCTCTCTGTCTTAGCTTCCTCATTTGAGAAAAAATGAAAATAACCGTATCTACCTCAGTAGATCTGTTAAAAGAATTATGCAAAGTACAGCTGTTAAAAGGATTGAACACATTTCTAATGTAAAGTGCTGGAAAGTGCCACATAGGTGTTGGCTATTATTATTGTTCCTGGTGTTGTAAGCATTCACTCTAGCTTGCTGACTGCTGAGGGGTCTTCCTCTTTTCCACCTAAAACGTGGCCTGGGCTCTGACCTCTCCTGGGCCTCCCTACCCCCGTGGGCGGGGCATTCAGAAGAATGGGCGGGGCGGGGAGGAGCCTCAGGGGGCGGGGGCGGGGCCTGGGCTGACCTGTAGTTGCCCTTCTTGGAAGCGATGTGCAGCGGGAGTATGCCATCCTTGTTGGCCTTGTTGGCGTCGGCACCCTGCGACAGCAGGAACTCCACCACCTTCTCGTGCTCGTTCTTGCAGGCCTCGTAGAGGGCAGATGCGTGGTCGCTGGCCTGTGTGTTGATCTCAGCACCTGGCAAAGGAGAGGCGGATGGGTGAGTGATCAGGGCGGTCACTGTCCTTGATGTAACGCCCACCTCGGGCTGACCGCTGCTGCCCTAACCACTGTGATACATTGGATCACCCAGAGGACCTCCAGCTCCTTTCTGCTACATTGAGACCCGCTGTCTGCCATGCTGAGCTGCCACGACGATGCTGGGATTTACTGAGCACTTGCTCTGTGCCAGACGCTGTGCCTTACCTATGCTATCTCTTTGAGTCCACAACATACTGTAACCCCATGCAATCGGTAACAACTTTATCTCCACGTCACAGACAAGGACGATGAAGCACAGAGAACCTCTGCAACTGGCCCCAGAACGCCCAGCCCATAAGGGAAGAGCCAAAACTTGAACCCCGATGATCCGATGGCAGAAGCCTTGACAGATGGTCAGATGGCAGAGACCATGCTCTCAACACTCATTCCACCTAAAAGGATCCAGATCCTGCCCTGAGGAAGGCCCTCACAGCTCTAGGAGGGCACAGAGCCTCCTCGTACAGAAAACCCTAATAATTCTATTCATTGGGATTTGCTCTTCCCTGCCTTCCATTTCAAGGAATAAGGGAGGAATTACTTCTTGTCTCCTGAAGGAAACACTACACCGTGCTGCAGGAGGGAGGAATCCAGCCTGGTGACAGTCTCCCGTGAGCCCAGTCCCCTATGCCTTCTCCATCTCCTGGTGGTGATGGAGAGAATGCAGGGGTTTCTCTGCAAAGAGCGGTGCAGCCTGTTCCCGGTCCCTCCCTATTCCAGAAGGAAATAGAACTGAGACGGCAGTGAAATGTCAGTCAGGGCTGAAATCAAGAGCATCTGTTAACCACAGATCCCCTCTCTCTGGGCATCCAGCTTATCACAAGCTTTCTTGTAATTTAAAATTTTTGATGACTGATTTCTGGTCTAGCGGAAAGAGCACGGGCTTTCATGCCAGACAAGAACCAGCTGAAGTTTCTGTTTCACGCTTTACAAGCTCTGTGGCCTTGGGTAGCCTTTAGGAGCCTCAGTTTTCTCATCTGTTGACCGGGAATAATAGTACCTACTCAACTGCAAGGAGTAAATAAGGCAATGTAAGCAAATATCAGCTATAGACTGAAACACTCATGTCCCCTGAAAACTCTTACGAAACGTAATCCCCAGTGTGATGCTGTTAGAAGGGGGAGCCTTTGGGGGGTGATTAGGTTATGAGGGTGGAGCCCTCATGAATGGGATTAGTGCCGTCATAAAAGAGACCACAGAGAACTCCCTCACCCCTCCACCATGTGAGGACACAGAGAGAAGTTGGCTGCCTAGGAAGTTGGGACAGGCTCTCATGGGACACTGAATCCACCGGCACCTTGATCTTGGACTTCCCAGACTCCAAAACTGTGAGAAATAAACCTTGGTTGTCCGTAAACCACCCAGTCTGCGGTATTCTGTGAACTAAGACAACCTCCCCACCAGGTGGCTGGCACAGAGGGGCTGCTCAGCAAATGCGAGTTCTGCAGGATGGAGGGGCCGGGGCGCAGAGGCTGGTTCTGCCTCCACCCCGAGGGAGACTTGGCCAGCGGCTCTGACACTGCCAAGCTCTCAGAGTCAGGCTCCCCGGAAGCCTGGACCCCGCCGGCCTCAGGCAGAGCCGCCTGCTCACACAAGAAAAATATTTGCATTTGCAAGTGGACTCAGCCCACAACGGGAACAGACCCTGACTCAGGGCTTCAGCGGGAGAGCTGGGCAGAGGTCTAGCGTTAGCCAGTTCCCCTCGCCTGTCCGCTGAGCACCCCGCCCTTTGCCCAGCCTCCTTTCCTGGCTCCCAGGACCCTCCCTGTGCCCCTCTGTCCTCAGGCTGGTCAGCCCAGATATGTCCCCAGCGGCAAGGAACTGCCCTGGGTCTGTTTTCCCAACTGCTCGGGCACGTGCTGAGTAGGTGGATGCTATCCAGGCCAAGCCCCAGGATGGAAATTCTCGAGGCCTGGGGCGGGGTGGCGGGGTGTGAAGAGCATGCAGTTTGGAGTCAGATGGACGCAGTCGGAGTCCAGGCTCTGACTGCGACCAATCATTTAACCTCTGCGAGCCTCGGTCTCCTCATCTACAAAATGGCACGAGGACACTCCCTACCTCTTAGGGCTGTGGAGGAAACCCCACTGGCTTCTTGTGCTCATGCCTAGTGCAGTGCCTGGCACACAGTGGGTCCTCAACAAATTATTCCAACTCAGCCCCAGCGTCTGGCTTACCTCTGGGTTCTCTGTTGCTCAAGTGGAAGGGTCACTTCCCACGGAGAAAGAAAGGAAATCAAAAGTGTTCTTGGGGTAGATCAGAATATAATACTCTTTAACCAAAAGAATGTCGGCCAAAGTCTTGGAGTCTTCTGTTACTGGGACATGATAGTTCAGGCAATATTATTTTATTTTGTCCCATTAAGTGAACAAAGATTTTTCAGAGGCAAGGAGTGCAAAGACCAGGGTTCAAATCCCAGTTCTAATTTTCCGTGAGACCTTGGACAAGTCATTTTCCTATTCTGGTCCTTGGTTTCATCACCTATAAAGTGAGGAGGTGACCTAAATGTTGTCTGAAGTTCCTTCTGGCCGTGATAGAAGAGAAGCGGTTAGGGTGTCGGGAGACTAAGATTCTGGCTAGTTCTATCACTAATTTGCTACGTGATTATAGATAGATAAGTCCCTTCCTCTTTCTGGGCCTCAGATTCTTCATTTGTAAAATGAGGTTGTTGGGCTAGGTTAGAGATGGCTAATATACAGCACGTGTGCCACCCCACTCCAAGTTTGTGCCTAATTGCGGGGATCACTTGTGGAGCTCAACACATTTCCGGCTGAGCCTAGACACAGCCTCAGAATCCTTCTCAACACAGTACTCCCGGAAGATAGCATCACTCAGTCAGAGTATATCCATAGAGGACCCCTAAACTTGCCTTCCCTTAGAGTTGGTCTCTGAGGTCCTTCCCAGCTGTGCCCCTTGGGAACTCCATGACCCAGGGACCCTAGCACTCACCGTGTTTGGTCAGGAACCTCAGTGCGTCCAGCTGCCCACTCTGGGCGGCCACGAACAAGGGGGTGATGCCATAGGCATTCTTGGCTTCCACCTTAGCACCTCTGCTCACCAGGATCTCCATGACCTCCAGGTCATTGCGAGCAACAGACTCGTGCAGAGCCGTCCAGCCTCGGTTACAGCGGTGGTTCGTGTCTGCGTTGTACTGCACCAGAATCCTCACTGCCTCCACGTTCTTGCGCTCACAGGCTGTGCCCAGGGAGAAGCAAGATGGTCAGCAGGGCCCCAGCAGGAGCTGGCCAGCCAAGACTTCATTCATTCGTTTGTCCATCTACCCATTCACTCATCAGCCGTAAGTGGATTCACTCAACCAATATCTACTGGATCTGCACTAAGTTTCAGTCTCTGCATAAACCTAGGCTATACAACAAAAAGTAATAGTAATACGAATCAGAATTTGCTGATATGTCTCTGGCACTGGTTATATGCCAGGCACTCTATTCTAAGCACTTTGCATAATTAACTGATTTAGTTCTCCCAACCACCCTTAAAGGATGTAGTGTTATTCCCTTTCACAGATGAGAGAAGTGAGGCACAGAGAAGTTAAGTGACTTGCCCAAGGTCACACAGATAGTAAGTGGCAGAACTGGGATTCAAATCCAGGTAGTCCGTTCTGGAGTCTCTGTCCCCTGGAAGGTTCTGGAATGCCCCTACCTCATCTCCCTTTCCAGTGTTACCTGCTTCGGTCCTCCACGAGCCAGAAGGGGAGGAGGAGGGCAGTGCCATCGTCCTGATCAAAACACTTCCTCAAAAGCTACTCGCTTAATTTGGGCTAAAATCTGTCTTCTGAGTCTGCTCAGACGTCGCCTCATCTTGCAGTGGGCCCTAAACGCAGCCTTAGCGCTGGCAGAGCTTCTACCAGGGAGGCTGGGCACTTGTCCAAATTAACCATCCCTAGAAGCTTCTCTGAGTCAGTCAGAGGGGGTGGTGAGAAGGAAGGGGGGCTGCCTGTGTAGTGCTTCAAACAGGACCCCAGGCTTGGTTTCCTCACCTGTAAAGCACAGATAATGGAACCTTCCCGAGAGGATGCCATGGGAGGGTGGAGAGAGGTAGCACACGAAGGCTCTAGGGTGGAGCTTGGCACATCGTGGAGCTCATGCAGGACCAGGGCCCAGGCTTCAGCTGTGAGTCACCCAGCATATTGGGCGCTCTCTCTGGGTCAGCTGAGGCTCCAGGTGATGGCTCCAGTGCCCAGGGGACATGAGTTCTAGGCAAGACACTTCCACCACAGGTCTGCAGTGGACCTGGCTCCTGCTGCCTATGGAATGTTCCAGGTGCTGGATACCAGACACAGGGAAAGTTGGAGATTTCTGTAGTTTTTCAACGTGTAAAGGTCCTATCATTTTTGCAAGCCCCAAAGCTGATTGCTTAAGCGTATAGGCATGAACTAAACACTTGATCGTGGAGTAGTTCAGAGTGTGGTGCTGGCATCCAGCTCGCGGAGTTTAGATCCCAGATCTGCCCTTGCTGGCTGTGTGATCCTGACTGCCTCATGTCAGTTCTCTGTGCCTTACGGCTTCATCTGTAAAATGGGATACTAGCATCGCCTACCTCGTACGTGGATGGATATGAGGGTTAGAAAAAAGAACAGAGTTAGTAAGCACTCAATAAATACCAACTGTCATGAGTATTCGGATTTTGACCCTGGGTACTGCCAGGGCAGCCAGTGAATGTCCTTGGATGATGTATTGGGTAAGCCAGGAGTGTTTCCTTTTCTCGAACATCCTGGAGGTACAAATTCCCTCTCACGCCTCTTTGCTTTTGCCTATGCTGTTCCCCTTGCTTGTCCAGCTGGTAAATCCCTCCCATTCAGGCTCAGCTCTGGGACCCCCTCCTGCGGATGCCCTCTTCCACATCAGGGCCCCTCCCCAATGTTCCCAGGTGCCTTGTGCCAAGCTCTTCAATGCCAGTAGCTAACTATTACATCATCTGCGAATCGACGCCCACCAGATGGGGAGAGCACATGGACACGGACCGTATCTTTTCATCTCAGGGCTCTCAGCACGCCTGGCCCATGGGAGGACTTGGGAAATGTTGACTGAATATGTACATGAATGAATGGTTCAACTATGGAAGTTATACATCTAAAGGAGGCTGCATCATCAAAGTAGACCCCCTTGGGGAGTTGTACAATTTGCAAGCAATCCTCCCCATTGCCCACCTAGTTTCTGGACCCTCCCTCGGGGAAGCCCACCCCAGTGGGCTCACCTTTGTAGAGTGGTGTCTCTCGGGCCTTGTTGGAGATGTCGGGCTCAGCCCCAGCCTGGAGCAGGGATTGGAGGCAGTCCAGGTGTCCCCTGCATGTCGCCAGGTAAAGGGCCGTTTCCTCCTGCAGGGTGCGCTGGTCAATGATTGCCGGGTATGCTGGGGAGGATAGACCAGGAAATTCAAAAGGAGGAAGATACGCACCTCCCCCTCCAACACAGGGGTGGTCCCAATTTCCTCCCAGTTCCAGGGACAGATGTGAATGGCCTCCACCTGAATTTACCATCCACACTGCCACACTGCCCTGGCCTTGGATTCAGTCACTTTCACAGGGCTGTTTCAGCTTCCCGGTCATATTAATCCAGCTCAGATGCCACCTCCTCTGGGAAGCCTCCCCTGGTTGAACCCCCTCCTTCTCCGAATGGCCCTGTCCTTCCCTTACACTCCCACCAGCCACTGCCAGAAGTCCGTCTCATGTAGTCGCTCCTGCCCTGGAGTGTGGTGGGCTGCCTGGGGTCCATGCTTCTTGAGAGCAGAGGTAACTCCTGCCTGCAGGTGTTCCCCATCCACATCTGGCCTGGGGGAGAGCCGAGGCTCAGAGAGGAGGCATGATTTGCCCAGAGTGTCACAGCTGCTGGAGACGGCCTTGGCAGGGCCCAGGCACAGCTGCGGTATTTTCCACACCAAATCAGCCCCTGGAACATTCTCGAACAAACTGGCAGTGGCTCTCCCACAAGTCAGCCTTCCCTCATTCCTTTTCTAGGAATTAGGCCCTCCTGTCCTGGGAGGCCTGGAGAGGTGGCGGGATGGGTGGGGCAGCGCTGGCGGGATGGCTTGCTTCCCCAAGTACTTCCTTGCTTCCCACTTGATGACTTTAACTCTGCGAGCGGGGTGGTAGCTTTGCCTCGCCCCTTTCACCATGGTGGTGGTGAGGCAAAGCTCCGCAAGGAGAGTGCCCTTGCCTGTGTGTCCGTCCCCACCTGTGGCTGCGCACAGAGCCCAGCGCCTCACCTTGGTGCAATGTCTTCAGGCAGCTCAGCTGGCCGTAGTAGGCCGCCTCGTGCAGCGGCAGCCAGCCCTCCTTGTTGGGCTCTGCGAGGTTCTTCCCCGCCTTGATCATCGCCTTCAAGGCCTCTTCATCGCCTTCCTTGATGGCCTTTAGCACAGGATCCACGGGCCTATGAGAGCAAGGGGCAGGTCATTCCTCCGGACTGGGGCAGGCAGAGGCAGGGCCAGGTGGCCTTTCTCCCAGAAGGAAAGCAGGGCGTGCTGGTGACCAGGAGTGGGGCTGGCTGTGGGATCGCACAGTCCTGCTTGGCCCTGCTACTCTGGGACAGGTGCTCAGCCCCTGCAGCCGTGTCCTCTCAATAAGGAGAATAATTTTTCCTAACCTACATGGGTGTGCCCTGGAAACTCTGCCCTGACCTCGGCCCTGACCTTGGCCTCTCTGACTCTCAGCCCTGTCACGGCTTCCTCAGCCTGCCTGTGACTGGGTCAGCCTCTCCCTGCCTCCGGTCCTAAGCCCTCAGCTAACCACTGGCTTTTACATGTCTTTGATTGTTTGCCCACTGTCTGTCTCCCCCACTGGACTCTGAGCTCCAAGACCACAGGGCCCGTGTCTTTCTTTTATCCCTTATGATTTGGTTCCCACGGCACAGCTCAGTGGCTGGTCCATAATAAGTACTTAATAAATATTTGCGGATTGAAAGAGAGAGAGAGAGAGAGAAAATATGAAAGGAAGGGAGGGAGAGAGGAAGGATTCAGAATTTAAGAACCCTGACAATTATTTCACTCCTTCATCCCTTCTATTTCCAAAAAGACAGCCTCTTCCCTGTTAGAGTTTTGCTTGTGTCTTTGGGGATTGTATTTATATCTCTTTCAACACAGTCTTTGCAATGGCTTCCTCTGAGCGTTTGGAGGACGCACTGGCCTAAGATAAAGGTGAGGGCTCTGGATCGGGCTTTGCCCGTGTTCCGTCCCCGTGTGAGCATCCCTGGGCCTGGAGTATTCCCATGCCTTTATCTCCAAGTTGGGTACCACATTGGGAAACTCCACTAGAAACATGGCCGGCTCATTCACTTCCACAGATGGAAACCAAGGATCCCTTTTAAACAGAGCTCCTTGGTGGCCAGAAGAGAATCAGGGGACCCCTCTGTCCCTGCAGCTTTCAGTGGCTGCATCTGCTATACCAAGACCATTTCTACCAGGAGGATTCGGGCTTCCAGTGTCGGCCCCCCAAAGGGATGGATAACTGACCCCACTGGAGGTTTTAGTGATAATTAAACTCCTTCCCTGAGCATAGCACTCCAGAGTTTACCAAGCACCTCCACCTTCGGGGCCTGTTTGCACTGAGACAAAGGCGCAGACCCTTCAGAGGGGGAGTCCGTACAGTGAGCACCTCTCTGGGGTCTTCCCAACCCCTTTCCTTTCTCCGGACCCTTCTCCTCACCTCTAGAACTTTCAGCTGCTGAAAGATTTAAGTACCTGAAGGATTAATACGTTTGACACCTTCACAATTTAAAACTTCTGAATATCCAAAAGATTTCAGGGCTAATATGAAAGATAACTTCTTAGCTTGGCTCATCCAAGCCACTTCGTTTGTTCGTTCATTCATTCATTCGTTCATTCATTCATTCATTCATTCATTCATTCATGCACTGAGCTGGCTTCCCCCATCCTTGGAGAGTCAGTGAGGACAACAGACTGCTGTGGGTCCACTCTTGGGGAAAGAGCTGCATAAGTGGTCCCATTTCCCTGATGGAGGAGGTGAGACTGGAGGCAGGCCTTGTCCCAAGGCCATCATCCCTGTCAGTGGCCATGATAGGCCCAGAGTGTCTCCAGGGCCAGCCCCTTTACCCTCCCAGCTGCTCCCCCCTCCAGCATGAGCAGCACTTCCTCCTGACTCTCAGCCTCTCTGGTTATTAATAGCTTCAGAGCACAGATGCCGGTTAAGGACAGACCCAGCAAGGACGATGGGTAACTGACCAGATAAGCCCTGAAGTCCCCATCAACGCCATCACTGCCACCTTGATGAGTTCCGCTCACGAGCGGCCCAGAGCAGCCCCGGTTGGTGTCAGGAAAAGCCCCAGTGGGGTAGGTGTCCTGTCTCTCCCGGAAGGTCTCCTGTGGGACCCGGCTGAAGTGGAAGGGAGGAGGGCTGGCTGTTCTTGTGGCTTTGGCGGGTGTGCGGTGTCATGAGAACATTCTTAGGACGCACCGCTCAGCTTGGGCCTCGTCCAGCTGTGGTGCAAGGACCCTGGAGCGCTCAGACACACACACGGCCAGCTTCTGTACGAGCTCAGCCAAAGTGCCCGCCCCAGGGCTGGGGGGATCTGCTGCGGGTATCAGACCATCAGAGACCGAGGAGCTGGACAGGACCCTGGAGGCCACTCTGTCCTCTCCAACCTTCTCTACGGAGAACGGAGACTAAGTGAGGGTCAGCGACTCACAGGCAGTCTCACAGGAAGTGGCAACAGCGCTGAGACCAGAACCTGGTTTCGCTTTTCCAGACTGTCAAAATCCTACCTGCAGCGCCAAGGAAGAGAGGGGTGGCAGGACTTGAAAAGGGCTGGGAAGAAGAAACAAAACATCGGCCAATTGTCTCCTCCCCACAATGTAACAGATCAAGGAAATAGGGGCTCCAGCGACGGGACCGCTTTTTTGTTTTTAGCTGCTTCTGGGGTCGAGCAGAGAAGGAAACAGCACAGAGCTATTTTCTAAGGACTCACCTAGCCCAGCACCCTGGTGCCAGGCAAACAGAGCCTTTCCTGCAGCTCGGATTATCTTTTGGGTTTAGCACCTGGCACTTAATAAATAAAGGCAACAAAGCAAACCAAAACTTGTGGGTGTGGGCGTCGTGGGTGTGCTCAGATAGACCTACAGTGATGGCATGCGGGAAAGCGAGGCAGAATGGGGGGCGGACTCATCGGCCTCAGCTCTGAGCCCCTGGAGTACTAGAGCCGTCTCCCCAGTCCCCCTCTCGCTGGGTCCCCAGGTTCAGAGCCCTACGGGGCTACTCCAGCACGCAGGGCCCATTCTGGGGGAACTGAGGGGTTAATCACAAGCTCAGCCTGGCTGGCAGTTCCTAGAGGATGGAGCCTGCGACCACCAAGCCCAGCTCGGCAGGAGCTGCTGGGTCTCAGGGGGACACACCTGGGAGGGTTGTTCCTTGGAGTCCCTCCAGAGTACCCCTCCTCCTGGGGGCTGTGGGACTGCTTCCCATCCCTGCACCCCAACCCCAGTTTAGAGGAGAATGAGCTTGGATGGTCTGGGGGGCCGTGGGGGGGGCACTTACGCCAGCTGGAAGGACTTGCTGCGGTTGTATTTCTGCATAACCTCCTGGAACAGGCCCTTGGGGGCTGCGGTCGTGGCGCTCTCAGGAGACACAGCGGACCTGGAGGGTGCAGGGCAGGAGTGAAAGAGGGAAAAATACTCTGCATATGAGAAGCGGGTCATGGCCGGAGGCAGGAACGAAGATGGAGGGAGAGCGAGGGGGAGAGACTGACAGACAGACACAGGGCTCTGAACCAAAGCAGATGGCCGGGTCCTCCCTGTGCGCTGGACACAGCTGCTGTGTCTCCAGATTATTTTTGGCCCTTGAGGAAGCCCTGGGAGATTTAAATGACCATATAAGACAACAATGAGGTTAACCTCACCCCACCCCCGAAGGTCCCCCTCCCCAGCCAGCCACGCAGGAGGCAGATATGAAGCAAGGTGACATTCTTCACCCAGGAGGATGTGAGGAGTAGTCAGCAGCAGGTCCCAGGATGAAAGGGGCTCAGTCCCAGGGCGGGCCAGGCTGGGTCCCCACAGGGATGGACAAGAGATTCACCGGGGTGGGGGGCTAGGAGAGCACAGCTGGGGCGCCAAGCCAGGTCTGTGCTCCCACCCTCACCTCACTGGCTCCTCGTTAGAGGGTCCTGCTGTCCCAGGGTCGGGAACAAGCAGTACAAAGGGTAGAGCAAAAGGATGCGCGAAGAAGTTCATCGGAGTCAGGGCTTGGAGTCAGAGTGACACGGGTTCAAATCCAGGCTCTGGCACTCCCTGGCTGTGTGACCTCGAACAGGTGCATCTTCTCTGGGACTTAGTCTGGTGAGGCCTGAATGCGTGAATGGTGTAAAGTGCTTACCAGAGGGCCAGGCACAGGGCTCCACACGTGTCCACCATTCATTGCATCATTATTTCGTCTCTCTGAGTCTCAGTTTTTCCCACCCCACTGGGCTGTTGTGAGGACAGGAGGGGTGAAAGGAGGGGAGGTGGCCACTGCACAGATCTGGATTGGTTGGAGCTGGAATGGGAACAGGGCATGCTGGCCCATCTTCCAGCGGGTTGGGGACCCTGGTGCAACAGACACCCCAGCGGACCTGGCCTGGTCTCCTGCGCCCCTCTGCGGAGTCCCCTGCGGGATTGGGAAGGGTGTTGCTACAGGTGACCAGCATCCCGTGGGCCACGGAGGTGCTGGAACTGTGACCCTGAGGCCCTGCAGATTTTGTGGACACCCTCAGCCAGGCCGGGGCACAGGGAAAGGGAGGGAGCAGAGAGAGACGGGAAGGATGCCAGCCCCCTTCACCTGCTGCACCACGGTCATCACCTCCCACCTTCCTTCTCCCCCACCTGCTCCTGAGCAGCGAGGCCGAGTGTGATGCCATGAATGCTAGAGCGGGTGCCAATGCCACTGCCTTTCCTAGACTCAGAGACTGGGGCTCCTAGAGGCAGGAAACGGCCCCAGGGTCACACGCAGCTGCAGAGTCGACTCCTGTCTGCCGCGGAGCTCCGACACATGCTCCCTCCTCCAGAGGCTTGGTGCCTCCCGCCCCTTTGTCCCTTCTTTGGCTCTCAGGCCGCCACGCTGACAGGCCCTGAAACTGGGAACAAGCCCCCACCCCTCTCTGTGCCTCAGTTTCCTCCTTTGCAAAATGAGGAAGCAGGACCTGACCAGGGGTTTCCTCGCTGCTGTTGTTGCTGTGGAGCCTTCACTGCAATGAGCTCACATGGAAACTCAGGATGCCATACAGATCTCACACCACATCCTGGGGACAGGGGTGCAGAGACTGGCCCTGCCAGGGCCCCTTTTCCCCAGCCCTGAGAGCTGCTGTTTCAGTGTCATTATCTGCACTTGCTCCCGGCCCTGAAAAGCGGAGGATGCTGGGCAAGACGGAAGCAGCCTGAGGCCAGGCCCACCTGAGCAGTCCCCAGCCCTGTGGTCATGACAAAGCCCTGGGCTTCTATCTCTACGTGGCCCTGGGGACCCGGTCACTCTCATCATTGATCCACGTGTGGCCTCCCATCACTTTTTGTTGTTAGAATGCTTTTAGCCAGGTAAAACTCATTGATGAAAACCTACCCGCCACCCTAGAATTAGGACATATCTCTGACGGTATAATAATAACAGCAACAATGGAATGGTGAGGCTGGTGGGGATGGCAGCGAGATGGCGACGGTGACATTCCCTCACGATGGGGCATGGCTTCGCCTCCTTTCTATGCTTGCACAGCCTGTGCTAGGGCCGGGGGTGCAGATGGATGGCATATTTCTTTTTGTTGATCCTCAGGTGTTCAGAGGCTCACGGGGTCGGGCGGGGGTGGTGGTGAGGACACACACCACCACAGAGCCGCAAGGGAGGGGCTGGGAGAGAGGCAGGAGGACCGCTCTGGGCGCTCTGAAACTGAGCGTGTTAACTAGGCTTTAGGGGTAGGCAGCATGAGTGCTCAGAGCCGGAAGGGGAGCCAGGCCGCTGACCGGGTTCCGTGCTCTTTCTGATCAAGGCGACGGGCCCCATTTCACCTCGGGTCCAGAGCAGGGAAATTCCCAGCAGAGAAAACCACTAGGGCTGAGTCATCAGAAGTGAGAGGAACATGGCAGGATGTGGGCAAAGGTCATGCCCTGGAAGGGGCCCAGGTAGGGCCCCACGTCCTTTGTGTGGGCGGGCAGGTCGGGGTTGGTAGTATGTCACCATCACCAGCTCCCAACAGCCCTGTCCTGGAGACCAGCTGGTCCCGGCTTCAGACACAGGTCAGGCTCGGTGAGAGTGGGGACCAGGGCTGTGATGACAAGGCCCCCTGACTTCTCAGTGGGCCCTGTCTGAGTTAATGAGAAGCCCAGGCCAGCCCCAGGAAGGGTGTTACATTGGCCTGGACCTGGCTGAATGCGGGTGGCAAGCAGGCGTCTTAATAGCACAGGGAGCTGACAAATACAAGAGTCTTCCCATGCCTGCCACTGAGCAGCATCCCATACCTGTCCTCCCATCTGGTCCTCACACGAACACAGGTGTCATGAGTACAGGGCCTGGCACCACAGGCGCTTGATAAATTTAAATGAATGAAACAAAACAAGCAAACAAAAGCCTTTGTAGGGATAGTGTCCCGTATGGTAATCTTGGTGCTGTGTGGTTGTATGCCAAGACCTCAAATTCCTGGAGAACCAGCCCCCTGCCCTGTTGGCTGGAGAGAGGAAGAGCTCACACGGGATTGCCCCCTCCATGCCCATTCCCCCCATGAGAGTTCTGTTTCCCCCGCACCCACTGGCCAATGCATCCTTTCTGGGCTGGCCAGAGAGGACTCACATGTAGAGAACATGGATTCCAAGCTGCAGCAACTTCTGCCTTCCCATCCATGGCTAAGATTCATTGAGAGCTTGCTTTGTACCAAGTCTTATGATAGGCACATGGCACAAGTCATCTCATTTCATCCTCTAGTCCACTTTGTGAAGGAGATGAAATTGGCTCCCTTTTGCAGATGAGGAAACTGAGGCTCAAAGAGGTTTGCTTCCTCTAGCCTGTTTGGCAAACTCCTATTAATCCTGCAAAGCCCACCTCCTTGACTGAGAAGTAGATCAACCCTTCCTGTGTCCCTCTGACACCGAAGCAAGCCTCTTTGCTGCATCCATCCTGTCGGATGATTATGTACCTCTGGGCCTTTGCCCTCATTAGACTGAAAGCTTAGGGAGAACAGGAACCAGGCCTGATGCACATCCAGGTGCAGGGAAGTCACCTGGCACATCATAAGTGTACAGTAAGTGTAGGTGGCTTATTTGAATTGTTTGCAGCTGTGCACACGTCAGCCCGAGCAAGTTCCTGCTTCATGCTTTCTTCCTTCTTCTTCTTAGAAATTTAACCTTAAATAAAATGCAGAAGTTTAAAGACTGGAAGACTCAGCTTCCTGGAGCCACTCGGACTGCTATTTTCGTACCCTTGGGCTCCCTGTTCCATGAGTGCATGAACCCTACTTCTCCACTGGATGGGACGTTGGTCTGCCTTTCAGGGGGCCCTCAGCGGGCCAAGGCTTGATCCTCATACACGTTCAAACTTCACCCCTTACCTCGTGGTGGGAGAGGAACTAATTGGAAGATGACTTTGAAAGGGAATATTATATTTTCTCTGGGATGCTGAGCTGACTTTCATTTCTAGGATCCCAAAGACCCGCTTGACCTTTACGTCCACGTTTGCCATTTTGGTCACAAGCTGATGACAATAAATTATATTTCTAGAGAATTTTATTGGATTCAAAATGCAGGGACTTCCCTGGTGGTCCAGCAGTTAAGACTCCACGCTCCCAGCGCAGGGAACCCGGGTTCGATCCCTGGTCAGGGAACTAGATCCCGCATGCCGCAACTAAGACCCGGCACAGCCAAATAAATACATATTTTTTAAAAATGCATTGATTTGCCTAAAAGCATTCATTGGGCATCTACAATGATCCAGGCTCTTTGCCAGGTACTGAGGATACAAAAGTGAGTCATATCTCTTCCCTGTCCCCAAGGAGGTCACACAGTGTCCCTGGGCACACTCTCAGGAGGCCGGGCAATGCCTTCCTAGGGTGACACAAAAGCTTGTCCATGATACAGAGGCAGCCTTGAGATGGGCACTCAGGGTCCTCAGGGAGGAAGTGGAGCGAAGTTGTTCAGGCTGCAGGATGTGGGACAGCACCCACCTCATCTGATTAGCTTTTCATAAGAATACTGCACAGTAGGCCTGGGCAAGTTTTTGTTATTGCCATTTTAGGCATAAGGTTGCTGGGGCTCAGAAAAGTCAAGTAACTTGCCTAAGGACACACAGCCGGTAGGTGACAGAAGAAGGAGCCGAACCTCCCAACCCACTCCTGTTTCTGCTCTAGTCTGCCACCTCCTCACTCATTCACCCATTCATCCGTTCACCAAGAGCTATGAGGTGTTGCCACGGGTCAGGCCCTGTGTGCTAGACACGAGGCCTCACAGGAAGGAAGACGGCTGAGGCCCCTGCCTTCAAGGAGTTCACAGGTTAATGGCAGAAAGAAATACATAGAGACTGTTGTAGTCAGGGCAGTGAAAGAAACAGTCAGGAAAGTAAGAGAGCAACTTGCCTGACCTGGGAGGCTGGTCAAAAATGAGGCGGAGCTGGCCAAGTGGAGCCTCTGGGGACATATGTGATGTCCGCTTTCTAAACCTGCTGGGGGTCTACTTAGATGAACACTATGATATTTGGGGGAAAAAGTGGACAAGGACCCTATTGGGCCCCATACTTACTGTGACACCATGTCTGAGTGTGAGCACAAATCTGTGTGTCTCTTGTTTGGGGGACCCTGAATCTCTGTGGGGAGACAGAGTCTCTTTAAGGTGGAGGAGGGACAGGAAATAGAGAGAGGCTTTTGCAGAATCAACAGAGCTGGTCAAGTGTCTGAACTTCAGGGTGGGACAGACCTTGGTTCAGTTCCTGGCCCTGCCGGGCACGTGTTTTGTCATATGTAAAATGGGCACAGAAACGTCCACCTTGCGTGGCTTTTGTCGGGATCAAGTGAACGCCTGTGGGCTGGGCATGTGGAGGAAGAGAATGTGATTAACAATCCCGTGAAAGGGATTTGCTTCCCTAGCAGGGCCCAACCCAGCCTCCTTTCGGAGATGAAAGGGCAGAACAGAGCCTAGGAGGCTTCAGGTCACATCAAGAGGGAGGAGATGCAGGTTGAATCCTGCCCTGCCTGACTGTGCCTGGATCTTGGGTGAGGGCCGCATGGCCTTGGATAAGTCCTTTCCCTGCTGCGTGAGCGCTTTCTTTCTCAGGATAAATATTTACACCCCACGTGGAGCCGCCACTTCCTTACCACTAGAGGAAGGAGGAGGTCAGGGCCCAGTTCTAATGTTTTCAAGTGTCTACAGTACTCCTGGAGGGGGTTCCCACGCTGGGGAGAAGGCTGCAGAGGCCCCAGGACGTATGGCTTGTGCTGCAGGCCGGGTTGGAGGGAACTTGCTCTTCTCTCTCTCTGATCCCTCTGAGAAAGAGGAACCTGTGGTCTGACTCAGGCTGAACTGGCCAAAACAGGAACCAGGGTCTCTAGAGCATCAGCCACCACAAGTCCTTGGCCCTGGGCTTCTGTTTTTCAGATTGGGTCTTAGGATGGGATGTCCTTGTGGTCAGCTCAGTAACCTGGAGCCTTCATATTCCTTCCAGCTGCCCAAGGAGGTTGCCTGCCTTCCCCTTTAGGGAGGGGGCTCCTGAGTGATGGGCATCCCAGGCCTTTGCCCAGCCTTCCTGGCAGAAGTGGTCCAGCCTTGGAAGGGCCAGAGTCACTTGGGGAACACCCTGGTAGGTTTCATCAGGGCACAGGGCCAAGATGTACCGTCACCCACCTTCATCTGTGTCGACTGGCTCTGGACATCGGAAAAAGTCTGTTTATTGTTGCTGCTGTTATTACCATTGTTGTTTGAGGTTCAGAGAGGTTAAATGACTTGCCCAAGGTCACACAATTCAAAATTGCATCTGTGGAACTGCAGTTGTGGCCCGTGTCATATTTCTACTGGTGTGACATGGAACTGCTCTAGATGGTCCTGCTAATGGGAGGTTGAGGTCGTGCTGAGATGCGGAGCCGGAACAGGAGGCAGGATGGTTTTGCTGGGCAGATGTCATTGCTTCTCAGACATGTTTTTCCAGGGAGATGGCATAGAAAGGGTTGGAAGCCCTGGCCAGATTCAGAACATCAGTTCCTTTGCATCCAGACATAAAGCCAGTGGTACAAGGTCGAGCCATGGGCTCTGGAATCAGATAGCTCCAATCTCTGCACCACTGTCTGCTAGCTGTGTGACCTTGGGCTAGTTACTCAGCCCTGAGCTTCAGTTTCCTCATCTGTAAAATGGGAATATAGCATAGAGCCTCCTAGAAGGTCCTTAAGAGGATAAAATGAGGCAAAGTGTGTACAGCACTCAAGGTGGCACTTGGTACCTTCAGAGCTCAGTAAGTTTAGATAATAAATGTAAGTGTGAAAATGCATCTTAGCAATCAGGATAACTTGGTCTCAGATTAACAGTGTTTGGGATCTGTGCCTGATGGACGCCCCACCTGGCCTCCCCTCGCTCACCTGGTCCACGGGTAGAAATGCGCAGGTTCGCGGTTGACACGTGTGGACACAGCGGCCTCAGTGGTGGCTGGGCCCCGAGTCTTGTCAGCCAGGCTCTGCTCAATGGCCATCTGGACCAGCTCATCCTCGCTCAGGCTTCTATACAGGTTGTACTCCTCTTGCCCAATGGCACGCTGTCTGCCCTGAGCACTGATCTCCGTGGCCATCCTCTTCCACCTCTCACCTTGGCCTCCAGAAGACACTCAGTGGGGAGGAGCAAGCATCAGATCAGGAAAGTCTGTGAGGAGATCAAAGCCACTCTGGTCACTAAGAGTTATGCAAGGTAGCTATGTTTACACACAGGGAAGGCTGCGCTTTCTTGTGGCAATCACACAATCATTTTTCATCCATTCATTTTGTCCTATGATCCACCCAACCACCCATTCATCTACACATCCATCCACCCACTCATCTATTCATCACTCCACCAGCCTATCTAACCATCTGTCCAACCAGCCACCCATCTATCCAATTATTCATCGTCCCACACATCCAGCCGTCCACCCACCCACTCATTTATCCACTCACCCTCCCATCTGTTCACTTAGCCATCCATCTGTCCAACCATTTAATCATCCATCCAACATCCGTGCTCCTATCCACCCACTCATCTGTCTAGCCAATCATCCAACAATCCACCTATCTTTCCATTATAACCCTCAGATGTATCTGTCTATCCACCACCCATCCATTTATCCATCCATTCATCTATACAGCTATATATTCAACCAACCATCCACTCATCCACCATTCATTTTTCCATTCCAGACAGCCTATCTATACACGTGTGCATGCATCGTTAACTGAGGGATTATTTACTGAGCACCTCTTCTATGTCTGACACTCTTCTAAGCACTGGTGATACAGCAACACGATCCCAAGAGACAGAATCCCTGCCCTCAAGGAGATTACACAACCGTGCCCACACTCCTTCCTTCCAATCATCCAACAACACCCTATCCACGCATTTCTCTGCCTTGTGCTAGAGGTGAGATTACTAGAGATGAATCACATGATCTAGTTAAAACCGATGGTTAAAATCATTTGCCGTGTAATTCCAGGGACTGTCTTCTTAAAAAAAATTGCCTTAAGGAGAAATGGACTTTGGTTGAGTCAACTGCTCTTAGGAAATGAAGTCAAATCAGCTTAGCCTGATTTTCATTGTGACCGGCTCACATGCAGTGTGGCTGTAGGTCAGTGATTCTGAGCCCTGACTGAAGATTAGAGTCACATGAGATCTTTTCAAAAAATATCCCAAACACCAGTGCTGTAATTCGGCAAATATTCACCCTCCCCTTTCCCCTGGAGGCAGAATGTTGCCCCTTCGTTCCCCACTGAGGTTGGGCTTGGCCGTGTAACTTGCTCTGGCCAATGAATGTTAGTGGACATGATAAAGCAGCCACTTGACATGTGCGTATGCAGTGGCACTCGCTCTTCTGCCATCGCCAGGACTCCCCCTTGGAGCCATTGCCCTTTAGCTGGGCCCCAGAGTGAACCCACCTGGGGCTGCCACAGCCCAACCTGCACAGAGGAGCTCTGTCCAGTGGGCCTGCAGCCTGAAGCTGAGGAGCCCAAGCTGAGTGACCCAGCCTGGCCTGGCCTAGATAGGCCTATCGACCCGCAGCGCCAGAGCGCGAGACTAAATGCTTGTGGCGGGTGCTTTGTCATGTAGAATTCTTGTGGCTCTAGTTAACCAACACCCAAAAGACTAGGCCGGGCACTTCACAGACAGGACATCTAAAGGGCCAACCACCAAACGCAAGGGTGCTTAACTTCCTAAGTGTTTGGGAAGACCTCAGATTAAGACCCCAATGCAATACCACTGTACACCCACCAGAATGGCTCAAGTGAAAACGATGGGAAATGGCAAGCGTTGGAGAGGAAGTGGAGCAACCGGAATGCTCCCCACTCGTGGCAGAAGTGTCAAAATGGGATGGCATTTGCTAATGCTGGGCATATACATGTCATGTGACCCCAAATCCCACTCCAGTCTCTATGTCCAAGATAGGTGCACATATGTTCACCAGAAGACAACTTTGAGAATAATTCATAGCAGCGTTATTCAAAATAAACCCCAATGGGGCTTCCCTGGTGGCGCAGTGGTTGAGAGTCTGCCTGCCGATGCAGGGAACGCGGGTTCGTGCCCCGGTCCGGGAAGATCCCACATGCCGTGGAGCGGCTGGGCCCGTGAGCCATGGCTGCTGAGCCTGCGCGTCCGGAGTCTGTGCTCCGCAACGGGAGTGGCCACAACAGTGAGAGGCCCGCGTACCGCAAAAAAAAGTAATAATAATAAAAGTAAACCCCAATGGAAACGCCCCAAATGTCTATCAGCGTTTGAATGGATTAGCACACTGTGGTGTATTCAGGTGATGGGTAGCGTATGCACCATTGAAATAGTCAAACTGCCGCTACGCACAGTAACAGGATGCATCTCACAAACCCGAGTGAGCAAAAGAAGTCAGACAATAAAGAACATACGTACACGATTCGATCTGTAGAAAGTTCAAGAACAGGCAAAACTAACTTACGGTGACAGAAGTCGGGAGAGTGGTTACCTTTGGGGGTTACTAAGTGGGAGGGAACATGAGGGGGGCCAGTCACGCTGTATTTCTTGATCTAAGTGATTACATGGTTGGTTGGTTCCCTTCGTAAGAATCCCTGGAGCCGTTCGGGTATGATCTGTACATTTCTGTACATGATACCACAGTAACACATCTACTTAAAAGGATATAAAACTGGTTCTAGAAAGGATTGGTGTTTGGGCCCCGTCTCAGACCCATTAAGTCAGAATCTCTGGGAGTGTGGCCTGAGCATCCCACTTCTTCGAAGGGCTCCACGGGTGACTGGGAACCACCACTTGGCAGGAAGACCAGCCATAAAGCACAAGCGGCGGGGGGGGGTCACCCATCTGGGGTGGGAGCGGGGCGAGGGGTGGGATCTGACATGGGCTGAACCCTTGGTAGATATTCTTCCATCTACTTCCTGTCACAGCCCTAAGAGTAACACCTACTGCGCTGTAGGGCACTAGCAAATGAGAGTTGTTATTACCACACAAATGTGGGTTATCCAAACACAGCTAGACGAGGCTGCAGCTCCGAAGGCAGCACACAAGGGCACCTGGGGACGGCGGTCCTGTGCCCTGCCTCAGCCTTCCTGGGGTCATTCCCCTCCACCCGCTTCTCCCCACCAATCCTGCCTGGTTCAGTCCTTGATTTCCTCCTGCTTGGCCTCAGCAGTGGCCTTCATGGTGGTCTCCCAGCCCCACACCCCAGACCTCACCAAGTCCTTCCTCTGCCTAACAGAATAAAGCCTGCACGCCTGGCCTTGGCCTTCCACCTCTTCAAAATCCAGTTCCCATTCTCCCTTCACCCTCTTCCTCTGCATCCCTGACTTTCCAAGTAAGGCGAGGGCACACCTCTCCCCCAACCCAGCCGTGGTTCCTACCCCAGTGCCCTTGCTTGAGCTGTGCTGGACACATCTCCCTCCTTCCTGCATTTTAAGAACTCCTTCTCATTCCTCAAGGTCCAGAGCAAGTGCCTCCTCTTCCAGGAAGCCTACCCAGTTTCTTCCAAGGAGCATTCTGCTGCTAGAACTTCTCCCTCTGGGCTGTGGTCAGTAGTTCATGTGTGGACTTGACCCTGGGTGGTCTTCCCAAGGCCAATGCCTTACAAGGGGAGAATGCCTGGTTCAAGTTTACTGTGCAGGTGGCTGTATGTCTCCACTATCGTGGGGTACAGCAGACCCTCTTGATTGCCCACCCAACAGCCATTTCCCCCAATTTCTCTGATAGCAGAACCTGGCTTTGTTCAGGCAGCAGTGTGCCCTCTTCCATGGATGAAGCATGACTGTTCCAAGACAACTGGAACCCCCTTGGCCAGTGACTAATTTAGGGGTAGACATGTAGCCTGGTTTTGTCCAAAGAGACATAAAGGAAATTCTGCCGGGGTCTCCCAGGAAGGACTTTCCTTTTCCTAATAAAAAAGAAAGCAGTGAAGAAAATGACTCCTCGCCCACACCCCTGCTTTGTGTTGGAGGACTTGCTGCTTGGAGTGGTGGCAGCTATCTTGTAACCATGAGAGGGACAGTGTCGCAACAGTGAGTTTGACGGAGTGAGTGACAGGTCTTCTGAGTCCTTCATTATATTGTTGAGCCGCTGAACCAGTGCTGGGTCTGCCCATCCTGGCCTGCTTATTAGGTAAAGACTGAAGATCCTTATGGTTTAAGCCAATGTTAGGTGGATTTTTTGTTATACGCAGTCAAAAATCATCTTTAAGCGTGGTTCTTAGGCCTGACCGAGAGTCTTGAAAACACGCCAAGGCTCTAGTCCCACCCAAGACCATGAGCTCAAAGCCTCCAGGGCTGGCGGCCAAGCATTGCAGTGTTCAAGGCTTCCTTGACAATTTTAGTAGGTAGCCAGTGCTGAGAACCACAGTTCCACATCAAGTGTCAGGTAGCTGCTCTGTGCTCCACCCTAGGGGAGGGAAAAGGGGCATTCTGACCTCAAAATCACTTTGTGCCTAATGTTTGGGGTACTATTATTATTACCATTATTATTATTTTGCAGCGCCGACAACCTCAGTTTTGTTTATTGTGTAAAGAGACCAGCAATCAAGAGACTTGGGGGTTTACGTCCCAGCTCAGCCACGAGCATCTCTTTCTCTCTCAGGCTATCAGTTTTTCCATCTGTTAAATGGCGGGATGCACTAGAACCGGCCCTCCATCCCTTCCATCCTGGAAGGGGGCATTGTGCAGCCAGGTGGTCCCCACCCCCAGCTGACCCAGGCCCTGCTTCCCACCCCTTCTTTGCTTCCCTGTGCCTGAGGTCCCTGCCTTGGCTTTTCCAGAGCTGGAGTTTGGCTCTACCCCCACCTGGCACAAGGCAGAGGCTCAGTTCATGTGGTGCTACCCTGACCGGAAGGGCCGATGCCCAGTGCCTGCTCAGCGTCGTGGTGCCCTGGCCTGAGGGCATCTGCTCCAGACCAGGGGCGAGGGGGAAGAGCACAGGACTAAGAGTCAGGAACCTGGGTTATAGTCTCCAAGTTGATGCTAAAGTGCTGTGTGACCTCAGCCACATCCCTGTCCCTCTCTGGGCCTCAGTTTTCTCATTGCAAAAAGAGGATTTTGCCTAAAGGGTTTCCAAGGGTTCTTCCAGTTCTAAAGCTTCTACAACTCGTTGAGATGTTTGGTTAGCTCTGTGCTAGTGAACACCAAACTCTCTGTCCCTGGGAGTCCCTTATGGTCACTTCAACAGGTCCACCGTATGTATAGAGCTTAGCATCGGTCATGGGGGAATAGCGAACCAAGCAGGAATGGAAGGATCTCAGATCTGAGTGTCAGGAACCCTAGGTCTAGTTTCAATTCTGCAACTTACTAGCTATGTGACCTTGGTCAAGTCACTTCCCCTTCTGGGTCTCCGTTCCTTTATCAGTAAAAATGGGAATGAGACAACCCACTTCACCATGTTGAAGGGGCCATATACATGTGCTGGTCGAGTGCAGGCAGCTGGGAGGGGACCCCTCCAGCCCCTCACGCTAAGGCAGCATTGGCCTGGTGTGGGTAGCTCAGAGGTACCCGGACAGCACCCGGCTCCAGCGAGCACCCCTTCCTTGACCAGATTCCTAGGGAGGTGAGGACAGCCAGGTGATGGTTACCTGGAACTGCCATGTCCCGCAGCTAATTCCAGACTCCCAGGCCCTCCCCCGTGGATCACACAGCGTCCAGAGACTTTCCCTTTTGTCACTTATTCCATGGCATTGCCCCAACAACTGCCCTAGAAAGTAAGAACGTTTTTTGTTGAATTAACTTATTCATTCTTATGCATCCTCTCTCCCATTTGATAGACGAGGTGATTAAGATTCCGAAAGGGGAAGGGAAAGGTTTGCATGAGGACAGGCAGCTGGAAAGTAGGATTTGGAGCTCAAGCTTCCTACCTCAAGTCCAATGCTCCTTCTGGGAATTCCAGGGACACCAATCCAAGTAAGTGGCACTCACGAGGGTTCTGAGCAGGCAGGGGTAATATAGCCATCCTCACCCAACCCAGCACCTGCGCGGTGGGGACCGTGGTGGGTTCCCACAGATGGGGGTTGACCTTGAAGGGACCTTGAGGGAGAAGAACTTCCCTACCCTCACTGTGGGGTCAGACATCTCTTGATTTTCCCACTGAGACCCTTAGCCTTTGAGGGGCTTTGAGTAAGTCCCCATCTTTAGAATCCTCCTGTTCAAAACGGAGACGCTGGTAGGTACTGTGGTTAAGGAGGTGGCGGTAGAATTAAGAGGTTCAAGCACGGACGGGCCTAGTGCTGGGCCTGGCCGCTGGTAAGGAAGTGTGTGGTACCAGGCTACTTCCCCATCATTGCGCCTGTGCAGTTACAGGCTAGCGCTGCTGCCAGGGACACTGGCAGGTGGCACTGCTCAGCCTTAGCGTGAGGGGGCAATCAGGAAGCAGCCTAGGGGGGACTTCTCTGGTGGTCCAGTGGTTGAGACTCCACGTGTCCACTGCAGGGGGCACAGGTTTGACCCCTGGTCAGGGAACTAAGTTCCCGCGGGCCATGATGCATGGCCAAAAAATGAAAAAAAGAAAAAAGAAAAGAAGCAGCAGATGGGGTCAGCTTGGACGGGTTTAAATCACAGCTTTGCTGGTTGTTAGCTCTGTGACCTCTTAGAAGCTCAATTTCTCCACCTGTAAAATGTACCTAAAAGAGTACCTATGTCATGGCAGAGTGAGGGCAGGGGTGAGGAGGTGAGATCCTGGGTGATGCCCTGCCCCTCTCTTGCGCTCAGTTTCTCATCATCTTTGTGCTGTCCAGCTTGATTTCTGAGGCCTCAGCCTGGGGGCTAGGCTACCTTCTGGGCCTGAGTCCTGGAGAGAGGCCAGCGGTCTCAAGGGACCCTCTGGGAGGCTGATTGGGGTTAAAAAATAGCCCTTTCCCAGGGAAAGCGAGAGTGTAGTGGGCCCTGCCAGTCGAGCCAGGGGCCTGCAGAGGGAGCGGTGGTCGAGAGTAGCTGATCCAAGGCCAGCTTGGAACAGGAGAGACTGGAGCCACCCCTGAAGCTTCCAGGGGCTCCTCTTTTGCCTCCTTTGTGGGGCCCCAAATTCTCGCTCCAGGGGAGCCCCCACCTCTCCCAGGGCAGCTATAAAATGGGGATAACAGTGGCTGTGACGGGGCTCCTTGAGTTAACACAGTAAAGCACTCAGAACAGTGCCTGGTCCATCCACAGCCAGTGCTCTTCTAAGTTGGGCCTCATTTTTTACATCTGTGAAATGGGCATAGAAACATGGACGCTTGCAGGACTGGAGTGAGGACTAAATAATAGCATTTGAAAAGTGGTCCTTCTTCCCCCCAGTTCCTTCCCCTCTCCGCAAGTCCAGGCTCTCTGACAGCCAGAGTCTGCCTGGGAACTGCGGTGGGGTCTCTGTAGCCGTTTGGGGGCCTGCGGCGGGAAGAGTGGCTTCCTGGATGTTTTATCAGAAACTGGGGGTGCGAGGTGTGGCTGGAAGGGTTGGGGGCAGAAAAGGGACTGGCAGTCATCCTCCAGGGCATCAAGTTCCCCCTCAGCCGGGGACTTGAGTCAGGAGTGAGAGCCCAGACAAGAGGCTTCCTGTCCTCTGCTCATCTGCCTTCCCTTCCCTCCTCTCCTGGCCTCATCCCCTGGCTAGTCACCCTTCCAGACGCAGTTCACGCAGCTCCTCCACCAGGAAGCCTCCCTGATCTGACGGCTGAGGCGTCCAGAGCTGCCTCCAAGGGCACCCCTGACGTTCTAGTGCTCTGACTGCCCACTGTGCGCCTGGCTCCCTAGAGATTCTGGAAACTTCCACAGAGCAAGCCTGTATCACATTTGTGCCATAACCCCAGGACATACCCAAGGCCAGGTACACAGTAGGTACTTAATAAATGTTGGATGGGCAGGTGAATGAATGATTAGGTCAAACTTTGAAAGCACAGCTATTATGAGAAGACACTGTGCGTGGTAGAGGGCGTGACCACAGGTGTCTGACCGCCTGAGTTCAAAGCCCGCTCTGCCACCAGCTGGCCGTGTGATGGGGAGCAGCTTACTCCACTCCTTCTGCCTCGTTTTGCCCCTCTGTAAAATGGAGACAATGATAGCATCCGGCCTACAGAGGCGCTGTCAGACAAAGCGAGGTAACATATAGAAACGTGGGCCAGGGCGCTTGGCACGTGGCTCAGGAAAATCCGCTAGCATTAGTCCCTGGCTCCCAGGATGCTGCGGTTCTCTGCTCTGACCCATTCCTGCTGAGATGCTGTCACCTGGAACTCGTTCCCAGTTGGCAGTTTCCATGCAAACTGTTTTCCCCTGACAGCGGTGGTCAGGAGGGTCGGCTGTGGCTGTGGGCCCCCGGGCTGTCCCGGGTAGCCCCGAGGGATGCTGCAGAGACCCACTGGGTGGGTCCAGGGGTCAGTAACGGGGTCAGAGCTTGGGAAGGAGGGAGATCTCCAGGCTTTCCCTAAACCCAGCCTGGGTGCAGGATGGCTTCTCCCCACCACTTCCAAATCCACTGCTCCCCAGGGCCCCTCCCTCTGCCGCCTCCCTTCCTGCTGGCACGACCCGCTGTCCTAGGAACTTCAGAAGGACCCACAGCCCAACCCACTCCTCTTCATCCTGGGTTTGAAGTCATGTATGAGGTGACCACCTACAAATGACAATAGTGGGTTTCTGGTGAGCACTTAGTTCTTGGATCAGGGCCGCACGTAGTAAGGGCGGGATGAGTATATCAGGCAGGGTCCACCTGGGTGTTTTAGGTGTGAGTGTGGACTGTGCAATTCAGCTCTTATGCAAAGCACTATGGTTCAGACACTGCAACAAGCACTGGGAGAACCACAGCCTTAACGCCTCCTTTGCAGTTAATTTACACCCTTACGTATGTTGTTAGCTTGAGCTGTGTGATAGATTTGTGATGAGGGTACGGATCCCATAGATTTGTGATGAGGGTATGGTTCCCATTCTACAGATGAGGAAACCGAGGCTCAGCAGGAAGAAACTGATGAGGAAGAGACCAGAGGCTACATCTTCTGACTTCACACCTAGCCCTCATCCTATGTAACTCACAGCCTCCAGTTCTTTTTTAAGTTTTGAGTAAAGGTCTGGGTTAAACTAAATTAATTATCTATCTATCTACCTATCTATCTATCCATTCCAGGGCCTCACATCACATGACCTTAGCCCAAGGCAGTCCTAAATACCTGCCGCTTGGCGAACCTGGGCGTATGAGGAAGTGAGGAATTGACCTGGGCTGTTCCTTGGCCCCCAGGGTCCTCAACCCCCTCTCCTTGCAATGCCCAGTATGTTTACATCAAAGCTTATCTTTCTGATCTGCTGTTCCCCCAGGATCCAGAGGGGTCCTAGGAAATCTGAGGAAACACTTCCAGCTGGAGAGCTCGTGAGTGTAAAACATTAAAGCATTCTCTCCCCCTCCTGGGTCCTACGGCTTTAAAACCTAAACTGTAAAAAACGCTGGTGCTCACACTACTATATACAAAATAGATAAACAACAAGGATCTTCTGTATAGCACAGGGAACCATATTCAATATCTTGTAATAACCTATAATGGAAAAGAATCTGAAAAAGAATATATATGACTGAATCACTTTGCTGTACACCTGAAAAAAATAACCCTTTCCCGGGGAAAGCGAAAGCTTGACTGTGCCCTACCAGTCAAGCCAGGGGCCTGTGGAGGGAGCGGTGGTCGAGATCCAAGGCCCGCATGGAACAGGGGAGACCGGCGCCACCCCTGAGGCTTCCAGGAGTTCCTCTTTTGCCTCCTTTGCGGGGCCCCAAATGCTGGCTCCGGTATATCAACTATACTTCAATAAAATTTTGAAAATAAAAATAAAAAGGCTGGGTCCCTGCAATGTTTCCTGGCCAATTTCACGTATTACACCATTTGACTTCTCAAAACCTCCAGAGTCAGGGGAGGATTCTTCCCATTGCCCAGATGAGGAGACTGAGGCCCAGATTGTAAGTGGCAGAGAGCCTGCCTGCCCCTCTTTTCATCAGACCTTCTGACACCGAATATTTAGGGCAGTGGCCAGGGGTTTTAGTTACTCTGGAAGTCTCTGCTCTGGCTAAGGGGCGAACCGGCCTTGCGGGGGAGGGAGAGTGGAATCCAGGCCACCTTCATTGGCCCCCAGAGGGGCCCAGGCCAAAGCCCCAGGGTGGGCCTTTGTAACAGGCAGTGCTGACAAGCCTTTGGCTGCCGGCGTCCAGGGCCTGGCAGCTAATGGGATTGGAGCCTTTTGTCCAGACTCTAAAGCTCAAAAGCCCCTCCCAGCTCTGCTAATCCCAGAAACTTTGATGCTGGTTACACACTCCTGGCTTCTCTCGGGAGTTAGGACTTTAGGTTTCTGAAGCTGGGCCAGGGTTGCTGGAGGTTACCGAGGGGATCTTATCACAGCTGACCCCATAGCCCAGGAGGGAAAGCTGAGCCCCAGGGACGGGGCATGACAGGCCCAAATGACCCAGGTAGGAGATGATGGCCAGGGATTTGAACCTGTCCAAAGCTGCTTCCGCTCCCACGCCACCACACCGCCAGACCCTCTGTGCCCACTGTATGTTTGGGAGACCAAAACTCCATCTGAAATGGGCTGAGCGCCCCTTGCTAACCTGAATCAGGGCGAATCACTCACAAGTGGTCTAGGACCCTGACGACAAGTTTTAGAAGATTATTTACTTATTGTTGTACATTGAGGAAGCTACCCCAAAACAGAGGGTTAGAGGGAGAGAGGGGAGAAGAAAGAAAAGAGGAAAAAACCTCTTTCCTGTGTTTGGTGGAAAATATTCCATTTTCCGAGGAGAAGCATAAATTCCACACAGGCCCAAAGGCCCACAATCTGAGGTGGCACCATGAGCACCAGCTAAGAAAAGCATCGTGAACGCCAAGTGGGTTTTTTTGTTGTTGTTTTTTTGGGTTCGTGGGCCTCTCACTGCCGTGGACTCTCCCGTTGCGGAGCACAGGCTCCGGATGCGCAGGCTCAGCGGCCATGGCTCACGGGCCCAGCCGCTCCGCGGCATGTGGGATCCTCCCGGACCAGGTCACAAACCCGCGTCCCCTGCATCGGCAGGCGGACCCTCAACCACTGCGCCACCAGGGAAGCCCGTGAATGCCAAGTTTTATCTCTTTGGGTCCCATGCTATTGAGTCCCTGGGCTCGTGGGTTACCTTCAGCTCAGCCTCCCAAGTGGAGGACACATCTCTCACCCCCTGGCCCTGCAGTGGCTGGAGGTGAGCCCTAGCTATGCTGACCCTGGCACAGCTAGGCGCCTTCCCAAGGTCCCCCTTGTCCATCTCCCTGTCTTTTCCTGTTGCAGTCAGCCTGGCTCGCTTGGCACATACAGTCTGGATGCAGGACTCCAGGCCCCTGCCCCAGCCTCTGTCCAGGACTCAGCAAATGCCTTGCTTTGCCATCTGTGCCAGCACCCCACACGGTGTGGGGCTGAGCCTCTGACAGCTGCTGCTCCGCCCCTCTGCAGCCCAAGTATGGCCTTGCCTAGCCCTATCCTGGGTACCTGGAGCACAGGGACTCTCCCTCATCTTGGCCCCTGGGTGGCAGAAGGTTCTGGAAGCTCTAACTCCAGGCTTCAGGGGGGAAGTCTCAGGCGGGGCAGGGGTGTCCTCCCAGAGCCCCCTCCTCACCCAGCCTAACCACATGCAGGACTGACTGGAAATTGTTTTCTTCGAGATCACACCAAAATCAGCTAGCTAGTGTTGTTCTCCTTTCTGTTTTTTTTGTTTGCTTTTTGCTCTCCTGCCTTGATTTAAATATTTTTCTTCTCTCTCTCTACTTCTCCTCTCTTTTTCCACCCCTCTCTTCTGTGCGCTTTTCTTTAAAAACTTCAGGCAGGTTAGGAATCACCTGACTTTTACCTTACCACCATCTCCCCGAAACGTTTCCTTCAACCGCAAAGCTCTTAATGACTTCATTGATACCCCCAGGCATTAATGAGTCCAGAAGAAAGTGCTGAGGATGGGAAGTAAAGATATAAACAAGTCCTGTGACAGCCGCCTACTCCGGGCCGCCTGACCCTCTACAGCTCAGCAGTGGAAGGACAGTGGGTGGGTCCAGAGATATTTTTGTGCCTCCTTTGGGAGGACTCTCTTGGATCCAGCCTGTCCACAATATACAGCACCTTATGATGCTTCGAAGGTGCCAGGACGTGTCTGTTTACCTCAGTGCCACTCCCCTGGGAGGCTGCAGAGACCACGGCTTAGACTGTGGGCACTGGAGGCCCATCGGCCAGGAGGCCAGGATTTGAGTTCCAGCTCCAACTCCTCCTAGCTGTCTGGCTTTAGGTGAGACCCTTAACCTCTCGGGACTTCAGTTTCCACATCCGGGAAATGGGAGTAACCATCACCTTTAACTTATGCCCATGAGAAGAGTCATTGGGAACAACCACCGCAAGCCCTGGACTCAGTGCCTGGTTCACGGTAAATGCTCAGTGAACACTCACAGATACTGATTACTCGTATTAATTGTAAGGTCACCAGGGGTGGGTCATACTGGGTCCCCACCCCAAGGAGGAGGAAGAGGGCATCATGGGCTGGCCTGTTTGTGCAAGAGTGGATGATGCAAACTAGAAGGGTGCCAGTGGAGGCGGCTGCCAGCCCCTGGAGGAGGTTGTGTTGTAAACAGACCTGCCACCAGCTGTCGGGACCCGTCCAACTGTTCCAGAAGTGACTGGAGCATCTGCCCCTGGCTGCCTCACTGCGCTCTGCCCCAGGCTCCGACAGCACAGATCAGGACCTATGGCTGGTGGGCTGGCCCCTCAGGATCTGTCTGGGCCCCTGTGAACTCCCTCAGTCCCTATCTCACACATAAGCTCTTCCATCCTGGGCAGGGGGCTTGGCCTCTGCCCCGACTCAGGTCTTCATCACTTACCTAAGGGTCACTGCCTCCCTGCCTCTTCATTCCGGGCCATCCCCCTGGCTTCCTGGGGAGCTGCCTGAAGTCAGATTCCACCCACGCCTCCTCTGCTCAAAAATGATCAGAAAATGTTCCATCTTCCTGCTTCACCTGGTGGGACCCGCATCTCCCATCCCCACCCCCCGCTTCCCCTCCCAGCATCACCCCCGCTTCTCACCTCCTGACCCTTTGCTATAGCCACACTGCACTTCCCACCATCAGCCCAGACCCACCCCGGCTTGTCTGCCTTTGCGCGAGCCGCCCCTCCACCTGGAGGTCCCTCTCCCACCCACCCTCCACCCGCCTGAAGACATCCACCCATCCTTTCAAAGGCCACCACCTCCTTGAATATGTCCTCATGTTCACACACACACAACGCTTCTCATTCTTTATGTGGTGTCATAGTTTTTGTTTGCAGATCCTATTCCCTCTCCTAAACCCCACGTCATTGCAGGTACAGCCCTTGGCATCCAATGCTGCTATCACCTGCCCCCCCCCCCCGCACAATACTGCACACACATAGATGTTCCATAAATGGCACATGAAATTGACGCCCCCATGCATGAAAATATCTTTCATTCAACCTAAAAGCATTTCTGAAATTCATTTGTCCAACATAGACATTGACCAAGGCCTATGGAACCAACAATAGCATCATTGATAACTCCTTTTGCATTTCCATTTTTAGAAGTGCACAGCAGAGTGATATTCTGAGCCAGAAACCTCCAGAAGATCCGACAAGTACGTGCAAACAGCCGATTCTTGTCCCCCAAATCCAAAATGAAAATCACCAGCTTGCTTTGTAACTCGAGAGAATAAGAGAAAGAGGGAGACGCAAGAACATACTTTGACTTTAAGAGGTTACAGATAGGCACCGCAGCGGTAAGCCCCAGCCAGACAAGCAATCTTGCTGTATAAGAAAATTGAAAGCATGCATTACCTGTTAGGCTCTGAAACAAGGGTACAATTCAGGGGTAATAAAAAAGATTTTCTTGAGAGTGTCTTAATTCAGAACATGCTCCCTGAGTTTGCCTTCTGCCCTGGCCCTGGGCTCCTGGCTGCTGTGCCAGGCAGTTCTGAAACACTCTCCTTTGAACCAGGGAGTTTATTTTGGGCCCACCGCATGACCAATGATGGCGAGCCAAGCTATAAGATGTTATGAATCTCAGATTTCCTGTTTAAAGATTGCACTGGGGAAGCCGCGATCCTGGTTCCTCCAGGGCGCGTCAATAACGGACTTCACTTCGGAGAGCATCTCGGAGCTTTGGCCCTCCCGTGATGTCATCACTTGTGATCCCTGACATGGAGGCCATATATGGATATGTTTCTGGAACTCCCCAGGAGGGAGCGAGAGAGGAGAGAGATGCAGAGGGTAAGAGACACGGAGCTGGGAGATAAAGACACAAGAGCAAGGAAGGAAGTGTAGGAGCGATGAGAAGGAAGAGAATGGGGAGAAAAGAAGAAAAATGGGAAGAGAGGATGGAGAGAAGAGAAGTAAAAGGAAGGAGAGGAGACAGGGAGGCTGGGAAAGAGGAGAGGAAGGAGGGAGATGGAGAGCAGGCAGGAAGGCAGGGAGGAGGATGGGCTGAATGAGAGGGAAGGGAAGGTGAGAGCGTTCAGTGTCAGGGCCTTTGCAGAAATCACTGCGCGCGCAGCAGGTGGCCCAGCCTGATATTTGGAGGTACCAGGATCCAGCTGCTGGAGGCCATGGGGTGAGGCTGGAGCTACAAAGGGCAAATAAGCATGTGAGCAAGCCTTGGGCAGAGGCACACAGCAGAAGGGAGCCCTTCCTCCAGGGCCAGGGAAGAATACCCCGTTTCTGGAATCAATGGAGTGCCACAAAATGTCAGCCTCGGGTGGTAAAAAACAACACACATAGAGGCACACGCACTGGGTAAAAAACAACACACATAGAGGCACACGCACTGGTGCCAGGCCCCCATATGCCTGCATCTGTCTTCAGCTCTCAGGTGTCAGAGTCAGGGGGCTGGAAGTGTCACTAGGTCTATTCCTCTAAGTGGAAAATAATTTCAATTTCAAAGACCCCTTCGCCCTTTCCAGAGAGTGGATTTATGACCCCCTGGCGTGGCTCACTTTGCGTAGTTCATCTGGAAATAAATCTCAGTGAGTTCAGGGTGCCCGGTAGTCGGCTCAGTGTTCTGAGGGCTCACCCGGGGCTGAGGACGGGGGGACATGATTAGTCTCAGGCTGTCTCCCAGCCACTTACATCACTCCCGCTGGGACAGTCCCCCCAGGCCACCGTGGCTGGCGACCCTTCAAGGACAGCTCATACTCAGCCCCTCCCAGACTGTGTGCCATGGTGGCGGGGTGCCAGAGAAGGTGGCGGCTGTCTAGGGCTCTTTAACGTCTGGGAATTTTTCTCAGTAGGAAGGGGTTCTAGTGGACTCCATGGAATGCATCCCTGGGGTTCTGCTCCTTCCTTGGCATCCCTGCCAGACATGGGGCAGAGATTCCTCTCCTGTCGATGTGTCACAGACCTCAGATTTGGCCTGGGAGGGCTGGGCCATGGTCAGACACAGAGCCCCTTCTCAGGTGACCCTCTGCCTTGCCTCTCCCTGCCAGTCCAGACCAACCACTTATAGTCAAGAAACCTGGGGAAACTCAGTCTCCAAATCCTGTCGCCTGGGCCTGCACTCATCTTTTGAAAATTCAGAGCCCAAACGGTAGGTGAAGGATCACGGGGAACAGAAAGTGCATTGGGGGTGGACAGCAGGGGGAGGGGACTGGCCAGATGCACTTTGACTTGTATATGATAATGTCTTCTGGCTGTACTCACACAACCTTTCCAGCAAGTGCTCCTGTCACCCCATTTCACTGATGAGAAAACTGAGGCTCGGAGAGGCTGGGGAGTTTGTCCATAATCCCAGAATCTATAAGTGACGGTTTAGCAGTTTGAACCACATCTGCCTGATGCAAAAGCCAGTGCTTTTAGTCAAGGCAGGTCTATCCCCCAGGTAATGGGAATCCAAATGTTGGGGCAGAACAAGGAGCCCTGCAAGGCTACGACTCTAAATTGGTGAATACTTGCTGTTCCCCTGGTCCTTCACTCATCCCACTTGGGAGGCTTCATGCTGCAGATAAAGGTCCACAGACCCTGAGATAAACACCGGTTGGCCTGTCTGTTGACATCACAGGTCACTCAACTCCAAAATGAACAGGTTGGGCTAACCTGGTGATTCCCCACCTTAGCTGTATGTTAGAATCCTATTAAACCTAGCCACGCCTGCCTCTACCCCAGAGATTCTGATTTCATTCATCCGAGGCAAGGCCTGAACAGCACCAATCTTTAAAAACTTTTCATTAAATAATAATATACCCACAGAAAAGCACACCTATCATAAGCATACAGGTCAATCGACTCCCAGACACCCCAGCATCTATGTCAAAGAGAGAATATTACCAGCACCCCAGAAGACCCCTTTTGCTCCCTGCACCCATCTCAATACCACCACCCACCACCTCCTGCCAAGGGTGACCACTCTCCTAACAGCTAGTGGTTCAAGTTGTTTGAACTTCATGTGAATGGAGTCACGCCTGTGTCTTCCTCCACTGAACTGTGTAGTGTGAAGTCCGTCTATATTTTTTCATGTAGTTATGGACTGTTCCTCCCTGTTGCTGGGGAGCTTGCCATGCTATGAATATATCACAGTTAATTCACTCTACTGCTGATGGACCTTTGGGTGGTACCTAGTTTTCGGCTCTCATGAGCGGCATAGCTGTGAACTTTCTAGACTATCTTTTGGTGAATACCCATACCCTTTTCCGTTGGGTCAACACCTAAAACAGGAATCGCTGGATCAGAAAATCAGCATAGGCTCAGTTTCAGGAACACTACCAGTTTTCCAAAGTCGTTGTACCAACTTACCGTCCCATCTGCCGTGTGCGAGAGTTCCAGTTCCTCCACAGCCTCCCCAACACTGGGCAGTCTCCACCTTTTCTCTCATTATCCATTCTGATGGGCGATAGTGGTAGCTCACTGCAGTTTTAATTTATGTGTCCCTGATAACAAATTACACAAGCGTCTGAGAAGTCCTGGCCCCAGTGATCTTTGGAGCCTTTGTGCAAGGCCCCAGAGGTGGTCCTGTGGAACAGTCCTCCAGGGAAGGTTTTTATGGGGACAGAAAGGGCTAAATGGGGCAGAGATGCAGAGGCAGAAACCAAAAAACTGGTCAACCTGCAGGGCAGCAGAAAGAAGGCTGGGCTGCCAAGAGAAAGCCCCCAGGGCTCACGCACGACACCAGGAGGGTTCTACTCTCCCGATCCTACACAGAGCCTCCCCTCCCTCCCTCTCTATCTCCTTACCCTGCTTCATTTTTCTCCATAGCACTTATCACCCCCTCCCTTAACTATTATATATTTATTTGTCACTTGTTTATTGCCTGTCTGTGCCATCTGGAATAGTCTTTCTGTTCACTGCTGAGTATCAGTACCTACAACCGTTCCTGGCACATAGTAGGTGCTCATTAAATGGCTGTTGCTATATGTGCTGACACGCAAGCCACACAGCTCCTGGATCTAAACTGGGAAGGGCTGTGGCACGTCCACCAGACTCATCCTGGTTCTTGGCGGCACATAATCTCACACATAGACGCACACAGACACACACACACACACAGACACACACACACACAGACACACACACACACACACACCAGACCTCTCCCTTTCAGGCTTCCCTCCATGTTTATTTTAATCTGAATTCAATGAGTAAAGTTTTGGGGAGGGAGGCAGTTCATAGAGCCCCAAACCTAGTAGGCACCAGAGAGGGAGCCAAGCCCAGCATGTTTTCCATATGACAGCGATACCTCTTTCAGGAAGGAGAGAAAGAGAGAGGGGGGAGAGGAAGAGCCAGAGAAGGAGAAAAAGGGGGCAGGAGCTGGGATGTGGTTCAGTGCCGAGTCCTGGGACAGTTCTGACCCAGTGATGGAATATCACCTGCTAAAATAAGCACCCCTGCAGCCTTGGCGTCCTGGCCCCCAGCCCTGGCTGCCTCTTAATATCAGTTTATTTTGGTTTCAAGAGATGAAGAGGGACAGGAAAGAGTCAGATCCACACCCTGGGCAGAGTTCTGGGAGGGAGAGCACAGAGGGCAGCCTGCAGGGGTGGGGAGGGCAGACGAAGGCCCCAAGTCCTGGCAGGGAGGGAGGTGCATCGCGGAAAGGAAGGAGGGGGCGAGGAGAAGGCAGAGAGAAGTCCCCCACCCCTCTTCCTTTCTTTACAATGAACGCTGTACCCTCTGGGGTGCGGCCAACTGATGGTATATTTCCTCTGGAGCAGTCTGGACCCCCATCAAGCTCCCAGCTCTGGGGGCCAAGGAGAACTCCTGGGAGAGAAGACAGTCTGCCCATTCATAGAAAGCAGAGGGAGGGTGTAACCCCGCCCCTCAGATAGGAGAGAAGGGCAGGTCAGCCTCACACCCCATCGACACCCTAGACGTGCAGGTGACACCCCAAGGATGAGGGGGCCCCTGAGGACTGGCGAAGGGCAGCCTGACCCCGGCCCTGCTCCCTCCAGCAGCCCCCATGCATGTCAAGGGAGGAACAATGGCGTCACAGTTAGCGGATTTGAGGCACAGATCCATTGTGGGACACGAGCTCTTTGCAGCCGGCTGGGGCCTTCCTGAGCCATGACCATCCACGACTGACCCTTCAGACGAGAGCGGCCAGGACAGAGCAGCAGGACAGAAAGGAATGGCAGAGCCACGGCCGCAGCCAGCCTCACAGTTCCCTGCTCTATACCTCATCCCCCGTCATGCAGATCACCCGCCATCCTCGGCTGGAAGCGCCGAGTTATCCCTGCCCAGAGACGCAGAGTAAGGCCGTCTACCTCGTCTCCTGGGCTTCAGCCCTCGGATGTGGGACATCTGCAGCAGAAGCACTGTAGCCCCAGCACCAACTGTCTGTAAGCTCTTTCTCCGAGGAGTGTCTTGCCCTTGGAGGAGGTCCCAGTAGGGGGTGGTCCTGGGCCTGGTGGGGACACGCGTGGTCAGCCCTGTGCAGACAACATCTTCCTTTTGCGGAGACACCACCCACATGCAATCCCAGTTAGCACCGCCCTGTCCTGTTTCCAGCACGGGCATTGGTGTCGGCTAATCCCAGCCCAACCCTCGCTTGCTGTGGGACCTGGCTACAGCCCTGCACCCCTCTGAATCTCAGTTTCATCATCTGAGAATAGGAGAATGATGAGTCTTCTCTCCCATGGCTGTTTAGGGGTTAAATGAGGTCCCAGGGCTCAAACAGCCCACCCAGGGCCCAGCACTCAGGAGACGCTCATCCATGGTACTTCTTCCTTCCCACCTGCCACCTGCAGGGGGAAGGTGTGTGCAGGAGGGGAGCGCATCTCCCATGGGTCAGGCAGGCTCAGGTGACCAGTGAGTGGGCCTTGGACTGAGCCATCCTGGAGGCTGCTGACCCTGTGGGCCAACCTGGGTCACCATGCCTAAGTCACTGTTGGGAACTCGAGTGAGCTCTGTTACCTGCTGGGAACAGATTATCCATGAACATAAACATGTTTCAAGCAGGTCTGGGAACTCTCTATTGCCCTTTGGCAAGAGGGAAAGGCATCTCATCTCCCAACCAAGACTAGCATGGAGCAGGCCCTCCCTCCTGCCCCGGGATGGGCCAGGCTGTGTCAGACGCTGCATTTCCTGCTGGATCCAGCAGCTCCTTGCCGGCCCAGCGCCATCCCTCCATAACTGTAGTGGAGCAGTGAGGGCAGGAGCCTTTCGTCTTCAGCCCTGGCCAGCCGCTCTGGAGGCAGAGCTTGCGGGGAGCAAAGTGACAACTCCAGAAATGCAGCTCTCACCCGTCTGGCATCTCTGCAGGGCAGCCAGCTGAAAGGCAGCTGACTGCTTCACCTTGGCCTTACTCCTCGGGGAATCCAAAGTGGCCACGTGACACTGCAGAGACGTCAGCCAGATCTGGCGCTCCTGGGCTTGCTGCAACAAGGAGGGCCTGTGTTCTGGGTGGGAGGCAGCGCTGAGGAAGAGGCAGGCAGTGGACCAGGCGCCCCGACATCCTGGGGGTGGGAAGGGATGCAGATGCCCCCGTTTAGCAGCCCCTGCAGGGGTCCAGGCACCTGCATGGCCGTCCGGGAGGTAAGTGTTATCATCCTGATGGAGGAACCAAGGCCCTCCTGGGACTTGCCTGTACTTGGTGATGGTGACACCTCTGTCCACATAGCCTCGGTCCCACAGAGAACTGAAAGATCAGAAGATGAAGAAATGTCAGAACCAGAAGGTCCTGGGGCTCGTCTGCTCCATTGTCCTTCTTCTGAGAAAAGGGAATTTGAGGCTGGAGGGTGAGAGGGGCTCACCAAGGCAGAAGCTGCAGCTTCCAGAAATCCATTCTGCTCTCCGCAGCTCCCTCCCAAGCTTACGGTGTGATCATAGTGGTTGATAATCACATCATGCCCTGGACACTAAAACCCCAGTTGCTGGGCGAATTGGCAGGAATCCCACCATGTCAGAGGGGGATGGGCCCAGAAAGTAGGCCAGACATCCTCATGGGCACATTTACGATGCCTGTTACCCCCTGGAGACTCCCAGAGATGCTTCGAGGCAGGGAGGTTGTGGTTTGCAATAGACCACAAGCCCCAGTGACCAGCTGGAGGCTTAAGCACAGGCAATTTGAGTGTCAATGTCATCGTGCTTCCTTGTTCCCACTCCAGGGGGTCAGGCAGGGGCCACTCCCAGCACAGAATTGCTTGTAAGTTGACTGCGCCAGATCTCCCTTGCAGAGCCAAGTGGCTAAGAACCAAGACTCGAGTCATCTACCAGCTCCACTACTTGTTAGCTGTGTGACCTTGGACAACTTACTTAACCTCTCTGAGCTTTGGCTTTCTGATCTATAAAGTGGGGAAAAAATGATAGTACCTATGCCTCATAGGAAGGTTGCAAGGATTAAATTTTATATATAGTAGTCACCCCCACCTTACCCTCGGTTTCACTTTCCATGGTTTCAGTTACCCTCGGTCAACCGCAGTCTGAAAATATTAAATGGAAAATTCCAGAAATAAACAATTCATACGTTTTAAATTGCAAGCGGTTCTGAGTAGCATGACAAAATCTCACACCATCCTGCTCCATCCTGCCTGGGACACGAATCATCCCTTTGTCCAGCGTATCCCGGCATTAGTCACTTAGTGGCCCTCTCAGTTATCAGATCGACCGTTGCGGTACCACAGTGCTTGTGCTCAAGTAACCATTTCACTTAATAATGGGTCTAAAGCGCAAGAGCACTGATGCTGAGAATTCGGATGTGCCGAAGGGAAGCCGTGAAGTGCTTCTTTTAAGTGAAAAGGTGGGAGCTCACAAATTAATAAGAAAAGGAAAAAATCGTATGCTGAGGTTGATAAGATCTAGGGTGAGAATAAATCTTCTATCTGTGAAATTGTGAAGAAGGAAAGAAATTTGTGCCAGTTTTGCTGTTGAACTTTAAACTGCAAAAGCTACAGGCACAGCGTGTGATGAGCACTTAGTTAAGATGGAAAAGGCATTGAATTTGTACAATAGGTATTTTGAGAGAGAAAGAGATCACACTCACATATCTTTTATAATTGTTCAGTTTTATTATTAGTTATTGTTGGGAATCTCTTACTGTTCCTAATTTATAAATTAAACTTTATGATAGGTATGTATGTATAGGAAAAAACAGTATATATAGGCTTTGGTGCTATCCATCATTTCAGGCATCCCCTGAGGGCCTTGGAACGTATCCTCCATGGATAAGGGAGAACTACTGTATATATACATTTCTTAGAATAAAAACTGACGTCAATAAATGTTAGATGTTGTTATTAGTTTAAACTTCCTGATAGAGACAGAGGGGATGGTGGTTGGTTGAAAACAGTGGTTCTTAGCTGGGGACAGTTTCCCCCCAGGGGACATTTGACAATTCCTGGAAACATTTTTGGTAGCCACAACAGAGGGAGGTGGGTTTCCTACTAGGTGCTACTGCATCTAGTGGGTAGAGGTCAGGGACGCTGCTAAACACCCTACAGTGCACAGGACAGTTTCCCCAACATAGAATTAATGGTCAAAATGTGCACGGTGAGGTGGTGCAGTGGGAAGAGGGCGTGCGAAGGGAGGAAGAGGTCTTCTAGGAGGGAGAGAGGCTCCCCAAGGATGGCTTTGGATTTCAGGAATAGCTGCCGTCAGGAGGGCCAGGTGTTTGGATTTCAAATACCTGGTGATTGGTATAGGGATGGCTCACTGAAAGGGGCTCATAAACAGCCCTGAAGGTCACCAGCAGAGGGAAATGCAGCCGTAGTTCAAGCAAAACAGAACCAAGAGCTTCAGGGATCACCATGAAGCTTGGGGTTCTCCATTAAGCAGGAAAGGGGGGGACTCAGCCCTGCTAGTGCCGGGCGTCCCCGCTGGTAGCTGGTGCATTCAGACAGACAGACACACAGAACAGACACAGGCGCACACACACACACACACACACACACACGTGCTGTTGATGCTTAGATCACACACACACTACACACACAACTTACCTTCTTTCAGTGAAGAAAAGAGGTGAATTTAATCTACCAGTTGGCAGGGGAGTTAGCAAATGAACTAGTCTTATAAATATATTAAGTAACTGTTGATGTCTCTTGTTTCCTAAAAATAGAGATCTGGGGCTTCCCTGGTGGCGCAGTGGATGAGAGTCCGCCTGCCGATGCAGGGGACACGGGTTCGTGCCCCGGTCCGGGAAGATCCCACATGCCGTGGAGCGGCTGGACCCGTGAGCCATGGCCGCTGAGCCTGCGCGTCCGGAGCCTGTGCTCCGCAACAGTGAGAGACCCGCGTACCGCAAAAAATAAATAAATAAATAAAATATATAGATAGATAGATAGATAGATAGATAGATCTGTCTTTCTTGGCGCATGTGTGTGGTAAGAGGCACCTGGCACCTTGGGAAGAGCTCAGGCCTGGCCTCTAGGGTGCTGGTCTTGGCCCTTCTGGAAAGTTCTGCGTGACCCTATGCAAGTCTTTCCCCTCTCTGGAGTCCTGAGAAAAGAAGGAAGGCACAGCCCTGAGAGCTGTTAAGAACACCTGCTCCTCCAGACTCTGAGCGCCTCTGAAACCAGAGTGAGCAGCTGTAAGTTGGGGTACCCACATCTCTTTGCTCTCTGAGAATAAAAATTCTAATTGTAAGTCAGCTGAATTCAAATCAAGCCTATGTAATTATTTCAAAATCAGAAATTAAAAATGGGACAACAATGGCTTTGGACGAGTCTCTGAATCTTGGGATTCAACCTCCCATTACACATAACTGCAAAGTAACTGTTGGGCAGAATTCAGTCAATACATGTGTTTGCACAGGTCACTCTCTCCCACACCCATGTACACACGGGCTTGTACACGCCCCAGTGAGGCTGACCCTCCAGGAGGCCCTGGGGTGAGCGGACACTGGAATGCGGTGGCCGAGAGCTTGAAAAGCATGGGCACTTGTGGTCAGCCTCGCGCTGTCCTGAGGGGCGGATGTGGCAGTCACCATTTCACAGATGAGGAGATGGAGGCTTTAAGATACATTTCCAAGTTCACTTGGTCAACACAGGGGCTGGATTTTAAATTCTCTCTGTCTCTCTCTGTTCTTTCCCTTCCTCTCTTACTTCCCAATTTTCCTGGTGCCACTGAAGCCAGCCAGCATCGCCTCCAAACTGCACTGTCATCGCTCCTGGCCTGGCCGCCGAGAAGCGTGTGATCTGGGTGCACACCGGTGCTGCCAGCAGTCAGGGCTGTGCTGTGGGGGATGACTGCCAGCCCCTGGGCTCCTCTTCTTGTTGATGCAGGGCCTATGGGTGGCCCCAGATGGCCAGCTGGCCCCTCAGTCTTATCCTTCTCTCCAGGCCTCTAGGTCTCTATTTAGCCTGACCAAACGGGATCAGGTGTCTGCTGTGCCACATGTCCTGGGATAAGGACCATTGGGGCCTGAAGATAATCTCCAGGCTGCGGTGCCCAGTGGCCTCTGGTTTCTGACCCACGCAGTCTGGTGCCCGTTGGGGTGAGGGCTGCTGCGTCCCCAGAGGGCACGTGGATGCTGAGAGAATCAAAACAGGCTGCATCTGACGTGTGCTGCCCAGGCGGTCTTGGTGGGATCTCCGAGGCCTCTGCGGTCATCCCCCCAGAGATCATCCCCGCCTTCTGCAGCCTCGTTCCCTCAGTGCCCCCAACCTTGCTCCATCCGTCTGCACGTGGCTGCACTGGACCCTCTTGGAGCGGCAATGCCCTTTCCCTCCACCCTTTGGGCAGGTTCTGCACAGTGACTGCTGCAGGATTAGAGTAGATGCGGCTTGGGTGGTCTGCTGAATGTCCCCTCTCCCTCTGCTGGACGGCTTACTCAGCCTTCTTGGGGCCCCAGGTTCTCCCCTGTAAGTCAGGAGCCATAACTAGCACCTTCCTCCTGGGGCCGATACAGGGTTTCAACGAGAAGGTCTAGGGCAGTGGCTGCTTGAGGCTCGATAACTGTAACTATCACTTTTTATCCTCGAGGCACAGATGAAATGCCACGAGCCCTACTAAGAGCCAGAAGCAGTGTCGGCTGCTGGGATGTAGAAACCCTACATCCCAGCCCCAGGGAGGCACAGCCTGGGGGGCAGGGAGCAGGGGCCAGGAAGAGGGGGAGGGGAGGGAAGGGGAGGGGGAGGGGAGGGGTTAGTGCGTGGGGCGGGGCGTGTGGGGCCGGGAGACCTTCCAACAAAGGAGCAACAGGCCACCCTGAGTCTCAGCAGGTGAAGGTTGTCTCGGTGCCTAGGTGGGCGCAGGGCATCGCAGGCAGAGGGCACAGCATAAGCCAAGGTCCGTGGCCTTGGAGCCCGCAGCCAGCTGGGCAACCACAGGAGGTGGGCCTGGCCAGAGTGCAGCGTGTGGGGAAGCGCAGCCGTGGGCTGCAGGAGTCGGCAGACGCTGGACCAGGAGAGCTCTGCAGGCCACACTGAGGGCCTGGCCTGTGGGGGAGATGATGGAGAGGTGCTCTGGTTTCCTTCGGGGCTACCAAAGACAGCCCTTTACTCCTCTCGCGGATCAGTCCAAGGTCAGCGTTCCAGGTGGGTGGGTAGCTGGCTTCTCAGTCGGTGACCCAAATTCTCACGTTGCACTGACATTCCTTAAGGCCTGGCATCATCTGTATGTTTGAGGCAGGGTTGCCTCTGGCTCCAGAATTCTGGAGGCTGGGAAGACCAAGATCAATGTGCTGACAGACCCTGGCTTGTAGGTAGCCGGCTGTCTGTTCGTTGTATCCTCACATGGCAAAGAGCAGCCTGGGGAGGGTCCTTTCATTTCTACAGCCTGGTGCAAGGTACACGGGTGGGGGGAGGGATGGAGGGAGGGAGGGAGGGAGAGAGACAGAGGGAGAGAGGGTCTTTTCTGGGAGATACTCGGATATAAGTTTGGGGTGGATGTGACTCCCACCTCATTCTGGGCCTTCAGAGGAAGGGGAGAAGCTCCGCACAGAGAGAGAAGATTGCGGCCCCAGGAAGGAGGCAGTGGGGGAGGGCGATGTGGAGGACCAGCCCTGCACCCAGGGGCAGTGGCGGAGGGGGGAGGGGTAGCACCCTCCCACCTGCCTGAATTTCCCAGGAAGGTCAGTCAGGCTCCTGAAGGGTGGGTGCTGTAGACAGTGAGCCTACAGGGGGAGGGGTCCAGTCTGGGTGGAGATGGCCAGCCTGGAGCAGGGGCCTTGTGGGGCAGGAGAACAGAAGCCCTGGAACTGGTAGAAGTCTTGGGAGAGGTTTTGGATTCAAAGGGCCAGAGACCCTAATGAGCTTGGAGCCAGTTGGAGCCATGCTTTGAGGGGTGAAAGGCCCCTGCGGACATCTGGCCACATCTGCTTGGCCTGCACCCGGAGCCTCTTCCTGGAGGACTGGGGGCCTATGTGTAGCATCTGTGACTCTGCCCCATCCCCGCCCAGCCTTCTGGGAAAGTCCTCTGTAGTCTCGTCAAGGGGACAGAGCCTAAGGGGGATTAAAAAGCCCTGGTTTCCTTCTCCACACTGTGCTGGCTGCCCCTTTGCTGTCAGATCCCTGCTCTGCCCTTCTGTGCCCCGCAGGCTGACCAGAGCATCACCAAGGTCCCTGCCCTCTGGCTTTTGACTGGGTCCAGCCAATGGGAAGCCAGGTGGGCGGGACAAGAGAGCCGTCGGGGGTGTTCATTTCTCCAGCTCCCCCTCTGCTTTGGGCCTGGGTTCCCAGGGGCTCCATCCTCCATGGCTGCAGCTCTTCAGGCGGCTTCTCACCAGGCTCCAGAGCATCATTTCCTCCCTGGGATGGTAACAGCTTCCCATGGCTCCTGGATCAGGTGCCTCAGTCTGCCTTAATGCCCTTGACCCTGCCCACCCCTCTGTCCCCTCATCAACTTCATCAACTCTTCATTTAACCTTTTGCATGTGCCTGCTGTGTCTTGTATTAGATAAAATATAAGATATCCAGTTAAACTTGACTTTCAGACACAATAAATTGTCCTTCAGTCTAAGTATGTCCCCCAAATTGTGTGGGGTATACTTATGCTAAACAATTCCTTGCTGTTTATCTGAAATTCAAATTTAACTGGGTGTCCTGTATTTTTCTTTCTAAACCTGGCGATTCCACCTGCAGGGTCCCTGACTGATACACTAACACATCCCTCAGGTCATGGGCATTTCCAGCCACCCCTGACTAGAGGAATAGGTGGGTTTCAAGCTCTTATACTCTGCCCTGCCGAGACGGAGCTACATACAGGCTGCTTCTTTCTCCTATTGGGGCAGTCGGAGGCTTCCCTGGGGGCAGGAACATAGTCTAAAGATGAGGAGACTGGCCCAGACATCTCTGCAGTTGTGTGGCATCATCCCCTAAAATGCCCCCAGGGCCATGGGCAGAAACGGCCCCAGTCCCTGTTCCCATGAGCAGGTCCTGGCCATCAGCAGAGATGTGGCCGAATTCTCAGCCTCAGCTTTGAGCTCACAGCAGAACCCCGAGGGGGGTGGCATCCAGGACAAGGACGTTTGGAGAGAGAGGGCAGGGTGTCAGATGGACTTGGAGTCTTAGACTCGCCCCTCTGCCACCAGCAGGAGAAGACGCGCTGCCTTTTCAGGGCTCCTGTGATTACATCAGACCCACCTGGCGATCTCCCACTTCTCAGTCCACTGATGCAGAACCTTAATTACACCTGCACAGGTGATGTAATCACGAGTGTGATGGCTCGTCGTATTCACAGTCCCGGGGCCTGGGGAACCCCGGAGCCAGGTTAGAACTTGGTTCACCTCTGTCCCCTTCCTCCTGGCCTTCCGAACTCCACAGCGCCCGGGTCCTCCTTCCTCACTGCGGCTCCTGCTTGGTCTCCTTCGCCCCGTTCACCCACCAGCACCAGCATTTTTAGGAACATCGGGATGCCCAAAGCATCTAGGGAGCTGGCAGAAGCCACCCCAGCTGAGGATCCAGCCCCTACTCGGCGAAGCTTGTGGCCTGGGGTTTGGGGGCCTTGCCTCCAAGCTCAGTGGTGGAGTGACCTCCCAGGGTCAGGTAATACCCCAGGAGAGTTTGGGAAGTGCTGAGACTCCACGGTGAGGGGTCCACGGTGAGGGGGCAGCTCTGGCAGCTGGGGGTGCACGTGGGGTGGGTGACCCAGACAGAACTGGCTCTTTTTCCAGCTTGGCTACAGAGCTTCAAGAGAGGGTCTGGCCTTAACCAGAAATGGCTGTGGACCCGAAAATGGCACAAATGCTGGACTAACATCAGGCAGGGTAATAGCGATAATATCAGCTTTTTTGTGTCGGGGGGCACTTACTACGTGCCAGCTGCTAAGTGTATGTGTATATCAGCTAATTTAATCCCCACGGCTACGTATGAGGTAGGTACTATGTTAACCCCCATTTCCCAGAGGAAGAAACTGAGGCTCAGCCAGGTCAGGAGACTTGCCAAGACCGCACAGCTCATGACTAGAGCAGAGCTGCTGAGGGTTGTCACATCTGCCTTCACTGCCGTGCCGAAATGTGACATAAATCTGTGCTCAACATTAACAACGTGGTTATAATGGCACAAGACTTTCTGCGGGGAAGCAGTTGAACTGGGACTTAACGAGGGACATGATGAGGAAACATATTTGGCTTCAGTGTAAGGAAGGGCAGATGTTCTGGCGGTCAGAGTGGCCCAGAGGTGGACACGGCTACTTTGGGAGGGAATGAGGTCCCTGTTGCTGGATATATGCAAGTGAAGAGGCTGTTTCCATTTTCTGGGGCCCTGGTAACAACAGATACTGTACTGAACATCCTACACATGTCATCTTTAGGTTCTCACTGCTCCATCACATAGGCGCTGCTGTCCCCGATTTACAGATGAGGAAACTGAAGCCCAATGAGATTAAGTGACTCAGTGATGGTTATGTAGAGGGTTGGTGGGGGAGCCGTGACTCAAACCCAAAGCTGTGTATCTCCAAAGCTGTGCTTGTACCCATACAACTATCGAACGCCTGCTGTGTGTCTGGTACTATCCTTCTAGACGCTAAGACCCAGCAGGGACAATTTAGTCCCAATCCTTGCCCTGATGGAGATCAGATTCCAGTAGGGAGAGAGACAGCCCAGAGTAATGAGACCAAAATAGACCTCAAAGAGAATGAGGCGAGACCAAAGGTAAGCAGGAGTCAGGGGGGTTCAAGATGGTCAGGGGAGGCCACTCTGAGTGGTGCATCTGAGCTGAGATCGGAAAGGAAAGAAGAAAAAGTATTATGAAGAACTGGGAGAACGGTGCTCTGGGCAGAGGCAACCACGGGTGCAAAGGCTCTGAGTGGGGCAGGAGAAGAACAATGTGGGAAGCATGGCCAAGCTGGGGGCCAGATCCCTGGGGGCCTGGTCGTCCAGGGTTTAAGCTTCATTTGTAGTTATTAGAGGGTTTTTAAGCAGTGGTGTGCTGCAGCCCACTCATGCCCGCACATGAGAACCACCTGTTGAATCTTCAGGATTTTTGCTGTTGTTAAACTATTAGTAGCTTGAAATCAGCCATGGTGGGAGTATTTACACCATGGGAGTGGGCAGCAGGTGGGTAAACATTTATCTGCCTCACACTGGTTTTAGACAGGGAAGTGGGGAGAGTGGATCTGCGCCTGAAGGAGCGCCCTCTGGCTGCAGGGGGAAGAATGGCCTGCAGGGGACAGAGAAGCAGGGATGCCCTGCAGGGAATGTCATTGCAGGGATGCCCCGCAGGGAAGGCCATTGCCTTGGTCCATGTTGGAGAGATGGGGGTTTGGACCAGGATGGGCCAGTGGATGGATCTGAGTGATTTTGAAGGCAGAACCAGTGGGCCTTGCTGAGATGACCTCATTACTGAAGCTCAGAGCAGGGAGGTGACCTGCCCAACGTTACACGTCTGGAATATGGCAGAGGTATGATTGAGCCCAGGCCTACCAGGCCCCTAAACCCTTTCTGTTCCCTATACTTCAGTGTTTCCCTAAGTTGCCATGAAGATTCTTCCTGGGAAGCTCATGGTCTAGGATGAAGAGGAAATAATTAATTATGTCCCTGGCTGCCTGTGGTCAGAGCACCCCTTTCCCACACCTCTTCCCAGGAGGGTGGGTCCTCTGAGCTGCGGTTGGGGGTGGGGCGTGGAAGAAGCCAAGATGTCACCATCATAGACACTGGGAGGCCCAGCTGTCACTGGTGGACACTGGGGCCATGGCGTCTGTCCTCCCTCCCAGGAGGGCCCCAGGAGGGCTGCCCCGGAGATGGTCTTGGAGGGTCCTACGACCTGCTTGGGAGATTCCCAGCTCTGGGATGCGGGACCTCCCCTGGGGCAGGGCAAGGACCAGGGCTGGAACCAGTCTAGGACCTCAGAGGAGGAGCTGCCACAGCACGGCTTCCCGGGGGGCCGGGGCTGCTCTGGTTTTTGCTGGGGTGGGAGGGAGGGGATAGGGATAGATCTGAGAGTCTAGCTCAGTGGGAGCGGGGGATCTAAGCAGCGCCCGGTCTTAGCGAGATGCTGGCAGAATCACTAGGCCCCGCTTGTCTGCCTGCACCTGCCCCCCGCCCCCTCGCCCCCCACAGGCTTCATACACTCCCAGTCCCTTCCCTGAAGCCGCCTTTGGCACCAATCCCAGCAACAGGGCTCATCTGCTCCAGCCCCTCCCTGTGTCAAAACTCACTCTCAGAAAAGGGTCCTGTACTGGGGGATCACTGTCACTGTGACCTTCTGCAAGAAGCGAGAAGGGAGGAACAGAAAACAAAACTAATCAAATACCTACCAGGTGTCAGGCAGAGCTGCTTGCTTTCCTCAAAGAGTTAAAATTACAGGAAGGTTTCCCCTCATACTCAGCCCCTAAAATAAGGCTGTAAAAAGTTTACTCTTATCCTTCTAGACTTTCTTCTTTGTACACACACACACAGGCTATTTTTTTAAAAACTGAGATAATGTTACTGTTCTATGTGGATTATTTCATTTAATCCTAGGTTGTTATGATCTCTACTTTGCATTTCAGGAAACTGACGCTCAGAGAGGTTATGTACTTCTTCTAAGGTCACACAGCTGGTAGAACTGCCTGGCCCCACAGCCTCACTCTCTGCATCTTGGGCATCACCTATGGGTGCAGAAGGCCAGCCTTGTTCCTGTTGGGGGGCATTTGGGGCTGCAGAGCAGGTGGGGCTGGAATTCTGGGCAGAGGCCTGATCCGGCCTTCCCTTCTGCTGTGCTGTGAGACTCAAGCCCTGGGGTCAAATTCCAGCCCCACTGAGTCCTTGTTAATGCTTTTTAAAAGGGGATTCTATTGCCATTTAATTGCGGCTCTGCCCTTGAAGCAGACTCCCAGCTGTCTGTAACAGACAGCTTGGCCTTGGATTTCTCTCTCCCAAAGCCCAGGGGATAGAGGCTGCACTGGGAGGCCTACGACCTGGGCCACTCACCAGCTGTGGAACCTTGGCAGTTCCTGCCTCTCTCGCCTTGATGTCCTCTTTTCAAAGTTCCTTTCAGCCCCAAGGTAAGCCCATGACTCCACCCCTAGTCACTGCAGATTGCTGGAGAGCGGAGGGGGAGGAAGAGGACGAACCAGAGCAGAGAGGAGGGCTCGGGGGCAGCTTAGTGGGTTTGGAAGGGAGTGGGAGTTTAAGAACAGGTTCTGGAATCCCTAGACCTGGGTCCAAGTCCCAGGGCAGGACCTATGCAGTTGTACAAGGCCCAGGCTCAAAAGATTCCCGGGACTTCCCTGGTGGCGCAGTGGTTGAGAGCCCCCAGTCCGGGAAGATCCCACATGCCGTGGAGGGGCTGGGCCCGTGACCATGGCCGCTGAGCCTGCGCGTCCAGAACCTGTGCTCCGCAACGGGAGAGGCCACAACAGTGAGAGGCCCGCGTACCACACACACAGAAAAAGATTCCTTACTTGGTTTTACGTTCTGTCATTGCTATCTTGAAATTCTTAACTTTCTGAGTAAGGAGCCCAGCATTTTCCCGTTACGCTGGGTCCCACAGATTGAACAGCCAGCCCTGCTACCGCGTTATGAGCCGTGTGCCCTTGGCAAGTGATTTCACCTCATCGATCCTGAGTTTTCGTATCTGCAAAACGGAGTGATGCTTACACCCCCTGGGAGGATTGTTCTGAGAATTCAAAGAGAGATGCCTGGTAAAGAGCCAGGCAGCAGTAAGTCCATAACCGGTGTCAAGCCCTGGTAATTGTGGCCATCTTTCTGTAGGGCTTTGTAGGGCCTGACAGGGAGAAATATCTCCGGAGCCGCAGTCTCTCTCCCAGCCTTGTCCACGGGGGCAGGCGGGGGGGCACATTTCAGGCCAAAAATAAAATCCTCGGGCTTCCCTGGTGGCGCAGTGGTTGAGAGTCCGCCTGCCGATGCAGGGGACATGGGTTCGTGCCCCGGTCCGGGAGGATCCCACATGCCGCGGAGCGGCTGGGCCTGTGAGCCATGGCCGCTGAGCCTGCGCGTCCGGAGCCTGTGCTCCGCAACGGGAGAGGCCACAGCAGTGAGAGGCCCGCGTACCGCAAAAAAACACAAAAACAACAACAAAAAATAAAATAAAATAAAATCCTCACTGGGAAGCAAATGGTGCCACCGTGCGCACAGCAACCCCTGCCTGTGGCTATACTGGGTCAAGTGGTTTAGGGCCCTAAGTTCCTGGGAGCTCAGGTGCTGTGGGGTTTGAGCCTGGGGAGAGATGAGGGTCTGGTGAGGCTGCTCCGGCACCTGCTTTCAGCCAGAAGAGGGTCAGTCACGTGACCTTCATAAATGAAGGCCTGACGCCTAGAGGTGCTGATGGAATCTCCCCAAGGGCCGCCTCCTTCACTCTATGTCTTGGCTTGTAGGACCCCCAAGGTGTTGTCCCAGCACCTCAACCTCCCAGATGTTTCCAGAGTCCCGACTTCCTGGATTCATAGCTCAGCAATTTCCCAACGGTGAGACCTGGAGCAAGTTACTCAACCTCTCCAGGCCTCAGTTTCCCCATCTGCGAAACACTAACGGGTTTGACCTCGTGGATGTGTCGTAGTAAATCAACGCCCGCATGAAAAGTGCTTACAAGCATGCAGACAACGTCAGCCGCTGCAACGGCTGGCCTGCCTGCTTCCACTCTGCGCTGAGCCCGGCAGCGGGCTCCGAAATGCCAGTCTGACCACGCCTCTCCTTCAGCCGCTCGTTGCCTTCAGGATGAAGCCCAGACTCCTTGTTCCGGCTCCTCTGAGCCTCCATGTGGTGAGGCCCAGTTCAGGGGCCATTTCCCCTTTTAGAGTCCACAGCCTCAGGATCTGCTCAGGGAAACCTCCGGCCCCCAAGGCAGAGCCTATGATGTGGCTGTCAGTCAAGCCACGGGGCGGGCACATGACCCAGGCTCAGCCAGCTGGGAACCTTCTGTAAGGACTTTGATTATTATTATTATTTTAAATAAATTTATTTTTGGCTGCATTGGGTCTTCGTTGAGGTGCGCGGGCTTCTCATCGCTGTGGCTTCTCTTGTTTCGGAGCACGGGCTCTAGGTATGCAGGCTTCGGTAGTTGTGGTGCACGGGCTTAGTTGCTCCCTGGCTTGTGGAATTTTCCTGGGCCAGGGTTCGAACCTGTGTCCCCTGCATTGGCAGGAGAATTTTTAACCACTGCGCCACCAGGGAAGTCCCAGGACTCTGATTCTTAAGGATGGAGAAGCTTATGGAAAGGGGTTGGGAGGGTTCATTTGGGAGGTTATCCCCCTGAGTTCCTGCTGCCTGGATCTCCAGGGCTGCCCTAGGCCCCGGTCCTCTCTGGGCCTGGGTTTTTAGCCTTTCTTCCGATTCTGTGCAATGTCTCACAGCCTTCCGTTGATGCTCTCTTTGTCCAGAGTAGCCCTGTCAGTTTCTGTTGCAGGCATTCAGAGATCCTGGTGGATACACTCTGGCTCCAGACACATCCCAACTTTGACCTTCACCTTCTGCTTTTAAGTATCTGCCTGCATTTCTCAGTCCATGCATGCTACTTTGTGCCTCTGAACCTTTGTCCCTGCTGTTCCTTCTGCCGGGAATGTCTTTCCCACCTTATTCTCCTCATTGATTCTTATCCCAAGAACCACCTCAGACACTGTCAACTCTGGGGGGACTTCCTCCAATCCTCCTCTATACCACACCCCTGCCTCCAGGCTGGCTCTGGCCCTCTGGGTAGCCCTAGGCCCTGGGCTTCTCTCCCTCAGCAGCAGCATTTCCTCGTCTGAACCCAAGACCAGATGCAGGCCCACCCACCTCCATTTCTCAGTTGGCCACAACAAATGTTTTTTGGGCTCCAGAATCATGGAGGGTCATACAGGCAGCTCCCTGGGGACCTGCTCAGGGATTCCTCCGCCAGCTAGGACCAAATCCATTGCCTGCTGCTGAGGGGTCATGAGGGGAATTGCTGAGGACTGCGAGATTGGGAATCGTCCCAGAATAACAATGAGCCTGACTCCTCCGGGTTGGCCATTGCTCCAGCCCTAGCCTTTGATCCAGAGCCTGTGCCAGCCTTTGTCATAGCCCCAGCCGCTGCCCCAGCTCAAGCCACAGACCTGACCTCACACCCCACCCTCGGCCCCAGCCCTGTCTCTGCCCCTGCATAGGCCCTTCCCCCCACCTCTGCCCTCACTGCAGACCCCCAGCATCCTTCCCAGTGAGACCCACCCAGGCTGCCCTCTGTAGAGGCCCTGCCTCTGATCGAATGGGGCTTTCGGTGGGGAAGGACTGGCCAGTTAATTGGGCGGTGAATAGAGCAGGTATATCAGAGGTAGGTGCCACGCCCAACTCCCCTCAGTGGCACAAGACCTGCAGCTCCAACAGTAGGTGACAGAGCCGAGCCTTAGGCAGGGGCAGGGGCAGGATCAGGTTTAGGTCCTGAAGGTTCCTTCTGTTCCTCACCTCTCCTGCCCTGGGCCAGACTATGTCCTGAGCCGTGGACAGGGCTGAACCCTCCATGGTTGCTGAGTGCCCCAGCTGGGGAAGTGCCCGAGCTATAGCCACCCAAAATCAGGTAAAAGGAGGCAAAAGGGGGAGTCCCAGGACAAGCCAGTAGGATTGGGGAAGCTTGCAAGGTTGGGGTATCAGTAAAGACCACCACAGATGACCATCCTTGAAAGAAAGGCAAAAACAGCCCAAGTCTCCTCTGAGGTCACCAACGCCTCTCCACCCCTTCTCCTTGGGAACTGAACCAGGGCAGCAGGGGTGGGGAGGGCCACAGGACCTCGGGGAATCAGGCCGTCCACTCCACCCACAGGTCGATCCTGCAATGGACACATCATGAGGACAGAAGCCAGCACTGTGATGTCACAGCTCAGCTGCGGCTTTGTGCTCCTGGAGCTGTCGAGTGAGTCAGCTGGGCCCCTTCCTCCTTCCCGTGCTCATGTACCTGTGTCCGATGCTCAGGGCTGGACAGGTTGACTGTGTAGCCCCACCCCTTCTCCCCCTGCTCCTCCCACATGCTGGGGCGGGCCCAGCAGATGGCCAATGAACAGCACGCTTAGGGAGACTGTCTTCTTTTGGCCATAACTAGCGACCAGTCTTAGGTGAGCGGCCCAGGAACTCTTTGCAAGGCTGTGTTGAAACCACCTGTCAACTAGGCCACCTTCCCAGCTTGACCGTGAGCTCATTCAAAGGGTCTATCCTGGTCCCCAGTCTAGCTCTGTAGAAGCTCAGAGTATATGATGTCAGTTAAATGCATAAATGGCTGGAGGGACGGGTGGGTAGAGATAGATGACAAAGGTATCTCCTTCCTATGTGGGCTACTCTCTCACCCGTCCCCAGCTCTGACCCTCGGAGTCTTTCCTGAATGCTCTTGGAAGCTAGCACCTGTTGGAAGCCCCAGGCATCTTGGCACCCATGGGACTTGACGGTGATGGAGCTGTCCCAGTTATGGGGTGACAAAGGCAATAATGCCACTGCAGAATGGCACATTTGGTCCCTCCAGCGCTGGGGGGCACAGCTCAAAGACCTCAGACTTTGAACTTAATGAAAGCCGAGTCCAAATCCAGCCCTGTTGTACATCCTCAAGCTGGTCACAGGGGCCTCTCTGAACCTCTGTTTCCTTTTCTATGAAGTGGGAATGTGAACTGGCTTCTGAGGACCATCAGGAGAATCAGAAGAGAAAGCTGCTGTCTTGACTGTTGCTGTGGCCATCCATCTTCTTCCTGCCTGGCCCACGTGGCCCTCATCCTCCAGTGTAGCCTGAGGTGGTGAGGGGCAATGTTGGCGACCGTGGACACAGGCCAGGAGGCTGGCCTGAGCAATACCGGTGACAAGGACCGGGACCTGCAGGTGCTGTTCCAGGAACTCTGCCAACTCCAGGCAAAGTACGAGCTGTCCCAAGCCCCGCCGTGCCCCCTGCCTCAGCCCCAGGGCCACCTGCGGTGGGCTAAGCAGCTGGGACTGAGCAAAAATGCCTGAGGAGGCCAGGCCAGGAAATGAACGGGGAGGGGACTGAGGCCCGGGGTGGGGGGGGGTAAGTCAGCAGGGGCAGCTGATTGGCGAGTGGTGGGGAGGTGGGGGGCTTGGCTCCCACCCTTTGAACTCAGACCTTGGGCCAGTCCCAGGCCCTGTGCAAGCTTAGTCTCCCTCCACGAAGGCAGGGCTGTGGGTGACCATCCCTACGCCTCTGTCAGCTCGGCCCCTCTAAAATCAGCCTGCAAGGTTGCTGCTGTGTCTCCAAGCAGACATCCTGAATCCTTGCCCCTTGGTGACTCTCAATTTCAGGCTGCCCACGAAAGCCTGAGTTATATGCAAAAGGATGGATTGATATCTGTGAGTGATTTTATGGAGAAAAGTCCCAACCGGTCCATCGGATTCTCATAGGGCTTCCCAACCTCCCCACTGAAAGGTTTAGCACTGTAGCTCACAGGGCCCCACGTGGTATTTGCAGGGGGAAGACAATTTTTTCCTGCATTTTTCAGGACTGTATGGATGAGAAAATCGGGCCTGAGAGGCAGAGTGGCTTGCCCTGGGGAAGTCAGCAGTCACTCAGAGATACCCACCACAGCCTTTCCTGCTCTGCCCTCTGCCCTTGACCACTGACCTTGAAGGCGACCAGGGTGGGCAAGCTATTGGAGACTCATCTTACTTGGTGATGCCCCCTGATGGCTGGGCAGCAGCACGTGGCTGTTGCCCCTCTGGGGGCTGCCGGGGCCCCAACCACAGACTGAGTGCTTATGATGTGCTGGGAGCCCCAGACCCGGTCCCCACCGGCCTATGAGGGAGGGGTCTGGTTACCCCTGTTACGGACGGGCCAGCCAGGCACAGAGAGGCAAAGCCTGTGGCCGGATCACCGGCTACTGGGGGCTCAGACCATCTGCCACCAGCTCCTCCTGCAGGAGGGGCTCCATAGACCCCATGCCACAAAGGCCCGGCCTCGCTGGCCCCCAGGCCCCTTCCTCATGGCCTGACCACAGGCATCTCTTTGACCTCTTTGTGGCTCAGTTTACTCAGCAGTGAAATGGGGGTGGAGAGACTCAAGTCAGCGGCCCATTGATGGGGTCAGTGACCAGCCCAGCCCGGATCCGTGCAGATCCACAGAGGCTGGCCCTTGCCAGGGGTCACAACCTGGAAGTCCCCAAACCGTGTTCTCACGTCTGCTCTCTCGCCGGCACTGAAATGTCTCTACAGACAGAGGAAGCTGAGGAGAGAGGTCATAAGGTTTTTGAAGACTATCTGATCAAGGTCCTTGAGAAAGTCCCCAAGGGTACGTAGCTTCCTCAGCAGGCACCTCCCAGCCTGGGAACCTGGGCGCGTGTGAGCTCGCTGAGCACTGAGCTCCCCTGCAGAGTGGGGATCCACAGGCCGGTGCCACTGTGGTCGAGCCAGCCAGGGCACCAGCCATGTGGCCTGCAGCAAGTTCTCAACGTCTCTCTTCAGTGGGAACAGCAACAGTTCCGTGGGCTGGATCCTTTATGAGCACGTAGCCTGGAGCCCGATGTCTAGCTATAGCACCCAGTAAGTGTCAGCTGTTATTATTACCTCATCTGTCTTTGATTTTGCTCTTAGGAACTAAAATTACACAGGCATCTGAAATGAGTTTTGTGTTCTGTTTTACCATGATTTGCACCAGAATCCACTGTTATCAGTGCTGAAAACTTGATAGGGAAGAGAAGGGGAGACAAACATACATAATTTTATTATCGTCATTGTCTTTACATCACCAATAATAAAAATAACTATTACTGTTTATGAAATATTTACTCTGCGCTAAGCTCTTTAGTAAATCTTTTTTACCCCTCTTGAGGAGCTGCTGAGAACTGTGTTACCCAGGCTCAGTGAGGTTAAGGGACTTGACCAAGGTCTCCCAGACAGGAAGTGGTGGGGCTGGGTCTCAGACTCTGGTCTACCTGATTTCAGAGTCACTGTGCTAAGTGCTCTGGAGCTGCAGGAGCCCCAAGGACTCTGCCCTGGAGGTCAGGGAAGGCTTCCTGGAGGAGGGGGCCATTCATGGGGCTCACATGCGTTCAGCAGAGGGGAACAGCACTGCAGGCAGAAGAACAGCACAGATGCAGGCTGGAGCCAGGCCCTGTGCAGTGGGTTTGGGGTTGAGTTCCAGTGTGCTGGAGCGCCATTATCCGCCAGGGGTCGCTGGGAGATGTGATTGGAAGGTTGAGCAGCACCAAAGAGCCTTGAGCACCAAGCCAAGGGGGGGCGCAGGCCTCCAGGTCAGGCACGGGGTGTGAAGCAGACCCAGCACCCAGCGCTGCTTCTAGAAGCCTCCTAGTTTGGGACCTTCCTAATTCAGCAGTTCAACCCTGTTCAACCCATCCAGAATGAGCAAAGCTGGGGACCCCGTCACACGGGACAGCAACAATCCCTGTCCTCTTCCTGCAGGCTCCCCCAGTCAGCAGCCCCTCCCGGGGTGGCGGTGGGGGGTTCTCCTGCCTCACTGGGCAGCCTTGATCCAGAATGCTTGCTCTCAGCCCCGGTGGCCTTTCAAATGCAGATTCTTCTCTTGAAGAGGTGGGAGGTCAGTGATGGGGCGCTCTCAACTTCGGGGCTCCAGTGGACAGCAGAAGTCCCACCTACATTACTAGTATCACTGCAGGGGCAGGTGAGGGCTGGGCATTCTATGCCCACCCCTCCTGCCATGCACTGTCTCTATAGGCTACAACCAAGGGGAGGAGCCAGAGGAGGTCCCGGTGGAGGCCATGGTGGGGCACTATGGGAAGCTCTTCGCAGTCAGCCAGGACATCCAGAAGCTTGTGGAGGCCTTCTTCAAGATGAGCCAGGCCGTCCACCAAAGCCTGGAGGGAGTCTCTAGAGGGAGGCCATAGGGCTCTTATGCCGGTAACAGCTGCCTGAAGCCCGGCTCATCCTCCTTGGCCCAGAGAACTGGGACGTAGGGACCCCCTTCCCTCTGCACCCCCAGAGAAGGCCTGAGGCAGGGGCGGGCTCCTGAGAGGGTCTGAGTGGGGCGCTCGCTCCAGAGCCTTGTTCTGTACCCCTTTCCCTCCCTTTCTGCCGGGTTTCTCCTGAGGAAGACTCAGCTTATCCTTAAAAGGTATTCTTCGTGGTAGAAAACTCAGGAGTTCTAGATTCAGACAGACTGGGGTTCAAATTCCAACTCAGCCTCTGACTAGCTGCATGGCCCTGGGCGCGTTTAGACCCCCTCTGAGCCTCGTTTCCTCATCTGTGACGTGGGGGCAATTCAACCTAGTTGGTAGGCTGTTGTGAGACACTGAACACAAACTGTCTCAGAGTTAAGTGCCCCAAGAGGCCATCTCCCTCATAGTTGGTTCATCTTCTAATAAATTGAACTTTCACCCCAAGGGATGGGCATTCCATCCGGAAGAAACTGCCCTGGCAAAGGCATGGCATGATGAATTTTTGTGCTGCAGCTGGGGCCTGGGGACACGGAGAAGACAGAGGATGGGGACATGGAGAGGAAAGGGAGGCTGGTGAGTGGGCTGATTCTCGCAAAGGACAGTGGCATGGCATTTGCAGCCAGTCTCTGCCCCCTAGTGGTAGCACTGAAAACCTACACCATTTTGTACGGATTTTTTCCTTCGTGGGCGGGGCACTGTGAGAAGCACTTAACAAGCTTTATCTCATTTAAACCTCACCCCAGCACCCGGAGGCAGGTGCTTCTATTCCTAGAGCTGAGACTAGAGGAGAGGAGTGAGGTAAGCATGCAAGTAGAAGGTTGGATCCCAACTTTATTGAGAATTTTAATACTTTGTTCATCATGGATTTTTTTTTGCATTAACTTTGATTTTTAAAAAACACTGCATTTGGGAATTCCCTGGTGGTCCAGTGGTTAGGACTCTGCGCTTCTACTGCAGGGGCACAGGTTCGATCCCTGGTTGGGGAACTAAGATCCCGCAAGCTGTGCAGTACGGCCCAAACCAAAACCAAACCAAAAAATTGCATTCAAATATTATTTATATTAATTCTGAGTTAAATATTGCACCTTAGTCCCAGGCATGCCATTTTTCTCATTTTCAAAGTAAGAAAACTAGGCCTCAGAAAAGTGTGGACACATGTATATCCTGTGTCCTCCAAACACGTCTCCGCGGGGCCTGGCGTGGGAGTGCACCCAGCACATCCTGTGCCCCGCAGGCCTGGGCCGCAGAGGCTATCACAGCCTTGCCCCCTGGTGTCCTCCCAGCCATTCCTGCAGCCGGAAGGGCCCAGACAGGTGGTTCTGCTTATGGTGAGAAAAACGGGCTTATGGTGAGAAAAACGGGCTCCAGGAGCTGAGCTGGGATTCGAACCCTAGTCATCCTACACGTCCATTTTCCTGCATCTCCTGGTGCCTTAAAGGGCCCTGACCACCCAGAACTTTCCCCTCCTCCACCCCCATCATCACTCAGACCCCTGAGCCGTGAGCTCCTCGGGACCAGGCCCAGGGCAGGTGCCCCGGGAGGTCAGCTGCACCGAATTGACCAGCCACCCTACCACAGAGCCTCAAGATCCGGCTCTTCCAGCTGCAGAAGAAGTGTCACCGCAAGCAGGAGCAGTGGCGGCAGCTGGAACACGGTGTCACCTACCAGAAAGACACAGGCAGCTGTGATGTGAGTCCAGTCCACTGGCTGGGGTGGGGGGCGGGCAGCACAGGGGCCGGGGGCTGCTGTCTCCTGGATAATGATTGGCCCCCAACACACACACACACGCACACACATGCGCACGCACACGCACACCACTTACCCACTTACCTCTCCCTGGTGACTGTTAGCTTTCAAAGGGCTTCTCTAAGACGAGCCAGATGTCATGTGACAGGTGGGAGAACTGAAGCCACAGATAGTTAAGGACCAGCTGGGATGCCCCCATACAGTCCCAGGGCCTAGCATCTGCACTCCTAAATATTGGTTGATTCTTACTCATATCTATTCACAGACGAGAAGAACGAAGCTTGGAAAGAGGAAGTCAGGGCTAAAGTCCAGGGCCAGGATTTCTGGGTTTAATCCCTTGAGCTACTCCTTCCTGGCCTGGAGAATGTGGACTAGTTATTCTCCGGACCCCCGGGTCCTCCCCATAGCAGAGCCTGTGCCCTTCTGGCCTTGGGGGCTGCCTGGAGGACATGGGGGAGCAAAGGCTGGGGCACAGGGCTGTGCCAGGCACACTCCACCTGGGCAGGGCGCAGTCAGCAAATGTGGGACCTTCTCAGGCTCTAGTTTGGAAGACATGAGGGTTGGGGTCTGTGGGCTGCTGACTTCCAACCAAGGAGCTTTGAAGGGGAACTGGATTGGCCACAGTTTATAGAGTCTGTTATGGGTCTTCCTCTTGAAGGTGAGAAGTAAGGTTGCTGATCACAACCCTGAAGGCCTGAAGTCCACACCTCTGGAGCTTCCCAGAGTGAGGAGCCCTGGGTTCCCCCATGACCCCTCCTGGTCCCTCCCCTGGGTGTGGACCACGGATGTGCCCAGCCGGGAGGACCCTCTTGGAAGTTAGTCAGTCCGGTGTCCCTCTTTGCAGAGGCGGATGCTCTGGCCCCGAGGTGGGGAGGGACTCGTCCAAGCCCTTTTGGTTGTAGAGCCCAGACCAGCAGGAGGAGGCGGCTCCTGGCTTCAGGACACGTCTCTGGCCTGAGTGAGCTGGGGACAAGGGGCAGGGAATTCTGGGAGGGGCCCGAGTCTGCAGAGCCGGCTGCTAAACTGCATGCAAATGGTCATCAACAGCACGGCCCAGCAGTGCTGCGCCTCTGCCCACGGCATGCCCAAGGGCACGGGTCTCTTCTCCAAGCTCGACCTCATCCGGGTGAGGACTCCCGTGCCCGGGCTGGCCTCCGGCCTGAGCCTGTCCTCGGCCTCGGCTCATGGGGCATGGGTGGTGGGCTGCCCTATTCCTCCACGGCTGCATGGCTCCTGCACAGGTGCGGTAGGGTCTCAGGGTCTCTTTTAAGCTCTCAACAAACTTGTAATGAACGCTCATTGGTGCAGGGTCAGAGGGTTGTAAAGGAACTCCTGCCCTGCCTGGTTTTAATGTGTAGCCCCACCCCGGCACATCACACACATACACACACACGGGGTACACACTCACACAGACACTCCTATGGGCTCTCCACACACCCTGCAATATACACAAAACATACGCTGACACACTGCAAACACACCAAGGTGCACACAGATGTAGTCACGTTTACACGGGGAGGCACATTTCAGTGACCGACGGAGCCTCTGTGCAGGGTCCTCATTTTAAACTTCAGACTCTCGTCAAGTCCACTGAGATTTCCTTTCTCAGTTGGAGGGTCCCCACCAGGACCAAACTCCCACCAGTCATAATGCTGATGCTGCAGTAATGGAGGTCATGTGATCAGGTTGGCTTCCACCCACAGCAACATATCTTGTTTTCTTTTTAATAATAGCTTTATTGAGATATAATTCTAGTACCCTAAGATTTACCCTTCTAAAGTGCACACTTCAGTGTTTTCAGTACAGTTGCAGAATTGCGCAACTATCATTAGTATCTAATTCCTGAATCTTGTCATCACCTCCCCAAAATACATTTTGTATCTGGCTTCTTTCACTTTGCATGATGTCTTCAAGTTTCATCCACATGGCAGCACAAATCATTCCTTTTTTTTTTTTTTTTTGTGGTACGCGGGCCTCTCACCGCTGTGGCCTCTCCCGTTGCGGAGCACAGGCTCCGGACGCACAGGCTCAGCGGCCATGGCTCACGGGCCCAGCCGCTCCGCGGCATGTGGGATCTTCCTGAACCGGGTCACGAACCCGTGTCCCCTGCATCGACAGGCGGACTCTCAACCACTGCGCCACCAGGGAAGCCCAAATCATTCCTTTTTATGGCTGAATAATATTTTGCTGCATGGATAGACCACACTTTGTTTATCTATCCATTAGTTGATGGACATTTGGGTTGTTTTCATTTGGGGGCTATTATGAATAATGCTGCTATGAACATTCATGCCCATGTTCTTGCATAGACATGTCTTTTCAGTTATCTTGGGTATATACTTAGGAGTGGAATTTCTGAGTCTTGTGGTAACTCACGAGGTAACTCAGCGAGGAACTGCTGAACTGTTTTCCAAAGTGGCTGTGAAATTTTACAATCCTATGATCAAAATATAAGGATTCCAGTTTCTCCATTATCCTTGTTAACACTTGGTGGTCTGTCTTTTATAATTTAGCCATCCTAATGGGTGTGAAGTGGTATCTCATTGTGGTTTTGATTTGCATTTCCCTGATGATTAATAATGTTGAACATTCTTTCACGTGTTTATTCGCCATTTGTATATCTTCTTCGGAGAAATGTCTATTCAGATCCTTTGACCACTTTTTAACTGGATTCTTTGTCTTTTTATTGAGTTATAAATATTCTTTGTATATTCTGGATAAAAGTTCCTGATCAAATATACGATTTGAAAATATTTTCTCTCATCCTATGGACTGTCTTTTCACTTTGATAGTGTCCTTTAAAGGGCAAAGATTTCAATTTTGATGAAACGCAATTTATATATTTTCATTTTAGTTACTTGTGCTTTAGGCATCATATCTAAGTAACTATTGCCTAATCCAGGGTCATGAAGATTTACACCTAAGTTTTCTTGTAAGAAGTTTATAGTTTTAGCTCCAATATTTAGGTTTATGATGTGTTTTTAGTTAATTTTTGTATATGGTATGAGATAGGGGTTCGCTTTCATTATTTTGCATAAGGATATTCAGTTGTCCTGATACCATTTGCTAAAAAACGTGCTCTTTCCTCATTGAATTGTCTCCTCATTCTTGTCAAAAATCAATCGGCTGTAAATGTGAAGGTTTATTTCTGGACTCTGAATCCTATTCCATTGGTCCTTACGTCTGTCCTTAGCACTGTCTGGATCACTGCAGCTTTGTAGTAAGTTTTGTAATTGGGAAGTGAGTCCTCCAGCCTCACTTTTCCTTTTTGAGGTTGTTTTACTCTTGTAACTGCATGTCTTGCATCGTGAGTGGAAGTTCCGTGTCTGGGTGGGTTTCAGGTCTGGTGTGACCCAAGGCTCAGTGACACCACGAGGACCCGTCCTTTCCATCCTCCTTTGTCTGCCAGCTTCAGCACTGGTTTCATCCTAAGTCATAACTTGCTTTTCTCTTTCGAGGCAAGTTCAGTGGAGTTGTTTGAACTCGGGATTCTTAGCGCCTCTGGGACACTGGGGGCGAGTCCCATGGCCAATGTTTTCTAGCAGCAAGAGTCCACAGTGAGCGAGCCTGCGTCTTAGTTGAGAAGAGCTCAGGAGAATTTCACAGGCAGTTATCAGGGCCTCTCTGCTCCATGGCACAGCTCTTGGGGCACCATTCACAGTGAAGGCTGCATAAATGGCATCCCCTGAGGCATAGATCCTTCACATCATGATATATGAATGAGCATTTAAGTAAGGGCACATTTGCCCTACAGTCACAGTGTATTAATTTCATCTTCTTCCCCCGCAAAAAGGAAGAAATTACCCAGTGATGTCAGGGTGTCCCAAAGATCTCCCTCAGCAATCAGTCAAGTCTCAGAGTCACCCACATGCGCTCGGCATGGTACTAGGGAAAGAGAGGTGGAGGGAGATAAAGGTCACCTGGCCCTTAAGAAATGAGTGCCGCTCAGAGAGGGAGGCTGGGGGAAGTCAGGGTGGGCTTCTCGGAGGAAGCAGTGAGAAGAGGCAGGCAACCACATTCAGGAAGCTGCACAAGGACCTGGGCTTGGAGCCATCCAGCTCTGCCACTGCTGGGCTGTGTCGCTTCAGACAAGTCACTTAACCTCTCTGAGCCGCAGTTTGCTCATTTGCCAATTGGCATTGATACCACATCTTTGGCAGCGCCCTTGTGAAGACTAAAGGAGACGCAGGTCAACCTTGATGTTGCTTTGGTCCCTGGGAGGTGGTGTCCAGGGGCCAGAGTACAGTCAAGTGAGAGAGATTTCTTTTTTCTCTTAGGAATTTATGTTGGACACAATGGAGACTGTGAGATTCATCTCACTGCTCAGGGGACCCAGAGTGTGCTGGACAGCAGACAACCCCAAGGACCGGGGCCTCAGAAGGTACCCCAGACCATTCAGGAAACATTCAAAGAGTCAAGATTCGATCCCCAGGACCCCCTTTCCTAGCACCCAGACTTCAGAGTCCCCAGCCTGTACTGACACAACCCAGGGCCACCAACCCTGCCAGCATCACGACCATCTCTTTACCTGCTTGGCCTCCTTTTTTCACCACCAGAGCTCCTGAGTGGGTGGGAGGCAGAGGTCAGTGAGAGGTGGGGCAGCTAGGGCCAGGTGGGGTTGAGGGGGCACTGTTCCCTGCATTGGGGGATTGGCAGGGATGGAGGTGAGGCCTGCCTGGGACCGTGGGCAAGACAGAGGGAGGTTCCCGAGTCAGAGGCAGCAGCCAGGTGGGAAGTCCCAGGTTGGAGACCTGCACCCAGAAGCCGGGGATGCATTTCTCGCTGTCATTGGTGGGTCTGTCTGGGGCCAAGGAGCTTGAGTGGACGCCCGACTATTGGGAACGCTGCAGTCATAGGAACTCTCACAGAGAGCCACCCTGAGCTATAGGATGCGTGGGAGCTGGCCTGGCCCACAGCAGACCGGGGGTGCTCAGCTTGTAGGAGAACATCTCATCACTGGTTCCCAGAAGCTGGATACCAGTTTGGTGCCTTCTGCCCACCTGAGGGTCCCTGAGCTGCCTGGAATGAGTGCTACCCTCAGGGGGCCTGGGGGCAGGGCAAAGCCCCTCTCTGGGCTGGTTTTCCCACGTGTGAAATTGGGTGCGAGGATGTCTAAGGGAATCCTCTCTCCAGTCTGACGTTCTTAGGTCAAGGTTGGAAAGGCCTCTGCGTGGATGGCACTGGCTTGGTGTTATTGAGCCACGGAGGTGAAATCACCCTGGCAGCCACCGCAGCCCCGAAAAGGATTCACTCCTGCGGGTCTGCTGATGGTAACTGATTTAGGTTAACTTTGAAGGTTCAGAGCAACTGATTTGCAGCAAATGGTGGGGCATCAGCAAATTACCTTTCAAAGGGGAGTTTCAGAAAAGACGCTGCTATTCCTTCAACAAGCACCGAGGGTCTGCTGTTTTCCAGGTGCTGTTGGGAGAGGGGACGGGAGGCTCGGAGGGAGGGGGTGGGAGGCTGGGTAGGACTTGGGCACTGAAATATTTAGGGGAGCTAAATATAAGAAAGAAGGTTATGTAGGGTCAGGTCTTAAGAGCAGTTTTTTTTTAAAAGGCCGGGGGGAGCTGCAGAGAAAGCATCATTTTGAGTTTCTGACTCTCAGGGCTTTGGGGCAAAGAGAGCATCCCAGGTAGGGCTTGAGTCAGATTTCAGAAGGGAGAGGTTGGGGGAGGGCTGAAGAAACTGAAGGGAACACAGGGTAGGGCTTCCAGTTTGGCTGGAGCACAAAGAACCCGACGGGCAGTCTGAGATGGTGGGCTGGGCAGCCACCATGGGGTCCCAGAGGCCAGGCTACGAGGTTTGGAGGCCATACCTGGGGGTGTCTTAGACCACTCTGGCTGCCATAGCAAAATACCATACACCAGGTGGCTTAAACAACAGACGTTTATTTCTCACAGTTCTGGAGGCTGGAAGTCGAAGATGACGGCATTGGCAGGTTTGGTGTCTGGTGAGAGCCCACTTCCTGGTTCAGGTGGTGGAAGGGGTGATGGAGCTCCCAGGGTCCCTTTCTTAAGGACACAAATCCCATTCATGAGGGCCCCACCCTCATGACCTAATCGCCTCCCAAAGGCCCCACCTCCTAACACCATCACACGGGGGTTAGGATTTCAACACAGGAATTTAGGGAGCAGGTACAGTCAGTCCACTGCAGGGAGCATCTCGCACCCATACCTCACTGCTTACTTTCTGTCCACCCAACATCCACTTTCCAAAGAGCTCTGAAGTATCTCATTAGCCTCCCTGTAATGTGGACACATGTTAGGCCAACAATTCTTAGATTTGAACATTCCTCAGGAGGGCTTGTCGCAACAGAGTGTGGGTCTACCCCCAGAGCTTCTGACCCAGCAGGCCTAGGGTGGCCAGGCCTTAGAATCTGCATTTCTGACAAGTTCCCAGGTGATGCTGCTGCTGCTGGTCTCAGGCCCACACTTTGAGAACTGCTGCTTGGGAGTAATGGCGCATTCCAAATGCCTAAGCTGGGCTCTGCTTCTCCTGGAGTACCAACTCCCCCTGCCTGGCCTGCAGTCCCCATCTGCACAATGGGGCAAGCGTCATGGGGACCTGGCATCCTGGGAAGGCCATCCCCACCCCGTCTGACCTCCTGGGAGGTGCTGAACATGACACCCTGTTAGGGGCCCAGGGAACAGTCCTCTCACTTTGCCCACAGAGGCTCTGTGAAGAGCTGTTGTCTTTCTGTCCTCTGCCATCTGCCTGCTGTGCACATGTTGTGTGTATGTTTGCAGGTCTAGTTCAGATGTTTGGCACGCTCCTGGGGGAGGAGGTCCATCAGAACAGATACCTGGGGTGGCAGTGACCTGGCCATTAGTCTAAGTTTGCAGTGGGCACCTCAGTCTTTTAGGAGCTCCCAGCCTCCTCTGGGCAGAGCTTGGGTCATGAAATTGACAACTGGGCACTGCACTTAGGGGCCCTGATCTCTCAGGCTGCTGGCATGTACTAGAACGCTGGGGTTTATCCTTGCTGGGCTTTCTTGTCAGACAGAAAGCTCTCTCAGCCCTGACCCTGTACCTTTAAAGCACTTTCCTCCTGGGTTCCATATTAGCTGGAGAAAGGCCTTCAAGGGCATTTGGAGAAAACCACAGTGGTTCAGGTACCTTATGAAACATCATTTCATCTGACTGCCCATCCAGATCCTGAGACCCCAAGACACTAGGAGGCCCAGGGCTTGGACATTTTCTGAGACTGAGAGCTCATTACCTGACATCGAATTCCAGCTTTAATTTTCTTCAAGTGTGAGGACATTCTCTCTACAGACCATCCAGGAAGAGTTGGACTATTAGCTACTGGCTGGTGCTGAGAACATTGGCTATTTGGCAGGAAAATCAAATTATGTCCTTTTTCCACACCACATACTGTAGTATATTCCAGTTCCTTTGAATGATGGTTTTCCAACTTTAATGTTCATTAAAACCACCTGTGGGGCTTCCCTGGTGGCGCAGTGGTTGAGAGTCCGCCTGCCGATGCAGGGGACACGGGTTCGTGCCCCGATCCGGGAGGATCCCGCATGCCGTGGAGCAGCTGGGCCCGTGAGCCATGGCCGCTGAGCCTGCGCGTCCGGAGCCTGTGCTCTGCAACGGGAGAGGCCACAACAGTGAGAGGCCTGCGTACCGCAAAAAAAAAAAAACAAAACAAAACAAAAAAAAAACAAGAAACAAACAAACAAAAAAACCCACCTATGACACTTGCTAAACAGGGGTCATTCTCAGAAATTCTGATTGTGGCACGAGGCCCCCAAAATCTGGATGTTGAACAAGCATTCCAGATGGTTCCAGTGCAGACTGGTCTCTAGTCACAGGGTGAGAAACACTGAATATCTCAATGTCAAAAAGAAGAAAACCTGCTCCACATTTACCTGGTCTTTAGTCAGGAAGAACTTTGGAGGCATGAAAGCAACAGAAGTGACACCTGAAAATAATTTGACCATGTAAAAATGAAAAATGCATCCACCTCAGAACACAGCCAAATATCTAAAGACAATAAACTGGGGGGAAATGGTGAGAAATTTGAAAAAGAATCAATGTTTTTGATATTTAAAGAACGCTTACACAGTAAAAAAAAAAAAAAAAAAAAGACATCAATTGTTCATTTCAGCAAATCACAAAATAAATAAAAACGGCCTATAAACATGAAAGGTATTTCACTTCACTAAAAATAAAATTACACCTCATAACTTCTGCCCATCAAAAAATTTTTAGTTAATACACTAATGCATATAAGATAGGCTCTCCAACACTGCGAGGCTGTTTGCATAAACTCTCTGGAAAGCAATTTGAGAAGAGATCTTAAGAGGCTTACAAAATGTTTAGGTCCTTTGGCTCAGCAATTCTAGGTCAAGAAATTTAAGTTAATAAAACCAGAGCTATTTGGTTCAAAATGACAGAAAGCCCAACTCAACTTGGCTTAAGCCAAAAAAGAGAAGGTACTGGCTTATGAAACGAGAAGACCAGGGATTGTAGGGCTTCAGGAACGGCTCGATCAGGAACTCAGTGGCAACAGAATCCAGTCTGTCTGTGGGCTCTGCTCTGCCGCAGCTTGGCTTCATTTTCAGGCTCAGCATAAACAAGATGGCTGGCAACAACCTCGGCCCCGCATCCTTTAAAGTGGAAGTCAGAGGAAAAGAGAGAATGTCTCTTCCCAGTAAACCCTGGCAAGTCCCAGGATTTACTCTAATTGGATCACCTCGAGTCAGGTGTCGCTCTAAACAAATCTCTGATTGGCTAGGCCTAGGCTCCCTGTGCGTCCTGAATGAATCTCTGTAACTAGGGGAGATTCCATGCTCTGAGTTCCAGGACTTGATCAAATTTTTGTTTGAGTTTTTGTGAGGTGGAGTATCTTTCATGGCTGGGGACCAACCATATGAACTGAAAGAAGGGTTCCCCAAAGGGAAATCAGGCAGTTGTTATCACAGGGAGGTGAGGCCTGGCGCTGGGCAGGCACAAGCCAGAAATGCCCATTACAATACAGAAACGGTGTCTGTACCAAAATGTCCACCACGTTGTCACTTACAGTAGCCAAACTGGATACAAACTCAATATCTCAGAGGAAGAGTTCAGTCAATGATGCAAAACTTTATGATTTTATAATTCTGCAGCCATTAAATTCCATGTTTTCAAAAATAATGTAAGGAAAATTATCTAGAGGGTGTAACGTTAAGTGAAAAAAGCAAGCATTTTTTTTAAGTTGAATATAAACTCAATTTAGTAAAAATTATATATGTAAAAGAAGGAAATAGACTAAAGCAGTGCTTCTAAGTGGGAGGATCCTGACCCTGGGGTGGAGTGGGAAGTATTATACCCACCGGGTGCGGTAGATTGAGTAAGTGGTCCCTAGTCTCCACCCCCTGTGGTGGTGTCTACATCTGCGCTCCTGCCACAGGCTCAGTATTCACTTCTTGGCTTTGGGTTGGCCCTGTGACTTGCTTTGGCCAATGGGATGTCAGTGGATTATGACACAAGCAAAGGCTTAAGACTTATTGTGCAGTGGGGCTTGTGTGCCTCTGGGAGCCTCCTGGTTGCAGGGGGATGAGAGCCACAGGGAGCTGACATAGACCAACCTGCAGCTCAGATCCACCGACACCATTCAATCCTCACTAAATCCACGGACCACGGAGTGAGAAATAAATGCTTATAATTGTAAGCCAGTGAAGTTGGAGGTTGTTTGTTACACAGTATTACAGCAAGAGCTGTCAGATACACCCTCACACTTCTTCAGATTCCATGCTCTCTCCAACCCAAGAATCACCAGCGTGTGGGGAGCCAATCCACCTGCTGGGCGGGAATTGGGTTCCTGAGGAATGCTGAGCTGTCGGAAAAGGATTAGGAACTCTGTTCTGCCATGTTCATCAACCCATCCTCTGGATTGGAGGATTCTAATTTTTAATTTTCTTCTTTTTACTTTTGCATATTTCCCAAAGTTTCTGCAATAAGCATGGTTAACTTTTATAACCAGAGGGGAAAAACAACTTTATTCAAAAATTGGAAAAATTAATTGGAAACCAACTTTTCTTTGCATCTCACTGATCCTAACCTTTGGCGTCTCCAAGAACAAAGCTAACCGTCAAGTCCTTCACCCACAGGACTCTCTTCAAGTCTCTGAAGACAGGGTTCTTGGCCCCTGCACGCTGTCTTTTCTCCAAGTTCAGCAATTCTGATTTCTTGAATGTGTCTCCACTCTCTGAATGGACGCCACTGGTTTCTAGCCTTAAAATGTGGTGTCCCAATCTGAGTTCCATTCTCCAGGTAAGGAAGTTGGTCAGACAGGGATAATAGGATACGTCTGGAAGAGGCTTCCTTGCCATGGCTCCACCTGCAAAGGCACTGGGCGTTCCTGCCTTCACATCCCAGCCCATCACCCTGGGGCATCAGGCTCTGCCCGTCCCTCTTCTTGGCCCAGGAACGGCCTGGCTACTTCAAGGCTTGTGCCCAAGACTGTAAGTGCTGGCCAGCCCATGGGAACATCTCAAACGTCTTCAAACCCGAGCCCACCTGGCACCAGTATGTCCCTGTTTCTTACTAGGCACCTTCAGAAGATGCTACACTGTTTCCCTGCCCTTTGATGCTGCAGCTCGCTCATCCTGGCTGCCAGCTACCAGGATGCCCAGCCCTGGGTCTCCAAGCTGCTCTCCAGCACTGCGCAAGGGGAGATGTAAGGCCCGGAGCTGCACCTCCCTCACCCCTAAATCTCCATGCCTAGTCAGGACCTGGCACAGAGCAGGTGTTCAGTGTTGGACAAGGCGGGATGTGTGAGTCAAGAGAGCTAGGCTCCCGATGACTCTCCCCATAGTGAGAACTTCCTGATGTGGTACCAGGATGCTGCTTTTGGGCCACTGTACCTCACTGGGTCCTCCCCACAACCCGTGATCTAGAAAGTGGCAGTTTCCCAGTTCCATCCTACAGAAGGGGCAGCTGCAGCTCAGTGCAGTTCTGTGACCTTGGGGTCACACAGCCGCTCAGTGGTTGAGCCGGGACATTTGTCTCAAGTCCATCGGGCTCCAGATGGAACAATGTAACTGGAAACAGTTTGGTAGCAAAAAGAACTCTAAGAACATGCACTGGACGCTTGCTGTGTGCCATGTACTCTGCTAAGCTTGTCATTGTTCCTGCAGCCTTCATGCCCACCCTGTGAGAATGACTATCCGATTTTGCAGATGAGGAAATGGCGGCTCAGAGAGGTTGAAGGCTTGCCCGAGGTCACACAGCCCAGGGCGCAGGCCCCACATCTGTCTCCTTTCAGAGCTGATGTTGTGGGCTGAAGGGCACATGCGTATGAATCATGAACTAGAGCCAGGAGTCAACGGCTTACGTTCAAATCCAGGTGGAATCAAGTTCTCAGGTGGAATCAAGGGAGAGTGCGCGACTATAGATCCCTGCTGCTCAAAGTGTGGTCCGGGGACCTGCGTCATGGGCATCACCTGGGAGTTTGTGAGAAAGGCAGAACCTGCATTTTAACAAGATCCTCTGGGGATCCATGTGCACAGTAAAGCGCTGGTCTGATTTGCTCTGAGGCAAGCCTGGCATTACCCTCAGGTGAAGGTGGAACTCCCGAGGACAGCACCAGCTCTCATCATCAGGGTTCTGCTGGGGTCCGGGAGGGGTGTCTGTCTGTGAACTGGGAGGGGCGATGTCTCTAGCCCGCCAATCAGCCACCTGGGCTCCCACTGAGAGCTGCACACGGTCCATATGTGCTTCGAGGGAGGTTCCTTCTGCCCTGACTTTCTTTCCCTGCCCGTCCCTTCCCTATCCACTTCCAGCCTCACCTCTTTCATGAAGCCTCCCCAGCTGCCTCTGCCCCAGGCAGAGTGAGCAGAGCCCGCCTCTGGCTGCCACCCCCTTGTAAAAGGCTCTCAAGAGTAATTACCTCCTTATAGGTGTCACTTAATTGTTTACATTTGTATCTCCCCCACTGGAAGGAGAAGTTCTCAAGAAGAAAAGCTATGTCTTAGCCACATATCCCAGTACCCATTGTGGAATAGGCCCTCAAGAAATATGTGCTGAATGATTGCATCCTTATATCCTCTGAGTAAATGAAGAATGAAGGAAGGAAGGAACGGACGAATGAACAAAAGTCTTAAGCAAAGGAGTGAATCTCTAAGTGAAAAATTTTAAGGACCATGTAGGAGTCCAGAGTGAGGGATATTTGGGGGGACAGAGGAATCTTGGCTACCACTTGGCCCTCAGGGTCATCCATGTCCCATGCATCGATGCCGATGGATACCTGGGGCCATGCCACTTTCCAGGATGAGCTGTCTCCCCAGCAGTCACGTAGGGTGAGCCTTGCTAAGCCAGGCAAGGGTTTAATGAGTCCTCCAAGGGAATTATTAGGGGAAGAGCTCCCTCTCTCCCCTCTCCATAACATCATAAATCATAGGAATGCTGTAGCCAGTCACCTGGGCTGTTCCAAGGAATGAGGAAGGAGGGGGCCTCAGGACAGCCAGTGCCCACATTGGAGCCTGTGACAGACAGTGTCCACCTCTTCGGAGCCAGCAGAGACTTGCTCTGGGGTGAGTGAAGCCACACAGGCCCACAGGGCTTTTTCAGTCCTCACTGGCCTTTAACATGTGGAGTTGGGATGGATGAAATGGAAGAGAATAGAAAAACATGATTGACCCCTGTGTGTGTGTGTGTGTGTGTGTGTGTGTGTGTGTGTGTATTTCTGTCTATTACTAGTTTATACATAATGGCTGGATAGATTATCACCAGCTCTGAAGGATGGACTTGGGAAGCTCTGACTAAAAATAAGATCACATGGTATCTATAAAGATGGCTGATCCAAAGGTTGGGAACTTGCAAATTTTCTTTTTTTTCTTTCATACCGAATAGTGTAGCACATCATTTTAAAAGATTTCAAAAAGTTGATCTAAGACCTTTATACAGTTTGGATTTTACCATAAAGTTTTGCATAAGATATAGTCGGGGGAGTGGGAATACCTACAGTTTTTTATTCCTGCAATGATTGATTTCATTTGTCTATTTCCTGTGATCTCATATAAGAAATTATTCTAGGCAAAATGCTGCCACTTAGAAGATGAACAAATTTTAATTCTCCTTCAGCAACTGGCAAAAAGGTGAGAATTGTCAGAGTTGGAAAGCTAGTCTGCGAGGAACAACTGCTTGAAGTATGGGAGTGGCAGGGTCTTTCGTGGGCAACTGAAACTGATACCTGGGCTCAGAGAGGTGCAGTAACTCACTCAAGGTCACACAGCAATCAGGTGGCAGAGTCCAAGTCTGGCTGACCTCAAAGTTAGAGCACTTGTCCTGATCAAAGCCTAGAACTTCCCCCACCCCTCTTCCACCAAATATGTCCAGTGGCAGAGAAGCGTTTACTCAGACTTTCAGGGGCCTGGTACTCAGACCTGAGGGAGACCAAATATTTTTGCAGTTTTGCATTTTCATCTGAAAATTTCATGTTAGTCAATTTGCCTTCTATTTCATAATACTTTGTTCTTATACAAAAAAAATCATGTTTTCTTCCCTGTAAAAATCTTTGAGGAAAACAGATGATCCAGGAAGCTGCTCAGTGTTTATGCAGCACTTCAAGCTCTGCCTGGCAGAGCTGGGGGCCCCAGGGACCTGGGCTGGGGAGCCAGCACTTACCCCACACAACCTCCATCATCTGTAAACAAAAGCTCAAGTTTCAAGAAGATTTTACCAACACCTCCAAGGCGAAGGTTGTCTGAGCTTTGCTCTCCAGGGGTCTAGAGAGTTTCCAGGGATCACAGCCCTGAACTTCTCCATTTTTCACGTCCTGGGGGATGGCAGTTTGGGGATTCACTCAGGCTCTGAGATCTGCTGAATCTAACGGAGGCTGTGCTCTTGTGGCATCACCCCAGACCCTCTCTCTCCTGCTGCCCCACATCCAGCCACTGCAGGTCCTGTCCATGTTACCGTCTGCCCCTGGGTACTGTCCACTTCCCCCATCTCTGTGCCCCACCCTAGGCCCTAGCCCTCTCATCTCTGGCCTTCAGGTCTTCTGCTTCCACCCCCACCCTCTCGAAACCCATTCTCCTCATAGCAGCCACAACCATCTCTCAAAAAAGCACATCTGATTGTGTCCACCCTCCCTCCTGCCCCTTCCAAGGCTCCCTATTGCCCTCAAGACAAACGCCTACCTGAGGCCTCAAGGCCTGCATGACCTGGTCCTGACCCCCTCTCCAGGCTGATGTGAACCACTCTCCCCTTCTTGACTGGCACCAGCCTGACGGGCCTCTCCCAGTTCCTAGAATTCACCAGCTCCTCTCCCTGGATCCTCACCTATGCCATTCCCTCTGTCTCTAGTGCTTTGTCCCTTGGTCTTTGCTCGTGCCTACTCATTCATTCAGTTCAGTTTTCTGGAGCACCTACGACGTGCCAGGCACTCTGTCACGTACTTGGTGTGCTGTGTGCTTGGTGTGCTGTGGGGACCTGGTCCCCACCCTCCTGGAGCTTCCCCAAGGCAGACACACGTTAATGGTGATGAACTGTGATAAATACTAGGACAGGAAATCACAAAGTGCTAAAGAAGAGACCAACAGGCTGGGGACAGGGAAAAGAAGGACAAATGAACCCTCTCCAACTCAGCCTTCAGACCTCAGTCAAAATTCACCTCCGCTGAGAAGACTTCTCTCTCCCCGTGAACAAGGCCAGAGCCCTGGGTTACTGGTCCCACAGCACCCTGTTCTCTTCCTTCCCGGCACTTGCAGAGTTTGCAGTTAGACGTCGATTCCTGTGACTGAAGCAGTAGCGAGGAATGTGCTGTGGAGCGTCCACTCTGCAACCAGTGAGGGCTTGAGGAAGTAACCCCAGAGCTGGCTTCACCCACACCATTACCCAGAGATGTGAGTATCATTAACACCACTTCCTAGAGGAGCAGACTGAGGTTGAGAGCAAGAGAGGCTGTATCAGTCATCTAATGCTGTGTAACAAATCACCCCAAAACTTAGCTTAAAACAATGAACATTAACTACCTCCTTATTCTTGTGGGTCAGGAATCTGGGCATGGCTTAGCTGGGTCTTCTGGCTCAGCATCTCTCCACAAGGCTTCAATCAAGCTGTCATCCAGGTCTGTGGTTTCATCTGAAGGCTCAACCGGAGGAGAATTGGTTTCCAAGCTCACTCAGGTGGCTGTTGGCAGATGAAGTTCCCATAGCCTGTTGGACTAAGGCCCTCAACTTTTCTTTGACTGTTGGCTGAAGGCCTCCCTCAGCTCCTTGTCCTGCGGACCTCCCCATAGGGCAGTTTACAGCATGGCAAGTAAGAGAGAAGAGACAGTGAGTCAGACAGAAGCCACTGTCTTTGGGTAACCTAGTCTCAGAAATGACACTCCATCACTCTTGTACTCTGTCACAAGCAAGTCATTAGGTCCAGCCCATGCTCCAGGGGAGGGAATTACACGAGGGCATGAACACAGGAGGCAGGGTTGTTGGAGGCCATTAGAGGCTGCCCATCACAGAGGTCATGTACCTGCCCCAGATCTTTTAGCTAGGACATGTTCCAGCCTCCTTCAGGGGCAAGGCTCTCTGTCCCGCCTCAAGGAGGTGAGGATGGGGCGGGGACAGGAGCCTTTTGCCAAGCCCAGGACCCCCCAGTGGCCTTGGCTTTCTGTCAACCATACCCAACGCTTTCTCCTCCCATGGAAGCTGGGAGTATTCCCTGCCCAGCCCAGGAGGCTGTGTGGGCTATGAGCATTTGCTACCCAGACTGGAGAAACGTTAGCTTTCAAAACCCAGGCCTGGGAGGAACCCACAAATGGGCAGTTGGCTGGAAAACTGGCCTATCTATTAGCCTCCTAGGGCTGTGGGTTATGTTTAAACTGAAAAGTGAGCTGTGATGTGGTATAACTGGGCCTTGTAAGGTTATTTCTCTTCCAGATTTTCTTGCCTCATTTGAAAAGCCACAGCAGCCTGGCAGGTACATTCCTTTTGTTTCTACACCCCCCCGCCCCCCACAAATTAACTCTCACTGTGTCTCCTGGTGGAAAATTAAATGTCAGTCACCCAAGGGGCTCCCTCCTGTCCTGCCCGCACCCTATAGGGGTTGTGTGGTCTGGACCACAGATTCAGTGCAGAGAGCCGGAGGTCGCCACCCCAGCAGAACAGGAGCTGAGCGAGGCCAGCGACTTCTGTCAGTTTTGTGCACAGATGTGCACAGTCGGTGCCCAGCACACAGTGGATGTGCAATAAGTCTTTGCTGAATGTTGAGTGAGGGGTCTTTTGTTCCGTGGCCACAGTCTTTGCCCAAACATACATGCGCCTTGGATGGAGGGACAAAAGGGGTCTTGGCCAGCCAGGCCAGCGTCCAGCGTTCCCCCAGGGAACACAGGCCTTTCCTCTTGTTCTGGGACACTTGCTTCCACCCCTTCCCTAATTCCAGAAAGTTCTCCCTATTCAGTCAGCCCCAACTCCCAATTCCCTAATCCCCCAAGTTCCATTGTTCTTTCTGGAAAGAACTTTTCTTAAAAATAAAAGCCTCTTTCTCAACAATGCCCCTAGGAGTGGGAGCCAGGGTAGACCACTGACTCCAGGGCTGGCCCACAGCTCTGCGACCCGGAGTGAGGGAGGGGGAGGGGGAATCTGATTCTATCTCATTCTTCCCAGCAGTGAAACAGCACACACGTTGTATCTCAACAAAGTTTTCAGCTCAAAGGTGCAGGCTCTGATGCGAAGGGTAGGGGCAGGGGGCAGCCAGGAGGACGGCATTGACACCCTGTGAGGAGGTGAACCAACTTACAACCCGGGGGTCCTGCAGAGCACCCCGCCCTGAAGCTCTCAGAGCAGAGAAGGTCAAGTGCGTGAAATAGCACGACGTAAAGAACACTAGAAGATGGGTCTGCACTAAAACTGCTCCTGCCAACAGGGGTACAGCTGCATGAGATCCTCCCATCATAGTCTCTGGACATAGATTTGGGAGAGGACAGATGACCCTCCTTTCCGGCAAAGACACAAACCTCCTTGGGGCTCCTTCCTGCCACATGCAAATCCCTGCCTGTCCTCTTTAGGCTTCGCCACACAAGATAAACAAGACTCAGGCCCCAGTAAGTACCAGGCAAAGCCCACCTGTATTGGGCACTTACTGGATACCAAGTACAGTGTCAGGTGCTTTTCATGATCGTCTCATTGAGTCCTCCTGAATGCCCTTTGAGGTGGGTATGAATACCTTCACTTTACAGATGAGGAAACAGAGGAATGCCTTTCTCAAGGAGCATTGCCATGGCAATCACAACACAAATATATACCTCATGCCATTGCTCCTACTTGTAATTACCAGGTCCTACTGCCCCCTCCAACTCACAGCTGCAAAGGATCAGCACCACAGAAGGCCGGAGATGATGTAGTGGAAATTCAGAGGAATTCATGACCAGCCTGGCAATCTGGGATGGCTTCATGGAGGAGGAGCCAGAATTTGAAGGATGGGGGACTTTGACAAGTGAAGCCCATGAAAAGGACATTCCAGGAGGAGCAGAGGCTTAGAGGTGGGAAAAATGGGGAAGGTTCTGGGCCCTTGGAGCCAGCCTCTTATGCTCATGTACTGGGGAAGTGGGGAAGTGAGGGAGAGAGGGGATGAGAAAGGTGGGCACATTGTAGAGAGTAAAATGGGGTCAACCTGCGAGAGCTCTCTGGGTCTGACCAGCCTGAGAAAGGCCAGGCCATGAGTCACAGGGGCCACAGAGCCCAGCCCCAAAGTCTGGGGGTGTCCAGCACCCAGGTGCCCAGGTCCTTTCCTGGAGGACAAGACACCCCTCTCCAAACCTGTGAAGTCATAACAGCCATCCCCCGACCCCCCCCCCCCCCAACCCAGACACCTGGAGGCCAGGCAGAGGCGGAGCAGGTAGAGGAGAGCAGATTCATTCCAGAAAGAACACGCTTACACCCAGCCAGGGCGCGGCCCCTACAGAGACTGTTCACATTTGCAGCTCCATCTCAGCTTGAAAACTGGCTGAACTCTTTGGAAGCTTTCTTTCTCTTCTAACCAGACTTTAGGGAGCTTAGGAAGATGTCTGATTAGTTACAGACTGAAGAGATCACATTTTCCCTGCTCATTTGAGCCCCAGTTGAGGAAAGTTTCCATATACTGAGATTCTGGGTAAGATTGTGTTTTTGTTTAAAAGTTTCAATAGTAAAAATATATTTTAAAATCTTCTTTTAATGGCCTACATTGTCCAATCTCTTCATTGAGTGAGGAATCAGTGGCCTAGGGAGGGCCTGGATGTCACCTGAGGCCACACAGCAGTGAGCGGCAGAGTCTAGGGCCAGCCTGGGGCTCAGGGTTGCCTGTGAACTCCAGCTCAGCGCTCCTTGCACATGCCAGCGCTGGCTTGGGTTGGAGCTGCTGTGGCCTGGGGAGAGAAGGAGATGGGCCAAAGGCCCAGGGCTTAGTATGGCCCAGCATGAGGGTTCCTAGAAGCCCTCCTTCTGGAAGCCCCAGATGCCTCAGATGTGGGCTTGACCAGGGTTAAGCCTGAGACCAGGCCCCAGGCAATGCCCTCGCAGGCCCTTCCCAGCTCTCCTCAGCAAAGACACCTCGCCCACACCTGCAGGGGCCACACCTGGCTCAGTCATTCCTCCAGCGAGTGAAGCCTACCTAACACAGTCTGGACCAAGCACTGGATGAGGAGTCAGAAGTCTGGGATCCACCCCAGCTGAGCCTCTTCCTAGCTGAGTAGCACTGCGCTGTGCCTGTCACCTCTCTAGCTTCCTTGGCTGTAAAAACACAGAGCAGAAACTCTCCAAGTGCAAAAAGAGGCACTGGGAGTACACAACCCCTGCAAACACGGGCATTGTTCCTCAGCAGAGCAAATTCAAACCCAGCTCTGGAGTCAGGCCACCTGGGATTGAATCCCACTGTGTGCTGGGTCAATGTGGGCAAGTAGCTTAATTTCCCTGTGTCCCAGTTTCCTTGTCTGTAAAACAAGGATAATAGGACCTACCGCCATAAACTAGTTGCGAGAAAATTAAGATAATATAGTTTGAGAGTTTGTTTTGTTTTTTTTTGCGGTACGCGGGCCTCTCACTGCTGTGGCCTCTCCCATTGCAGAGCACAGGCTCCGGAAGCACAGGCTCAGCGGCCATGGCTCACAGGCCCAGCCGCTCCGCGGCATGTGGGATCTTCCTGGACCGGGGCACGAACCCGTGTCCCCTGCATTGGCAGGCGGACTCTCAACCACTGCGCCACCAGGGAAGCCCAGTTTGAGAGTTTTGGATGATGCTGGATACACAGTAAGTACTCAGTAAAAATTAGCTTTTATTTTTATGGCTCTTTGAGTCTTGATTGACCCCAAACTCCCCAACTAGTAAATGATATGCACTTGAAAGATACAGATGTTTGTCTATTCAAGAGCCTAGCCTGGTGCCTGGGGCAGGGGGGTGAGAGTGTGGTGTGGAATTACTTAATACATGCTCCAGGAAGTATTAATACTTATAAAAGGGCCGCATACGATTCACCCAGAGCACCGTCTTCCAGCGGTCAAGGGCTGGTGAATGAATGAATCTCTGAACGATACATATTCCTCTGTTTGACGTTCAGCAATAATGAGCTCGTATGCAGGGTGAGTCACCAAGCGTGGTTCACGGTCTGTGCCTTGTATATAGCCGTACAATTCCACAGGCACAGAATCAAAGATCCTGGAAATTCATTCATTCCACAAACATTAATTGGGTGCATGGCAACCTACTGATTCAGGAGTTGGAAGGGTGTAAAATATTATTTTGAAGCTACACATGCAGGCAGGTAACTTCATGTTATTGGACACGTGTTCCCTAAGCGCCTGTCCTCTGGTCTTGAGCAAACTATACTTATATGACCTGGTTTATGAATTAATGAGGGCCAGCTAATCTTTCAGAATTCAATTTGCGGTTTTGGTCAAAAGCCCTTCAGCCTTTACAACCTGTCTTCCTGGGTTGGGCTAACTCCTTTGCCAGTTAAAAGGTTTCTGTGTCTTTAAAAGGAGGCGGTACCCTGTCAAGTGTGCCCCAAAGGATAGGCTGGAGGCTCGTGAAGTTCCACCCGCTTTCTGTGACGTCCTGTGACCTGGCTTCTGATTGTCCGCCTCAGACGTCAATCGAGGGGCGTGTGTCTTGCTGGGACACAGTGGTGGTCTAACCTCTGGTTTGCGGAGCGGTCGGGTGTATTCTCCGCTCGCCCCCACGCCTTCGAGGACCCCGCCGCCCGACCCAACGGCGGAGCCCGCCAGTGGTTCCCGGGGCGCCCTCCCGCACCGATCCCTCCTCTCTGGGGCGGGACCTGGCCCGACGGCTCCGGTCACTATGGTCAGTGGTCGTAACGGGGAAGCGGGGAAGGAGGAGTGGGAAGAGGGGCTCGGTAGGCGGGGTCGCCGCCTGGGCGCATGTGCACTCGCGGGACTGGGGGTCGGGCGCGAGGCTCGGCCGCCGCCGTCAGACCTGACGCTTTCGGACACCCCGGGAATACGGGGGGCCCAGTCCTTCCTTGGAAGGCCCCCATGGACGGCCAGCGACGGAGACCCAGCCCGGCTCCCAGGCCTCCCGCCCCGGCGCGTTCGTCCCGGCTGTCCCCGAGTGCCGCTCGACGGTGGGCACCCGGAGGCTCCAGGGCTAAGGGTCGCTTCCCTTTTGTTAAGTAGACCTCCAGTCGGCAGCTCACGGCCCCAGCCATCCGAGGGCTCAGCCATGAGAGACCTCCCACTCCCAAGCCCCAAGAGTGGACCTGGGGAGTGCAAGGGTGTCCGGACATCCTCTCCGACCTGCACGTCAACAGAAGGTCTTTGGAGTTAGGACCCACGTGGAGAGGCTGTCTCAGGTTGTGAGACACGTGAATTAGGGGTCCCGGCAAAGCAAAGGCTAGAGGAACCCCTGATTCAGAAGGCAGAAAGGGCCCTAGAGACCCTCTGAGCCAGGCCAACCGGGTCTTGGTCAGCTGGGGCCACTGAGGCCCAGACAGGGAGGGGGCCGGGACTGATCGTGGTAGACTTGGACCTGAACCCAAGCCTCTGGACTCCCAGTCCAGTGCTCTTTGTATTACTACATCAGTCCATCTTGGGGGCAAGGGGAGGTGGGGGACAGGCACTCTGCAGAGGACTGGGTGTGATGAGTGCCTAAAACTCTTCAACTCTGAGCCCCCCTGCTTCAGGGAGCTTGTAGAGTATAAGGACTGGTGGCCTGGCTTGTGGTCACACAGCCCTGAGTTCAAATCTCACCTCCATCCCTTGGAAGGCCAAGAGGCTTTGGTTGGTGGCTTCCCATCCCCGGCACTATTTTTCACGTCTGTATACTGGGCTGCTGTGAGCACCACGTGAGGTGATGTGAGTGGATCAGTTGGCTCAGATAACTGGGCACGGCTTTCCCTGTGAAAACAGGGTCCTGCAAATGCACGTGCACGGGTGCCTGGTTTTTCGTGCTCGGCCTCCTCCCTCCCATGTCTGGGCAGAGGAATGGGTCACCACTGCAGGCTGCTGCTGGCTTGGGGCACAGGTCAGAAACTGTTCACGGTCTGACACATTCTGATTGTGGTGTGGGCAGCCAGGTCATCTGTGCTGGCCTGTCCTAGACAAACCAGCCTGCTGCTGGGTGTGGCTGAGGGCTTCTGGGGCATCTGGAAGCACCAACTTCCTGCTTCTACTCAGTACCTAAGGGTTTACCTGGCTCTGCTGCTCCTGGAAGAGGACCCAGGTGTTTCTGCATCACCCGCCAGGGAGTGGCCAGAGCTGAGGTAATAATGGGTTTAGCCACCCTGGAGCCGAGGCTGGCGGGGCTTCCAGCCACCACTGGGTAGCTGAGAGCATGGCAGGGGTGGTGAGGGCTGGGACCTGAACTTCTGGCCTTCGTGCTGCACAGTAAGGCCTCTGACTCCATCCTCAGGTCTGCCCTGGACTCACAAGACCGGAAGTCAGAGGGCAGATGGAGTCAGAGCATCAGCCCTCAGCCTGTGAGGGGTGGCGTGGCTGCCTTGGAGAGGGATGAAGTTGTTAACTCACAGAATAGGACGTCTGCCGGGGAATCCTGGGAGGGTGGGGGCGGCAGAGGCAGTGCAGGGTGTGTTCTCTTCTGTTCACCCAGCACTTGTTGAGCACCTACTGTTTGGCAGGTACCGTGCTGGGCCCTTTGGTGGTTTTCTGAGTCTGTGTGGTGTAGATGGACGTGAGTGTGTGTGTGATGGACAGAGGAGAATGTCTTTGGAGAATACGGTGTTTTCTTTCTGTGTTCGTTTCAAAGTCACGGGGCTAAGCTTGATGAAGGGTCCCAGGTAGAAGACACAGAACCCCTTGGGAATGCAGGGGCCAGGGTGAGGACAAAGCCTGGGGCTGCCACTGGCAGAGGTTGTAGGTAGTGAGGGGTCTCATGCTCACTCAAAGGGCATTTAACATTCAGTGAAGAATGAGGGTCGGATGTGAATAGCAAAACCACAGGGCCCTTCTGTGCTTTGTTCTTTGGTTTGTCAAACAAGCCCCAGTAGGTACCCTAGTCCAGCCCCATGCTGGGCACTGATGAGAAAGACAAGGGGCTTGCCCACTCTTAGGAGCTCACTGCCTGTTGGACAAGGCAGAGCTGGACACAAGCAATTCTTGAGCTACTGGTCATGACCTAAGAGGCCTGACCATGGGCTTGGGGAGCACAGCAGGGAGCCAACTCTGAGGGAGTGGGGAGTGTTGAGGAAGGCTTCACAAAGGAGTCTTTTGAATGGGGTATTGAAGGATGTATAGGAGTTTTCAGGAAGGATTTGGGGAAGAGTGTATTCCGGTCAGGGTGGGACAGTGTGCTTACAGGCCTGTAAACATAGTTAAGAGTGGGATATGCTGGGAAAGGTGAGCGGTCTGTATGGATGCAGGGAGCTTGGGGGAGGGAGGAGAGATGAGTTTAGAAAAGCAGGTGGGGTCAGAATGTGCCATGAAGGGCTTCGCATGCTGCACCGTGGGCTTTGGACTTTATTCTGCAGGTGTGGCTGGGAGGGGCGAGGACCATAGCATATTTTTGACAAATAAGAGATGGTTGCTTTGGATGCCATCTGGCAATGGAGTGGACAGAGGTTTGGAAGTGGCCAGGCTGGAGTCGGAGACCAGTGCATACATCTGTTCACTCATCTGCTCGTTATCCATTTTGGGGGCATTATTGTGTGGCAGGCACTGGGGAATCTAGTCATGACAGGCAGGCAAAGTCCCTGCCCTCATGGAGTTGACATTCTCGTGGAGGGTGACAGAGAGCATGCAAGTAAATGAGTGAACCTACATGTCGGAGAGCTCTAAAGACATAAAACAAGTCAAGGCAGTAGGGGTGGGGAAGGGGCAACTTTCACAGGGTGGCCAAGGAAGGAGGTTGCATCATCTGAGTCATGTAAAGAGGCGAGAGTCATTCCATGCAGAGGCACAGCATGTGCAAAGGCCCTGAGGTGTCTTGGGGGAACACAAGGAGGGTCACTGTGACTGGAGCTCACGAGAGTGAGGGGAGCAAGGCCGGATGGGGTAGGACCTGGGTGGTTGTCATCCAGAGGTTGAGTCTTCTCCCATGTGAAGGAAGCCACTGGAGGGAACTGGGAAAGGGCATGTCCTCATCTGCTTCACATGGTAGGAGCCTGTGCTGGCTGCTGTGGAGGGTGGTGGGGCTGGGGGCTGGGAGTGGGAGCCAGGAGGTCAGTTGGGCAGACACGTGGTGCAGCCTCCCTGAGGGCAGATGGTGGCAGCTCTGGACGGACACAGGAGCTGAGCTGACGGAAGAAGGGGGAGGAGTAGAAGAGGCCTCCCTGGTCTTTGGCATGAGCTCTGTCTGGATGGAGGAGCTTTTGAGGATCTGGTGACACCTGGAGGGGATGCAGGGGTGGAGAGAGAAAGCAGTTAGGGGCACAGTAATTCTGGGATCTTGGTCAGACATCCCGGTGGCTGGTGGTGTTTGAGGCCGGAGCTCTAGGGAGAAGTCAGGGCGGGAGATCTGAGGGTCCGTTAGGAGGATGCTATGAGCCCAGAGTCAAATGAGAGAGGGCCAGCATCTGACTTCGGGGTCTCTGCAAGGCCAGCCAATAACTGTGACCCAAGGTGGGTAGGGGTCCAGATGCAGAGTCTTCTCTGTTTCCTGAACTGAACTGCAGAGATGGGGGAATGTGGGTGGTAGGCTGAGTAACAGTGCCCCGAAGACACCCACATTCTAATCCCCAGAACCTGTGACTAGGGTACCTCACGTGGCAACAGGGGCTTTGCAGTTGTGATGAATTAAGGGTCCTGAAATGGGCAGAGTACCCTGGGGTACCCAGGTGGGCCCAATGATGTAACCACAAGGGTCCTATAAGGAAGAGGCAGGAGGCTGGGAGTGAGGAGACGTGACAGTGGGAGGGAGGGATCATGAAGAAATGCAGGCAGCTTCTAGAAACCGAAAAAGGTAAGGGAGTGGCTTCTCCCCGTGAAATGTAAGGTAATAAACCTTGTTTTAAATCACTGAGTTTGTACTAGTTGCTGTTTGTACAGCAGCAATAGGAAGCAATTCAGGACACTAGGTCTCCCCTGAATCTTGGGCCTCCAAACGTTTTTGATCACTCATCAATAAAAATGTTTGATTATCCCATATGTCGGTATATTATACATCATACCCTGAAGGAGACATTTAAAAAGCCATTTCCTTCCAGCCCCTGCAAACAGCCCCCTGTGGAGACCCCAGCCCCAAGCAGGCAAGGCCAGGTTGGGAGCCACGGGGCGCCTCTAGAAGTGGCAGGGACCTTCTGAGGGGAGGTGGTTGGCTGCGTTCTAGGCCCTGGCCCTCTGGTGGTGAGGCTGCAGCTCTGGCCTCTGCCATGGAGCAGTTGGTAGCTTGAGGTCAGGCCACGCGGTGCATTGTGGCTTCTCGGGGCTGGGCCTGGTTCACGAGGCTGACTCATGGCCCGGGGTCAGCACACCAGCAGAGCAGCCTCAGAGGGAGGTCCGGCAGGCTAACGGCTGGCCTTGCCCGCCGGGGCCCAGGGTGGGCCCAGGAGAGGCCCACCAGCACCTCAGAGCCTTGGTTGGGGTGCACACAGAGGCACCCAAGGGTACGTTATGGGGGGTTTGTAGGCAGACGCATGAGCCCAAGGCCGGGCTGCTGAGGAGCCATCAGGAAGTGATGATAGGGCCCACGAGGGCCAGGTGGGTTCTCTTTGTGGAGAGTTGGGGCAGAAAGGCACCCAGGTCTGTTGAATACCTTTGATGTGCTGGGTGACCAGCATCGAAGTTTCTCCCTGGATTGCCTCACTGTGTGACCTCGGGCAAAGAGCTTGACCTTTCTGGGCTTCAGTTTCCATTTGTAAAACAGAGCTACTGCGAGGCCTAAGTGAGATCATCCCCAGCGCCTGGCATACGGTGACCTCCCGGCAAAGGTAACTTAAGTCATTCAACAAGTGGTTACTTAGTGCCTTCCGGGGGCCCGCTGCTGTTCCGGGCACTCGGAGTACTGTGATAAATGTGACAAAGGACCCTGTCCTTGTGGTACTTCATTCTCCTGTTGTTTCGCCTCTCGTGAAAGCTCAGAGAAGCTGGATTCAAACTCTGAAGTGAACTGTATCTGTTCCAAGAGGGGCCCACGGAGAACTCACAGGAGGGGCAGGGGTTTGGTTTGGGTCACAGGTCATGTCATGGGTCAGACCTTTACGGCTTGCAGGACTAAGCTGCCAGGGCCCAGTCCTTGCAGTGTGGCCCTCCCCACCCTGCAGCTCCCTGCCACCCCACCGTCTGCTGGGGGCCCCTGGAGATGCTCGCACAATGCTGTGCACGTGGGGTTCCCGTGGGCAGGGTGCGCAGCAGCTTGTGGGATGGGAGCTCCTGCATCGCCCTGGCAATGGGACCTCACTCTGGCTCTGCTTGGTCACTTCCTTACCGGAAGCTTTCAGGGCTTCAGATGCCACACCAGTGGGGCAGGATCCATGGATTGGGGTATATGGATGGGGGGGGCGGGGTATATGGATGAGAGATGGGGATCGAGTGCGGGGTCAGCAGCACTATTGTAGGTGGTTCCGTGCTGGCTCTGATGACCGGAGAAACATTCTTCTCTCACTTTGAAATATCTTCCTCGACTCAATAGCTCAAAGCTGTTTCCAAGCAGAGGTGCTCTCTGCCTGGCTTAGTTAATTAGCATCTATTTGCAAACCAGCAGTTGAAGGCTAAAATCCTTTAGGATTAGGTAACCTGATTAGGTCTGACAGGACGTTGTCAGGCGAGGCCTGTCCTTTTTCCATAACATTCTGGAAATTTGGGGCCATGATTTAAAAAAACAAACCACCACTTAGAGTCAGCCAAGGTCAAACCCAGAGTATTGTACCTGCTTTATGGGCCCGTATACTGAGGCTGTTCTTCCGGGGGTGTGGCCAGGGTCGTGCCGATGGGGAGGGGGCCGGGGACCACCCGGGCTGACTTGGGTCACTCTGGGCTGCCAGGCAGGGACTTAAAGGCGCCAAAGCAGAAACCCACTCCACTCACCCCTCCCAGTGGCGCCAGTAAACACACCTGGGACCACGAGGGGGCGCTGGAGCTAACTCACAGCTCCATCACAGGGCAGGGCAACCAACCTGGGAGCCATTTGTCAGGAGGAGTGGCTCTTAAATAGTATTGAGTGAAGGAAAAAAAAAGCCACGATATCTATAGAATAATTTGTATGCATATTTAAAACACGTGCATACATAAAACAACTCTGTATTTTAAAAAAGACGTACATTCCACTTACATGAGGTCCCTAGGATAGGCACATTCATGGAGACAGAAAGCAGAGTGGTGGTTGCCAGGGGCCGGGCCGTGTGGAGATGAGGGGTAGGGAATGGGGAGTTAGGGTTTCACGGGTAGAGTTTCAGCTGGGGATGATGAAAAAGTTCTGGAAAGGACGGTAGTGGTTGCACAACGATGTGAATGTACTTAATGCCACGGAACTGCACGCTTAAAATTGGTTATGATGGTATATTTTGTGTTATGTATGTTTTACAACAATTTTAAAAAGGCAGATACGTATGGAAAGACGTACCATAGGGAATACCTGTAGAGGGTGGGGGGATGGCGGGATGGGAACAGCGATCAGGGATGAAGGGGCAAAAGGTGACAGAATGCCTTGCAGAGGCTGGTGCTCACAGTGGGTCTCTGGAACCCTGCGTGTGACGAGCTTGGCTCTCAGCGACCCAGAGCCCCCCCCCCGCCCCCAAACTGCTGTTTAATATTTTTCTTTTAAGTTGACTTTTAAATAGCCTAAGATATGACTATGGCAAGGGGAAAAGCTAGGGAGGCTTCCCTGAGTGAGGCCCATTTCCCCTTCCTGACCCACCTTTAACATTCTCATTTTGCCTGGTGATGGCGGGCTTTCTAACATCTTAAATACTTATCTCTACATATGTAAGATTAATTCCTTATACTCCTTTCCACTCTCCCAGCGATACCTTCTCAGAAACTGCCCATCAAATAGAACTGATTTTATGCATCCTCCCACACCATTTGCCATCTTTTTTGGGGGGCACTCCAAGTGCGAGCAGCGTTCAATACAGCTGCGCTGCTTTTTAATCGCCCATTGTTTAAAAAGACCCAAACCATAATTTTAAGTCTGCTGTGGGTAAAAACAAGACTTTTTGTTGGTGAGATAGGTAAATAATGGGACTTTGGAATGAAAGGAGACGGCGGGTGGGTGAGTGCGTGAGATGGGCATTGTCGAGTGGGGACACGTGCTGTTTCTGGATAGTACCTGTTTGTCATCCCGCCTTACCCTCGGGTCAGCAGAGGTGGATTTGTAAATTCTGAAACTCATGGGACCCCGTGGCTATTCGCTTTATGAGCATACCGTGTGAGTGCAAAATTAACTGTACACCAGCCACTGGTATTTATTATGCCAATAATGTAAGTCTTCCATGATTTAGAATAGGTCCAAACATGTTCACTTTTTATAACTATGCCAATGAAGTTAGTAAGTTAATAAGTTTTGGACTTCCCTGGCGGTGCAGTGGTTAAGACTCTGCTTTCTACTGCAGGGGGCGCGGGTTCGATCCCTGGTCGGGGAAGATCCTGCATGCTGCGAGGCATGGCCAAAATTTTTTTAAAAAGTTAACAAGTTTTGTTTTAAGTTAAAAAAATTGCAAATGAAAATGGAACATTTTATGCTCCAAGTCAGAGGCCTTCTCACCCTTCAAAAGAGGCTAGCACAGTGGAAAGGAGTTAAAGGTACACTGGAAGCCTGCTTTCTCCTTGGTGCAATTAGAAGGTTTGAAGAAAGTTGAAAAGAGATTAAGTTTTGCTCCCAATGTCGCCAATGTCTTCTAACCCCCATGTCCAGACATCACCTATAAATGATCTCTCACTCCACCTGTGATGAGCAGCCCTCAGACTGGGGGACCCTGCTGTAGGCACCAAGGTCCGGGGCTGAGCACTCTGCCTGTAATGGATGGAGGGGGAACTGCAGGGGCCCAGCCTGAAGGTGAGAAGGCCCCAGGCTGCCCTGCACACAGTGTTCCTTTGAGGCCTAGCAGCCTTGGTCCCTCTAGAGCTCCTGGACTCTGAACTCTGTCTGCTCAGCAGTTTGGCTTGGTAGAATTTCCATGGGCTTCAGAGTCAGGCAGATCTGCAGCAAACCTCTTCCTGGCACAAGGGACCCAACCTTGTCAGTAGAGTGGGTTTAGTAACTGTCAGACGGGATTAAATGAAATAGCGGGAATATGTAAGCCTCGGTCCCAGAGCTTGGCCACACAGCTGGTGTACAGTAATGGCATCCATTATTATTTCATACATCTTGGGCTTAGGGTAGCAGCAGATCATCAAACCATCCTCCACGCGTTGGCTTTCAACCTCATGGTCACAGGATGGCTACTGGAATGCAGACGTTGCATCAGTATTAAGTCAGGAAGAAGGAGGAGGCGGACGTGCTGTCTCTGTTCTTTACATCCCAAACCAAAAGCCTTCCCCAAAGCCCCCGGCAGATTTTTTGTGAGTCCAGTTGGCCAGCCCCGGTCACTTGGCTGCCCACAGTTGCAAGGGAGGCCAGGAAAATCAGCAAGGAGGAGGTTAGGGTTGTCATGACTTAGCGCAGGCATTTTCCATCACATTGCCCAGAGTAAAACAGGAATCCTGTCTGTAGGGAAGAAATGGGTAATGGCTGATGGGAAAGCAGCCCGTAGCATCTGCCCCAGGATGGTTATTTGATTCCTCCTGATGGCTCTCCCCTGCCCTGCCAGCCTGCCACCGTGGTGTCAGAGCAGAAGTGAGGAAGGAGCCTGAGACTGACTTAATTTTGCAACAAAGATTGGGTACAGAAGAGAAGCTTCCGGAAACAACACCTAGAATCCCTTCGCCCACCCATAAGCATTTGCACGCTCTCTTCCTTCTTTTAGAAATACTTTTCCTGCTGTTTTTAGGGACAACATTCATCTTCTCACTGTTTGGCTTTCGTCTGGGAAGATGCCCGGGCGTCCCACATCTCGGGAGGGCATGTTTGGGGCCACCAGAAAGGGAGAAAAAGGAACAAAGCATGAGTTCAAGGGAGGGCCCAAGCCTGATTCAGATGGGGTGGGGCAACCAGGGAGGCTTCACCGGGGAGATGGCTTTTATTCATTCATTTAACAAACATCTCATCCCCTGCTCTGCTTCGGGCCCTGTGAGGGGTCCTGGGGAATCAAGTGAATGGAAGGTCTCAGATGGTTTGACAGCTGCCCGCTGGCAAGGGAGGCCCGCGTGACTTTGGAGCCTTTGAGGGCTGGGAGCTTCCAGGTCCCCCAGAAATGCCGCTTCCCAGTCACAGAGCCTGGATGCCGAGTACAGGAATCAGAGCCAAAGAAGCTCATTGTCAGACAGAAGTTTAGAGTCTGTCCAGGGTGGAGACCAGGTAAGCCTAGAAGTCCCTTACGCCTCATTGTACGATTCTGTGGGCCAGCTCTCTGCTTCCGGTGGTGAGCTCTGGAGAATCTCATCATCAAAATCCAACCCATTTCTCCAGATGGGAAGGGGTTTGTAACACCGAAGGCTCCTTTTTAAGCACTGCGGTATTGGGTAGAGGCCACTGTCTAGTCAGTGAGGAGGCTGAGAGGCCGCCCGGTGACAGCTGTCAAAAATGATGGCCGGAGACTTTTCCTCTAGTGGGTTCCCGGCCGTTGGTTTGCTAAGTGCAGCTGGGCCCGGCAGGTGCTGAAGGGTCGGGGTCGTGGACCCCCGCCAGGTCTCAGCAGCGCGGAGGTGCAGGCTGTCGCCGAGGGCCGCGCTCCGCCCCGGGGCCCCCGGCCCTGCCCCCGGCCTGGCCGCGGCCTCGCAGTTCACCCTGTTGGTGACGTGCCCCCGTGGAGGGCAGGACGAGGCTGTGGCCGAGGGCGCCCCGCGGCAGGCTCCGGCCCTGGGGGGCAGCTCCCGGGCTGCCCGATCGGTACCTGTGCCAAGTGGCAGGGGGGATGGCGAGGGGGAGGCGGGAGAAGATGAGGCAGACCTGCTGGACACTTCGGACCCCCCGGGGGGAGGCGAGAGCACGGCTAGTCTGGAGGATCTGGAGGACGAGGGGACCCACTCTGGGGGAGAGGGCGGCAGCGGTGGAGCCCGGAGACGGGGCAGCGGCGGGGGCAGCGTGAGCAAGACCTGCACCTACGAGGGCTGCAGCCAGACCCCGAGCCAGGTGGCCAAGCAGCACAAGCCGTGGATGTGCAAGAAGCGCCTCAACCAGATGTACGAGGATAAGTACGAGAAGCAGAAAAGCCACCAGGCCCTGAACTGCGGCGGGGCCGCCCAGCCTGATGGCGCAGGAAACGTCAAACTTGAGGGAAGTGCAGGTAATACACTCTCCACTGTTAAACAGAGAACGGGATCTTTTGGGGATCGACCTGCAAGACCTACTCTTTTAGAACAAGCGTTAAATCAGAAAAGACGGTCATTACTAAGAAGTCCAGAAGTGGTGCAGTTTTCACAGAAACGGCAGCAATTTCTAATTCAGCGAGTTTTGGAGCAAAGACAACAGCGGTTTCCAGGAACATCAGTGTGAGGGAATTTATCAAGAAGTCCTACACGTTTTTTATCTTATTGTAGTGGATGGACATATTTTTATACTAAAGATAAATGGGGTAAGATTTGCCAGTAAACAGTCATTTTCCTAAGAATGTGTGTGCATTTGGGGACAAATACGTATTGCACATTGTGCATCTATGACCCTGTTTCTGTTCTGCTATATTTGTTCGTTTGTTTTTTTAGTTTCCACACATAAGTGATATCATGTAATATTTGTCTTTCTCTGTTTTCACTTCACTTAGTGTGATAATCTCTAGGTCCATCCATGTTGCTGCAAACGGCAGTATTTCATTCTTTTTCTATGGCCGAATAATTTTCCACTGCATATATATACCACATCTTCTTTTGCATATATATACCACATCTTCTTTATCCATTGATCTGTTGATGGGCACTTGGGTTGCTTCCATATCTTGGTTATTGTAAATAATGCTGCAGGGAACATAGGGGTGCATATATCTTTTCTAATTAGTGCTTTTGTTTTCTTTGGATAAATACCCAGAAGTGGAATTGCTGGGTCATATGGTAGTTCTATTTTTAGTTTTTCTGAGGAATCTCCATACTGTTTTCCATAATGGCTACACCAATTTACATTCCCACCAATGGTGCACAAGTGTTCACTTTCCCTCACCAATACTTGTTATTTGTTGTCTTTTTGATAATAGCCTTTCTGACAGATGTGAGGTGATACCTCACTGTGGTTTTTTTGTTTTGTTTTTTGCGGTACACGGGCCTCTCACTGTTGTGGCCTCTCCCATGGCGGAGCACAGGCTCCGGACGCGCAGGCTCAGCGGCCATGGCTCACGGGCCCAGCCGCTCCGCGGCATGTGGGATCTTTCCCGGACCGGGGCACGAACCCGTGTCCCCTGCATTGGCAGGCGGACTCTCAACCACTGCGCCACCAGGGAAGCCCCTCACTGTGGTTTTGATTAGCACTTCCCTGATGATTAGTGATGCTGAAAATCTTTTCATGGGCCTGTTGGTCATCTGTATGTCTTCTTTGGAAAAATGTCTATTCAGATCCTCTGCCCGTTTTTTAATTGGGTTGTTTGTGTTTTTGATGTTGAGTTGTATATCTTCTTTATATATTTTGGATATTAACCCCTTGTTCAGATATATTATTTGCAAATATCTTCTCCCATTCAGTAGATGGCCTTTTCCTTTTGTTGAAAGTTTCCCTTGCTGTGCAAAAGCTTTTTAGTTTGATGTAGTCTCATTTGTTTGTTTCTGCTTTTGTTTTCCTTGCCTGAGGAGACATATCCAAAAAATGTTACTAAGACCAATGTCAAACAGCCTACTGCCTATGTTTTCTTCTAGAGAAGTTTAATGGTTTCAGGCCTTACATTTAAATCTTTAAACCATTTTGAATTTATTTTTGTGCACTGAGGTATTATGTTCTATAAAACGAATCAGTTTGGAAGTTACAAGTTGATACCCCTGTATGGTGGGCCTGACCCTGGCTCCCTGCCCGCCGGGGACCATGGCGTCTGGGATACTAGTCACACACCCGGAGGTGCTTCTGTCGGAGGGAGGTAACATTCACTGTGTCCTGCAGCCAGCAGTTCAGAGGCTTTCTGCTGGTGAAAGCCCAACAGCTGCTTTTGAAAATTGTTACAGCTTCGCTCCTTTTTCTGTCTTTCAGAGTGAAGCATCTTTCAACCTAATATCAGAAAAATGTGACACTCTATCAATTCTTCGGGATCATCCTGAAAACAGGATTTACCAGAGGAAAATCCAGGTAAGGCAGAGGGTCAGAAGAAGGGGAGCCTAGATGAAATGGGCTGGAGTTGGGAGCAGAGAAAGAGGTGACACTTTGAAGGTAAAAAAGGCTTCGCATTTGGACCAGGTTCCTGGGCAAATTAAAGGGCTCCCAGAATATTGTGATGTTGGGCATTTGCCTTAATGAGAAATCCTTTCGCTGCAAAGAGAAAAAAAAATAGCACTTTTGTTTTTAAAAAGCTAGGCACTCTCCTAAGTGTTTCCTTTCTCCCTGAGACCTCAGTACAACATTGCAAGGTCAGAACTTCTATTACCCACGTTTTACAGCGGAGGGAAACGAGGCACAGAAGTTAAATGGCAAGCACACGGCCCTACTGCTAGTGCGTGGAGGAGCTGGCATTTAGACCAGCAGGCCGACCTCATAAAAGTCGTCTTTGTAACCGCCCTGCAAGGGCATCTCTCAGGAGGGAAAGCCCACTCCAGCCGGGCTATGAAAAAGTGGGGGTAGGGTTGCTGGAAGGATGCATGGACAGTCACAGAACAAGAAGGAGCCTGGGCGCTCCCCTGGTGCCCCCTCTCCACCTCTCGGCTTCCCGCCGGGGCAGGAGCAAAGGCTGGGCAGCACACTGACTCTCGTGTCCCCTGGAACCCCCTCGGGGGCTGAGATGGAGTTTTCAAGGAGCGCATCCTTCCCTACGGCCTGCCTCTGGTGGGCCCTGTCAGCTCCACTCTGGTGCGACCCCTTGAAAACCAGCTCTGCTGTCAGAACCCTGATGGTAGGCAGGCCTGGGAGGCAGCCATGGGGACTCCGGGCCGTTTCAGAGGGAAGCTGACAGCCAGGAGCAGAGCCGGAGCGGGTGGCGTGGGGAGGCCACACCTCCCAAGAAACCCTTTGAAGGACTGGCCAGACTGCTTGGAGAAGGCTGGGGAGGCCCTTCCTACCGACTCTGCAGCCTCCTGGCCCACCTCACAGGCATGCCCACCCTCACTGCCCCACCATGCACGCCGCTGCACCTCCTCTCAGTGCCATTCCTCCAGGAAGTCTTCCTGGACTGCTGAAGTCTGATGTAGATGCCACTGCTCCGTGGCACCCCGGCGCTTCCCCTGTCCTCCTGTCACGATCATCTGACTGTCCATCTCACCTCAGACTGTAGGCTCCCGAGGGCAGGGCCGTGGGACCCCCCCACCCCATTCGTGCTCAGTGTCTGACACAGGACACACTCTGAGTAGTTTTATTTTTGTGGGATGAGAGTTGGGACACCGTGAAGGGCAGCCAGTCTGAGAGGAGGGAGCAGGTGTTACGTGGGGGAGGCAGGGGCCCCGGCCCTGATGGGACACGACGGGGGTGCTGTTGGTGCAGACACCCACATTTCCTCTGCCCCCCGCAGGAACTCAGCAAAAGGTTCACTGCGATCCGCAAGACCAAGGGGGATGGGAACTGCTTCTACCGGGCCTTGGGCTACTCCTACCTGGAATCTCTGCTGGGGAAGAGCAGGGAGATACTCAAGTGAGTGGGGCGCAGGGGATGCTGGGCGGGCTGCCAAGGGGCCAGCTGGGGAGGGACAGTGACCTAGCGGGCACTCTCAGCCCTCCGGTCTCAGTGCGCTTAGGCAAGTTGCGTTGGGTGCGTTCTCGAAGACTCACTGCAAGGAGAACACAAAGAAGCGTTGCCCCGTTGTTCTGGATGATCTCGCTGACCTTGAGTAACCCAGGGGTCCACCTGGTCAGCCTGGATCCAGAGCTGATGCTGTCCAAGGTCCCTCTGTCCCGCAGCTGCTGCCCGTAGCGATCCTCCCTTAGACCCTCGGGTTTTGGCTTAGCTTGAGGCTTCTCATACTTCATCATTTGTGCAAACCCCCTGGGATCTTCTTCAGATGCAGATTCCAGTTCAGTAGGTCTAGGGCGGGGGATTCCGCATTTCTCACAAGCTCCCGGAGAAGCCGCCCCTGCCGCTGGGCCTCGGACCCTGCTGGGGAGCAAGGAGCTGAGAGCTGCTTCTTGCCCTTGGAGGTCTCACAGCCCTTACAGGATTGGATGAAGACCCCGGGCTTCCTTGTCAGACACCCTTCCCCACATACCCTGGGAAAGAGTGCAGAGTGGCCACAGGTCACAGAGCCCCTGTGGTTGAACCGTGGACTCCGGCACCAGAACTCCTTCGCCGAGGCAGGTTTCTACCCTGCCTTCCGTCCGGGGCCCCCTTGCTCCTGCAACCATCGCCCAACTGGGTGCCACACGCAGACTGTGTTGTGGGCCCTGGGGATGCAGCAGCAAACGAGAGAGACAAAACACCCTGCCTGTGGAGCTGGCATCCTAACTGGAAAAGAGGGACAGTGGATACGAAGCGTACTTGATGTGTCAGACGGTGATAAGCGTTGTGGGAAGGAAAATTCAGGCAGGAAAGGAGGCCAGGTTGTCCAGGGTAGAGGCTGCAGTTTTAAGTAGGGGTTGGAGAGGTAGCGGGGGCAGGTGGGGTAGGGCCTCACGGGCCTTTTTAAGGACCTTGAATGTCGGCCTGAATGAGATGGAGCCACAGAGGGTTCAAGAGAGCGAGGGGCCTGATGTGCGGCCTGCTGCGTGCAGGATAAGTGCAGTGGCGCGCAGCCAGGGAGCAGCAGGGGACGTGATCCGGGAGAGCCCAGAGGAGGGGTGGTGACGGTGGCCTGAGCAGGTGGAGGTCGATCGCAGAGCCCTGCAGGGGTGGCGCCAACAGGATTCACTCGTGGCTGGAGTGGGGTGTGTGAGCAGAGAGAGGAGTCGAGGATGGGTGCCCGGGGTTTGGCCTGAGAGTTAAAAAAGCAGGAGCTCCATGTTGTTAAGTCCGAAATCCCCGTGAGCCGTCCAAGTGGGGTCCAGTGGGAAGTACCAGGAGGGTGTTACCCCATCTTACAGATGAGTAAACCGAGCTTCAGAAAGGTTAAGTGACTTGCCCAAGGTCCCACTAAAGCTGGCGTGTGGCTGAGAGGGCCTGTGCTCCAAGTCCTGACTCCGTCCTTCTCCTCCCTCACCTCGTCGGGGCGGGAGTCCTGCCCTGGGTGTTCGTCCCTCGCTTGACTGGGTCTGTGTGTCGCCATCTCTGTGTCTCCAGGGCTGGCACGGCGGGGCCAGCAGTCGTTGGTGAGGAATGAGTGGGGGGATGCGGCAGGGGCTCAGGAGTGTGTGGCCAGGGAGGGGAAGGGTGAGAAGGTAGGAAAGCTGGGAACAGAGCTGTGCACATTCACAGCCTCACAGAACAGTGGCCAGAGGGGCCCTCCCAGCACCCCTCGTGGAGGCCTGTTACCATCACCCATGCCATGCGAAAGGGGAGCCTATGGCCCAAAGCCGGAGAGCGACTTAGCAGCAGGGCTGCGGCTCCCAGCACAGCACTCCTTCCTACACCTGCCCTGGCCAAACCGGCTCAGGTACGCCGGCCGGCCCAGCCTTTGGTGGTTTGCCTTTCGGCAGAAGCGCCTCACCTCCCAGGTTAGATGGTTCCACTTCACACACACCACCCTCCCCTCACCTCCCCTGCCCCACAAGTCACCTAAGCCTCCCAGGCCTTTCTCCTTGTGCCTTTAGTCCCTCGTGAAAACCCTAGAGTCTGGTCTCCCCTCCCAGGGGACAGGCTGCGGTTACGCCCGTGCCAGCTGGTCCCCCAGAGCCTCTCCACTTGGTCCTTCTTGCGGGGGATGCACCCCCTTCTGTGGACCAATCACTTGGACTGTATCTCATCTCTGCTGCTGAACTCTGTGTCCTGGGGCAGCTCCTCGCCATCCCCAAGGGGACCAGGACAGGTCCCAGATGGGGCCTTGCCAGTGGGGGGCCTGCAGTGGGAGCACTAACAAAGCAGGGGTCCCTGGACCAGGTCTCGAGGGATGGTCAGTGCTGGCAGAAGTTTAGTGGCTGTTTGGCCGGGAGGCCTGATTTGTGGTGCGAGTTGATTTCTGTAGTATAAATACTCTTGTCATGATTTTTTTTTTCCAAGCTACCATCATGGGGTCACTGAACAGGGAGTTGGGAAGAGATACGTAACACATGCTATAGTCCAAATCATATTGCCACCATCCACGCCCAATAGACAAAGATTACCTCAAGAGCATAGATTATAATTTGTGTTTTAAAGTTATTTAAGTTTACATAACTTGATTCTTAAATAATGGCCGTTTAACACCTGGATGGCAAAATGCATAAATTTAACGACTAGCTCTTGTGAGCAGGTACAAACCAGCGCTAGCACGCCTCTGAGAAGAGCATCCCTGGCTAAGGGGACAGCGGAGGCTAAGGGGTGAAAACGCAAATGGGTAGTGACTGTGGGGTGTGAGGGAAGCTGTGAGACTTGACTAGAGATGAGGCTGCTGAGCTCGGCAGGGGCCCTTCCAGGACACCTGTGCTGAGGAGCTGTGTCCTGAGGGAGAAGGCTGTGGCAGGTCACTCTAAGGTCCCTGTGGAGAGGGGACCAGGAGTGAGGGAAGGCTGGGTGTGGCCCAGGCCAGAGATGGTGTTGACACACCAGGAACCATGGGGACAGGAAGGAGGGACAGAGTCAACAGACCTTCGAAAGGTAGAATCAATGTATCTGGGAGTGGGTGGTGATTACCTCAATTTCCTCATCTGTGAAATGGGTATAATACCCACCTCCCATGACTGTACAGGGGAGGACGGAACAAATCAGTGTGTGGTCCACGTGGAAGTGCTTTGAAAAGTAGAAAAGTCCTACTAGAAAAAAAGTCCTAGTAGAAAAATGACACGTACCCTCTCAGGTGTGTATGGGGTTGGTGGGTGAGTGGGATGACAGCTGATGTCACAGCAGCGCCCCCTGCAGGTCCTTGTAAGTACCAGTCTTTCCCCTCCAGGTTCAAAGAGCGTGTACTGCAGACCCCAAACGACCTTCTGGCTGCTGGCTTCGAGGAGCACAAGTTCCAAAACTTCTTTAATGCTGTGAGTTAACCTGGGCACGACAGCTGAGGGGCCAGGTCCTCCCTCGCTGGCAGAGCAGACAGGAGCGGGCACTGGCCGGAGTCCCCTCACCGCCCAGGGCTCTGTGGTTGCGCCCCTCTGGCTCCTCCCAGCTGGGGAAGGGCTGAGGGTTGCTTCCTGCTTGTGGGGACACCGAGGGAACAGGGAGCCCAGGGCCCTGCCGTCTCTCTGGGAGGAGGTACCTCCTTTGGGGCACTAGCTCTCAGGCTGGAAACTTCCCCCAGCCTCCTTCAGCCCCTCCCCTCTCCACCCCATTCCCCGGACCCCACTAGTGAAGGCGGTGGGGTTGGAAGACTGTCAGTTCTGAATCTGTAAATAAGAATTGCAACCACGGCAATGAGGAGGGAGACTAACCGCTGCTCCTTAGACGTGACTCCGGGCTGAGGGACTCGCTACAGAATCTCTCTAACCCTGTTACTGAGCTTTGGCGGGATCTGATTGATTGATTTTGGCGCCTCAACTTGAGGATTTGAAGATGGAAATGCCCGTGGAGGGAGGGGCGGGGCTTGCCCGTCCCCTGGCTGAGGGCCCAAGGGCTGCAGTTTTACAGTGTGGTAGAGCTCGTGGAGAAGGACAGCTCCGTGTCCAGCCTGCTGAAGGTGTTCAACGACCAGAGCTCCTCGGACCGAATCGTGCAGTTCCTGCGCCTGCTCACGTCAGCCTTCATCAGGAACCGCGGAGACTTCTTCCAACATTTCATCGATGAGGAGATGGACATCAAAGACTTCTGCACTCATGTAGGTCCTCGGGGCCCAGGCTTTGGGGACTCGGCCTCTGGCCCTGGGCTCCGCTCTCATCCCTCTCTCCTTAGGAGACTTTAGCACCAGCATTCCCTAACCAGGGGACCTGGATGTCATGTCTACATTGCAATTCAAAGAGCACTAGGTTAGCAAGCCGGAACACATCCTCCTTCTGCCCAAACTGTGTGGCTTTGGGCAAGTCACTTTCCCTCTCTGGGCCTCAGATTTCTCATCTGAGGAATAAGGGCTTTGGACTAGACTGTTCACAAAATTACAGAGTGGCAACCCCAGAGCTTAAGCACTGCGCCACCAGGGAAGTTCTTCCCAGGCCTTCTTCTTGCCCGGCAGTAACCAGCAGGAGCTAAGTGGCAGCTGCCCTAGTCATTGGGACTCAGTAGGCAGCTTGTGTCTCCACTGACTCACCCACTCGCTCACCCAGCCCTCTGTAAGCACGTAAGCTTGAAATCCCTTTATGATAAAGTCCCTTTCTGCTGAGATTCTTTGACTTTGTGCATTAGGAAGCCCTAGCTGAAAAACTCCTGCCCCCCTTTCCAGATTCTTCAAAGTAGTGTCCTCTTCTCACAACTAGGGGGTCCAGAATCAAAAAGATCTAGATTCAAGCCTTGCAACTGTGGCAATGTCTATCCGTTACCTCCTCAGTGAGCCTGCGTTTCCTCCTCTAGAAAATGCAGATGTCAACATCTGCCTCACAGGTTGTTGTGGAGATTATTTCCCAGCGCAGAGGTTTTGACCTAGGACCACGAAAGCCAGGGTTGGACCTCTCACTTGTCCTCTGCCAGGCCTCCATCCTCAACTGGGTTGTTTTTTCATTGTGACCTTTGCAGGAAGTAGAGCCCATGGCCACGGAGTGTGACCACATCCAGATCACGGCCCTGTCCCAGGCACTGAACATTGCCCTGCAGGTGGAGTATGTGGACGAAATGGACACGGCCCTGAACCACCACGTGTTCCCCGAGTGTGCCGTCCCTTCCGTTTACCTGCTCTATAAAACGTCCCACTACAACATCCTTTATACAGCCGATAAACGTTGATTAATTTTAGACCATGCAGTGGAGCCTGTCACCTAATGGGACTGCGTTTTTTCTTTTTTCTTTTTTTTTTTTTTGCGGTACGGGGGCCTCTCACTGCTGTGGCCTCTCCCGCTGCGGAGTACAGGCTCCGCACGCGCAGGCTCAGCGGCCATGGCTCACGGGCCCAGCCGCTCCGCAGCATGTGGGATCTTCCCGGACCGGGGCACGAACCCACGTCCCCTGCATCGGCAGGCGGACTCTCAACCACTGCGCCACCAGGGAAGCCCTACGGGACTGCATTCTGAATGGAACATTGCAGCTTTTCAATTTTTCTAAGCGATTTAGACTATAGTTAGAAAATGTGCAGCCTTTTGGGCAAAGTCACTGGGAATAAGGTCTACTCACTATGGACTGGTGGTAACTTGGCCGTATTTTTAATATTTATTTTCATGGAGGATCAAATGTTTTCTAACTCTGGGCTAGGAAGCCATATGCCCTGGCTCTACCCCAGTTCTGAGACCTTGCATAGGACACCTCCTCTCTCTGGGCCCAATTCTTCATCTGGAGGAGGTTCCTGCCAGTGTTGACATTCCATTGTGGTATAAAAATGGGGTCCTCTGGTTTATTTTCACCAGGGGCAGTGCCTCTCTGTAGGAGAAGAAAAGCCCAAGATCAGCTGTCTTGAGTGACTTACCAGTTCTATAAAAAATCAAGTCCAGTCAGCTGTTGGACTGGACTTGGGCACACGGTGAATTGAGGCCAATTTGAATGCGAGGGCTTCAGTGTACTTCCAAGCATTCATGACTGTTTTCTTACCCCTAACTTGAGGAAAAAGATACTTTTATGCCAAAGTCTAGAAAGAGGCCTGTAGCCATCAGCGTGAAGCCCGAGTTGTCGGGCCCCTCTATCTCCCTCAGGGCCAGGACTGCCTGCTTTCTGGCGGGCAGCCCTGCAGGGTTCTGCCGCCAGCCCCACCTGGACAGACACTGAGAAAGCCTAAGGTCTGGGGCCAAGAAGGTGTCTCATCGTCCCCAACACATCCTGCAAGTAGAACATGGATCCTCAGCCGGGTGGAGACATCGATCAGCACGTGCAGCCGTAGACGCCAGCTGAGCAGCACACACAAGGTGTTCTGAGGCTGTCTTTGGCTTCCTCTCCCCTTCCCCCGCTTCTGTTTGGCTTACGGGCTGGCTAGAGGTTAGTGGGAAAGGACAGAGATAAGCCGAGGAGACTGGCCGTGGGGAGATCACCTCTGGGGAAACCGCCTGGTAGCCAAGAGCCCTGGCGCTCGCCGGTCTCCCTGTTCATCCACCTGGACGTACGCCCCTTAATAACCTCCTCACCTTGCTGCCTCAGGATCTCGAGGAGCCCTGGCTGGGCTGGGGCGCTGCCAGCAAGCTCTCTTCCTCTGGGAAGAAATGGAGAATGCAAGGGTGTGGAACTGCCTTCCTTAATCGAAGGCCTCACACGTTCCGTTCTGCAGGGGTTTGTTAGAACCTGTTGGTGCTGCAGTGCCAGGCTGTGGTGTCTGCCGACAGGCAAACTGTGCACCAGGAGGACTGGGTGACAGACTGCTCCCAACCCTTGTATACAAATGTCAGATTGGTATCAGTCTTCCGCCTTTGTGAAAACTGATGTCAGGGTGCTTTTAATGCCAGGCAGGGACCCAGGTTCCCATACTGCCCTTGGCTGGAACTTGGACCCCAAGGGCTCAAGCTAAGTGACTGTCACTTTTTCGCAGGAATGTAAAGCTGACCCTGATCTCTGATCACTGGACAGGAGTGCTGTGACAAGTACACTGTAAGAGTGGGGTAACATGTTACATGTTTTGTGAGTATCACGATCCCTGTTTCCAAACTGAAGGACACTGAGCTGAATCTTGGCTGCTCTGAGCAGTTGTGAGATGGGTCCTGGGCCTCCAGCTGGGCTCTCGAGCACAGTATAATCAGCACTGGCGGCCACTTAACTGCATTTGTAGCTTGTGTAGCATTCACAAAAGCAAAGCTTTCTCTTTGGCAGACAGGCTGGAGAAATTCCCCGAGGTGTGTCTGTGCTGTGTTTCCAGGCCGGAGAGCCTGCCAGTGCTCATGTGGGACCCTCTTCCCAAGAGAGATCCTATCAGTTTAGAATCAGAATGCCCAAGAGAGGCAGGCTGTTTTCATGACCTTCCTCTCTGCTCTCCCGTTTTTCATAAAACCATTGGGCAAATCCAAACCACTGCTCTCTTCCCTTCACATCTGCCCTCAGATCTTGCCTCTGAAGGGAAAGCACTATGGAGGAAAGGAGCGGCAGAATTCTGAGAAGCTTTAAGTAACAAATGTAAAATCCAGTCACCCGTGGACACTGCCCTGCTTATGTACCGCAGCCAGTCACGCCCGCAATCACACTTCCTGGGTAATTCTTCACCCACCCCACAAAGCCTTCTCTTTGCAGACCAAAAGCTGGAAGGAAGGTTGCTTTCAGAGTTTGTCTTTACAACTGCACATGTGTTACCTTCCTTCCAAAGGGAACTTTACAAACCAGTGCGAATATCTGGCAACAAAAACCACTGTCCTTGCTTTTGGTTCCTACTTTAAGCACAGAGTGGCTCTGCAGCCAGGCTGCCTGGGTTCAGATCTTCAGCTTTGCCACTAACTAGTTATATGACCTTGACCAAGTCCCTTCACCTCCAAGTTCCAGTTCCCACATTAGTGAAATGGAGACAACACGGCACAGAATTAGCGGTTCAAGTGGAACAAGATTACATGTGAAAACAATCACAAGACCTGGCGCCTAGCGAGCGCCCTGCAAGTGGGATTCTTCCCCCCACGGACCCTTCCCAGCGGGCTGCGGCAGAACACTGCAAGATGGGAAAACACGCCACCTTGGCAGTGGCACTGTGGTTTCCCAAACAGGGAAGAAGTCTAAGGACCAAACGCATTCCCGTGCTGAGCGGAAATAGGGGCAGGGGCTGTGGCTCAGTAAATGGTTCCCCAGGGGCCCCTTGTCCCGTGGGACGTAGGCCAGGCCCACAGCTTCCTTGGGCAATGGGTAAAAACATTTTCCTAGCATTAAAATGGTTTCCATGACAACTGTTCGTCCTGGCTTCTTAATAGTTGGTACCTGGCATGCACCAAAAATCAATACTACTATCCCATGGGGCTTGTACGTGTGAGTGGACTAGCACGGGTAGGAGTATCCTTGTTTAGTGAAAGGTCCAGACACTCAGGGAATTCTGTCCTTGGGCTGGGCTGGAGGTGCCAAAGGCACCACAGGCCTCACCAAAGCTTCACCTCATCAGGTCAGACAGCAAAACTGTCAGGGAGGCTGGCCCTATCTTTTAAAACCTAGCTCTTTAACATGTTACCCCACAAAAAGGAATTTGCTGTTAGAGGGCAAGGACAGGCTGTCACAGGACATTAGTGGCTCTGTTTGGCCTGTGACAATATCCTCAGGCCGCTCATGGCTCAGGTGCTGCTAAGGGACCCTGACCCTGCATATACTTCCACTGTACCATTTGGAAAATGGAGAGCCCCCCTGCCATCCTCTGATAGCTGTCACTCAGGAGCTTCACAGACTAGGGCTGTTTTCTTCTGCATTCTCCTCTCCCAGTCACTGGTGACACTGGGGAGACAGGCTCTGGCAACACTGCTGACTTTTAAAACCAAAGCAGTTTTCTGAACTTCCCTTGGGCCTACAAGGAAATACCCAAGGTTCTTATCCCAGCTCTGCCACTTGACTGCCGTGTGACCCTGAGCAAGTCTTAGCCACTCACAGTGAGCTTTCTCAACTGCAAAAAAGGGTACTATAAGACTCATGTCCCAGGGCCTTGATGGAAAAACCAAATGACAATCGAAGTAGATAAAAGTACCTAACCAACACTCAGTGATATCTGAATCTGAGTTTAGGCCAACTACCCTGTTGCAGTTGCCCACAGGGACCGAGGGAACACAGCTGCCAACCATGAGGCCAAGGGAACGTCTGTTTAGAAGCCCAGACTTAGCTGTGCAGAAATCAGTGCTTCTCCCATGACTGTGGCTACTCACCCAGGCTGACCCAGAGGAAGCTGCGGTGGCACCGGGAGGCCTCGGGTTCCCTCAGCACATATTTCCACCAGGCCCTGATCTAAGTGCAAGGGCTGCAAGGAGTAATAAGCAGCTTCTGCCCGCAGGGAGCTCAGCAAGGTGCCGGAGACCAGTGTGGCAAGTGCCGTGAAGAGGGTGAGCCTGGGTACTGTGGGAGCTCACGAGAGGAACACATCACCTCCTGGGTCTCAGGGGCCAGCAGTGCTCAGGGGCAGGAAAAGGCAAACAGGCCAAGGAAAAGCTTGGACAAAGGCTCAGGGCAAAAGAATGGGGGCGTGAGACCGTGGGCAGCAACCAGTTCTGTCACACAGAGGAAGGAAGCAGAGAGACGAGGCTGGAGAGACTGGCCAGGGCCAGATCCCAGGTGCCTCACAGCCAGACTCAGCAGACTGCTCCTGGCTTCCCCACACGTGGCTCTGTGATGTCACGGAAGCTGTGTTCTCTTGGAAGCCGGCAATCTCTTCCCTGCCCACCTCCCAGCGAGGCTAAGACAAGACAGCAGCTGTGCGGTAGAGCTAAGGAGCTGTTAGGATTCTTCTGTGGAGAAAAACGGGAACACACGTTGCGGACCCAGGCAGAAATGACTTTACAGTGACCTGCGAAGCTCACCAGCCTCTCGCTCTATCCACACCGTGCAGCGGAGTGAGACGCACCCCGCGTGCATCCTGCAGCCAGAGGACTATGACTGTGTCCCCATATCCTGGCTAAAAACTCAAGAAAATGCGCTGCTTCTGACCACTGTTTTTAATTGAGGAAATCAAGTTAACCATACAAGGAGCCTGTGAACACTGGAACGCAGAAATATATAAGATGGTATACATAGAATTCGTACTGTGAAACAACACAGATCTGCATGAGGTCTCTCCTGCTGTGGGAGGTGGTGTGTGCAAGAGAGATTTTTGTAACTGGGGCTGACAGTGGCGTGAAGTCAAAGGTGCGAAGGTTTTCCGTACAACCAGAGGACACAGACACAACGTGCGGTCACCAGCAGACTCTGACCTGGGGGGCGGTTAGCCTGCACTTGTGCTTGGCCGTGGCTGTTCCTGCTGCTGCTCTTTCGGCTGCTTCTTCTTCTTCTTCTTCTGTTTGGAGAGGCAGCTCAGCGCAGACTCGCCGTTTCTTGGGGCGGACACGAGCTCGGGCAGCTTGCCAGACTGAGTGGGATACCTGGTTTTCAGGTCATCTTTAAACAGCGGTTGGGAGAGTAAATGGCGCAGCTCCTTCTTCAGGACTTTCGTCTGCTTTTGTCGCCGACGCTCTTCTTGCTGGTCAACTTTTCCTCCTTGAAACACAATTCAAGATAGATCATGTTTACTAGGACTTGTAGGAGCATTCTGTGTCCCTTGATGGATAATACTTGTGATGGGACATGTTCTGGGACCCTTGGGGAGGAAAGCTCTCTGCAGAAACTAGTGCTGGCTAACTTCCAACACAGTTTAGGAGAACCGCTCAGGGCCACTCTGTCCTTTACCCCTCCAAAAACCCCTCTAAGACAGGAATTATCTTTATTTTACAGTTGAGGAAATCCAGGTCACTTGCCGAAGGTCACAGAGCTAGCTGCCAAATTGGGATTACTCCCCCAGTCTCCTGACCTGAAGATCACTTTTCTTCCTATGACCCCCCACTGGTTGCCTGGAATTTGGTGACTGGACGGCTACAAACCCCTCAGGAGACAGTGAAAGCCACCTATGCAGCCCAGCTCCCCTGCATCTCCCCGCCAGCACTGTAACTGCACCTGCAGAGGCGGACATGGCCAGAGGGCTCCACGCCAGCCTGGCCTCAGGAAGGGAAGCCAGGGCCTCACATCACAGCCCTAGCCCCAAGCCTGAGCTACCAGGAGGACCACGGACTGTCATCGAGCCTAGTGATTTGGTTCCTGGCTTCCACGCTGAGCAGAGAGCAGTTAAGCCTGCCTCTGAATTTGTTGGCGTTGGCACCGAGATGCCAACACCTCAGCTGAGCTGCCCACTTGTGGGGTGGAGAGAGCACTGGACCTAATTCTGGTGTTAGTTCTAGATGTGGTTCTACCACTTCTTAGAGTCAGGAGCTTTCCCAGAGCAAGGACCACACAGATTCATCCCTGAATCCTTAGTCTCTGGCCTAGGTTCGGAGCAGGGGCTGAGTCAACACCTGGTGCTGGAGCTCCTTCCCTGCACAAATCGCTTCTGTGAGCCTCTAGTTCCCAAATGTAATAACAATTCCTGCTCTGTTTACATCACGAGGCTGGAGAAGATCAAATGAGATGATGACAGAAGTGCTTTGTCAGCTTGGAAGACAGGTGACAATAAATAACTTAAAATGTACCCAACACTTTCTATTTGCCAGGCACGGTTATAAGCACTTTATACTCATTAACTCAAGCCATCTTTGCAACCCCATGAGGTAGGTACTTTACGACCTGCGTTTTATAAATGAGGACAGCCTAGGTACGACAGAGAGGTTAAGTAACTTGACCCGGTCACACAGCTAGTTAGGGATGAGGCAGCAGTCAATCACATGCAGCCTGGCCACAGAGCCTGCCTGACATCACTGTACTCCACTGCCTCTCCACACGAGGGGTGGAACTATAGGCTCCGGACAAACGATGACAGAAGCAGACCAAGGCTGAGGGCTTTAGGCTCATCTGAGATTAGGGCCTGTCACAAAGGAGGAAAAGGCATCCTGCCGATTTTGATAGGACCCATGGTGGTGGGGAGGTTCCAACAGACAGAAGCTGAAGGGAAAAACGAAAGATACAAGCTGAACGAACCCTTCCTCAAGTCCGTCTTGCCCCTTACCCTTATACATTTCTTCTTCCAGCTCAATCTCAAGGGCAGCTGCCGCCTGCTCAATCCAAGAATTGTGCAGACAAGCCTGGAAGTTGCGATACTCAGCTTTTTCAATCTGTCGAGCTAAACGGATTCGTTCCTAGAGGAAAGGAACAGAAAGTATTCATCTGACAGAGGATTCAGGGTTCTGGGAAGAAAAGTCTCATTTAAGTTGTGTTTTTCAACAAGCTCTTGAGATCACTGTTCAGTGAGATGCACCTCAGCTCCCATCACAATGCATCTGCTTTGGTTCCTGATTAAAGCACAGAGGGCAACTGCTACTTGTGAGCGTGTTCACACGAGCCACAAGAGCTGGCTTTCCAAACCTGCTCGAACAGCCCCTCTTCTTGGCAGCCCACCTCCGTCAGACTCCCGAGCTACACGTGCCAAAGGGAACTGTTTCCGCAGACACCGCAGCTGGCTTCCATAGCTGAGCTGAGACCTGGAGACACCCCGAGAGCCCTCAGTTAGGGCCCCGCTCTCACTCACAGGGACAACACAGAACTGTCAACAGAACTTCCATCCCCTCTTCCACACTGTCCTCTGCCAAAAACATTTCCGTTCTCCTTCTCCTGGGTTCTGGGTTCAGACCGCAGCGACAGGATACAGCAGGAAAATGGGAAGGATCTTGTGATATAGGGAAAAGAGCCACGGGAAGCCAGGGTGGCTCCTAATCCCCTCTGCATTCCCCACCGCTCCATCTCACCTCCCGCCCTATTTCCCTGCACAGCTAACAGTCCTTTCGAGCCAGAGGAGCCAGCAGAGCTGGAACCATTCCTTGCTTTTTGCTCCCCCAATTCCTGGAAGTCCATCCCTTCTTCACCCCTTCACATCTCTGCCTGCAGGAGGCTTGAAGGAAACTAAATCTCCTACCAATGTTACCATATACCCACCAGTCCACAGTGCTCCATTTGTACCTGAACTTCAGCCAGACTCAACCTGCCTCACGAGCCAGTGGATTTCTATGGAAGAGAACCCACCCTGTTTTGGTGCCTGACACGCTGCAGCCCATAATAAGCAGCACCCACTCAGGGAATGTTTATTGAGTTAAAAATAAACCCCCGAAGGTAGGAATTACAGGCATCTGCTTCAGGGATGTGACAAACCTTTAGTTTCTGCCTCAGCACGACATACTGACCTCACTTCCCTATAACCCTCCATCCAAAGGCATGTCCAGACAGCCATGCTCACTGCCCTTGTCCATGGGGGCGGGGTGGGGTGGTGATGGTGGAGGTTTCAGGGGCGGAGGGAAGGAAGGGTTCATGAAGAAAACTCCTCCCACTCTGGCCACTCGCCCTATCCCCCCTTGTGCCAGACACGGTGCCCCCCACCCATTTTTTTTTGTTTTTTACAAATCTCCCTGCTTAGCTACTGGCAGAACTACTAATTAGTTTCCAAGGGTGGCACTGCAAGGATCTCACAGCAAAGTGAGGGAGCAGCCCAATCCCTCCCCTCATTAGCACTGGGCTTCGAACTTTTCTTTTTACCTTGACTGCATCCATGTACTTTGTCTGCACAGGGAACAGCGGGATGTCCTCATCTTTCTTAAGGGTTCTGTAGATCTTCTTAAAGTTGATCACGTCCTCAGGCCCAACCAGCATCAGGCTGAGGCCTTCACTGGTGGCACGAGCAGTTCGACCGCTTCGGTGGACATAAATCTCCGAGGTACGAGGGACCTGCCAAAGGAGGAGCTGGGAGGTCATCGTGGCTGTCACCAAGCACTGCTCTTCCCCTCAAGGCCAACAACCCGAGGCTGGACCCTCCCCCCTCTCAGCCAGGCAGCTAGAAACCTCTCCAGCACTGTGGGCAGATCCAGCCCTTGTCCCTAAGTCTCACATCCAAACTGTCCCAGGTTTAGCCCATTCACTGTGCAGGCTCTGCCCTCCCGTGCCCCCTGCCCTGGTTCAGGTCATCATGACCATTCAACTGGACAATGGCAGTCACTTCTTATTTGGTCTCCAGTCCTGCCACTGCCCCCCTGACCCAACCCAAAGCTGCCAGTGTCATCTTCCTGAGTCAAAGCTCTGACCATCGTAACCCCTCTACCTAAAGAAACTCTAATGGTTCTTCATTAACTCTGCATGGATGGTTGATGATGGTAATCATAAGCAACATTTATTAAATAATTACAATGTGCCAGGCAATTCTAAGCACTCTGCATGTATTACTACCCCATTTATCCCTCAACAACAATAACGTGAAATAGATGCTTTCAGGATTATCCATGTTATAGACCGGGAAACTGAAACACACAGATGTTAAGCAATTTCCCCTAAGTTACCCAACTAAATGGTGGAGCCAGGATTCGAAACGAAGCAGTCCAGCTCCAAAGACCATGCTAACGCCTGGGCTATGCTGCCTCTACTCCAATAAAAACTGGACATATTATCCACAGATAATGTGGCACGGCAGCCGACAACCCCTCCGTTCCCACACCCACGGCACACACCACTAACCAAGAGCAGTCTCCTCCACTGAGCCCCGATAAGGCTCAGTATCTTTTCCAATGCAGTGCTCCAAGCACGATTATCAGTGGTTCGTAATGGTGTGGGAAATGATGCCTTCTTCACTTTCCTCTTCTAACATACATACACACATAACATCCTCTTCTTCTCACTCCCTGTCAGCTGCCCCCTTCCACGTTTTCTCCTTCTCCTTCCTTCTCTACCTCTACATGCCCAAATCCTCTCCATCCGTAAATGCCAAGCATCTTTTAGAAAGCACTTTCCAACCTCCTAACCTCCCAAACTAGCAGTTATCTCTCTCTCCGATTTTATTCTGCATCTTTCTAATATCTTCTGCCTTAAATTCTGGGCAAGGTCATCTCACGTCCTCTGGTGGATGTGATACTTCTTAGGGGCTACAACAGTATTTTGTTCATCTGGGTATTTCCTAGAGACTGACCCAGACTCTGTCCCCAAAAGAGGAAGAATAAAGATTTGCTAAACTGAACTGGTACCCTCAAAGATGGTTAAAAGCATGAAGGACTTAAAGGGGAAATAATCATGCCAGAACAGCTCCCATTTACAGAGTACTTACACTCGCTAGGCGATCCGTCGGCATTAGCTCATTTAATTGTGATAACCCTATGGCGTAGGTAGCATCATTACTCCCAATTTACAAACGATGACATTGAAACCAGAGATACGAAGTAACGTGCCGAGAGCTCACCCGCTAGGCAGCAGCCGAGAAGCACTCGAGCGCTGGAAGCGTGGCTCTGCAGCCCGCACGCCTGACGGCCGCTCTAGGCTAACCTTCACCAGGTACACGCGCTGATCCTCATGTTGGTATCAACAGCGTCTAACGTTCAGGAAGTGCCACCTGGCTTTCGAAACTCCTCACGCATAATAACTTACTTCACCTTAATAAGAACTTGAGGAGTCGATACTGTAATAACCGCCGTTTAACAAATGAAGAAACTGAGGCACAAAGAGACTAAGTAACTTGCTCGAGGTTGCACAGCTGGGATTTAAGCCCAGGCAGGACTTAATTACCACACTCTTCTATTTCTCTACAAGCAGGGGAATCATTTTACATGCTGAACTTATTATGCCCATTTCATGGAAGAAACTAAGACTCTAACCTGCCCAAGTCAAAAAGAAAGGGGCTATCTGATATTTGACATCAGACAGTGTCAAGAGGTTTTGGAGGATAACTCTCACCACAGTGTTCCAAAAGTGGCAGCAGCCAGTTGGTCACCAGACGCTCGTGGTATTCTCTGTTGCATGAGGCCTTGGGACCAACAATTCCTCCTCCCTCCCTCAACCCTTGCTTTAAAAATTCCCCACTCAATGTTGGGAGATGCCTACAAATTCCCTAATGTCCCTACCTGGTAATGGATGACATGCTGGACTTTAGGAATATCCAGGCCCCGAGCTGCCACATCTGTCGCCAGGAGAACACAACTGTGGTGGAGAGAGAAAGCTCATTAATAACGACTAACGGCTGTCATTAGTCAAATTCTTACCACCAACTGAGTACTCTAAACACAACAATGCTTACGAACACTCTATGAGACAATACTATTACACATCTCCCTTAGACAGATAAAGAAGCTGAGGCTCAGAGATGAACTTCCCAAGGTATATATGTGGCTATTCAGTAGCGAAGCCAGGATCCAAACCTGGGTTTCACTGGCCGCAATCGACAAGCCACACTCTGCAATACTAAAGACTACCTCAAGTGCATTAAATGGGGCCATACTCTAGGTCGGTGACCTCATCTCCTATCACCCTCCCACTTAATTCCCTCCAGTCACACAGGCGTCCTTGCTCTCCTCGCTCTTCCTCAAACATGCCAAACCTGCTCTTACCTCCCAGCCTGTGCACTTAGTGCACCTTAGGCCATAAAGGTCTTCCTCAGATATTCACATTTCCTTACTTTCTTCCACTGTCTGCTCAAATCTCACCTTATGAGAAAAGCCTCCCAGACCACACACCCACAGTCTGCACAACTCCCTATACAACTTTACTTCTTAGCACTTAGCACCACTTGACGAACTGTATACTTACTTTTCAGTTTATTACCTCTGTCCCCTGGGATGTAAACTCCACGAGAGCAGGGACTTTGCACTACTCACTATTCTATTACCAGCCCCTAGAACAGTGCCAGGTTCACAGCAAGCATTTAATGATATGTACTGGGTGATGTTTCTTAATGCATGTGTAGTTTAAGGGGAGTCAAAAGCACCTGAGGTATGTCTTAAAAACTAAAGATTTTAGGCCCTTCAGGGTCCCCACTTCCTGCATCTCTGAGATAGGGCTACGGAATATGATGCAAACTAAAGTTTGTAAAATATTAAACCACCGTTCTAAGTCAAGGTAAGCAAATTTCTTCTGTAAAGGGCCAGAGAGTAAACTATTTTTGGCTTCACGGGTGATGTCTGTTGAAACTACTCAACTCTGCCATTATAGCACAAGAACAGCTATAGACGATACATAAATAGGCCTCGCTGTGTTCCGATAAAACTTTACTGATAAAAACAGGTAACAAGCCAGATCTGGCCCATGGGCTATAGTTTGCCAACTCCTGATCCAATGAACCACTAACTCTACTTACTAACATTGAGAGGGAAGTGAACCACTTGTTCTTGAAACTAATCTGTAACCGGTAACCTGACAAAACAATGTGGGCAGAAACCAGTTTAAAGTCCAGCTTCCCAGGCCCTCATTTTGACAGTCTGCACCGTGCTACCTGCCTGACCATCAGTCTGGCCCAAAAGCAGATGGACATGACAGCATGAGCTCCACAGTCTGACAGGCTGGTCTGAGGCCCAGCTCTACCACTTCCAAGCTGAGAAACCTTGGGCAAGCTTATGTGCTTTTCTAGACCTTACTTTTTTTATCTATAAAATAAGAATAATGACAAGTGGTTAAGTATTAAAGCTAACATTTAGCAAGCTCATACCATGTGCCAAGCACTGTTCTGAACACTTCAAATGCATAAATTCACTTACTCCTCAGAGCAACCCTCTGCCATAACTTTTATTATTATACTGATTTTGAGAAAACTGAAACACGAAGAAGTAATCTGACCAGCTAGAAGTGACACAGCCAGGATGTGATCTCAAGCAGTCTGCTTCCAGTCTGTGCTCTTAACCATGATTCTATTCTTCTCGAGGATGTTAGAAGTGAATGAATGTAATAATGTATCTAAAATGCAAGCACAATACTTAATCTATTGTTAAGTGTTCAATAATAATAGGTATTATTGTCACCATTACTCATTATTAAAGAAGTTTCTGTTGGGTATTACCAGCAACCAAATGTACTAGATGAGAGTGAGCCTGCCTCACGCTGTGCAAAAAAAAAAAAAAAAAAGGCTACCTTCTACGATAAGGCTCCCATGAGAGAAGGTAGCTTCCCACCATCCTGGCGACACAGACCCAATGGCTAATCTGTGGACAGGCCTGACTTACTCCTCCAGACGGGCAAACTGCTCCAGGTTTCTGAGCCTCTGCTTCTGGTGCATGCAGGCATGTAGGGTCAGCGGCATGACATCCAGGACTTTGAGGAGCCCAGAGAGGCGTTTGATGCAGGAGATACTGTTGGCAAACACTAAGGTGCGGCCTGGATACTGCATCAGGAAGTAGTACAGATATAAGTCTTTCTCATCAGTCTCACAGTGGATCTTGGTCTCTGTCAGTGTCTCTGCCGTGGCCTCCTTTCTTGTAAGGTCGATGACCTTGGGCTTGCCCCGCATGCCAATCTTCTGCATGAGGAGGTCAAGTTTGGCAGACCTGTCGATTTTCTTAGCGTGCTTCTTGTGAAGGACTCGAGCAGGAGCTTGATGTACCAGGGTCAGCGTGGCCGAGAAAACAAGCGTCTGTCTCTTCGGGTTGTACTGGGCATCACTGAGCATCTCTAGCAGCTGTGAGAGCTCAGCAAAGTGGCCTTTCTCAACCATGCGGTCAGCCTCATCGACCACCAGGCACCTACAGATCCAGACAGACCCACATCACCTGGTCAGCAGCAGGTAAGAGAAGTCCCCCACGGCATATACTCTACCGCCCCACCACCCCCAGGGCCCTCAGCTAACCCCCCTCACACACGCTCGTCTTTCTAAAGGCCCAAGTCTGGCTAGTGCCACACCAGGGCACTTTGTAACAGGGAGAAGGCATTGCACACTGGGCCATGTCACCTCAGGTCCACTTCAGAACGGGGGCTGCGGGAAAGGGGAGGTACTGTTTCTCACCTGAGCTGCCGAAGGTTGCTCAAATGAGGGTGCTTTTCTTTAACTAGCTCCCACAGCCGGCCTGGAGTGGCAATCACAATCTCAGGCTGACGGTTCAGCATCCTCTGCTGTTTCTGTGTGGACATTCCACCAACCAAAATAGCAGTTTTAATGCCTGTGGTACACAAAACATAAGGGACACTGTTATTCAGACTGATTGCTTATTTCTTCCAACACTGACACAGGCGCCCCCAGATTAGTAAAGGCTGCGAGTCACCAGCACAGCTCCCCTCTCCAGGGAAGTGCTAAGAGCTGGCCTGCCCTGTTGATGCCATTGCTAGAAGGCTTACCAGGTCTTCTATGATCTAGGCCCTGACTATTTCCCCAACCTCATTTTTTTCTACTCTTTCCCCTCCAACCACACCAGTAGGGCTGGATTTGAACCCAGGCATGGTGACATCCAAAGCTCTGGAAAAAATGAGCAGTGGTGCACCACAGTGCTGGGGAAGATGTAACTTGTAGCTGTGACACACCTCCCCTAGGAGTTCCTGCCCATGCCCCTCAATTAAAATTAAACTGAATCTCCTCTGATGGTTAGTGTTCTCTTCTCCTCTCTAGTGGAGGACTTTGCAAGGTAGCCAGTATGGAAGGAACACAAAGGGTCATGCAAGCAAAGCGCTTAGTAAAGTGCCTTGTAAGATACAGTCAGAGCTTGACAAGTAACTGCTCCTTTTACTATAAAATTGAAACCCCGACTCTGCAGCCTTTCCCAAAGAATTCCCTGAAAAAGTTAAGTTCTAATGCCCGAAGGCAAGAGTCAGCAAACTTTTCCAACAGTAAACATTTCTGGCTCTGTGGGCTAAATGGTCTCTGTACAATTACTACCTCTATTCCACTCTGCACTGGTGATGCAAAAGTGACCATAGACATATGTAAGTAAGTGGGTGTGGCAGCACTTTATTTAAAAAAAAAACCCCACAAAAACCCAAACAGTGGTTTGCCAAACGCTGCCCCAAGTATCTACTGTATCCAATAAGTTAACTAATTTCCTACGCAGCCAGAATAGCATTAGCTATGTGTTATACTTGGGAGAATAAAGAATGTGTCACTCAAACAGTTTTCTGTCGGGCTTAATTCTCTGGCAGAAGAGAAAGGTTCCCTCTAGAGGGCGGGCACAGCTGATTCACCTCTGCCACCCCAGCTACTGGAATCCTTTCAGGCAACATTTATTAAACGGAATTAAACCTCACTTGTAAACTTGGCCACAGCATCAATGTGTTGTTTGACTTGAACGGCTAGCTCTCGAGTGGGAGTCAGAACCAGTCCAAGCAGAGGACGCCTTGGATGTGCAATTCTGCCACCCAATTCTTGTTTTAACTTTCTAGTCTGCTCTTCATCAAGCTTCTCCTCCTTGTTTTCATCCTGTTTGGGAATGGGCGTCTCCCTGATCAGGGAAGAAGGTCCTTCACCGGCATCATCATCATCACAGGAGGGCAGCACCTGGTTTGAGACTGTGGCTCCAATCTTGGCTCTTGCCTGGCCGGGCGGTGCTCTAGCCTTCGCTCCAGCCTCACTGGGCAGTGCTTCACCCTCAATTCCAATCTCAACAGGCAGAGCTCCAGACTCAGTTCCAGCCCTGCCTGGTGATCCCGTCTCAACTCCAGCCTCATTACTGGTCTCCCCAGGCGGTGCTCCTGTGTTACTTAGAGCTGGGATAGGCTTCTTCCTCACCTGCCACTGCAGCACTGCATGAATCACTGGAATGGCAAAGGCAAGAGTTTTCCCACTTCCTTAGAAGCAAAACAAAAAACAAACAAAAACAGTGTGAATCAACAGATGTACATACTTTTGCCTGATTCTATCCTTTACACCGAATAAGGGACCCTGAAATAGCCAAGTGCCACCCTGACCAATCCAAAGCTCCTTCTACCCTACACAGGTATGGTACCCCTACAGCACTGCAACCAGAGGGCACCTGTAATTAGGAGTCTGAGGAAGAGTCTGACAGACTGGCATTGCGGGCTGAGGTCACCAATAAACTACAGACAAATGTCCAAACAATGAAACCCTAAAGAGATGGGCAAGTTTTGTGCGTTTGTGTGTGTGTGTGTGTGTGTGTGTGTGTGTGTGTGTGTGTGTGTTGCTGTTGTACAGGAACACAAAATTGAAGGGTAAGGAATGGAAATCTGTATAATACTTTCCCAAAACCTTTCTCTGGTGGGGAAGGAGGGAGTAAAAGAAAATTTTCATAGTTTTCGAGAAAATTTTAAAACTTTTGTCTATGCTTGAACATTTTCAAACTAGCCTTTGAATGTATATGGAGCCCAAGTATTCACACCATCTGTGTGGACAAAAACAAACAAACTAAACAAACCACTTCAAGCTGAGAATTTAAAGTGGTTCCAAAATTAAAATGCCCCAAGCAGAAGCAAATAAGTGATCTCTGTATAAAGAAACTTTTATCACAGACCTCAAAGAACTCTCACAGATAATTTTCAGAGGAAAATGAGCATCTCTCAGGAACGAGGTACTATAAGCAAGAACTATAACAAAAAAAAAAAAGAAAGAAAGCAAAAACAAACTCATAAAACTTCAGAGAAGAAAAACAGCACTTTTCATCAGAAACAACAAATGCTATAAAATAGTGCAATGACATCTTTATCTGAAGACCTGGGGAAAAAAATCTGACAATCTACAACTCTACACTTAGCAAAAATCTCTTTCAAAACAAAATGCAAAATAAAGACTTTTGTAGGTATACAAAAGCTGAAAGAATTTATCATCAGCAGACCTGGTATACAAGAAATATTAAAGGAAGTCTTTCGTGTAGAAGAAAAGATGATATTGGCTGAAAATCTGGATCAACACGAAGGAATGAAGAGTACCAGAAACGGTCACATGGATAAATATAAAAAGTCATTTTCTTATTAAAACTTCTTTAAAAAATAACTATTTAAAGGAAAAATAATGAAAATGTGTTTGGGGATTTCTAACACATATAAAGTATAAAACAAAAAGCACAAAGCAAAGAAAAAATGGAAATATACTCTTGTAACGTTCTTGTACTATATATAAAGTAGTATATTATCATTTGAAGGTAGAGTATAATATACTGAAGACATCATCTGCGAACCCAAAAGCAACCTCCAAAAGGACATAACAAATAGTTATAGCTAATAAGACTATAAAAAAGATAAAATGGTATCACAAATATTCAATCCAAAAGAAGGTAGAAGAGGAACAAAGGAATAAAGAATAGCTGGGAGAAACAGAAAACAAATAGCAAAACAGATTAAAACCCAACCATTATCAATAATCACATGAAATGTAAACGACCTTAACACAATTAAAAGACAAGATAGTTGGATTAAACAGCAAGACCCAATTATATGCTGCCTATAAAAAACTCACTTTGAATATAAAGATATAAATAGGACAAAAGTACAAAAAGTATGGAAAAAGACACACCATGCTAACATTAGTCAAAATAAAGCTGGAAAAGCTACATTAATAACCTGACAAAGGAGATTTTAGAACACAGAATACTTCAGGGAAAAAGAGGGCCATTTCTTAATGAAAAAAGTGAACTCATTTAGAGGATACAATAGTCCTAAACATTTATGCATCTAATAACAGGGTTTCAACATTCACAAAACAAAAACTAACTGAACTGCAAGTAGAAAACTATCACTCAAGAAAAAATAAAAATATTTCTAATATGGTAAAGTAATTAAGTTCATAATTAAAAACCATCCTATACAGAAAAGGGCAAGCACAGATGAATTCTACCAAATACTTAAGGAAGAAAAATGCCAATTCTATACACACTCTTTCAGAAAATTGAAGGGAATACTTCAACTCACTCTGAGGCCTGCATTACTCTGATTCCAAAACCAGTCAAAGACATTACAAGACAAAACTACAAACCAATATCCCATTAACAGAAATTCAAAAACCATCAACAAAATTTTAGCAAATCAAATCCAACAATGTACAAATAATACACTGTGACTAAGTTCAGTTTATCACCATTATCAACAAACTGAAAATGGAAAAAACATATATCTCGATATATGCAGAAAAGGCGATTAAAAAAATACAGTAACCATTCCTGATACAAATCTTTCTGCAAACTAGAAACAGAAGAGAATTTTCTCAACCTGATAGAGGACAAATAGGAAAAAACCTACTGCTAACATCACACTTAATGATGAAACACTGAATATCTTTCCCCAAAGATCAGGAACGAGGCAATGATGTCCACTATACCACTTCAATTCCAATTGTACTGGAGTTTTAGCCAGTGCAATAAATAAGACAAAAATAAACAAAAGGCATCCAGACTGGATGAATAATCATCTTTGAAGAAAATCCTATGTAATCTTCAAGAAACCAGTTGATGGTACCAAGTTGCAGGATACAAGATCAACATACAAATATGCAGATTTCTATTTATTAGCATCAGAAATAGGAAATCTTAAATTACCATTTACAAAAGCATCAAAAATATGAAATACTTAAGGATAAATCTAATACATGTGCATACACTGAAAACTACAAAGCGCTGCTAAGGAAAACTGAAGACCTAAAAAAAATGGAGGGCTTCCCTGGTGGCGCAGTGGTTGAGGGTCCGCCTGCCGATGCAGGGGACACGGGTTCGTGCCCCGGTCCGCGAAGATCCCACATGCCGCGGAGCAGCTGGGTCCGTGAGCCGCGTCCGGAGCCTGTGCTCCGCAACCGGAGAGGCTACAACAGTGAGAGGCCCGTGTACCGCAAAAAAAAAAAAAAAAAAGAAGAGCTATACCACATTCATGGACTGGAAGATTCTATATTGTCCAGATGTCATGTCCTCAGTTGGCTCTATGACCAAGGCAATCCCAATCCAAATACCAGCTGACTTTTTGGTTGAAATTGAAAAACTGACTCTAAAATTCACCTTGAAATGCCAAGGGCCTAGAACAGCCAAAATAACTTTTGAAAAGAACAAAATTGGAGGACTTATACTACCTGATTTTAAAGCTACTGTATCCAGCATAGTGAGGTACTGGGAAAAGAGTAAAGATAGACAAATAAATCACTGGAAAAGAAAAGGCTCCAGAAATAGACCCACACCTACACGGTCACTGATTTTCAAAAAAGATGCAAAGGCAATTCAGTGGAGAAAGTAGTTTTTCAACAAACGGTGCTGGAATAATTAGATAGCCACGTGCAAAACAAAACAAAACCTTTGATCTGTATTTCTCCCCATAAAAGTTAACACAGGAAGGATCAGACTGAAACACAGAACCTAAAACTAGTAACACTTTTAGAAGAAAATACAGGAGAAAATCTTTGTGATCTTGTGTTAGGCAAAGGATTCTTAGGTAAGCACATCTGTAAAAGAAAACATGATCATTTAAACTTCATCAAAATAAATAACTCCTGCTCTTCGAAAGACACTGTAAAGAGAATGAAGAAATAAGCCACAGACTGGGAGAAAAAAATGCATATCACATATCTGATAAAGGAGGTATATCTAGAATATATTATGAATTCAATAATAGGAAAACCACAATCCAATTAAAACATGGGCAAAAGAACTAAACAGACACCACCAAAGAAGATAATATGGATACAATTAGGCACTGAAAAAGACGCTGCTCAAGGAGTCACTAGGGGAATACCAATGAAAGCCACAAGGAAATATCACTAAAATTTTTAAAGTTTAAATCAAATTAAAGACTGACCACACCAAGTACTGGCAAGGACATGGACCAATCTGAACTCTTATAACCTGGTGATTATGTAAAATGGTACAATCACTTTGGAAAACTCCTAAAAAGTTACATTTACCATAAGACCTAGCCATTCCACACCTAGGTATTTACCCAACAGAAATCAAAGCATATATCCATACAAAGACTTTTACGCCAATATTTATGATAGTTTTACTTGTAAATGCCAAAAACTAAAAAGAACAGAACTATCCATCAATAGATAAGATAAACAAACTGCACTATATCCATACAGTGGAATACTACTCATCAATAAAAAGAAATGAACCATTGGTATTTGCAATAACATGGCTGAATCTCAAAGTATGCTGAGCTAAAGAGCAGACACTCTCCCTCCCCAAAGTACATATTGTATGATTCCATTTTAAAATTCTGGAAAATGCAAACTAATTCATAGCGATAGGAAGACTATCAGAGGTTACCTGGGGATGAACAAGGAGGGGCACCTAGGGAAGGAGGGATTTATTAAGGGGCCCAAACATCTTTTGGGGGTGATGGATATTCATTATCTGCATTGGCAGCAGTTTGCCCACAGCCCCAAAACTCTTTGAGACTTGGACCTGTGGATTCACAGCATTCCATAGAAATAGCCTGATAGGAGCTGCCTTCCAGAAACAGACTTCCAGGCCTCTCTGCACCTACCAAAGTAGTGTAGCAGAATGCTTAACAGCACATAGACCTAGCCTAGAACTATTCAAGCACTACCACTTTTCAGTGGGGCAGTTTTAGGGACACTGTCTACCCTCTGTGAGGCCGAGTTTCCTCTTCAGTAAGATGGAATAAAGGAATCTACCTCAGGGTGGTTTTCAGAAACTGAGTTCATGCATGTAACACAGGGCATGACATATTTTAAATGTTAAATAAATGTTCTAAGCTATTACTGTTACCTCCATCCCCCTTTCCTGGGGATTCCTCCCTCTTCCATCTTCATGACTCTTATACAGGACCTCACCTCAAGTTTCCTGACCACTCTTCCAGAAATCCAAGGCACAAAGTGTCTAGATCAGGGGTCCCCAACCCCCAGGCCATGGACCGGTAGCGGTCTGTGGCCTCTTAGGAACCAGGCCGCACAGCAGGAGGTGAGCGGCCCGGCCAGTTAGCGAAGCTTCATCTGTATTTACAGCCGCTCCCCATCACTCAAATTACTCCCTGAGCTTGGCCTCCTGTCGACATTATGGTGAACTGTATGATTATTTCAGTATATATTACAATGTCACTAACAATAGTAGAAATAAAGTGCACAATGAGTGTAATGCACTTGAATCATCCTGAAACCACCACCCACCCCCTTCCGTGGAAAACCTGTCTTCCACAAAACCAGCCCCTGGTGCCAAAATGGTTGGGGACCGCTGGTCTACATGGTCCAGCTCTGAAATGGAGCAGGACTCTATGGTCCTTCCCGCCCATGTCCTCTGCCTGCGTTTTGTCTGTGGAAAAACTTCAGCCAAAGAATAAGTTTAATCAGAGAAGCGAGAAAATGCAGAAGCAAAGGAAAGCAGTCCGACAAGACTAAATAATAATAGTTTAGTCAATAAGCATAGCTAAGGACCTTCAGTTCCTTCTCAAGGGCTATAGATAATATTCTGAGCCATATCCTGTGAGCTGTCTTGTAGATACTCTCTGTGTATCTACAGATAAAACGCCCACCAGGTGGAAAAAGTTAACTACATGATGACCAGACTGTAGCCATGACATAAGCTGCCATTCCGAGAACTGGCCTCAAGAAAATGGAAACAAACCGACCCTGGAACTGAAGATCAACTGTACTTAAAACAATGAAGACGATGCTGGTCAGACCACCAATGACCAATTTCAAGGTGACTGTCAACAGCCGACTGTGCTGTTTCTGTTGCGGCCCCCTCCCCTCCATCTATAAAAGCTCTTGCCCACTGGTTGGGGGGGTGGGGGGGTCGGCCTTCAGACAGGAGCACCCCCCGCCCCGCCACCCCCCGCCTCCGTTGCTGGCATCCAAAATAAAGCAAGCTTTCCTTTTACCAACCTGGCCTCTTTACTGGCTTTTGAGCGGCGAGCAGCTGGACCCCACTTTTGGTTACAATTCTATGCCATACAATATAGTAGCTACTAGCCACATACCGCTGTCAAGCACTTAAAACGTGGTTACTCTAAACTGAGATGGGCGGCAACTTGAAAATACACATCAGAGTCTGAAAACAGTATAAACATAAGAATGTAAAATATCTCAATAATTTTACATTCATTGCGTACTGAAATATGTTATGTAATTGGTTAAATATATTGTTAAAATTAATTTTCACTTTTTAAAAACCTTTTTTAATATGGCTCCTAGGAAATTTTAAGTTACATATGTGGCTCACATTACGTATACATTTCTATTGGTTACTGCTGGTCAAGTTAGACTAACAGCTCCAAGCTTGTATTGCTCCTTCCCCCATCAGTAGTTTAGTCTCCCCAGGGTGAGTGTACCTGTCATTGCTTCACAAAGTCTCAGGTGGCCCAAGGAATGAGGGAGCTTTAAGCAATGCCTAGTCGCAATAGTCACCTCCTGCCCCAATCTGCCTACAAAATCGACCCAATGGTCACACAAACTCAAATCCTTCCAATGCCAATAAACCCACCAACTCCCAACGCAGCCCTTTTTATCTTTGGACAACTCCTGCGAAAGAGACACTTCTTCCTTATACTAATGAAGATCGACCTCTCCAGAGGACTAATCTTATTAGCCCTACTTTACCTCTGAGCCATTCAGAAAAGGCTCAAGACCTGGAAAAAAACTACCATTCGCAGATCACTTACAATGTACTGTGTAAATTTTAGTTTACTATTGTTTTTTGTTACTAGTTTACTATTGTGTAAATGTAGAAATTTAGTAGGCACTTATATTTAACCCACATAGCAAAAGAAGGAGGTACTGCAGTTGTCTATCTCCATTTTATAATAGCGTCTGCAGGGCTCAGAGAAATAAAGTGACCTGCCTAGGGCACCAATCAGGACATGGCCTATTTCTACCCAGAGCTAGCCGACTTCTAAAAACCTTCACTCAACAGTGCTTTTGTGGTCATGCTCCCAACATTCCCGTCTCCCAGCCAACCAGCCTGTTAGCAGCCACAAGCTCAATCCAGAAGCAATCTTGCCCTGGCCGCCAGGTAAGGATGCCCTTACCTGTCTCAGCAGCCCCAAGGATGTCCAGTTTGTCACGAATGGCAGGTGCCAAGGTCAGAGCTTGGACTGGTGTGGGGGCAGAGAAGCCTAGGAAGCTGAGCGCTCGGAGAACTGGCTTGGGTACAAAGAGATCCTTCCAAGCTGATACATCTGCCTTGTGATCATGCATTTCAGGCATCCAGGTCTTTGCTTTTTTGGGCGCCTTTGGAGTAGTACCCTGGGAAGGCTCTGGGTTTTTTTTCCCTTTCTTGTTCTTCTTTTTTGGAACCGTCTGGGCCGGGCTTTCTGATGCCATCTCCCCTACCTCTAGATCAGGACAAACTGTGCCATCTCCCTGGGGCCCTGGCTCAGTATCTTTGCCCTCAAACACTTTCTGGGCACTGGTTCCTTCAGTTTCCAGATCTTTACTCTTCTTCAACTTCATCTTTTTCTTTGAGGAGGTAGACTCTCCTTCCTCCTCTCCTTCTGAAACAGCTTGTGCCTTTCTCTTCTTGGGCTCCTCCTTTGAGAAGAGACTGGAGGAACTCTCCGCAGAGGAGACCAACTGATAATCCGTCAGTTCCTCAAAGCACACCAAGTCATCCATCTGTCCGTCTGCAAACATATTTGGGTCAATCTTCACCTGCTTCCATTTTCCCACAACTTTGATGCCCTTCCTCTGAATTCGGCCATAGTTTGATGGCTTTGGTCTCGATTTTTTCTCTTTCAACTTCATGGTTGCTGAAAAGGAGAGAAATGTTCCACTAGATTTGCAACTGAGAAGCACAGGGCTCTGAGGCAACAAATATTTTCTAAGCAGCCTATAGAGTATCAGGCCCTGCAAAGAAGTGGACACAAAGATGGCTCTAACGGTGATGCTGCCAGCTAGAGAAGATCAAAGAAGGAAAGAAATGTACCCACACAGTGGGCAGCTTGGTCTGCAACAGAGGGGACACAGGAGGTGTAGCAAAGACACATGAGCTAGATCTGGTTTGGATTCCAGATTCAACACTGACTGTGCGTGTGCCCTTGGCAGGTCCTGCTTAATCCTCTCTGAACCTCAGTGTTCTCGTATTTTAAAAAGGGGGGAGGGGTTTACTAGCTAAGTCCCAAAATGTTCTCTGCAATAAATAACATTATGTAAAGCATGGAGGGTGAAGCCTGCCACACCCAAGCCATTTTGAAGGCTGAATAAGTATCTGCGGGGAGTCGCTGGAGGGTGGGTGAGGAGGGCAGCTTTACTAAGAGTGCACAGAGCTTTCTTCCTTCTCAAGCCTTGCCCCAAGAGGGCAGATGCCTTTGCCAAATGGCTTAAAACCCAACCAGCTTTTTCATTACCTTTTAAGTGATTTAAAAACAAGTGATCTATGCACAAGTCGTCAGACTGGAACTCGAGCCACGTTCTCCCTTTTCAGAAAGGCCGAGAAAACGAGATCCTGTGGAAAGACAAAGGGAAATCTTGGTTCAAATCTGAACCCGTCACTGGCCAGCTCTGGGTCTGGGGTGCACGTATTAATCACTGTGAGCCTCAGTTCCTCGTCTGGAAAATGGGTATGATGAGGGTCTGTGTCTCCTTGGAACATCACGCGAAGACAAAAAGATGACGCAGGTCCAGAACCGCTCAGCATGGCGCCCCGACGGCAAAGCAAACCAGAGCGCAACGAAGGTTCACCCCCAGCATCGGCTACGCCGCGATCACAATCAACCCGGATCAACGACGGGGGGTAGGAGGGAGGCACATGGGGGCGAGGACGCGGACTGCGACCCGCAGAGCAAGCAGGAGGGGGTCCCTCCTCCTGGCGCCCGGCCAGGCGCCCGGCGTTGGCGCCTCGTGTCAGGCACGAACCGGCTCACGAAGCTGAGAAACCGAGGGGACCCCGGCGCAGGGTCGGCCAGGCCGCTTGATGAGGCCGGCGGCCGCCCTCTCTGGTCCCGAGAACCCAACGGCCTGGAAAGACCCGCGCTGCGCGGCCGCCTCCAGCTCCTCTCGGGTGCCGGGTCCGGTCCCGGCCCCGCTCCGGCTCCGGCCTTGGTACTCACCGTGTAGGGACGCCGACTAACCGCCTCAGACACTGCCGCACCAGCCCTCCTCGGCAGCGTCCACCGCAGTTCCGGGGAGGGGCTTGCGCCCACGCACGCGTGCGCATTGGGAAGGAAGTCCCGCCCCCATTCTAGACCCCGCACTTAATTCGCTGCGCGCGGCGGGCTTCCGCAGTGCGGGTACCAAGAGCGCAGACGGTGAGTGTAAGGGGCCGCGCTGATAGGTCCTCCTCTCGGGCTTAGGGAGCGGGAGCAACAGGTGGAGCCCGCCGTACTTCCTCTGAAGGGGCTCTGTTCTAGCTCAGGTATGGGAACGTAAGTTCTTGTATTCTTGCTTTGGTTTTAGTGCAGTGGCTGTTTACGTACTGGCTGTATGCCTGGAGCCTCGCAAAAGTTTTAGCATGTAATTTACAACTCAACCAGCCTGTATTGGAGGTGTTGTTTTCGCTAGGTTTTCATGCCTCGCCTGTTGCTCACTGATGGTTGGGGAGGGTCGGGCTGCCTCCAGTAATCAAGCTAAACTGGGTCCTTTGTTATATGCAGAGAAATCAGCTTCACGGTAGTTACTCTGTTTTTCGAGGTGGGGATCACCAGACCATCTGGGAAACCTTTCCCATACAGTGTCTCTATGTCCGGTGACTTTGGGAAGTCCTAAAGGACAACGGGGGAATTCACCAAGCTTAGGTCGAGTGAGCCTCCCCACCACCCCGGAGCCACCATGGGACACAGCTCAACTCATTTCTTGGAGGAACTTGCCAGTGTGTCCCCAAGAGCCTGGGTGGCATAGTCTGCGCCCAGCTGGCGCCTGAAGTCCACGGGGACTGCACTTCCTGTGCTCCGGACTTCCTCATAGGTACTTTTCCATCTGGCTGTTCATTTGTATCCTTTAATAGCCTTTGTAATAAATCAGTAATGGTGAGTAAAGTGCTTTCGTGAGATCTGTGAGCCTTTTGGCAAATTATCAAACCCAAGGAAGAGGTCATGTAACTGAACCCAAGTCTGTGTGCCTGACGAACAGTGAGGCCAAACAATACCAAAACGTCATTTTGGAGCAGAGAAAGGTATATTGCAGGGTCCTGCAAGGAGACGGGTGACTCATGCCTTAAAAACCCAGAACTCCCCAAGCTTTCAGCAAAGCCCTTTTATAGGAAGGGTGAGGGAGGGGCGTGGTTAGTGTTTGCAAACTTCTGGGTGTCACATCCTTCGTTCTTGAGGTCAGGTCACGGTCACCATGTTCCTGTAAACCTCCACCAAACAAAGGTTATTCTCTGTTCTGACAAGGAAGGGCAAGGTCCCAAGGCACAACTTTCACCTTCCAAGGTCCAGGCAGTGCTTAAGAGGAGGGGGTCTCTGTGCAGACAGGTTACCCTGCCCGGGACCCTTAGTCCAGCACCCAGTCTGGGTTCTCCCGCGAGTGCCCAGGCCCTGCTAAGGAGGCAGATCTCAGCTTGTGGCGCCCTCTGGGCCAGGTCCCCAAACCCTGCCCAGCCGTCATCACTGAGGGACCCAGGCGCCCAGAACCCCAAGAGTTCGACCCAAACAACCCAAAAAACCTGTTCTGCTTAAGTTACCTGGAGTGACTTCTGTTATCTGCAGCCAAACCCTGACTAACAGGTGCATGGAACACATACACACAGTTTTCTCTTTTAAAAATTATTTTTAGTATTAGCAGATTGAACACATTTTCCAATATTTATTGGCCATGTATAATTCTTTTTTTAGGAACCACCTCTTCTAGTCTGAGTTCCTTTTTAAAGACAGTTCTTTTGAAAAATTGTTTCATAAAAACTTTCTTTACATTGGGGATTCTAATGATGCAAAGGGTATTGTGGGTTATTTTCCCCTCTCAGTAGATTACATGTCTCTTACCCTTGTTTGTGGTGTTTTTAATGTCACATGTGGTCTGATGGTACCAGTCTCTTCTGTTCCATAGGTTGTCTTTCTGTCTTCTAGTGACAGGAAATTCACAGAAACCAATAGGCCTGTTTCTCCAGGAGGGGGATGCCTCTCATGCCTTGAATTCTGCCAGGAAAGTAGATTGGATACCAAGTGACGAGGAAGAATGTTGTAGTTTATCTTAGGACAGGGCCGAAAGTAAGCTCATCACACGAGATGAATTGTGCCGAAGCACAGCAGTAGAGGGCTGCCGCTCGCTCAGGCAAAAACAGCGCCGTCTGTCCTGCTGTGGTAGCTTTTATTAAAGCATTATCTAGGTTTACACTTTAAGACTTGTTTTCTTAACATTTCAGAAGTGCCAAAGCAGCAACCTATGTTTTTATTAATTATAGAAGCAATAATTGGCTTTCGTGAGCACCTGCCGTGCTTCGTCCTTGAGCGCAAAAGCAGCACAGAGTTCCCACCATTATTCTGATTATACTGAAGTAGCACAAGGACATTTTCTTGCGTTCCCACCACTCTGATTAGACTGAGGACATCTCATGGATCAGTGCCCAAAGCACTCAATGCTTCTTCGCAGGCCCCCGGTTTGCCGGGGGGGCTCAAAGCAATCAGGACTGTTTGCAGTTCTGGCTTATTCGCCAGCCCCCAGTTTGCTGGGAGGGGTGGCTCATGGGTCACGTCTCCTTTCCATGTCCTCAGTTGTTCCACTACAGAAGAGGGGCTCCTGCAACCTTGCTCTGAAAACCTCTCCCCTCTGTGTCCCATGGACAGTGTCACCCAGTATCCCAGGGAAAACTGGAGCAGTTTTTGCTGAGCTGTTTGGGGCTGTTGTCCTAAAGCTAAGCAGGGGTGGGGGTGGGGAACAGACAGGTCCTAGGTCTGGTCCCTCATGTCCTTGTCTTGCACGAGGGACAAAGCCTCATTTCCCAGGACATTCAAGCATATTCCAAGCAGAGCCCTCTTCCGGCCCTGATTCTGCCCCTTCTTTCATTTCCTGCTCCTCCTTTTCCCCCCAGCTTCACACTGAGATTCTCACTTCCCCCTTTTTTCTCCTTATTCATTCTTTCATTCAAAACACATTTACTGGGACTTCCCTGATGGTCCACTGGTTAGGACTTCGCCTTCCAATGCAGGGAGTGTGGGTTTGATCCCTGGTTGGGGAGATAAGATCCCACATGCCTCGCGGTCAGAAAACCAAATCATAAAACAAGAAATATTGTAATAAATTCATTAAAGACTTTAAAAATGGTCCACATCAAAAAAGATTTTTTTTTTAAATATTTACTGAGCTCCTGACCCAGGGGAATAAGACAGACAAATCTATGCTTTTCATGAGACTTAATCCACTAGGGGCAAGGAACAGAAAGAAGTAAATGTAATAATAAAAATAAAAAGTAAAATAAATAAAATAAATAAATAAAAATAAAAATAAAAATAAATAAATAAATAAAAATAAAAAATAAAACCCATACTGCCTCCTTGGTTATTACAGATATGAGATTAGGGAACTAATCTGGAAGCAGAGTCCTGTCGCTCTCTCCCCTTCCCCACCTCCTATGCCCTTGCCTACCCTGGGAGGTCACTGTCTGGGAAGGAAGAGCAGTGTCAGAAGTTCTGCATGTAGTGAGGCTGCCGAGGACACCAGCTGGGTGTTAAAGTCCCCTACTATGATTGTGTAACTGTCAATTTCCCCTTTTATGGCTGTTAGCATTTGCCTTATGTATTGAGTTGTCCCTATGTTGGGTGCATAAATATTTACAGTTGTTATATCCTCGTCTTGGATTGATCCCTCGGTCATTATGTAGTGTTCTTCTTTGTCTCTTGGAAGAGTCTTTATTTTAAAGTCTATTTTGTCTGATACGAAAATTGCTACTACAGCTTTCTTTTGATTTCCATTTTCATGGAATATCTTTTTCCATCCCCTCCATGCTGCATGACGTCTAAGCCCAAAAGCCCAAGGAGGAAGTGAGTCTATCTCTTCCCAGGTTTGGTGCCAGACGGAACTCACCTTGGCATGCTAATGCAACGATGAGGCCTGCGTGGGTGAGTCATTCTGCGGGAGCATTATTTTCCCTCTCAAAATCCCTTCTTGGATATGTGAGAAATCCATAGTCCTCCTTTTTATAAAACTCGACTGCAATTCGTGTGAACTTTATTTTGTATGAGATCATCCTTCCCCTGCCTGCCATGATTTACAAATTTATAGCCCAAAACATTTTACCTTGGCTGACAAATGGCACAGAGCCCTAATCTCATATCTGTAATAACCAAGGAGGCAGTACGGGTTGATGGTTAACAGCATGATTTCTGACCAGTGCGTGGGTTGGAATCCTTAGTTGTGACCGTTGGCAAGTAAATTACCCTTGACGTGCCTTCGTTTGGACGCACATAGGCACTCACAAAATAGGTGCTATCATTACATTTACTTCTCTGCTTCCATCCAGGGCAGCTGTTACTGTGACCAGAGGTGAGTGTGCTGGGAAGGGGCTTGAGCCCACCTTTACCAGGAGACTTTGGGTACCTCCAGTCTTGTATCAACCCAGGTCACTCTGAAGCCCCCTAGGACTTAGGCTGGCCGGGCAGTGGGTGGGGCAGAGATGGATAACCAAGGAGGCAGTATGGGCAGAGATGGAAGTGCCCACAGGCTCCTATAGGACAGAGGGCAAGGCTGGGGCAACAGAGAGGTGCCCCTGCCCTCCCCCCACCAGTCCATCATAAATCAGGCAGAGCACTTCCGATTTTCATACTCTGTTTCTCAGAAAGATAGTGGCGTCCCTGGCTCTGCACCTGGTGTTCCCACACTGCCTCCAAGATGTCAGCTAAAGCCATAGAGAGCGGGGAAGGAGATGCCACTGAGCTCAGCCCGCTGGAATATCCCTCTGATGGTGAGTGCTCTAGGGAAGCTCCAGAGGGTGGGGTGGCCCAGGGCTTGGGGTGCCTGAACGAGGGCAGAGGGGGTCTTCTAGGTTCTGGCCTGGACCTGCCACCAGCTGCACTGTGCCCCATCAGATCTCTAACCTCGTGGGCCTCAGACTCCTGCTCTGTGAAGTCTGGAATCTGCCAGCTCTGCGTTGGTGCTGGGTCTCGCTCTCTCTGTCTTCTCCTTGGGTTCACCTCCAAGCATCTTTGTCACCTCTTAGCACAGCTGCCGTTGAGGTCCCCTCCCGACGTCAGAGTTCTTGGGAGTTTCGGGAGATGGTCGAGGGCGCCGTGTGGGGCCTCTGGTCCCTCAGCTGCCCACCCCGCTGGGAGCTCCCCCTCCTCTTTTTTTTTTTTTTTTCCAGAGGAGGATGAACCTTCCCAGTCAACCGACCAGGCCTCTGATGGTTCTCCTGGGAAGCCACCACAGGGGCCACCCCAAGGGCCAGATGGATCTGGCTCTGACCCCAGAGACCCACCCAAGGCTGGAGGAAGCAATTTCGCCCATTACGCAGGTAACTGATCCCTGAGCATCAATCCACGGGCCCTCACCCAACTCCCCACTGCGCAGTTCAGCCTTCTGAGTTGTCAGTGTCAGGCCCACCTTCCTGATAGAATCTCTCTGACACTCACATTGTCAGAAAAAGGGCACAGTATACATGAGAGATGAAATCAATGATGCTCTAGAATCAGAGGAACCACATGTGGACTAGCCACATGTCCCTGAAATGTGGGCCGTGGGACTGAGGAACTGAGTTTTAAATTTTATTTCATTTTAATTAAGATTTACATGGCACACATGGCTAGTGGTTCCTATAGTGGGCAGCATGGGCCTAGTGTATGACCTTGGGTGTGTGTGGCATAGAGTTCAAGATCCTTGGAAGTGAGGCGTGAGAACTTCAAGGCCAGTTTGTTGGAAATATCATCTGTGCAGAAACGGAAACCCTCAAGACAGGTCAGGGGTACTGATGGAGGGAGAGGTGATGGTGAGCCATGAGCTGCAGCCTTCAAGAAATGATGAGGTCTGAGGCTGATTTCGTACCTTCTCTCCCTTGCCTGGGACCAAGGCTCCTCTTCGTGCGGAGCTGGCTGAGCTCACTCCTGCAACTCCTGAAATCTCCAGAACTCCTTGTCCCAGCTGCCCCAGCACCCCAGTCCCTGCCGCTGTCAGATGTCCCTGCCAGCCCCAAGAGCTCTCAGCAATTCGACATGGTCCAGGCATGCTCTGCCCCGTGGTGCCAGGGGCTCCAGCCACAAGGCAGGACACACAGAGGAAGCAGGGTGACTTCTCTCTTTTTTTTTTTTTTGAATTTTTGAATTCTATTTTATTATTTTTTTATACAGCAGGTTCTTCTTAGTTCTCCATTTTATACATATTAGTGTATACATGTCAATCCCAGTCGCGCAATTCATCCCACCAGCACACCCCCCACCACTGTCCCCCCTTGTTCTCTACAACTGTGTCTCTATTTCTGCCCTGTAAACTGGTTTTTCGAGGTTCCACATATATGCGTGAATATACGATATTTGTTTTTCTCTTTCTGACTTACTTCACTCTGTATGATAGACTCTAGATCCATCCACATCACTACAAATGACCCAATTTCGTTCCTTTTTATGGCTGAGTAATATTCCATTGTATATATGTGCCACATCTTCTTTATCCATTCATCTGCTGATGGGTATTTAGGTTGCTTCCATATCCTGCCTATTGTAAATACTGCTGCAGTGAACATTGGGGTGCATGTGTCTTTTTGAATTACGGTTTTCTGTGGGTATATGCTGAGTAGTGGGATTGCTGGGTCATGTGGTAATTCCATTTTTAGTTTTTTAAGGAACCTCCATACTGTTCTCCATAATGGCTGTATCAGTTTACATTCCCACCAACAGTGCAAGAGAGTTCTCTTTTCTCCACACCCTCTCCAGCATTTGTTGTTTGTAGATTTTCTGATGATGCCCATTCTGACCGGCATAAGGTGATACCTCACTGTAGTTTTGATTGCATGTCTCTAATAATTAGTGATGCTGAGCAGCTTTTCATGTGCTTCTTGGCCATCTGTATGTCTTCTTTGGAGAAATGTCTATTTAGGTCTTCTGCCCATTTTTGGATTGGGTTGTTTGTTTTTTTAATATTGAGCTGCGTGAGCTGTTTATATATTTTGGAGATTAATCCTTTGTCCATTGATTCGTTTGCAAATATTTTCTCCCATTCTGAGGGTTGTCTTTTCGTCTTGTTTGTAGTTTCCTTTGCTGTGCAAAAGCTTTTAATTTTCATTAGGTCCTATTAGTTTATTTTTGTTTTTATTTCCATTACTCTAGAAGGTGGATCAAAAAAGATCTTGCTGTGATTTATGTCAAAGAGTGTTCTTCCTATGTCTCCTCTAAGAGTTTTATAGTGTCCGGTCTTACATTTAGGTCTCTAATCCATTTTGAGTTTATTTTTGTGTATGGTGTTAGGGAGTGTTCTAATTTCATTCTTTTACATGTAGCTGTCCAGTTTTCCCAGCACCACTTATTGAAGAGACTGTCTTTTCTCCATTTTATATCCTTGCCTCCTTTGTCATAGATTAGTTGACCATAGGTGTGTGGGTTTATCTCTGGGCTTTCTATCCTGTTCCACTGATCTATATTTCTGTTTTTGTGCCAGTACCATATTGTCTTGATTACTGTAGCTTTGTAGTATAGTCTGAAGTCAGGGAGTCTGATTCCTCCAGCTCTGTTTTTTTTTCCTCAAGACTGCTTTGGCTATTCGGGGTCTTTTGTGTCTCCTACAAATTTTAAGGTTTTTTGTTCTAGTTCTGTAAATAATGCCACTGGTAATTTGACAGGGATTGCATTGAATCTGTAGATTGCTTTGGGTAGTATAGTCATTTTCACAATATTGATTCTTCCAATCCAAGAGCATGGTATATCTCTCCATCTGTTTGTGTCATCTTTGATTTCTTTCATCAGTGTCTTATAGTTTTCTGAGTACAGGTCTTTTACCTCCTTAGGTAGGTTTATTCCTAGATATTTTATTCTTTTTGTTGAAATGGTGAATGGGATTGTTTCCTTAATTTCTCTTTCTGATCTTTCATTGTTAGTGTATAGGAATGCAAGAAATTTCTGTGCATTAATTTTGTATCCTGCAACTTTGCCAAATTCATTGATTACCTGTAGTAGTTTTCTGGTGGCATCTTTAGGATTCTCTATGTATAGTGTCATGTCATCTGAAAACAGTAACAGTTTTACTTCTTCTTTTCCAATTTGGATTGCTTTTATTTCTTTTTCTTCTCTGATTGCCATGGCTAGGACTTCCAAAACTGTGTTGAATAATAGTGGTGAGAATGGACATCCTTTTCTTGTTCCTGATCCTAGAGGAAATGCTTTCAGTTTTTCACCATTGAGGATGATGTTTGCTGTGGGTTTGTCGTATATGGCCTTTATTATGTTGAGGTAGGTTCCCTCTATGCCCACTTTCTGGAGAGTTTTTATCATAAATGGGTGTTGAATTCTGTCAAAAGCTTTTTCTGCATCTATTGAGATGATCATATGGTTTTTCTTCTTCAATTTGTTAATATGGTGTATCACATTGATTGATTTGGATATATTGAAGAATCCTTGCATCCCTGGGATAGATCCCACTTGATCATGGTGTATGATCCTTTTAATGTGTTCTTGGATTCTGTTTGCTAGTATTTTGTTGAGGATTTTTGCATCTCTATTCATCAGTGATATTGGTCTGTAATTTTCTTTTTTTGTAGTATCTTTGTCTGGTTTTGGTATCAGGGTGATGGTGGCCTCATAGAATGAATTTGGGAGTGTTCCTTCCTCTGCAATATTTTGGAAGAGTTTGAGAAGGATGGGTATTAGCTCTTCTCTAAATGTTTAATAGAATTCATCTGTGAAGCCGTCTGGTCCTGGACTTTTGTTTGTTGGAAGATTTTTAATCACCGTTTCAATTTCATTACTTGTGATTGGTCTGTCCATATTTTCTGTTTCTTCCTGGTTCACTCTTGGAAGGTTATACCTAAGAATTTGTCCATTTCTTCCAGGTTGTCCATTTTATTGGCATAGAGTTGCTCGTAGTAGTCTCTCATGATGCTTTGTATTTCTGTGGTGTCCGTTGTAACTTCTCCTTTTTCATCTCTAATTTCATTGATTTGAGTCCTCTCCCTCTTTTTCTTGATGAGTCTGGCTAAAGGTTAATCAATTTTGTTTATCTTCTCAAAGAACCAGCTTTTAGTTTTATTGATCTTTGCTATTATTTTCTCTGTTTCTATTTCATTTATTTCTGCTCTGATCTTTATGATTTCTTTACTTCTACTACTTTGGGTTTTGTTTGTTCTTCTTTGTCTAGTTTCTTTAGGTGTAAGGTTAGATTGTTTATTTGATATTTTTCTTGTTTCTTGAGGTAGGCTTGTATTTCTATTAACTTCCCTCTTAGAACTGCTTTTGCTACATCCCATAGGTTTTGGATCATCGTGTTTTCATTGTAATTTGTCTCTAGGTATTTTTTAATTTCCTTTTTGATTTCTTCACTGATCTCTTGGTGAAGAGATTTAGTAATGTATTGTTTAGCCTCCATGTGTTTGTGTTTCTTACGTTTTCTTTCCCTGTAATTGATTTCTAATCTTATAGCATTGTGGTCGGAAGAGATGCTTGATATGATTTCAGTTTTCTTAAATTTACCAAGGCTTGATTTGTGACCCAAGATGGGATCTATCCTGGAGAATGTTCCATGTGCACTTGAGAAGAAAGTGTAATCTGCTGTTTTTGGATGGAATGTCCTATAAATATCAATTAAATCTATCTGGTCTATTGTATCATTTAAAGCTTGTGTTTCCTTATTAATTTTCTGTCTGGATGATCTGTCCATTGGTGTAAGTGAGGTGTTAAAGTCCCCCACTATTACTGTGTTACTGTCGATTTCCTGTTTTATAGCTGTTAGCAGTTGCCTTATGTATTGAGGTGTTCCTATGTTGGGTGCACGTATATTTATAATTGTTATATCTTCTTCTTGGATTGATCCCTTGATCATTATGTAGTGTCCTTCCTTGTTTCTTGTAACATTCTTTATTTTAAAGTCTATTTTATCTGATATGAGTATTGCTACTCCAGCTTTCTTTTGCTTTTCATTTGCATGGAATATTTTTTTCCATCCCCTCACTTTCAGTCTGTATGTGTCCCTAGGTCTGAAGTGGGTCTCTTGTAGACAGGATATATGTGGGTCTTATTTTTGTATCCATTCAGCGAGCCTGTGTCTTTTGGTTGGAGCATTTAATCCATTTACATTTAAGGTAATTATCGCTATGTATGTTCCTATTACCATTTTCTTAGTTGTTTTGGGTTTGTTTTTGTAGGTCTTTTCCTTCTCTTGTGTTTCCCACTTAGAGAAGTTCCTTTAGCATTTGTTGTATAGCTGGTTTGGTGGTGCTGAATTCTCTTAGCTTTTGCTTGTCTGTAAAGCTTTTGATTTCTCCGTCGAATCTGAATGAGATGTTTGCCAGGTAGAGTAATCTTGGTTGTAGGTTCTTCCCTTTCATCACTTTAAGTATATCATGCCACTCCCTTCTGGCTTGTAGAGCTTCTGCTGAGAAATCAGCTGCTAACCTTATGGGAGTTCCCTTGTATGTTATTTGTTGTTCTTCCCTTGCTGCTTTCAATAATTTTTCTTTGTCTTTAATTTTTGCCAATTTGATTACTATGTGTCTCGGCGTGTTTCTCCTTGGGTTTATCCTGTATTGGACTCTCTATGCTTCCTGAACTTGTGTGGCTATTTCCTTTCCCATGTTAGGGAGGTTTTCAACTATAATCTCTTTGAATATTTTCTTGGGTCCTTTCTCTCTCTCTTCTCCTTCTGGGACCCCTGTAATGCGAATGTTGTCACGTTTAATGTTGTCCCAGAGGTCTCTTAGTCTGTCTTCATTTCTTTTCATTCTTTTTTCTTTATTCTGTTCCACGGCAGTGAATCCCACCATTCTGTCTTCCAGGTCACTTATACGTTCTTCTGCCTCAGTTATTCTGCTATTGAGTCCTTCTAGTGTAGTTTTCATTTCAGTTACTGTATTGTTCATCTCTGTTTGTTTGTTCTTTAATTCTTCTAAGTCTTTGATAAACATTTCTTGCATCTGCTCGATCTTTGCCTCCATTCTTTTTCCAAGGTCCTGGATATCTTCACTATCATTATTCTGAATTCTTTTTCTGGAAAGCACTTCATTTAGTTGTTTTTCTGGGGTTTTACCTTGTTCCTTCATCTGGTACAAAGTCCTCTGCCTTTTCATTTTGTCTAGCTTCTGTGATTGTGGTTTTCATTCCTCAGGCTGCAGGATTGTAGTTCTTCTTGCTTCTGCTGTCTGCCCTCTGGTGGATGAGGCTATCTAAGAGGCTTGTGCAAGGTTCCTGATGGGAGGGACTGGTGGTGGGTAGAGCTGGGTGTTGCTCTGGCGGGTGGAGCTCAGTAAAACTTTATTCTGCTTGTCGGCTGATGGGTGGGGCTGGGTTCCCTCCCTGTTGGTTGTTTGGTCTGAGGTGACCCAAAACCGGAGCCTGCCCAGGCTCTTTGGTGGGGCTAATGGTAGACTCTGGGAGGGCTCACGCCAAGGAGTACTTCCCAGAAGTTCTGCTGCCAGTGTCCTTGTCCCTTAGTGAGCCAAAGCCACCGCTTGCCTCTGCAGGAGACTCTCCAACAGTAGCAGGTAGGTCTGGTTCAGTCTCCCCTGGGGTCACTGCTCCTTCCCCTGGGTCCCGATATGCACACTACTTTGTGTGTGCCCTGCAAAAGTGAAGTCTCTGGGACTTCCCTGGTGGCGCAGCAGTTAAGAATCCGCCTGCCAATGCAGGGGACACGGGTTCCATCCCTGGTCCGGGAAGATCCCACATGCCGCGGAGCACCCAAGCCCATGTGCCACAACTACTGAGCCTGCACTCTGGAGCCTGTGAGCCACAACTACTGAGCCTGCGTGCCACAACTACTGAAGCCCACGCCTAGAGCCCACGCTCTACAACAAGAGAAGCCACCACAATGAGAAGCCTGCGCACTGCAACGAAGAGTAGCCCCCGCTCGCCACAACTAGAGAAAGCCTGCCTGCAGCAACGAAGACCCAACGCAGCCAAAAATAACTAACTAGATAAATTTATAAAAAAGGAAAAAAGAGCGAAGTCTCTGTTTCCCCAGTCCTGTCAAAGTCCTGCAATGAAATCCCGCCAGCCTTCAGAGTGATTCTCTAGGAATTCCTCCTCCCGTTGCCAGACCCCCAGGTTGGGAAGCCTGACGTGGGGTCCAGAACCTTCACTCCAGAGGGCGGACTTCTGTGGTACAATTGTTCTCCAGTTTGTGAGTCACCCACCCAGCAGTTATGGGATTTGAGTTTATTGTGATTGCGCCTCTCCTACCGTCTCGTTGCACCTTCTCCTTTGTCTTTGGATGTGGGGCACCTTCTCCTTTGTCTTTGGATGTGGGGCACCTTTTCTGGTGAGTTCCAGTGTCTTCCTGGCAATGACTGTCAGGAAGCAGTCATTTTCATTTGTATGGAATATTTTTTTCCATCCCCTCACTTTCAGTCTGTATGTATCCCTAGGTCCGAAGTGGGTCTCTTGTAGACAGGATATATGTGGGTCTTATTTTTGTATCCATTCAGCGAGCCTGTGTCTTTTGGTTGGAGCATTTAATCCATTTACATTTAAGGTAATTATTTACCTTATTTAAGGTTCTTGTCACTCGAGGTGACAAGAACCTTGCCAAGAAGGAACCAAAGCAGGGTCCCTTCTGGTGGGGGAATTAGAGATGCTTCCTGCAGAAAGTGACAAGTAGGCTGAGTCCTGGAGGACGGGGGGCTTTCGCTCCAACTGTAGCCTGAGAAGGGTATAGGGTGTCTGGAAGAGGGAAAGACCAGAAAAGTCAAATTTATTCCATCGCAAATGAAAATAGCATGCTTTTCTTGATTTTGTTTTGTTTTGAGAAAATGATACCAAATGTATTGACTTCACAGAGCAGCATGAAACTTTTTCAAGGCAGGTGCCCCTCGCCATCTGGAGCATAACAGAGCTCCAGACTCTCGTCCATCCACCTCTGCATTCTCAGAAAATCAGACTTCTCAGGAAGAGCAGGAAGAGGCCAGGCAGGGGCTGCTCTCTTCTCTGATCCCAACTCCAGGGAACCCCCTCCCACTGTGGCAGCAGCGGGGGTGCAGGGGGAGGCCAGTGCCATGCACTCATGGGGGTGCTTTTTGTCTCCAGGTATGGCCTCTGTAGCCGTGATTGGAGGAGGTGAGTCTCTTTGGGAAGAAACTCAGGCCCTCATCTGACCCTGGGACCACCTGGCCTTGACCAAGCCCAAGATTGCCTTGAGCCCCAGGACATAGGTGGGTAAGGGTGCCGTGGGCAGGGGACAGAGTTGGAACACTCGAGGTGACAAGAACCTTGCCGAGAAGGAACCGAAGCAAAGCCATTCAAAGCACCCAGGTCCAATCTCAGCTTCTCCCAAGTGCAAACCGTGTGATCCAGGCGGGTTGTTAAATCTGTCTCAACCCATGATTCCTCCCCAGAAAGCAGGGCCAGTAGTACCTCCGGAGGGTTGTAGGGGATGTGTCAGCTGAGCTGTAGGGATTCCTCGGACTGCTTTACAAACCCTCTAGCTTATCCTGTGAGCCCAGAGGCTTCCAGCTGTGCCCCTGGCCAGCATCCTCTAACACGGTGGCCAGAATTCAAGAAAATGAAAACATTTCTGTCACACCAGCCACAGTCTCAGGTGCTCATTGGCTACAGGCGGCCAGCGTGTTGGACAGTGCAGATACGGAACGTTTCCTGGTTGCAGAAGGTTCTATGACTGCATTCTCTGGAGATGTAGGGGACCCCTGGGGGGACGCCCACAGGCAGCTGCAGGGCAGAGGGCAGAAGCCACCACCCCAGCACCTCTTCAGAAGAGCAGCTCTGTTCTTATTCTGTGGGCCCTGTGATAGGGGGAAAGACGCTATTTTCCCTGCCAAAAGGGGGCGCTTGAAGACCACTGCTCCTTTAATCTTATTTCACACAAGGGCGGTTGAGGCACAGGGAGGACAGGTGAGCCTTCCAGGACCACAGCAACACAGAGAAATGCACAGGCCTGGGTTCCAGCTTCTTGGCAGGGCCCCGTGCACTCGTGTCCACTTCTACAGCCTTCCTTTGCCTCAGGCCCCGTGGCTCTCACGAGGGCGACGTGGACCCCTCACCTCATCCCCCTCAGGAAGGTATCAGGGAGAACTGGGGAGTCTGTCCCCTGTGGCCAACCCTAAAGCTTCTCTCCCGCTACAGCCGTGGCCGTGGGGGCTGTGCCCGTGGTGCTGGGCGCCATGGGCTTCACCGGGGCAGGAATCGCGGCCTCCTCCTTAGCGGCCAAGATGATGTCAGCGGCCGCCATTGCCAATGGGGGCGGAGTTGCCGCCGGCAGCCTGGTGGCCACTCTCCAGTCCGTGGGTAAGTGTCCGGGCGGGAGGAAGCGGGGAGGGTGTGACACAGCAGCACAGGATTCAGGCCAGAGGCTAAGCCGGAGGGAGGGCCTGTCTGCTTCCTCCAGCTTCGTGGGCATCAATGTCCCTGGTCCTTTGACTCTCCCTCACTGTTCCCTCTTCTGGTTGGGGGTGGGTTTGGGGGCACTGGGGGCGTGCAGCGCAGCAGGTGCGCGTTCCCCATCAGCCCTGCAAACCTGCGTAGGGCCCTCACCTCGCTGGGCCCAGCCTCGTGCTGGGGAGGGAGAGGCAGAGACCCTGTGCCATTTCTCAGAGGGTCTGTCCTGTCGCTGGTGGAGTCACCACCAGAGTGCGTGTCTCCTCTTCGGGCAGCCATGGGCAGCAGCCCCTCCCCAGAGCAGACCTCCTGGGGTTTCAGGAAGTTGAGGAGGGAACAGGACTGGGATGTCTGGGTCTTGGGCCTCCTGTGGGTCCTGGGTTCTCTGACCTCCCCAGTCTTGCCGGGAGCTGCCGGGGCTGCCTGTCCCCTTGTGCTCTAACCCCCTCCTCTCTCCCAGGGGCAGCCGGACTTTCCATGTCATCCAACATCATCCTGGGCTCGGCTGGGTCAGCTCTTGGGGCCTGGCTGTGGGGTAGAAAAAAGAAAGCCCCTTCCTCTCCTCCACCAGGATCCAGTACTGAAGCAGAGAGGGGCTCCCGGGCTGGAGATGACCCTCCAGGGCCTCAGGATGTCAGTCCCCCAAATGACAAGTCCTCTGCCTCCTAAAATCCTTCAAAGAAGCATAGGAAATAAAGAAGAGATGCTGTGACCTTCACGAGTGTCTGCACTGCATTCTTGTCCACCAGGCAGGGCGCAGTGCATCTGCAGAGCCATGGCTTCAGGGTTGGGGGCAGCAGGAAGTCTGTAAGAATGGGCACTGATGTCTGCGACAGGAAGCCAGGTCTGTTGCAGTCCTGCCACCCAGCTGTGATCCTGGGAAGGTCATGCCTCCCCTTTGAGCCTCAGTTTGCTGCTCTTTGGATGGGATCGTGGATCACATGTCTTCAAAGATGTCAGCCAGAGGCAGCAATATAGGATGGCTTGGCCCTGGGGTCAGTTTGAGCCATTGACCCTCAGTTATGAAACACTTTATCCTCAGGGATTCTTGACCCCTCCCCTCCCCACCCAAGACTCTGTGTCTGACTGTATCATGAGTCTAGGAACTCAGCAACACTTGTCTGCCTGGCCTGGTGGCCTTTGGAGCTCTTCAGGTAGGTAGAGAATTTGCATTTCTCCAGAGAGCTCTGTCCCGGTTGGTGTAGAGCTCAGGGTCCTTGGGGTCCAAGGGAGACTGGCCAGAACCTGCAAGGACAGACAGGCCTCCCTCCCCTGGTGGGGCTCCCAAGAGGCTCGTCAGTGCAGAACGCTCAGCTGTCTCCTAAGGCCCACGGGCTGCCTGGCCCTGGGTCAGGTGGCAGGCATTCTATGTGTGTTGACCTGGCCTCTGCCACCTGCCTGTCTGTCCATGCAGATTACCCATACCCAGTTTCTGGCAGCCCTGCTTCCACTTTAGACTGGAGTCTCAGATCTCGTCCTGTTGGCTCCAGGACCCCGGCCCAGGTCCCCACTCTGGCCTTCACCCCCGTCTTCCTTCACGGCCCGTCCTCCACCAGGCTCTCTCCCTCAGATGCTGCCCCAGTTCACTCATACAGCTCCCAGCTAGCCTCAAGGGCTCCCAGAACACAGACAAGCTCAAGACCCACAGGTCAGTTCCACATCTTCAGAAAGTCTGCTCCTGTGGGTAAGACAGGCAGGGGTGGGCAGGGGTGGCTCCTTCCTGCCGCCCCTACCCTCGGGGGGCGGGGAGCTCAGCGAGTGGAGGGGAGACCCGTCTGCATCCACTGGAAGAACTGTCTCATGTTTCTCATCTGGGTGGCTGCAGGCAGAGAAGCTGGGTCTTGGGAGGGAAGTGACTTAAGCCCCCAACTGGGCTCTGGGACTCTGGAAGCCATGAGCCTAGTCCGTGCCCGGGTGACCCTCAAGCCGTGAGCCTGGGTAGGGGGAAGAGACAAGCATTAAGAGGAACCGAATCAGAGCCATTCAAGCCCACGCTTTGGACGCAGCTGGACCTGGGTCGAATCCCGCTTTGCCAAGCCAACCTTTGTGATCTTGGATGAATCTCTTACGCTCTCTGTGCCAGTATTTCCTCATCGTAAATGGGGATAGTAATCTCATCCTTCTCGCTGAGTTAGTGAGGAGAGTGCATGAGAACAGGAACCCAGAACAACCTGACTGTGGTATAGGCCTTAAAAACGTAATTCGTTCTGATTTCCTAATTCTGGCACATTTTAAATTACTCCATGGAGATCTAAGGGAGTTCTAGAAATCTATGTTTCAGGAGGAGGGAAGCAGCCCACCTCGGGAAGTAAAATCTCCCTCCAGCCCCCTCCCCACCTTCCCCTCACACAGGTCCTTCTGTAACCCCAGTACCATATCTTGGACCCTTCCCAGGCCTGCATCTTCCACAAGCTCAGAGCAGCCTCTCTACCCCTTGGAGCCCCTTGAGATTTTTAAGGGCAGTGGGTGTGACCCCAGTTCTGGTGTCCTCATCTCCCTATCAAAGCTCCACTGTTTCAGGAGTTTGGGTGCCGGTCAATTTCTATGCCATAGAATTTACCAGTGCTGTCCTCTTAGCCTCTAACCTGGCTTCCAAGATATTGTCTGCAGGGAGCCTGGTCAAAGTGGGCGGGGCAGCCTCTGGAGGTGTCTTGGCAGGACTTCCTTGGCTAAGTGTTCCTGGCAGGGACTGGTGGGAGCTGGCTTGGGGGCTAGGGAGGGCACAGGGTCCTGCCCAAGGACCCATGGGAGGGGACAACAGCATCACCTTCAGTCTCTCTCCCTCCCCTGTCCTTCCCCTTGGGTGTCCGCCCTGGCTTTCCCTCTGCGAGGGGTCAGAGGGAGGCAGGTCCCTGGGCACAGGGGATCTGGGCGCCCTGCCCTCTCCTTCTTAGAGAGGGGGGGACCCTGCGGCTGAGGCCCACTCTCTGGCTCTCACTTCCCCGGGATTCACCACCAGAATTCTCCTCCTTTAGGTTTTTACCTAAGCGTCCAACCAGCCTTTCGTAAGTTTGTCCTGATGGATCTCAGATCCAGAGCGTTGATTTGAACAAAATTCTTCAATTCAGGCCCATTTTCTTCAATTAGTTCTTGGAAGCCCCCTTTCTGGCTTTATTTATTTATTCTCGCTGTTTATCTTCCCTTTTGCCTGCAATTCCCCCCTCTCATATTAGAACGTCAGCCTTTCTAACATGTTGAACGTGTATCTGTTTTTCGTATATATTTCTGTAAAATGGGTGTCGCTTTTTGTTTGGATGTGTTTTAATTTACATACAGAAGAGTGTACTGTATATCTCATTTTATTTCTTTTATTCCACACTTGACAGCTATGTTTTTGAGATCCCTCAGGGTCGATAGGTGAGCTTCTAATCCTTGCTTTCAATCGCTGCAAAGTGCTCCAGCGTGCATCCGCCACCGTTCAACTTTCTGCCCCTGGGGTGGACCCCCGGGGTCCTCCCACCTCTGCCAACGGAAGCTGTACAGGATGGAATTGGCTGGGGGCTGTGGGCGGTGACACAGCCTCCAACCACTGCCCAACCTCTGACCTCTGACTCCTGTGCATCACCCTCTGTTCTTAGGACTCACCCTGTCATCCAACGCTGCCCTGGCTGGGGCCACATCTACCCTGGGATCCTTGCTGGGGACGCTGAATGGCTCCTACCTGCTAGGATGCCCTGCTGCGGCCCTGACCACTTTCCCACTAGGAGATAACTGGCCCTGGGTGATAGATAACCCTCCTTGGACGCCTACCTGGGCCACAACTGGCAGGAGTCCTCATGGTCAGAAATATGAGGACTCCTCAGCTTACGAGAAACGATTCATAAGATGAAAAGAATCAGAACAGCTGAATTTGATCAAACCCTGTGATATCCTAGTCACTAAGCTTAGCACTTGACATTTATCAATTCACTTAATTCTCATAACAACCCCAGAGAAAGATGATGTTGCCCCTTATTTACAAATGAAGGGAGCATTGTCCACGGGCCCTGAGCTGGGAGGTGAGGTGGGGTGGGTAGCTGTTCCGGAGCCTGGGACAGGAAGTAGAACAGAAAGGCAGGCGCCGGGGCCTGGGAGGAAGGCTCAGGGCAGGGCAGGTTCTGAACAGCCCAGAAGGGCCATGCTCCTCCACTCGGAGATGTCCACTGGGGGAGCCCTGCAGGCAGGCCATCAGACAGACAGCACCCTTTCCCCTGGGCCGTCTGTGTGTTGGGGCCCAGGTGCGCCAAGCTGCTGGCCAGCCTGGCATCGTCTCTCCTCCCAAACAATAATGCTGAGCCTCAAATACCCTTTAACTGGGCTCCTGATTCTTGAGTCTCTGGTTCTGTACCCCAACCAGGTGGCCCACTGGTCACTTAGGGTTTAGCTTTCATACCCCTTAATCTCTGTAATTCCTTCCCTGCCACCCCAAAGCTCTCTTCTTGGGGAGCTGGCTGAGCTCACTCCTGCACACCCTGCTAGTTTTAGAACTACTGGTCCCCGCTGGCTGCTGCAGACCAAGACCTCTGCCAGGGAGTTCCAGGGACTCAGCGTTGGGGAGCCAGGCAACTATGGTCCAGTGTTGTGAGCGGCTCCAGCCACAGGGGATCAAGGATGGTTCTGATTGGGAGGGTCAGGGTCAGCTTTCCAGAGGAAGGGGCAATAGGTGGGGCCTTGGAGAATCAGGAACATTCAATGCGTCCCAGCACTGTTCTCAAGCAGCCTTCAGGCCTTCAGCAGTGCTTGCCCTGATTTCAGCCGGGTCCTGCAAAATGAAACACACCTCTCCACAAGGATTTACTGCTGTCGAAGAGGTTTCCGTGGACGGAAGGAGAAGGTTATATAACGCCCCCCCAAGACACACACTCCGAAAACACCAACCCTATTTCAGATGAACTAACATCCCGGCTCAGAAGGCGTGACACTCACTTCGCCTCTTCCTGCCCCAGTCAAACCACCATGCCCTAAATTACTTTGCCAAGAGTCCCGCATTCACTGTGAAGGGGGCTGCAGCGGCACACCTTCCTTCCCAAATTGGTAAGGTTTTTTGTTGTTTTTTTTTTGACCAAACCTGGCTAGGAAGGCAGAGAGAAAAAAGAACTTCTGTGCTTCCCACAAACAACCCCCAAGCAACCAGTCCGCAGACATTAAAAAACACGCAACAAAACCCCTGTCTGATGGTTGGATTTTTCTGGAACAAGGCCCTCAAACCCCGTCTCCAGATTACTCTAGGCCGACGCATGCAGGTCCACTCAGGACAGGTCATCCGCCTACCCAGCAGCCTTTGCCAAGCTCAGGGCTGTGGCTCACCTTCTCAGGAGGAAGCAGGCAGGGGTCCTTCCTTCCTGTGTCTCCCAGCCTGGGGAAGCCCCCCCATAGGTGGGCTGTGGGCTCAGGGAGTGGAGGGGCAGCCAGTGTGGATCCACTCACAGAATGTTCTTTCGGTTTCCAGCCAAGGCTGCTGCAGCTGTGGCGGGAGGAGGTAAGTCTCTGCCGCGGAAACCTGCGCCTCGTCCATCCCCAGGCCCTGGGACTTGGGGAGCCGCTGGCCTTGCACCTGCCCCAGGCTTCCTGTGCGTTGTAGCGGAGGAGGCGCTACAGTGAGGAAATGGCGAGCTTCCATGTGGCACAGAGGCAGCCCCAGCAGGGGCCCAACCTCCCTGCTGAGCCTCCGCCCCGTGGCTTTGAACTCCTCTGGGTTCAGCTTTCCTCGTGAAAATCAGGCCAAGGCTGCCCATTCAGGGTTATTGTGAGGGTTACGTAGGATGAGACACGCGCACAGTCTGGACCCAGGAGGTGTGTTAAGGGGAAGCCACTGGCTCAGCGACTCTGGCTCCCAGTTGCTCTGCGGTGATGCCGTGGAGACCCAGAGTTGGGATCCAAGCCGGGCTCAGAACGTGCTCCTTGCTTTATGCTGGGCCCTGGGTAGGATTTGCTTGTATTAAAGATGTCCTCAGCGAAGACAAGAAGCTTGCAAACCTCCGCCCCGCCCCCAACTTAGTTCCAGGATTTTACTAAGGCAGAAGCTGAGGCCTTTCCCGAGGAAGGTCCTGCTGCGGATCAGAGGCCTGACCCCGGTGACCCCGCGGCCCTCCCCTCCGCTTTCCCCACCAGCTGTGCTGCCCTCGACTCCTGACTGCGGGCCGGGCCTCGAATCTCTCCCAAGCTCAGGCTTTACCCCTTCTCCAGGCTCCCTGAAGTCCCCCAAGCTTGATGTGCTCTGCGTGTGTGCTGTGGGAGCGTGTCCATCTCCCCCTCAACCCAGCTCCTCGCCCCCTACAGCCCTGTCGTGGGGGCTGTGCCCGTGGTGCTGGGCGCCGTGGGCTTCACCGGGGCAGGAATCACAGCCTCCTCCTTAGCGGCCAAGATGATGTCAGCGGCCGCCATGGCCAACGGGGGCGGAGTTGCCGCCGGCAGCCCGGCGGCCACTCTCCAGTCCGTGGGTGAGTGTCCCCGATGGGGCTTGTTGTGGAAGGTGAGGGAGGACAAGAGCCTCAGAGCATCCAGCCCTGACCTTAGCCCTGGTGAGCCCCAGTCTGCCTGTGCCTTTGTCTCACCCTCCGTGGTCACTCTCTCTCTGGGTCTCTGAAGCAGGTGCGTTGCTGGGGGAAGATGCTCTGGCCTAGGGTGTGCTCAGCTCAGGCTGACTCTGCCCAAAGCAGACTTTCTGAGTTAGCTGGGGCGTCTCTGTCCCACCTGGGGCTCGGCCTTCTTCCCCAGAGAGAGAGGCAGCTCCCAGCACTCAGTTTCACCACCGGAGTTCATGCCTTTGGGTACCTGCTTGCAGCAGCCTTGCCCAAACAGAGATCCTTGGGGGTTGGGGAAACAGAGAAGGGTTCTGGGTGGGATCTCTGGGCCTGAGGTTCTCCTGACAGGCCCTGGAGTCTCGGACCCTATGGTTCTGCCCCACAAGCTGCCCCAGCCTGCCCGTCCCATTCTACTCACCCTCTGCTTCTCCCCCAGGATCAGGTGGACTCTCCCTGTCACCCAAAGTCCTCCTGGGATCCACTGGGTTTGCCCTTGTGTCCCTCGTGGTGGGCTTGTGACAGCTCCCTGTCACTCCCTTTGCAGAGAAGAGGACCAGGTAGTGCCCTGCTCGCCAGCCTGATGCAGGAAGGGACCAAACGCTGCACCCCCAGAGGAAAATAAGAAATAAAAATGAGTTGTTGCAACCCCTCCGCATCCCTTCCTTCTTGTTTGCCTGAAGTCGGGGTGGGGGAAGGCTCACTTCTTTTAGAGCGACATGGTGTCGGGGTGCCCAGAGATGGACTGAGTCAAACGGTGAAGCCTGGAACCTGTCCTTGCCCAGCTTCAGACTCTGTGTGTGACCCCGGGTGGGTCACCTCCGCTCTGGGCCTGCATTCGGCCCTCTCTATATGGGGAGTTGGTCTGAAAGACCTCAAAGGTCCCAGCCAGGGTGGGTGTTTTGGCTCAGTTCCTGTGCAGAGTCAGGAATGGAAGGGGAGGGAGCATCCTGTTTGGAGCCTCATTTGCACGCACCCCACTCCTACCCTCTGCATATGCAATGGCTATTTCCTAAGTGGCCTGGCTGAGGCTCAGAAAGCAGCGGCCCCAGGACGTCACTGTTTCCTCCCAAAGTCAAAGTCCAGCGCCCTGGCCTTTTTCCCCCAACAGCTAGAAAGAAAATCTAGTTTGTCAAGGGCTCTGATCTTTCTGCTTCAGGACCATGGTCCCTAAATATCCTTCTCCCCCCAGTACAAGGTCTTGTAGAAACTTCTCATCGCCAGGATGGGATCTATCCCAGAACATCAGAAAATTCGCTTGCATGTTGATTCACTCCTCCTTTCCACGAACTCTTTGAGCGTGAGCTGTGGGTCAGGCACTGGGCTGTGCACTAGGGAACTTGGCCTTTCCTAGGTAGCACTCTTGGTCTGCTGCGTGGGTGGACCAACAGGCACACAGCCATTGATGTTGCCCTCTGATGACACCAGAGGCCACACCAGGGCTTTGGGGGTGCCCAGAGGGAAGGCACATCACAGCAGTGTCTTAGTCCATTCAGGCTGCTATAACAAAAATACCATAAAATGGGTGACTTATAAACAACAGAAATTTATTCCTCACAGTATTGGAGGCTGAGAAGTCAAGAGATCAAGGCTGCAGCACATTTAGGTTCCTAGGTGGCTGTCTTTTCACTGTGTCCTCACATGATGGAAGGGGAAAGAGAGCTCTTTGTGGCCTCTATTAGAAGGACACTAATCCCATTCAGGAGGGCTCCACCCTCATGATCTAAGCACCTCCCAGTGTTTCCTCCTCCTTATACCATCACCTTGGGGGTTAATATTTCAACTTCTGAATTCTGGGGGGACACAGACATTCAGACCATAGCAAGCATATTGGGGAAGGAGAGCTTGGATTCTATCTGAGGGTTTTGGAGAAACACTGAAGGGTTTTCAACATGACCGTGACCCTACCACAGATCCTATTTTGCATGAAGGGGGACCCCTTCCAGGTCCCGAGAGTGGGCTCTTGTCTAACACTTGGAAATGAATTGTCCAAGGAGACACACGTGCTGACAAAGCAGGTGACTTTATTGGGAAGGGGCGCCCTGGTGGAGAGCAACAGGGTCAGGGAACCCAGGAGAACTGCTCTGCCACGTGGCTCGCAGTCTCAGGTTTTATGGTAATGGGGTTAGCTTCTGGATCGTCTCTGGCCAATCATTCTGACTCAGGGTTCTTCCTGGTGGCGTGGGCATTGCTCAGCCAAGATGGATTCCAGTGAGAAGGATTCTGGGAGTTTGGCAGGACACATGGACGGGCGAATCCTCTCTCCTTTTGACCTTCCTTGAATTCTTCTGGTTAGTGATATCTTGTTAGTTCTGTGTCCTTACCAGGACCTCCTGTTGTAGGATAACTCATGCAAGTGGCTACTATCTTGCCTGGCCAGGGTGGGCAGTTTTGGTCCGTGGTTCCCCTAACACTACACCCCTGCACACCCTGTCCTAGATGCCATCAGCAGCCTGGCAGGATCTCAGTTTCCAACAAGAACCAAACTTGTGAGTCTGGTTTTATGGACCTTTTAAACGTTAACTCATCCGTGTGCTCAAGTGGCTCCTAGTGAGGTCAGTGAAGCATCGTTGTACCCAACCATAGGAGTAAACTCCTTAGGGGAGTAATTAATTCAACACTTGATTCTTTTTCTTTCCGCCATTTTTTTGATGTCTTGGAGAATCTAAGAAAAGCTGTGAACGTTTCCCCCCAAAATGCACACATTCCCAAAATAATGCTCTAACTTCAAGTCCTTCATTAGAGCCTCCGAGGGTCCTCCTGGCGCTAAGGGCAAAAGCCCCGCCTTAACTACAAGTCCGAGTCTCCCACAAGAAGGGCACTTGCTCTGATTTGGATCTGGAAGGATGGAGACCACCTTCCTGGAAGGTCAAGACCATCTGAACTTCTGACTGACAACTATCAGATGATAAAAGCGTGTTATTTTAAGCTGCTAATTGCGTGGTAATTTATTACACAAGACTGGAAACTAATACAGCTTTGATTCCCCCTCTCTCTCTACCCAGCTGAGGTTGTTCACTCAGGAGCTGGCTGAACACACTCTGGCCACCCCAGGATTCCTGAAACTTCTGGCTTCAGCTGGCTCCCACCCTGCCCCTGTGGACTCCTGCCTGCTCTCAGGAGTCCCCAGTGTCAGAAGCCAGGCACATCCACTGATCACCATGTTCCTGCACACAGGGGCCCAGTGTGCTGCAGGGCAGTGAAACAGGAGGGAAGGGGGCAGGGCACAACGTTTCAAAGAATGACACAGCCATGGAGGATGCAACACAAACTGGTTAGAACCTACTGTTTTGCTGAGAGACTTACTCTCAGGTTTCAGGTTCGGAGGATTGTTGGCAAAATAACCACTCTACCCTTAATTAAGTAAGAGATAAGAAAGTCTATTAGGCTAGTTATAAATCGTAGCATGAAGATAAGCAAAATAGTAAGAAATAAATGAATTTACAATCACCAAATTGGGAAAACAGCTACATCTAGATCCAAGCAAGGCTGGGAAGTCCCTTGAATAACGATCCGGAGTCCCGATTGGAAGTAGTAAGTTACAGCATAAGGACAAGCAACATAGCAAGAAATAAATGTATAGACATCACCAAAGTGGGGAAACGCCTACATCCAGCTCCAAGCAACACTGGGAAGTCCCTGGAACAGCGATCTGGAGTCCCAGCTGGAAGGTCCCGAGCAGCGCAGTCACCCCATGGGTGAGGCTTCAGAGTACTGCTCAAAGGAATCCTGTACTTTTTTTTTTTCTTTTTTTAATATATTTATTTATTTATTTTTGGCTGCATTGGGTCTTTGTTGCTGCGCACAGGCTTTCTCTAGTTGCAATGAGCAGGGGCTATACTTCGTTGCGGTGCACGGGCTTCCCAATGTGGTGGCTTCTCTTATTGCAGAGCATGGGCTCTAGGCGCGCAGGCTTCAGTAATTGTGGCACGCAGGCTCAGTAGTTGTGGCTCGCGGGCTCTAGAGCTCAGGCTCAGTAGTTGTGGCACATGGGCTTAGTTGCTCCGCGGCATGTGGGATCTTCCCGGACCGGGGCTCGAACCCGTGTCCCCTGCATTGGCAGGTGGATTCTTAACCACTGCACCACCAGGGACACCCATGAGTCCTGCTTTTAATGCCAAGCCACAAGCTGATAATCACCAGCTTATGTGCAAATATGCAGCTCTGGCTGTTATCAGAAATGTTTTGCTCTCTAGTGTAAGTCTCAGAATGTTCACTGATCCTTGGGAACTGGCCAGATTCCCTAGGCCGAGGGAGCTTCGTGACTTACTCCCTTCCTTATCTGTTGGTTCTGAAGACTTGTTAGTGCTGTTTCTGTTGACCTGCACGTAGTCCAGCAGTTCGGCATGTAGTTCCTTTCAGGGTCTTCTTTTAGTCAAAGGCCTATTATGGCCTCTGAAGCCTGAACAAGCCTGTTAACTTCCCCCACACCTACTAGGCCCAAAAGGGTGGAAGATCCGACTTCCAGTAGACCTGGAGCCTCGTTATATGCTAGCTGTGATACATCAGCACGCTAAGTGACACACATACAGGCACCATGACAGTTCTGAGGCCATTAAAGGGCAAATACTGGGCAGTGGCCAAAATAGGTGGAATAATCCTCAAAACAGTTGGAATACAGTTGGAGCGATCCCCCCACTCATCAGCCTATGACATTACCCAGCCCATAAAGACTAACCACCCCGTATTTCCGGGCCTCTCGCCTTCTGAGACGGCCCACACTCTGTCTGTGGAGTGTGCTTCTCCCAGGGCTGCTCTTGCCTTTTGAGACAGACCGCATTCTGTCTATGGAATGTGTCTCTCTCTAAATAAATCCACTTCTTGCCTATCACTTTGCCTCTTGCTGAATTCCTTCTGTGCTGAAACATAAAGGACCCCAGCTTCATTAAGTCCTGAGACCAGGTGTGTGATCTTAATTAAGATCGTGTGGGTTAGAGTCCCAGCCCGTGGGTTCAAGTCCCAATCTCAGTTTCAGCTGGATTTGAGTCCCATCTGAGTTGTGCAGTTTCAGTAGGACACGGGGAGGCAGAGGCAAATTCTCATTGTGGGGAACCTAGGATAGATTCCTGTCTTCATCAGGGTGGCAGAGGCTGCTAGCAGTCACCCGATGCCTACCCTTTCCTTCTGGTGCATATGAAGAGAGCCCTGATTTTTGGCCAGGTGCATGATTCCCAGCCAAGGATTGCATTCCGAGTCCTCTTGTGGGAAGGTGTGCTCACCAGACTGGGTTCTGGCCAGTGGGATGTGAGTGGAACTGAAGTATGCAACTCTCTGGGTATGCACGTAAGGGGAGTGGGTGAGTCCGCCTTGCCCCTTGGCCCTTTCCCATGGGCTCTGCTGCAGGTGGGGGAGTGACCATCTTCCACCCTGCAGATGACAGCAGCACCTTAAGGAAGCAGAGCAACAAGACTGCAGGAGCCTGGGCCTCCCTGAGCAGAACCACCCCTCCAGCTGAGACACTTACACAACCAAGTAACAGAGGAAGAAACTTCTCTTGTTTAAGCCAAGAGGGCGTCTTTTACAACAAGCAAATGTAGATTTTCATGAACATGGGGGGATCTTTTGATTGCAAGCAGCAGAAGAATCAATCCAACAAAGAGAGTTGCTTTTACCTGTTCCTTCTCAAAATCCCACTAAAATAACAGTAAAGGACTAAAGAAAGGCTTAAATCCACAACAACAAAGAGACAGGAAGAGAAGATGAGAGTAACACAATTTAGAAGCCAGAAATCACCTGGACACAGGGTTCCACTTAGCAGTCCCGAGAAAGCTGAATCTTAAGGTGTCAGTGGGGGGAAGGGGAGAAAGAGGCAACCTTGCCCTTAGGACCACCAGAACCTCGGCCATTGGAGTGGCTACTGGAGGTTGGCATTAAGGTGGACTGGCAGCAAGAGGGCTGGCTGGATGTCTATTTAGGAAGCAGGCAGACCCCCAGGTAGCCCCCTCCAGCAGACGCCTGGAGGTTTACTTTTGGTGAGGTTGGGTCTCTGGGCCAGGAGGCACCAGGAGCTGCACAGTAAGAATGACAGTCTCCACACAAGCGCTGAGACCCTCAGTCTTCTTCACTGATAGGCACCAGAACGCTGCAGCCAGGTTATAACATCCAAAACAGAAGGAGGAAGATTCTTCTTGGGAATCTTACCAGCCCAAGAAAAGAAATGCTCATGTTCTGACACCTGGCAAGGGGAGGCCCAATGAAAGTTTCATCCAGACCACACACGGTCCCGAAGTTGACAAGAGCCGCTCCTGCGGCAGAGCCTGTCATAGGACATCTGTGAAGACCTCAGACATAAATGGGAAGCAGACTAACCCCCCGCGTCTCTGGCCCTCTCCCACCTTTCACCCTCGGCCCTGGGGCACTCACCCTCTGACAGAAGTGCAGCTTCACCACTGGCTTACCCACCCCCTGAAAGACTCGAGGGACCAAGGGGGCCGCATGGCTGGTCTGAGGCTGGAAAACAGAGGTGGGGGGAGTGCAGCGGGCCCAGAAGGGATGCAGACCAAGGTGTCAGGACATCCATGGCACCTGGGCTGGGGGAGGGAGGAAAGGGCTTCTGTTTCCCAGGAGCCCCACCATCTGTCCTCCTGAGTCCCCACAGCAACTTCCGGGACACCTTTGGGGCAACCTAAATACCCACAGAGCAATTCTGAACGCCCTGGGACAAGAGGATCAAAGTAAATAACATTAAAAATATATTTACTCTGGTTAAGACACTGCCCGTGACTCACCACATAAAATCCGCACACTATTTCAAGACAGGCAACACTGCTGCCCCTGTTTTCATAGACATTGTTGAAAGCACCTATAAGAGATGATCCAAAGCCCCTAACTCCTGCTGCTATTGAAGACGGGCATCTTTCCATAACTCGCATTTACTTTGCGGGTTATTTCCAGGAGGTTTGGAGTCTTTACCTGGCTTGCTGCCCACCCGCTCTGTCCCAGCTGCCTTCTCAAGCAGTCGGCCTGTGTTCAGGAAGATAAAATAATTTTCATAATGAATCAATTTCAAATTGATGAGATTTGGCGTGGGGGATAGAGTAGTTCAACAATTACAACTCTTGTCCAGCCAGCCACGGACAGACTCTCTCGAATGTTGGTTGCAGCAGAAATAGAAAAGAGGCTTTTCTGCCAAGGAAAATAAGGAAACAGTGAACAGGCTTGGGAAACAGCATAAACAGGCCTGAAAGAGTTAAGCAATCTTGGTTATTCTTTAGCTGTTACTACTAACACACACTTGTAGCTACACGTGTCCTTCACAAGGCTGATTACTCTCTGACTCCATACGAATTACGCTTTGCACGTGGCATTTCTTCTCCCCCTACACTCCCTCAAAGCACTCTTCATATCAGAAAGAAGGTCATGGGGCTTCCCTGGTGGCGCAGTGGTTAAGAATTCTCCTGCCAATGCAGGGGACATGGGTTAGAGCCCTGGTCCGGGAAGATCCCACATGCTGCAGAGCAACTAAGGCCGTGCACCACGGCTACTGAGCCTGCGCACTAGAGCCAGTGAGCCACAACTACTGAGCCCACGTGCCACAACTACTGAAGCCCGCGTGCCTAGAGCCCGTGCTCTGCAACAAGAGAAGCCACAGCAATGAGAAGCCAGCACACCGCAACAAAGAGTAGCCCCCGCTCGCCACAACTAAAGAAAGCCCACATGCAGCAACAAAGACCCAGCACAGCCAAAAATAAATAAATAAATAAATAAATTTATTTAAAGAAAAAAGAAAGAAAGAAGGTCGGGGCCGATAACTTCAGGGACACCAGACCCGGTTGCTGAGCTGACACCAGCTTTGGCCATGAATTTGCAGAAGAAAAGGAATGCAAGACCTTCATTACTTTGAGCCTTATCACCTACCCAAGACCACGAACCCTGGGCTATATAACCTTTCCCTATTCCCCAGGGAATGGGGCACAGTTCTTGAGGTGCTAGACTGTTATGTTACCCCCTTTGCCAGGCAACGATTAAAGCCATTTTCCTCATTCCTCCAAAACTCTGTCTCCGTATTTCTTTTCAGCGTCCTGCACAGAGAGTCAATATTTTTTGGCATCAGTGTCTTTGGTAACAGGGATTTTCCAGCAGAAAAGGAAACTAAGAAGGAACATTTTTCAAACTGAAATTGTGCCAGGCTTTCCCTGACAAATTGCAGAGACTTAGGGATTGTCCACTGGTTTGAGTGATCTCCCTCAAGGCCCTTGGCTTGTGGCTTTGTGCAGGGTAGGCCAGCTGGGGACCAGCCCCAAAGCTGAGCTGTGTTCTCTGCTGGGATTCCAACAGATCTGGGCCCATCTGGGGTCCTGACCTGGTGGGTCACCATGAGACAGACTGTGGAGCCTCCTGTGTGTGCCTCATCCTGATGGAAGGAGATGGGTGAAGGCTGAAAATAGGTGGGTTTCAGGAGTAATCTGAGAGCACTGTGGCTGTCTGGGGTCAGACCCCTGGGCTCCTGAGTGGGGCCTGAGCAGAAGGCAGGAAGCTATCTTAGGCTGAGATCCCAAGACAAGGATTTGAGTGCAAGTAGTTAATTTGGGAGGTGACCCCAGAGAGCACCAACAGGGAAATGGGGGGTGACAGGGAAAGACAGGCAGCTGAGAAATGGCCTATTAGTAAGTTTGCACTGGGGGCAACTGAGGCTGACTCCTGCTGCAGACCTCTGGGGTGGTTTATCCCCCAACTAAAATCCATCACTGGCTGAGGGCTATTCTGGGGGGGACCAACACCTGACACCTCCAGCCAGCCTTGTAGGCCTCAGGGGTGGGGCCTGGCAGTGGGAACAGCAGGCGGACACTGGGAGACACATGCCCGGGGGACACGGGCTAGGCTCCGACAGTGTCTGTTGCCCAAGTTCAGTAGAGACAGAGGTGAACAGTATTTATCCAGGACCTGCACATGGGAGGTCGATCTTATCAGGAGTTCATCTGGGTTTGGACTTTGCTGTTGCTATGGCTGCTGTCTGTGATCCACCAGCTTCCAATTAGGGTTCCCTAGGCTTGCGGTGCAGGCTGATTTTTCTCAGTGTCTGCTCAACCCTTGGCTAAAGGCTTCCGTTTGGTCTGTGTATCTTGGAGAGGGTCTCTGCACGCCTGCTCCACCCGCAGTGTAAACATCTGTTGCTTGTCACTAGCTAGCCTGGCGGCAAGGGCAAAAGTGTTCTCTGTGGTCCCACCCAGCCTCAGTCTGCGCAGGCGCTGTAGGCCTGGGCCTGGGGGCGGGATTTTCTCAGAAGCGTTCCCCTCCCCCTGCTTCCCTAGTAGTGGACTGATCCTTACTGTGTGAGCCCCGGAAAGTTTAACACCCCAAATTCAGAGGTAGAGGTTTTTTTCCCTTTTTCTTTCCCATCTACACTGACCTTCACCTGTGCTCTGCAGGCTGCAGAGTTTACTGCCCTTCCCCCAGCAGCATGAGGCTTCTGTTCCCTAGGGGGTAGGGCTGCAGCTCCCCTCCGCCAGTCTTGCCTCAGTGAAGGAAGTTTCTCCTGACTCCAGTCTTCCTCGGGAGCACCCAGAGGGTCCTTGGAGAAAAACCTTAAGGTTGGCCTGAAGCATCCATCCTTGTGACTGTAGCTCCCAGAGTTCCCTGCGCTCATGGTAGCCCATCCTTGCCCTTGAGCGATCAGTTAAGGTTTTTAGCTGAACTTGCACTGCCTGCTCTGGCCGCACCTCCCTCCTGTGCTCTGCCCCAGGTGGCTCAGTGCTCTCCTTGGAGGCACCTGACTTCCCTGAGAATTCAGGCCATCTGGTGGCCCTGCCTCTTCAGCTCTCTTAGGGGTTCAAGGAAAGTTACGCTTTTGTAGGTTTTCCGGCTTTTTCTTATTGTCGGGTGGGAGTAACGCTCTCTCCAGCTTCCTGTATCCTAAGCAGCTCTTCCTTCTTGATAGGTCGGCGAGTGGCCCACAGAATGCAGCGCCTGCACGCTGGACGCCTCCTCAAGACTATCTATTGGGGGTGTAAGCAGAAGTGCTAGAACTGATATCTCATCCTTTAGAAAGACTCCAGAAAATGAGGCCACTCTGGAAGGAAGTGAGACCTCACTCTGAAGGTGAATGGAGTCTTAGGGGACACCAGGAACGCCTGTCGGCCGCGAAGGAACGGGTGAATGCCAGTTGCCTTTCGATTTTCCAGACACAGCGTAGTGACCATTCCTGATTCCATCTCCTCCTCTCGAGGTGCCCAGAGCCCCACTGTAACACTGGCACACTGTCCTGTCCTTGCCCTGGTGGTCTGCATGTCAGCCTCCCCACAGCACTTTGTATAGGGTCCTGCTCACCTCTGGATGTCTGGTGCCCATTAATGAGCAAGGGCCGAGGGCTCTGGGGTCAGTGGCTCGATATGCATCCTGGCTACCCCTCACCTCTGCCTCCCTAGGAAGCTTTGTCGACCCCATCATTGAGTGAGGGGTAAACTGAGACCCACCGATGGTGCACAAATGGCCCTGGGTTATACAGCCCATCCCCTGTAGGATGGGGACCAACCGGAGCCTCTTGCCAAGTGAGTCTGTGTTCGATCAGCCTGCCACCCCCCTCTGCCCCTCTACCACAAGGCAGGTTGGGAGGATGGGGAGAACTCCAAACTTCCAATTCACAACTCACAACCCCCCAGGGCTGCAAGGAACAAAGACAGGCAGGTGCATCTGCAGATGATCTTTATTTCTCATGCTTCTTGGAACCGAGTGGGAGTTTTGGAGGTTCGACTTGGGGTACGTTTTCTCCTGGCTGGTCCCCTTCAGCTCTGGGTCTACCTGGAGGAGAGGAAGAAGGTGCCGCTTTTGCACCTCCAAGCAAAGCCCCAAAAGCTGATCCGACGGAGCCCAGGAGGATGTTGGATGATGTGGAGAGTCCAGCTGCCCCTGTGGGAGACAGAGGGTGAGCACAGGAAGGGTGCTGGGGCCCCTCAGGAGGCCTGAGGCCCAGAGATCCCACCTGGATGCCTCCCCTGGGTCCTGAATGCCCCAGGGCTCTCCTTTGGACAGAGGGAGGGGGTGAATTCATGGGAAGTGAGAGACAGAGGGAGAGTCAGCCACAGACCCCAAGAGCTACAGGTCCCACTGAGGCCTAGAGAGGGGAGGGGACCTGCTTAGGCCACCCAGGTGTCAGATTTGGGTAGGGCTAGACCCAGAGCCCAGCTATCACATATCCTGGGCTCCTTCCCTCCTTCTCTTTTCCAGAACACCCTCACCGCTCCGCTTCCCTCCTGACCCCAAACCTCACCCAGGACTCAGGGAGGACACTGCGGCAGAGGCAAAGGACCAGGGACATTGATGCCCACGAAACTGGAGGAAGCAGACAGGCCCTCCCTCCGGCTTAGCCGCTGGGCTGAATCCTGTGCTGCTGTGTCACACCCTCCCCGCTTCCTCCCGCCCGGACACTTACCCACGGACTGGAGAGTGGCCACCAGGCTGCCGGCGGCAACTCCACCCCCATTGGCCATGGCGGCCGCTGACATCATCTTGGCCGCTAAGGAGGAGGCTGCGATTCCTGCCCCAGTGAAGCCCACGGCGCCCAGCACCACGGGCACAGCCCCCACGGCCAGGGCTGTAGGGGGAGAGGAGCTGGGTCGGGGCGTGGGCTCAGGGGAGTGGACTCCCTTAGGAATTCCTTGACAGTTTCTGGGGACTGTCTGCTGGGAGCAGACGGGAGGCAGCCGCTTGGAGAGGGGTCCCAAGGTAAAGAAGATGGGGCTGTGGAGCCAGCTTGGGACAGTAGGTTAGAGTAGGCCCCTGGTTGGGTCTCTAACTTGCTGGGTGACTACGGGGAAGTCACTACCCCACCCTGGGCTTCAGGTTTGTGTCTGTGTAAATGTAGAGGTGAAATAAACCAATAAACCACTGCTGTTTTTAGCAGCAAACCCCGTTTCAAATGAAATCTCTACATGCTCATTACATATAAGGACTAGAGTTGCGGCTACGTCGGGGATCGCGGTGACCTTTTCCGAGCGAGTACGGCTCTCGGCCCCTAAGATTCACCCGCGTGGCTCCCGGAGCGGAGGGGGGCTGACGGACCAGCTCTCACACGCCCGGCAGCGCCACCTCTCTAAGGCCTCCCTCCCACCCTGGGACCCAGGCCAGCTGAAGGCCTGGCGATGTGGGGATCCAGGAAAGTCACCTCCTCCTATCGCAGCAGCAGCTGCCCGTTCTTGAGAGAGAGAGAGAGAGAGAGAGAGTTGATTGAGGGAGTGAGGGAAAGAAGCGAGTCCTCTGGCCCTCCGTGGGTTGGGGTCTGGGAGGCCCGCCCCCTGCCCAGGCCACCAGCTTGATGGGGAAGAGAAACTTACTTATCATGGTGACGCCCTCCTCGCAGCAGCTGAGCTCAGGAAATGACTAAGCTCCACGAGATGCTGTTATTTCCTGGAGAACCACTAGGGACGCGACCGGCGTCTCGCAGCATCTCGACCCCAGCAAAACGCAGGAACGCACGTTCTGCGCGCCTGCTCGCCCGCCCCCCATCCCGCTTCCCACCGCTACTCGCCGGTCTTACCCGCCTCCCGCCTTCATCCCCCTAGTCCTTCTCCTCCCGGCGCCGCCTCTGCTGGCTCCCCCCGGGTGGTTCTCTCTTGTTTGGTGGCTCCACCGAAAGGAAAAGAGCCCTAAAGCACCTGGAAGCCGTTGCAAGCGGACCGGGGTTCCAAGTTGTAACATTTTGCCCCCTGATGACAGAAGAGTTGTTCGCCACAAAACAAAACAAAAAACAGAACGTAAGAAGAAAATTTAATTTCACTTCCGGAGGGAGACAGTCGTAGATTTTGGTGCATTTCCAGGCTATTTCGCTAGGACCGCCCCATCTCCGTCACTCTCTGAATGTGTAACCTCACCTCCAAGTTCCAATCACACTTGCACACTACTTTGTAAATTACTCATTTTATTTAATCGGCCGTTTTTGTTTCCCCAGGCTGTTTAATATCCTTCAACAGAATTTTTTTAAGTTAAATTTATTGAGGTATAATTTACACAGAGAAAAACTCAACTGTTTTTTGGCCGCCCTGCTTTCCCTGGACCAGGGATGAAGCCCATACCCCCTGCAATGGAAGGGTGGAGTCTTAACCATTGGACCGCCACGGAAGTCCCAAAGCTCAACTTTTGAGTGTACTTTTCTATGAGTTTGGACAAACTTTCACAGTCGTGAAACACCGGCTCAGATACACAACGTTTTCATCACCCATCTCCCCCATCCCCCAATTCTCTCATGCTCCTTCCTCATCAACCCCTCCCTGAGCTCCGGCCGTAGCGGCCTATGATCAGTTTTCCGTCCCTAAACATTTGCCTTTTTGTATAATTTCAACACGATTTTTGCTAACTGGTGCCCCTGCATTGGAAGTGCCAGGTCTTAACCACTGGACCACCAGGGAGGACTCCCTTTTTAAGGGTTTAAATTCTTATTTTTCCTCTATAAGTTATCCTGGCTTGAAGTGCTTACATCACGGTTCACAAGTATTTTCTGATAATATAGTCCTAGAGGAAGAATTGCTGGGTCAGAAACTGTACATGTCTTATGCCACTTGATACTTCATTGTTAGGTTGTCCTCCAAAAATACTGCATCAGTTTACACTCCCCCCAAAAGTATGAGAGAGGATCTATTTTTCTCTACTCCTAACCAACAGTTAGCTTTGTCATTAAAATAAAAAAGACCTTTGCTGATGGAAGGTCAAAGATGATGACACTTTAATTTACATTTCTTTTTTACTTCTAATCAGGCTAAACCATTTTTAAGTTACTTAGGCTTATGCAGTCTTATTTTGTGAATTATCTTCTAGTATTCTTGGACCTTTCTTCCGCTGCAGTGTTACTTTTTTTGAGGGGGTAGGGGGACTTTTTTTTAACACAGAAAAGTTTTTAATATTTATGCAAATGTGCCAACATTTTACTTTATTATTTTTTCCTTTGTGTGCCTAAAAAGGCTATTTCTGCCAGCTATCAGATACATCATCACCTGTATTTTGGGTTTTTTTTTTCACTTTTTAAAATTAATTATTTAATCCATATGGAATCTAGTTTGGTACATATAGGGTACTTTACATATCTATGTATGTCTTAGACAACCAGCTCAGATATAAACACCATTTATTAAATTCCAACACTATTCATTAAATCATCTTCTATTTCCTCTTTGATTTGAAATTCCAACCTTATATTCAATATTCGTATACTTGTCTATATGCCAGTACACCTGGTTTGGAATATTGTATTCTGTTCCAATGAGCCATCTTTTCTGGCAACAAGATCACACTTCTAATGTTTATAAATTTAATATTAATATTATATATAATATTATATATATTATAACATAATATAATTATATTATATTATAATATAATATAATAAAATATATAATAATAATTAATATTTAATATCTGTGTTCATTTTCATTTAGGTTTAAAAAAATCTTCTGGCTCTTCCTTCCTATTAGTTCTTCAGATGAAATTTTTTTAATTTCAAAAAAATTTTTTTTGCTGTTTTGATTGAAATTGAGCTAAATTTTTGAATAAATATTCCGGGAGAAACATTTTTGCAAAAGTGATTTTTTATCAAGGTATATGATAAGTCTTTCTACTTATTCTTTTTCCATATCCTTGTGTAAGGTTTTGTAGTTGTCTTTGTACAAGGACTACATATTTTTAAATAAACTTTATTTTTTAATTTTTTTTTTTTTTTTTTTCTTGCGGTATGCGGGCCTCTCACTGTTGTGGCCCCTCCCGTTGCGGAGCACAGGCTCCGGACGCACAGGCTCAGCGGTCATGCTCACGGGCCCAGCCACTCCGCGGCATGTGGGATCCTCCCGGACCGGGGCACGAACCCGTGTCCCCTGCATCGGCAGGCGGACTCTCAACCACTGCGCCACCAGGGAAGCCCTAAACTTTATTTTTAAAGAAGATTTTAGATTTAAGGAAAAATTGCAAAGATAGTACAGAGAGTTCAAATATACCCTGCACCCAAGTTCCCCTATTATTAACATCTTATATTATAGGGTACATTTGCTACAATTAATGAACCAATGTTGGCATGTTATTATCAAAGTCATACTTTATTCAGATTTCCTTATTTTTAACCTAATGTCCTTCTGTTCCAGGATCCTATCCGGGATAACACATGACATTTAGTCTTCATGTCTACTTAGGTTCTTCTTGGCTGTGACAATTTCTCATGCTTTCCTTTGTTTTGATGACCTTAATAATTTTGAGGAGTACTGGTCAGGTATCTTGGAGAATGTTACCTCACTGGGATTTGTCTGAATTTTCCCTCTCATGATTAGTTGAGTTATGAGTTTTGGGGAGGAAGGTCACAGAGGTAAATTGCGATTCTCATCGCAGCATATCAAAGGTACATGCTTGACTTATAACTGTTGATGTTGATGGGAGACATTTTCACATATTGAGGTATGGGGAAGTCATTTTGGCTTATATGTGATTTGGCTTGAACTTTATGATGATAACTAGGACGGCCTGTCAAATATCCATTGTATATCTGCCTTAACCACCACAACAAAAAGAATGCAGTTATACCCGATTGTTTAGAATGTCCACCTTGAAGATATGGATGGATGCCTACCCCCTTCCCGTGACATCAATGCTAGTACTCCTTTGAAGATGAGATTCCCCCAACTAGACACCAAGGTCATGTGCACGTGCTAGACTGTCTCTTTTGAAACCTTGAAGGAATGCACCCCTGTCATGTTTCATGTTCGGTCTTTGTTCTGACAAGATGTTGAACTGTGGTTCAGGCATCCAACATGGATCCAGCTGGCCATTGTGGGTGTGGTTCCAGACACATTCCTGCATCACTGAGAACTTGAATTTTCTGAAGTGTATCCAACTCAAGGACACCACTAGTCATTCTCAAAACGGTATCTGCTAACAGCTAACAGCTGCCACCTTGTGGTCTCAAGGTCTCTCCTGGTAACTATGCAACTGGTTGGACCCCAACCAATTCTTGCTTAAGAAACACCCTTACTTCTTGCCAGTTCCAATCATAGTTCTTTCTTTTCTAACATCTTTATTGGAGTATAATTGCTTTACAATGGTGTGTTAGTTTCTGCTGTATAACAAAGTGAATCAGCCATATATATACATATGTTCTCATATCTCCTCCCTCCTGTGTCCCCCTCCCTCCCACCCTCCCTATCCCACCCTTCTAGGTGGTCACAAAGCACCGAGCTGATCTCCCTGTGCTATGCGGCTGCTTCCCACTAGCTATCTAGTTTACGTTTGGTAGTGTATATATGTCCATGTCACTCTCTCACTTTGTCCCAACTTACCCTTCCTCCTCCCCATATCCTCAAGTCCATTCTCTAGTAGGTCTGTGTCTTTATTCCCGTCTTGCCCCTAGGTTCTTCATCACCATTTTTTTTTTTTAGATTCCATATATATGTGTTAGCATACGGTATTTGTCTTTCTCTTTCTGACTTACTTCACTCTGTCTGACAGACTCTAGGTCCATCCCAATCCTAATTCTCGACAAACAGCTTACGTCACGTCGTGCTTTTTGCCTAGATAGGCCTCCCCCATTTTGTAGTCCGGCAGAACACAACTCAAGTGCTTCTTGAATCTGTATTTCCCGCACTATAGTCCTTCGTTTAGCTTGAATAGAACTCTTTTCTGTTCCTACTATAGACTGCTTCTTGATTATTTCCACTGACAATGTTGAGTTTGATCACCTGGCTGAGGTAGTGTTTGTCAGGTGTCTCCGCCACAAAGCTACTTTCCCCCATTCCTTTCCATACCATCCTCTAAGGAAGGAAATCACTGCAGCCGACGTCTCAGGAATGGGAGGTGACGCCTCACCTCTTTGAGGATGGCGTATCTTCATAAATTATTTGGAATTATGCCCAGGAGATTTGGCTCTTCTCCCCTACTTATTAATTTCATCATTTGTTTATATCAGTATGGACTCATTAATATTTATTTTATACTTTGGTGCATAATCCGATACTACCTTAATTATTTGGTTGCTCAAGTTTTTCCAGCTTTGGCCACTGGGTGTCTCTCAGTTGATTTCTGTGTCTCTTTGACATACCCTCAGCATTGTGTGTGTGTGTGTGTGTGTGTGTGTGTGTGTGTAGCACTTCATTACTTTCTGCCTCTATAAGATGCTCCAGGAAATATTTTGCATAGTCCTTGGCCCAGTCCTAGAATTGGAGCCCTGGTTTCTTTCATTGGAGCATGGTATTAGACAGCAACTTCTGCAAGCTAGGTGTGCTCATTGCTGCTGGGGTATCATTGCCTCTACGTCCTCTCAGCTGCAGGTCAAAGAAATATAGGTATGTATACTAACCCATATATGTACACACATCCGTAAATATTTCTATGTGTACTGATGTTGAGTCAGACATGAGTTCACACTGATATCTCCAAGTCTAATCCATCACTTCATGGGTCATTCTAACCTCTCTTCCTTTATCTTAATTCCCACTCCAATGGGGAAAAACATTGCTCTCTCCACCTGTCATCCACTTACTTAATTGTTCAGTTCCAGTGTATAGCATAGCAGTATCAGAATCGTTAAACCAGTGCTATGTATTTTTTGTAAACATTTAAAAATACTTTGTAATGATCTCTACTGTCCTGAAATGGAATTCATAGGTAACATCATCTAGCTACACACAATACATTGCCAAAAAAGTAATAGGAAAGAGAAGTAAAAGGAATCTATTTATAATTAAAAAGTGTATATTTCAATATGTATGTGACCAAGCACAATTATACCAGAAGATAAAATGAATCAGTTGTTTGCATCCATTTAAGTTTAGATTTAGGTTAATATAATTAATCAACTAAAAATTATTAACACTTTTTTTATAGCTGATACTTTGAAGCAAGGGCTTAAGACATATACCTATACATTCATAGATCCATATCTAATCACCATGCATGTGACAGCTGCACATACAGACTGATTCAAGTACCATGTCAAGTAGTGACATTGCTACTATGATACAACTTTTTGAAGTGGTTAATAACTCTCGGTAAGGGCTTCCCTGGTGGTGCAGTGGTTGAGAGTCCGCCTGCCGATGCAGGGGACACGGGTTCGTGCCCCAGTCCGGGAAGATCCCACATGCCGTGGAGCAGCTAGGCCCGTGAGCCATGGCCACTGAGCCTGCGCGTCCGGAGCCTGTGCTCCACAAAGGGAGAAGCCACAACAGTGAGAGGCCAGCATACCGCAAAAAAATAACTCTCGGTAAAGTCCAGAACAAATCAAAGTACAATGTCTCCCCGATTTGCAAGATAATTGCAATTCCTAGAAAATTCAATCTGTATTAAAATTATGCAAAAAATACTTGCAGGTAAAACATGGTGAAGTTCTAGGCTTAGATACTTACGAGTTTTTTGCTTATGTGAAGGGACCTTTGAAATTTTTAAAGGATCACTTTTAGTTGTGTATTTCCGTCCTGTGTATTTCAGATGTCAGGCATCCTTGGTCCGGGTAGGCTAAATACTAGAACATCCCTCCATCACTGTGACTATTAAAAACATGCCAGCAATTTTCCAAAATGTCCCCTAGGCGGCAGTACCATCCCAGTTAAAAACTAACATCTTAGGCAGTAGCTTAAAAAACCTGGAATGTTTATAACTATTTAAAGAGAAAATAAAATAAATACAACCAATGTTATTCATATTTTGGGCATTCATTTTAAGAATAATTAGTGCATATTGAACATTTAACTTGTGCATAAGAATTTGGTATATGTGCCATTTTAGAGTTATGATCCCAAGTTTTTTTTTTTTTTTTTTTTTTTGCAGTACGTGGGCTTCTCACTGTTGTGGCCTCTCCCGCTGCGGAGCACAGGCTCCGGACGCGCAGGCTCAGCGGCCATGGCTCACGGGCCATATTACTCAGCCATAAAAAGGAACAAAATTGAGTCATTTGTAGGGATGTGGATGGATCTAGAGACTGTCATACAGAGTGAAGTAAGTCAGAAAGAGAAAAACAAATATCGTATATTAACGCATATATGTGGAACCTAGAAAAATGGTACAGATGAACCAGTTTTCAGGGCAGAAATGGAGACACAGATATAGAGGACAAACGTATGGACACCAAGGCAGGAAAAACACAGGGGGGTGGGGGTGGAGGTGGGATGAATTGGGGGATTGGGATTGACATGTATACACTGATGTGTATAAAATGGATGACTAATAAGGACCTGCTGTATAAAAAAATAAATTAAATAAAATTGAAAAAAAAAAGACTATAGTTTAAACCAAACACTAAAAGCACTTAACCATATAGGATAGGTTATTAATTTGAATACATTAAAATTAAAAGTCTTTATTCAACAAAAGGCACCACTGGAAGAATAAGAAGTCAAGTCACACAGTGGGAGAAAATATTTGCCACACATATAACAAATAACTGATATCCAGAATAGATAAATGACACCTACAAACCAATAAAAAGGCAGATAATCAAATAGAAACACATGCAAGATGCTTCAAAAGAATCCACAAAATGAGGCTGTTCAAATAAGCAAATATGTGAGAAGATGTGCAGCATCATCACAAATCCAGGAAATATAAATTACAACCACAATAAAAGGAGTTCTGTTTCTGGCTAAGATGTAGGATGTGAAAAGCCTTTGCTAGTGCTGAAAAACAAGAGGTCATGGATAAACAGCAACAACAACAACTATATATATATATATATTTTTTTTTTTTTTAAGTAGGTGTTCACAAATATTCTTTAATGGGCCAGAGAGAATATACTTTAGGTTATACACGGTCTCTGTTGCATATTCTTCTTCTTTTCTTTTTTTTGTTTTTTTGCGGTACGCGGGCCTCTCACTGTTGTGGCCTCTCCCGTTGCGGAGCACAGGCTCTGGATGTGCAGGTTCAGCGACCATGGCTCACGGGCCCAGCCGCTCCGCGGCATGTGGGATCTTCCCGGACCGGGGCACGAACCCGTGTCCTCTGCATCGGCAGGCGGACTCTCAACCACTGCACCACCAGGGAAGCCCCATATTCTTCTTCTTCTTTAAGACAATCCTTTAAAAATATAAAAGCCATTTATATCTCATGATCTGTACAAAAACAGGTTGTGAGCTGGATTTGGACTGTTAACCAACCCCTGCTTTAAAGTCATCAAAGAGCTGTGGACAAAGATATCTAAAATAAATTTTTAGTTTCTGGAAAAAACCCTAGACACAATACAGAGGCTTAGCTAAAAATTAATTGAATAACAAAATGATGTACTAAGTAATACTTAATTTATCCAAAGTAAGCCAGAGAAGGATGAGTGAAGGGAAAAGGAATATATGGGACAAATGGAAAACTAAACCAAGGTGGTAGTCTTAAACCCAACCATACTGATAATTATTTAAATATCAATGAAATAAATACTTCATGTAAAAAAACAGAGATTGTCAGACTATATAAAAAGGCATATAGAATATTCACCAAGATAGACCATATACTGGGCCATAAAGCAAATATTAATAAATTTCAAAAGACTGAAAACCTACTGGGACTTCCCTGGTGGTGCAGTGTTTAAGACTCTGAGCTCCCAATGCAGGGGGCCCAGTTTCTATCCCTGGTCAGGGAACTAGATCCCACATGCATGCTGCAACTAAGAGTTCACATGCCACAACTAAGGAGCCCATGTGCTGCAACTAAGGAGCCCACGTCTTGCAACCGAGGAGCCCGCCTGCCGCAACTAAGACCCAGTGCAACCAAATAAATAAATGAATAAAATAAATATGAAAACCTTCAGAGCACATTATCTGACCATGAAGGTGGTAAATTATTAATCAATAACAATATCTAGAAATTTCTCAAATATATGGGAAAAGAGCAACACAATTCTAAGTAATCTATGGAACAGATTAAAAAAATCACAAATAAAATTAGAAAATATTTTGAATTGAATGAAGATAAAACACTAAAATGTGTGGGATGCAACTGATTAGTACATAGAAATATTTTTTGTACAGCTTTAAATGTTCATATTAGAAAAAAAAGATTTAAAATAACAGCAAATTAAATCCAGAGTAAGTGGAAGGAAAGAAATATAGCAGAAACCGATGAAATAGAAAACAAACAGTAGGAAAAAAATGCACAAACCCAACTTTTTTTTAGTAAAACATTTTTTAAAACTCTATCTAGCGTTTTCCTTGATCAAGAAAAAAAGGAGAGAAAACAAAAACTGCGATCATCAAGAATGAAAGAATAGTTATCACGACATTAAAAGGATAAGAAGGAAATACTGAAACCAACTTTATGCCTATAAATCTGACAATATAAATAAGACGGACACATTCCCGGAGAAATTAACAAGCGGACCCAAGAAGAGATAGAAAACCTGAAAAACTCTATACAGTAAATTAATTTAATTCATAACTGAAATTATTCCCACAAAGAAAACTCCCAGCCCAGATAGCTTCACTGATGAAGTCTATCAGATGTTTAAAGGAAGAAAAGCTACCAGTTTTGCACAAACACTTGCAGAAAATGGAAAAGAGAATATTTCTAACTCACTTCCTGAGATCAGTATAACCTCAATATCAAAATCTAACAAAAGCATTTCAGAAATAGAAAACTACAGACAAATGTTTCTTAAAAATTAGATGAAAATACCCTGAACAAAATATTAGCAAATGAAATCTACCAATATATAAGAGAGACTGTATCATGACCTAGTGAGGTTTATCCTGGCAAATAAGGTTAGTTCAACATTTGAAAATTAATCAAGGAATTTACCACATATACAGAATAAAGGGAAAAAAATCATACTCATCTCAATAGGAGCTTTGATTAAAAATTCTAAGCAATTTAGAAATAAAAAGAAACTTTTGCAATCTTACGAACGTTTTCTATGAAAAAATCAGCAACAAATATTATTCTTAATGCTGCTGTACTGGATGCATTCCCCTTCTCATTGGGAGGAGGAAAGGATGTCCACTTTCACCACTTCTATTCAGTATTGCCCTTGGACGTCCTAGCCAGTGCAACGAAGAAAAGGGGGAGTGCGGAGAAAGGCATGAAGATTGAAAAGGAAGAACTAAATCTTTTTCATACAGAACATGATTGTTTATGTAGCAAGTCCTAAGAAATCCGCACACACAAAAAACGCTAGAACCAACAAGTGAACTTAAAATATTGCAAAAATCAATTGTATTTATAAATACTAAAAAGAAAAGTAAAAATGACACTTCAGTAGCATCAAAGGATCTTCAAAATGACACATACAATAGCGTCAAAATTGTAAAACAGTTAGGGATATATTAACAAAATATGTGCAAGACATGTACATTGAAACTAGAAAATATTGCTGAGAGAAATGAAAGGGGACCTAAAAAATGGAAAGATAAACCATATTCATGGGTTGGAAGACTGAATTTTAAGTTGTCAATACTCTACAAATTGACCTATAGATTCAACGCAATCCCTTAATTCCTCTCCCAGGTATTTACTCAAGAGAAATTGAAGACAAATGAAGTCCACACTTGTAGACTTGTACACAATATCCAAAACAGCTTTATTTAGAATAGCCCCATGTGAAAAGAACCCAAAGCGTACAGTAACAAGTGAATTATACAAGCAGTCCATGCTCATTAGAACTTTTAGAATGTAATGGTATGCAAAGTGGAAAAAAAATTAAAGGTCTCCAGTTTCCTGCTATTAACCCCTGTTGATGTTTTTGGGTGTGGAGCTTTGCCCCCATTTTGCCTGCCTGTCATTTTGTCCTTAGGGCTACCTCTAACTGAGGCTTCCTCCCACTGCTCTTCTGAAAATTCTATTGGGTTTGAGCCAATCACCCAAGTCATAATCAAGTGAGTGAACTTGCCTGGGACGTGTCATGCTTCAGAAGATGTGGCAGCGCCGGGTGGCAGGCCAAGATTTCTGAGATCCTGGATCCTACCCTCTCACAGTCTCCGCCAGCCTTGCAGACTGACTGCCAACAGCTAACCTAGTTGGGCCTACTGCAGTGGAGATCTGAGGACCAGTCTTTGGGAGAACTAGATTCCTGACTTGGCGCGCCCTCTTGTGGCGGTACCTCAAACCGAAGCACAGTTGCAGGTGGGCTGGGTGCCACACGTGCAGCACCCAACTGGGTTGAGACGGAGATTTGTTTTGAGGGCTGGAGCAAACTTGTCATGAATCTCAGACTGAAAAAGCTGCAAGGCTAATTCCCTTTCTTGGAGCAAACTTTTGTATGGGGTGAGGAGAGATCTCTCGATGGAAGAGGTTTTTCCAGAACCTTCTTTTTTGGACATCTCCCCAACTCTCACCCATGCCATTAAATGTTGTTTCTTCCCCATTCACAGGGTGGGCTCCCAGAGTCCATGCTCGTGAACATGACCTCACTTCCCAGACCACATTGATAAGACCAGGGCTGGTCACTTGGCAAAGCTGGACCAACTGGGGATCTTTCCCTGGAAATTTGGAAAGAAAATGTTACAGAGACACTAACTGAGTAGCTGGGTCTATAATAAAGGACATGGGAGTCATGGGGTAGCTGCTCACAGAGTTGTTTTTTGCTATGTCCATGTGGGCTGAGTAGGAGAGAAAGCTGATCAAATTGTACAGCAAATGTACAGAAAGAAGCCAGAGTGAGGACGGAGAGAGCCCTCCCTGTGTTCTCAACTCTAGACCCCACTGAGGTCTGGCTGCATCCAGCTTTTGGGTTCTGAGATGCTCCTAGGCCTTATTATTTATGGTCTCAGGTCTTAAGCTACTTAAAGTCCCACCACATCCGCCCTGGTGCCGGCTTGTAGTGCTACTCATTCATTCACTCATCCGTTTATTCATTCAGCAAATAATTATAGACCATTTGTATGTATCAGATATCGCTACAGAATCTGGGGAAAGAGCCATGAAGAAAAAGAACAATGTGCTCTCAACTCCCTCATAGCGAGGACAGTAAGTGCAAATGTCCTGAGGTAGGAGGTGTTTGAAGAACAGTAGGGATGCACGTATGATGAGAGGAGTGAGTGAGGGCTGAGATGAGGTCAGAGTCGCGGAGGGAGCGTGGGGTGAGGGAGACTGCGTGTATATATGTGTGGAGGTGGCACAAGGCCTTCTGGGCATTTGAAAGGACTTTGACTCTTGCTCTGAGTTACATAGGAAACAACTGGAGGGGTTTAAGTACGTGTTATGATCCTACTACCTTTTTTAAAGGTAATATGTAATCAGACATTAGTGTTCATTTCAGAGCCTGGGGAGATCCATTCGAGACTCTGAAATTGCAAAAGCATCGTAGGGTGTGGGTGGGTGGCTAACACTCCCTGGAGGGCGCAGGTCTGGGTCCTTGGCAGCAACTGGGATGTATTTGTAGGAAGAATGGGGGCTCAGACAGGCTGGGCTTGGGTACCAGCCATTTGGCATCTTCAGGTCTGCCCATTTGATTCATTCTCTTTTAGGAGTTTCCATCTCTCTTCTCCCATGAGACTGGGAACTGAAATGTGGGCCGGGTCTGGTCTCCTCTTGCTTGGGAGGAGGGACCACTCACTCTGCCCAGATCTCCCTCAGTAGACAAGGGGGACTGTGCGGCTGAGGGGGAAGGGGAGGCCTGCAGTAGGCAAGACAGATCATGGACCCTCCCAGGTCTTTGCATCTTATTTTATTTTTATTATTATTTTTTTGGCCACACCATGAGTCATGCGGGATCTTAGCTCCCCTGACCAGGGATCGAACCTGCGCCCCCTGCAGTGGAAGCATGGAGTCTATTTTTTTTTTTTGACATGATATTCTTCTTCATTTACTTAGGTCTTCTTTAATCCATCTCATTAATGCTTTGTAGTTTTCAGTGTCTTTCACATATTTTATTAGATTTATTTCTAGAGATTTAATTTTTTCATATTATTATAAATAGTACTGTTTTTCAAATTTTATTTTTCAATTGGTTGTTGCTAGAATATATAAATACAATTTACTTCCATGTATTGCTCTCATAATCCAGCAACCCTGATCAATTTACATATTCACTTTAATTGTTTGTAGATTCTTTGAGGGGTTTTTTGGTGTATAATCATTTAAAATTTTATTTCTGCTACCATCATTTGTATCTTCTTTTTTTTTTAACATCTTTATTGGAGTATAATTGCTTTACAATAGTGTGCCAGTTTCTGCTTTATAACAAAGTGAATCAGTTATACATATACATATGTTCCCATATCTCTTCCCTCTTGTGTCTCCCTCCCTCCCACCCTCCTTATCCCACCCCTCTAGGTGGTCACAAAGCACCGAGCTGATCTCCCTGTGCTATGCGGCTGCTTCCCACTAGCTATCTATTTTACATTTGGTAGTGTATATATATCCATGTCACTCTCTCACTTTGTCCCTGCTTACCCTTCCCCCTCCCCATATCCTCAAGTCCATTCTGTAGTAGGTCTGTGTCTTTATTCCCGTCTTACCCCTAGGTTCTTCATGACTTTTTTTTTCTTAAATTCCATATATATGTGTTAGCATACGGTATTTGTCTTTCTCTTTCTGACTTACTTCACTCTGTATGACAGACTCTAGGTCCATCCACCTCACTACAAATATCTCAATTTCATTTCTTTTTATGACTGAGTAATATTCCATTGTATATATGTGCCACATCTTCTTTATCCATTCATCTGATGATGGACACTTAGGTTGCCATGGAGTCTTAACCGCTGGGCGGCCAGAGAAGTTCCGGTCTTTGCGTTTTAAACAATTGGGAATCTTTCTCGAATTCACAATATAAATCCTCTCTCCTATTTCACTGACACACAGGGTTCTCCCAGTGCATCTTTCTTTGTCCCACTTTTGATAGACACATGTACTGAGAAAGTGTCTTAATACAAGAAAAACTATAGCCCAAATGCCATAATAAATGGCAACAGAGGCTGGAGAGGACTGGGCAACTCAGAGAATTGCCGTCCTGTGCAAAGGAGGGGTCAGATCTGAGATGCTGCCCTGTGGGATGGGGGGTCCAATAAGGCCAGAACTTTTGAATTTTGAAGACAAGTGAAGTCTCCGGACAGTCTTCCATTAAGACAGCATCAGCATCTAGAACAACTACCGCATCCTGGCCATCCCAGCCTTGGGTAGATCCAGCCCACAGGCCACCAGACCTGGGCCCCAGGCCTCTGGAGAAGGGCTTTCCTCCCCCAGCATTAGTCTTTCCCTTTGATGCTCAGTGGGGCCAGGCCTGTGTCCTCCACTGGAATGACCCACCTCCATCTCTTCTGCATGGGAGGGTGTTAACTTATTTTAGGGTTGCCTTGGTCTGTTCCTTGCCATCCTAGAGAATTAGGCAGAGTGCCTGCCAGTCTGTGGGATAAACTCTCATGGCCCTAAAGTGGGGTTAATGGAGCCTGTATCAATGTGGGGTTTATTTATTCACTCAGCAAATATTTATTTACATTTCCTACATGTCAAACATTGTTTATCCCCAAAGTGGAGTTAGTGGAGCATCTATCAAAAGCCTTTTCCTGAAGAGCAGGTGCAATGCCATGCAGGTGGTCCTGAATATTCAGTAATGTCCCATTTTCCCACTTTCTCAATCTATTAAAGATGCTGTCACTGGAAAATTAATCCCAAGCCACGAGTCCTCGTTTGCACAACATTGGGACAGCTCTCCTTCAAGTGTTTGTAATCTCGCTACATAACCACTTACCGCGATGCTTTAAAAATCTCGTGGCTTCGTGTCTAGCACTTGCACAGTGAGACCACCCTCCCTGGGAAAAATTATGAAACTCCTTTTTCCCAGTTCTGCCAAGTGATCTTTACATGCATCTGAAACTAGCTTTGATTGAAGGAGTCCCATGGTGCTCTGCTGTACAAAGTAAACGAGAAGCCACCCCTTAGGATGAGACACTTATTTATTTATCTTACCAAAGTGATATTGATTTATAATATTACGTAAGTTTCATGTGAACAACATCGTGTTTCTACTTCTATATACCTTACAGCGTGCTCACTACCAAAATTCATTTTCCGTCCAACACCATACAGCTAATCCCTTTTCCCATTTCACCCTCCCCTCCTCCTCCTCTGGTAACCACTCCTCTGGTCTCTGTATCTTTGTACCTGTTAATGTTTGCTTTCGTTTGTTCACCTCGTTTGTTGGTTGGTTGCTTTTTTATAGTCCACATATGAGTGAACTCATACGGTATTTGTCTTTCTCTGTCTGACTTATTTCATTTAGCATAATGCCCTCAGGGTCCATCCACGTTGCTGCAAATGGCAAGACTTCATTCATTTTTATGGCCGAGTAGTATTCTATTGTGTATACACACCATGTCTTCTTTATCCATTCATCCCTTAATGGGCACCTAGGTTGTTTCCATATCTTTGCTATTGGATATAATGCTGCAATGAACATAGGAGTACATATATCTCTTCAAATTAGAATTTTCATATTTGGATAAATACCCAGAATTGGGATAGTTGAATCATATGGTTCTAGTCTCAATTTTTGAAGAATTTTCACACTTTTCCACAATGGCTGCACGAATTATTCCCATCAACAGTGTATGAGGGTTCCCTTTTCTCCACATCCTCACCAACGTTTGTTATTTCTTGTCTTTTTTTTAAAATTAATTTATTTATGGCTGTGCTGGGTCTTCATTACTGTGCGTGGGCTTGCTCTAGTTGCGGTGAGCGGGGGCTACTCTTCATTGCGGTGCACGGGCTTCTCATTGCAGTGGCTTCTCTTTTTTGCAGAGCACAGGCTCCAGGCGCACGGGCTTCAGTAGTTGTAGCACGCGGGCTCAGTAGTTGTGGCACACGGGCTTAGTTGCTCTGTGGTATGTGGGATCTTCCCAGACCAGGGCTGAAACCAGTGTCTCCTGCATTGGCAAGCGGTTTCTTAACCACTGCGCCACCAGGGAAGCCCCTTTCTTGTCTTTTGGATAATAGCCGTTCTGACAGGCATGAGGTGGTATCAGGATGAGACACTTTACACTTGCTCATGTATGAAGGGACTATTTTCTGAGGGATATATTTTTGGGGGAACTCTTCCCTCAGTAGATGATTCTGTGCTGTGAATCAGGGTGAAGGGGTGTATTAGCTTCTGAAGGCTTCCATAACAAATTGCAGAAATCTCATGGCTTTAAAAAGAGATTTATTCTCTTACAGTCTCTGAGACCAAAAGTCTGAAATCAAGGCGTTGGCAGGCTCCAGGGGAGAATCTTCTTTGCCTCTTCCAGATTCTGGAGGCTCTAGGTTTGGCTTGTGGCTTCAACACTCTGATCTCTGGCTTTGTCTTTACATGGTCTTCTCCTCTTCTGTCTCTTTTTCTTTTTTTAATTTTCATTTATTTATATTTTTGGTTGTGCCCTGAGGGATGCAGGATCTTAGTTCCCAGACCAGGGATTGAACCTGGGCCCCCTGCAATGGAAGTGCAGAGTTTTAGTCCCCTGTCTCTTTTAAAATGATGGGTTGTTATTGGAGTTCGTGGATAACCTAGGATGATCTCATCTTGAGATCCTTAACTCAAACATATCTGCAAAGACCTTTTTACTAAATATGGTCACATTTGCAGGTTCCAGGTATTAGGACATGGACATATCTTTTGGGGGCCATCATCCAACCCACTCTAGTAGGCAAGTACCCCAAACCTGCAAGGTCCCCTAAATGCAACCCCTGGGTGCCCCTGTGTGATGGTTAACTTTATGTGTCAACTTGACTGGGCTAAAGGATGCCCAGATAGCTGGTGAAATACTTTCTGGAGGTGTCTGTGAAGGTGTCTCTGGGAGAGATGAGCATTTGAATTGGTAGACAGAGTAAAGAACTTTTACCAATGCGTGTGGGCATCATCTAATCTGCTGGGTGCTTGAATAGAACAAAAAGGCTGGGGAAGGGCATATTCAGTCTTTCTGCTTGAGCTCAGACAGCCATCTTCTCTTGTCCCTGACATTGGCATTCCTGGTTCTCAGGCTTCAGACTCAGAAGTGATACCCCCAGCTCTCCTGGGTCTCCAGCTTACAGATGGCAGACCCTGGAGCTTCTTGGCCTCTAAAGTCATGTAAGCCAATTCCTATAATAAATCTATATCTAGATCTATCTGCTTATCTATCGATCTATGTACCTATCTATCCAATTGGTTCTGTTTCTCTGGAGAATCCTGACTCATACACTCTCTCTACCCATCTGACTCCTTCCCGCTCTCAAGTCCTGCCTCCTGAAACCTGGCACCTGCCTTGTCCCTGCCCTGCCCGCACCCATAGGAAACAGGCTCAATTCTGGGTCTCCCTTGCCTGCCTCGGCCCAAGGCTAACACTCTGACCAGCCCTGTCCTGCCTTCCAAAGCTGGGCTTGAGTCTCAGTAAGATGTAACTTCTCATTTCCCATCTTCTCTCACCTCAATGCAGATGTGGGCCTTGTTGATCCCAGGTCCTGGGTGTTCCTAGCTCTGCCATTGCTTTCCTGCCCCCCTGTGAACTCCATTCCTGGTCTTAGGTTCCCAGGATTACGTGCAGCTGGTACAACCGGGCTCTGTGGTACCAAGGTGTATGATCACTACGTGCGCCTGTAGCTGAGAACACCCGACAGCCCAAGTCCATCTTCGGAATAAGCTGACACAGTGTAAGGAGCTCTCGCCTTCCCCCTCTTTCCTGCTCTCCTTGTCTCCCTCCTTATTTCTTTTCCTCCCGTTTTATTTTTCCAGTTTCATCACATGGTGTATTGGTTTCCTACAGCCACAAGAATGCCACGTAATAAGCCATCCCCAAATGCAGTGGCTTAAAACAACAATCTTTTTTTCCCTTTGGCCCTGCAGGCGGCATGGGGCAGTTGTTAGTCTGTGCTGGGCTTGGCTGGTTGACTCTGCTTCAAGCTGCGGCATCCGCAGTACCTTTGATTTTCCCTGATGGTCTGTGGGCAGTTGGGGTGGCTCTGATCCAAGTGGGTTCATTCTGGAGTCCAGCCTGGTGGGGCAGCGGCTGCCCAGGGGAAGTTTTTATATGGCGATGGCAGAAACATATGAAGCTTCTTTTTTTTTTTAATTAATTAATTTTTGGCTGCATTGGGTCTTCGTTGCTGCGCGCGGGCTTTCTCTAGCTGTGCCGAGCGGGGGCTACTCTTCGTTGCGGTGCATGGGCTTCTCATTGCGGTGGCTTCTCTTCATTGCGGAGCACGGGCTCTAGGCACGCGGGCTTCAGTAGTTGCAGCATGCGGGCTCAGTAGTTGTGGCTTGCGGGCTCTAGAGCGCAGGCTCAGGGGTTGTGGCGCACGGGCTTAGTTGCTCTGTGGCATGTGGTCCCGGACCAGGGCTCGAACCCATGTCCCCTGCATTGGCAGGCAGATTCTCAACCACTGCGCCACCGGGGAAGACCCCATATGAAGTTTCTTAAGGTCTAGGCTTCGAACTGACATGCTGTCACTTCTATTCCATTCCATTGGCCAAAGCAAGTCACACAGGCCCAAAATCCGGGACTGTGGAACTACCCTGTCCAAAATGAGGCCATGGCGAGGGTGTGGATATAGGGAGGGGTGAAGAATTGGGGCCGGTAAATCAATCTGTCACACCTGGTCAGTGCTCAATCCATGCTATTTATCCCACATGTTGGCTTATATATTCCCTGGGTTTTGAGCGTGCACCCAGGAGCATTTAAAATGATTGTCTGCAAGGACTTCTTTAACATGATTTCCTCAAGGGATCGTTTTTAGCTGCAGAAAGCACAGAGGGCCAGGCTACCTGTGGTACTTGAAAAAAATAAAAGAGATTTTTCAGAAAAAAACTCCATCAGCCATGAGTCAGGGATTTTAGGATCAGGGCCGGGGACTCCATCACCATGAACTAGAAACATCGATTAGCAGAGCCATTACAATGCAGCTGCCAGGGCTGAGGCCAAGGACGAGGCCTCTGGGGCAGACCAAAGCTTTCAATTCATCTGCAAGATTGCAGGGAAAAAATTAATAACAAGTCCTATGCCAAGAGCAGTCCACACGTTATCTCATTTAATCCTCACCACAGCTCTGTAAAGTTCGTGTTTTTAAGCCCACAAAATGCAGCACTTACATCTGTGCAATTATAATACCTCTCCCTGGGTAATTGCTCGAATGGAATTTTGTCGAGTGTGACGCAGTCCATTTCCCAGCATTGCTGGAAAATTTTGAAACACGGGTCAAGTCCTCTCAGGTTCAGGTTATACCAAGAAGCCTGCTTAATAGAAAATCCAGTGTAATAAGAATGTCACTCATTAAACGTGCAGGCAAGGCCTCCGAGACAGCCTGTAACTCAGAGGATGAGGCTGCTCTGTGTTCTCCCATTCACTTGCTGACCTCAGTCTTGGGTCTCCAGGTACCCTTCATGGGGATGCCCTGTGGTCTGGGAACAAGGTGACAACCCACCAGCTCTCCTGGAGGAATTGGGGACCCTCATAGCCCCAGGCTCCTGGCCTTCTCTTTCCATCTGTGTTGGTTGCCACTTCGGGATACCTGCAAGCAGAGCAGGAACTGCTCACTCTTCAGCTGCCTTTGGTCAACAGGTTTTGGCGACTGGGGAAAATATGGGTGAAGGTGACCCAGGGCAGGCAGAAGGAAGCACTGACCTATTTCCTGCTCTTCTCCATCATTTTATCGTCTCCATTTCCCATCTGGCTATATCTGGCTACCCCTTACTTTCCTTTTGCCCTGCCAGGAAAGTGAAAACAGCATGACTGTTTTCTAATTGTAGAAACAAGGCTCCAGCAGCTTTCCCAAGGCCACAAAGGCAGGCAGTGGCAGAACTGAACTTGAATTAAGAGCTGCAGGCTCCACTCGGCACATTCTCGTCCCCACTCCACGCTGAGGTTTGCTTATCACAGCGACTCACACAAGTCACCTGGGGGTCTCGATAAAAGTCAGATTCCTACTCAGCAGGCCTGGAGAGAGGCCTGGGATCCTGCATTTCTAACAAGCTCCCACATGGTGCTGATACTGCTGGTCCTTGGGCCACCCTTTGAGTAGCCAGAGTGCAGTGTTTTACAGAGAACTTCTATGTGTATTATTCCTCTCTCTTTTTTTTAAGCACAGAAGATCTTTGTATTTAAGCAAGTTGATACTTACGCATTGGCATAGACAGCTATGCGATTTACATAATGCCTCCCTTGTTTTAAATGGCAACATATGTAGTTACTATATCAAAAATGTAGCAGTTTTGCTAAAGAATTTTTAATTAAGTCTTACCTATTTGTCTAAGTTTTCATGTTTTCCAATATCTCCAACCCAGTAAATCATGTATTATTCCTCTCCACCCTGTTGCAAACCAGCAGGGCTGGGAGGGCAGGAGCTAGTGTATTTATATTTTAAAGGTGAGGAGGCTTAAGTCCAGAGAGTCGGCGTGACGTTTTCGAGGACTCCTGGGTAGCGGGCAGCAGCAAGATTGGAACGCAGGCTTCTGATTAGGAACCTGATGCCTGCTTGGCTATGCTGCTTGGCTGCTAAGATGTAACCATGTGAAACTGTGGGCTCCAGCCTGCCAGGTACAGCCCTGCAGCTGCTGCAAACACATTCTATATGTTTAGCGTCACCCACGTCCCTGTCTCTAAGCGCAGCCTTGAAATTGCAGTGATTGTCCTGTTATTCCCAGGTCCCGTTGTTCCTGGCCTAGTGAGGTGTCCCAGTAAAGTGAAAGACTTCGGAAAAGTTGTGTGTGGTCATGGGTGGAGAGCACGCGCATCTCAGAGGACAGAGCTCCCAGTTTCCCTGTGCGGGATCAAGTGTGCTTTGTGGGCTGTCCTTGGCAGTGGAAATGGGCCATATAAATTATACATTGAAATAATAGAGGCTGCTGCAATCCACCAGAAGGTCTGTGATGGCAGAGATGGTGGACTTATTTGCTGGGGAACTGGCTGTGCTGAGGGCACCCAGAGAACTCAAGAAGTTAGGTGCCAGGCGTATTCAACTTCTGGATTTCCTGTTGGGAGTGAAACATGCTTTTCTTTATGGTCAAAGCTTGCTGGACTTCGGCAAAGCACCAATATACCCAGAGGTGCATATCTTGGGCAGGAAAAGAAGGACGAAAAGGGTCCGATCAATGAGTTATATGACTTCAGCCCCAGTGAATACGAGAATGTCGGGGTTGGAGGGGTGAAAGTGAGAGAGTCTGACATCCCAGCCCATCCACTTGGGGAGACAGAAGCCCGTAGACAGGGATGCCTGCCCGAGGCCACCCTGCTTATTGTGGGCAACGCGGGTGCCAGGGTGCTGGCTTCTCAACTGTAGTCTTGAATTTTCCCCTCTGCTTCACCTCTTTGCCTTTTCATGGACCAGATCTTGTGTTACTTTTTTTTTTGGCCACACTGTGCGGCTTGCAGAACAATCTTAGTTCCCTGAGCAGGGGTCGAACCCAGGCCCCCTGCAGTGGAAGCACGGAGTCCTAACCACTGGACCGCCAGGGAATTCCCTTGTATGAATTTTCTTAAGCAGGATAAGGTGCTCTGGACTAAAACAGGTGGCAGCAGGGCAGCAGCCTGTAGAGACTTGGAGAGAAGGACTGGTTCTGGGGGCACACGTGGAAAAAAGGCAAAATCTCAGGCACCAGGGAAAGACACATTCCAACAGGTTGTCACCCCTTTTGGTCCTTGTGCAGGACTCTTTTCTTGGGCCACTACTCAGCTGGCATCTCCATATGGCTTGCCTTACACTACACTGTGTATTTGTCTGCCCCTCAGTTCGTCAATCCCATGAGTGGATGAACTGTGAGTACAAGTCTTCATCTCCTCCAGCAAACCTGATTTGACATCTCCTGTCTGCCAGCCACGTCCTGTGCCCGGCGCTGGGCACCAGAGACCCATGCCATGGTCTCTGCCTTCAGTGACCATTGTTACAACGTTCTCATGTAAATAACACGAATGTTATTACAGCTACAGTTTCTAGAGCAGTGCTTCTCCAAGCAACCACCTGCTTCTACAGAGGGAGCTTGCACCGTCATGTAAATCAACAAGCTGTTAACTCCACGGGGAAAGTCTTCCCGTGAAAAAGAAAACTTGGCTCCAGCCTGAAGAGAGTGCTTAGCAAAGTAATTGATTTATCCTCTAGCGTGAGGTGCTATCTCATCAGGGATCCTGATAGTAATTGTGGGCTGCTGGTCATTGAGGAGAACTGTTCTAGATCACTTTCTGTGCATCAGGCATACAACTAAACACTAGGTGTGTATATATACACACACGCATACACATCTACATATATGCGTGTGTGTAGTAATTTTATTCTTTAGGTTATGCAGTAAAATTGACTTTTCCCCCGTTTTGGTGTACAGTTCTATGAATTTTAACACATGTATATGTTCACGTAACCCCCACCATAATCAAGATACAGAACAGATCCATCACCCCAATAAATTCCTGCCTGCTATCTCTTTCCAGTGACCTTCATCCCCCATCCCAAGGCTCTGGCAACCACTGGCATGCAGACATAAATGGGGAGACAACTCAGACCCCGTAGAAGAAGGCAATATCTTAGGGCTAGAAGGAGCATGGGCCCCTGAGACTTCACAGAACAGAGAGAGAATAACCTCCTATCATCATGCCCCTCTCCTTAAGGGCAGGACCTGGAAATTCTGCTCACCCATCTGCAAAGGATTCTGGGAATTAAGGCCTTGCTTCTGGGTGGCCATCATCACAAGCCTCTCCTACAAAATAGGAGGGGTGACAATGCGTCTCTCCTCTAACGTTGAGGTTCAAGAAATGTCTCGTTTCTTTATTTTTTAAAAACAAATCGAGTCTGGCTTGGAGCTGCCATTGTCAAGGTCTGGGGCAGGCTGACTGTCTACTGTGGGGCTCCCTCCAGCACAGCCTGGCTCCACGGTCTAGAGAGACCGCTGGTATTGTGCACCGCTCCCTCTGCAGCCCAGCGCAGCTGCCCAGGGCACTGCTTTTTTTCTCTGAGGGGCACTATGGCTCCAAGGAGGGGACAGAAGACATCTCTTCCTGAGGACTCGGCCACGGGACTCATGCCCCAGCCGTGAAGGTCATGGACTTCACAGCGTGGCTCCCTGGCATCTCCTCAGCCACCCTCATCCAGGCATTGCCTTAGTGCTTTGCATGGCATTCTCGAGGAACCTCCAGATCCCAGGGGTTTCTGACATAGTCTCAGGGAGCCTTATGGTTAAATCTTTAAAATAAGTATGAATTCTTAAATTCATCCTAATAACGATCTTTAAAATACACATATATTTCAAGTCATCTTTAAAAGAGAAATTCAGAAGAGCCTCAGGGAACCTGACCGACCTATGACATTTGACGAAGCCTAACAGTGTTAGGTACAATATTTAGAAAGTAGGTGTCTCAAACAGGAGCCTGGAAAGAAACAGATGACATAGTCAATTTGGGTGATTTCAGGAGAATTTAATAAAGGGACCACGCAGTACTTTGGGGCTAGTAACATTAGGGGCCCTGAGGGGGTTTGGAGAGGAGCTGTTACCAGGACTTGGAGGGGGAGAGAGCTGTAGGGAGGGGCCTTCTGTGGCCTCACCCTCAGCAGCCTCAGGGAAGGAGATGGGAGAAAACTATACCCTGACAACGCTCCCCTCCCTCCCCTCCTCTGGGTTCCTCATTAGCTGAGCCCAAAGGGAAGCTAGAAGCAAGGATCCAGGTCCTGCATCCTTGGGCATCAGCCTCCATGGACAGAGACTAGGTCTGGAGAGGCACACGGAATGAAGGACTGACGGCATCCAGCACAGTAGGTGATGGAGGACGATCGTAATAATAATAAAAACCAATACAGTAAGTCCCCTGCGTACGTAACTTCAAGTTGCGAACGTGCGTTCCATCAACGTCGGGTGTGAGTGAAATTGCAGCTTGCCCTCCGTCTCCTATTTTTTTTTTTTTTTGCTGTACGTGGGCCTCTCACTGTTGCGGCCTCTCCCATTGCGGAGCACAGGCTCTGGACGCGCAGGCTCAGCGGCCATGGCTCACGGGCCCAACCGCTCCGTGGCATGCGGGATCTTCCCGGACCAGGGCACGAACCCGTGTCCCCTGCATTGGCAGGCGGACTCTCAACCACTGCGCCACCAGGAAGCCCCATCCAGCTCTCTTTAATCACACCCTCTGAGAAGGCCAGGCCAGAAGAAGGAGGCCTTGGAGATCATTGATACCAAAGGTAGCCGTCATCGTGAAGCTCCCTGTATGCCAGATGTGTTTCTGCCCATTTCCTCTAAAAATCACCACAATCCTGCAGAGTAGATACTATCGTCCTTTTTTAATAGATGAGGAAACTAGGTCCAGAGAGGGTTAGTAACTTGCCCAAGACCACACAGCTAATAGGTGACAGAGCTGAGGCTCAATTTCAAATCCAATGCACTTCCAACTAGACAATGTTGCCTTCTATCTCTGAAACAGAAACATGAAACACATGGAAGTGTAGAAAACTGGACAAGACCATGTGCATAAACGATGGGGGTATCGGGATTGAGGAGGAGAGGAGAGTTAAGATTATCTGGGATCCTTCCAGAAAGAAAGCAGGCATAAATTGAACTTTGAAGGACAAGGTAGATTACTACTAGTGGAGAAAAGGGAAAGAGTATTCATGGTGGGGGAAATGTGTAACCGAGTGTTTGGAGGCAGGAATGAGCATGGTTTCCAGCACAAGCAGAGGCAGTAAACCTGGTGAGAGCAGGTGGCTGAACTGTGGAAGGACTTTACAATAGAAAATATGGGGGCTGAGACTTTGGACAGGCTTCAGTGGGACTTAGGCATCAGTTCAAGTTGTTTGTTTGTTTGTTTGTTGTGTTTTTTTTGCGGTATGCGGGCCTCTCACTGCCGTGGCCTCTCCCGTTGCGGAGCACAGCCTCCGGACACACAGGCTCAGCGGCCATGGCTCACAGGCCCAGCCGCTCCACGGCATGTGGCATCTTCCTGGACTGGGGCACGAACCTGCGTCCCCTGCACCGGCAGGCGGACTCTCAACCACTGTGCCACCAGGGAAGCCCCAGTTCAAGTTCTTGAACAGAAAAGTGACACCATTAAAGCAGTGATTAAGGAAGATTAAAATCTAAGGTACAAAAAAAAAAAAAAAAAATCTAAGGTACACAATTCCCCCCCCCATCCCCGCAGACAGGACTTTGAAGAATGCACATGATACAGCGATATGAGTTAGGTTTTTGTGTTTTTTTTAACATTTTTATTGGAGTATAATTGCTTTACAATGGTGTGTTAGTTTCTCCTTTATAACAAAATGAATCAGTTATACATATACATATATCCCCATATCTCTTCCCTTTTGCGTCTCCCTCCCTCCCACCCTCCCTATCCCACCCTTCTAGCTGGTCACAAAGCACCGAGCTGATCTCCCTGTGCTATGCAGCTGCTTCCCACTAGCTCTCTAGTTTACATTTGGAAGGGTATATATGTCCATATTATGAGTTAGGTTTTAATAGCAAGTGACTTTTAAGCACAGTCATTGTCTAAGCTTCCCCTCTAGCACTGGGTATGTTTGTTAAAAGGCTGTCATTCAAAATGCAGCTAACGTATGAAGTAGGTGTTTTTTCCTTTTTCTGACTTAATGAATTTAACTGATACTTGTTTTACTACTTTTCTGGAAAACGACTGCCCCCAACCACAACCTATGTGTGTGTGTGCCCACAGAGCGGTGTGAAAAGCCCTGTTATTTGACAATGGGGATGGTGGGCACCGATCACTAGAGCCCTGCCATCTGCCCCCTCACTTGCCCGAACCCTCAGCAGGTACTGAATAGGAGGGCTTGCTCTGGGGAGCCTCAGGGCTTTGATGCCTAGAATGGGCCTGGCCTGCCTGACCCTGCTTAGACCCTTAGTGGAAGAGCTCCTCTTCCAAGACACAGTAAGAGTTGGAAGCTGGCCTTGAGTTGGTTTTTATAAAATTGTCAAATCAAAGTTAAGCAAATATAAATGAAATTTCCCTGGGGCTCAAAGGATGAGCAAGCGAGAGAAAGGTGCGACCAATGGCTGAGATGATAAGTGGTCATCTGAGATGCCTAAGTAGGTGACAGTCCAAGGCCATGGTCACGGCACACCCACCAAGTGTGAGGCTCTGTGCTAGGCACAGGGTAGATGCAAAAACGACTAAGGCCAAGTATCTGCCCTCAAGTGGAGAAGCCACAGCTGTGGGTTCTCAGATGTCACTTCTGCAAGGACCCCTTCTCTGACACACACACACCTGTCCCATTCAGGAATAGGCGCCTTCTCTGGGGTCCACAGCCTTGTGTGTTTACCCTGATCACGTTGCTCACCACACCAAATGGTTGTTTGCTAACTTATCTGTCTCCCATGCATCATCGCTTGGATCAACGTCTTAAAAAGTTGACTGTCCAGTAAAACGGGGTAAGGAAATTGAAATCCAGCCAGGGGAGCAGAGGAATAATTTTGAGTTCTCTTGAGACCATTTGCTTTCCTAAGAGAAGTGATTTGTGAAACGCCTTCTCCAAGCTCAGAAAGAAACCATCTCATGTGCTTCTGGGCTCCAGAGTAATTGTGGAATTCTGGGAAACTGCAGCCACCCACAGGCTAAAGGATGCTCAGGCAGCTGGGATGGGCTGGACGTTGGGGCAGGGCTGCTAGGAGGAAATGCCAGTCACCTTTGACCCTTTCACTCCCGGGGGGGAAGATGTAGCCATGTTTCCACCAGTCTTTGTTCTCCTACAAGAGAAGTGGCTTAGGGTGACAATGACCATCACTGTGGGAATATTGCCCCTCACTCTTCTGGTTCACTTACATCATGGCGTCCAGGCCTGGGTGTCCATGCTTGACCAGTATGACAGCACAGTATTTGAAAGGAAAAAAAGGACAGCTAATGAAAGGCCACCACCCAGTTGTTAGGTCTTTGTGGATCGGCACGTGAAGAATCATATTTCCTTCCTCCCCCCCTCCACATGATCTCAATTCTTCCTTGACTTCTCTGTTCTTCCACCTGGTTCTGGAAAATATTCTTTAGGCCTCTGGACAATAATAGACTAACTACAGGTGATGAGAAACACAATCCCGCATTCCATTCTCCAATGTTAAGTTCACTCTAATTATGTGGGCATAATGAGTTGACACAAGACACAGAGTGGTCACACGCATACCAGGCAGTCGTGGTTTCTTAGCAACAAGCTAGAAACTTTGTTAAGTAGGTCTGGGTTCATGTGCATTCAGAGCTGTAGTGACTGTTGAATGTAGATGGACATTTCGTACGTGGCTGATTTCTTCTTGAGATTCTATTTCAATGCAATCACCTAACAACGAGTTTGAAAGGCTGGAGTATTCTTGAAATTGCTTTATGGGTCTGGAGCTAATTTTAAGAGGAATCAATCTTATCTGTTTATGCTTACCATTTTTTTTTTTTTTTGCGGTACGCGGGCCTCTCACTGTCGTGGCCTCTCCCGTTGCGGAGCACAGGCTCCGGACGCACAGGCTCAGCGGCCATGGCCCACGGGCCTAGCCGCTCCACGGCATGTGGGATCTTCCCGGACCAGGGCACGAACCCGTGTCCCCTGCATCGGCAGGTGGACTCTCAACCACTGAGCCACCAGGGAAGCCCTATGCTTACCATTTAATGTGTGCTGTGCTCTGAGTTATAACGATTTGCCTGAAGTGGCATAGAATATTTGTTCTTAAGGGCCATCAATCCGTCCCATGTCCTATTGCTTGAGTGATCTTAAGCACATGCCTTATTTCTACTTCAACTCCTATAATAAAGGTTCAGGGAGGAGAAGACACATGCCCCACGTGACTTAGCTAGTGTGGGGCTGGACTAGGATTCAGACCCCGATCAGCCCACTGGGTCATGTGTGTGGGGTATGCAGGAGGTTCTTGGTTAGTGTGACCCCTCAAAGATGGTAGCCGGTGCGTTCTCGGGTGTCTGTGAAGTATTTTATTACTCTCCTAGAGCCCAGCATCAAATGGTCATTGTTCTGGAAGGCCTTCCTTCTGGATCAAGATTCCCTGGGAGGGAATAAAGGCAGACTGTCGACTCCACAGTATACACTGCCTGCCGCGTCACTGGCGTTCTATCAGTATGTGCTGGAGTGAGTGAGGGAGTGAACGAGTGATTCTAATTCTATTCACAGCCAGGGTTGACGCTTGCCATGCAAACCGAAGCAGAACATAATGGTTTCCATTACCCAACACTCAGGAGATTGCTTTGCCATAAACGACAGTATTTTGCACGTTACCAGAGAATTGTAAATTCTCATTGTTCAGGTGATTGTTCTCAATAATTATTGTGGTGACACAGGCAGAGAAACGGAGCTGCCCCTTCTTATGAAACAGCGAGCTGGCGTGAGTCAGGAATGAGCCTTATCAGGCATTGGGGCGAAACAGGTGCCGGCAGACAGCCTGGGCTCTGTCACAGCACACAGCGTCAAAGAGCCTCGCGTGGTCTTGCTGAGAAATTGTGTGGAAGTATGTGACACCAGCTCAATCTGTTTCACCCTGAATGCGGCCCCTTCTGATATAAGCTTACTTCTAAGGTGCTTTGAGTATTTTGGGCCACGGCACCTATTTATAGCTGGGTCTCCAAATATAAATGAACAAAGGCTCCGCTTCACTTCCCCCATCCAACCCACACCCTCTGGAAGCACCTCATAGCACATTCTGTATCTCCAAGTTGTACCTGGATGTGCCGTCTGGAGAAGCTAGTGGACCATCAATCACTCTCTCATTTGTGTCTATTCATTAAACATTTTTTCTATTTTTTTTCTCTCTTATAATACATACTCATCAATTTCTTGCCAAGTGCCAGGCTCACTGGGAGATGTAAAAATGAAGGAAGAAGCCCCACTCATGGGACACGGTGCCCTGGTCTGTGGGGCAGATTTTATCAAAGTTTTTCGGGCAAAGGAGGGGTCTTTACAACTCAGCAATGCCAACTACTTAATATGGAATGTTAGACATCACTGTCTTTAAAAGTCTTTCCACGATTATGCCTTGTGTTTTGGTATCTCCTCTCTCCCCTCTTCCTCAGCAGGGGTGTCTTTCTTTCCTGCCCCCTAAATGATTCAGGGAAGACCTGTGCTGGCTAAAGTTTCATTCAGGCAACCTCCTTGAACAGGAAGCACCCTCCTTGGTGTTATTCCCTGTCCTACCTGTCTTTTTAAGGGGAAAGAGTGAGTAGTATATCTATGTATTTTACTAATTTTATTTTGTTTAATTTTTAAAGTTAATTTATTTTTTAAAGTTTTTATTGAAATATAGTTGATTTACAATGGAGTAGTATAAAGAATTGATTTATCCACGGATAGAAGTTTGATCACACACTTTCTCCTCCACCCCAGCCCCACGCTCCTGCTTTGTCTAAGAAATAACACTTGAGTAACTAAAATCAGTTTTGGTATTAAAACACTTATATGGTCATTACATAAAGCTGCCTTTGTTAATGGTTTGCGTATGTTGTTTCTCCTCTTAGATCATAAGCTCAAATAGGCGGGGGCTGCATCTCATTTTCACCCCTTTTGTTCCTGCTTAGCTCCAAGCATGGTGCTGGGTGACGCCTTACAGATATTTCTGTTAGATGGAATATGCTTTTGCATTGGCTTTGAATAAAGGAGTCCCTTCCTTTTTGCAACAGAGTTGGGTATGCAGAACAGGAACCCAAACCAGCTTTTAACTCTGCTTGTTGAAGGAACTGCTGAATAAATTCACGGTTAAAAACACAGACAAGTGGGAATTCCCTGACGGTCCAGTGGTTAGGACTCCGAGCTTCCACTGCAGACAGCCTGGGTTTGATCCCTGGTTGGGGAACTAAGATCCCACAAGCCATGCGGCGTGGTAAAAAAAAAAAAAATCTGTATCTATCTATCTATATATTTAAAAAATAATACAATAAAAACACAGACAAGTAACAAGTGTGTGATGTGGCCAGGTTTATGCCAACAGGGAGCGGTGAGGCTGCAGGCAGCTAGGTGGCACTGCTTCCCTTCAGAGCTCTGAAATCCAAACTACAAAACAAAACAAAATATTGTTGCGTTGGTAAACAAACCCAGAACCCAGCCTCAGAACCCAGCAGGTGAGGGAAGCTTGCCTTGGTCCACACACTGTGCTTAGCTCCTCTGCTTCCGCACAGATGCCAGTGTCCCATCGGACCTCACTTACCAAACACAAGTTCAAAGATAAAGTTGCCAAGAATTTCAGGATGGTGACAGCAGAGCATTAAACCTCAAGCTTGGGGCTCTTCTGAGCACAAGGCCCTCCCTGTGCTACTGTCCAGGCTGCAGGCCCATGAAGCTGGCCCTGCCTAGCACATACTAAGTACTCAAATGCTTGGTTAATGAATGAACACATGTTACTTCTCAAGACCAGGCTTAATTCACCAAAGCTCAATTGTCGGAATTATTCTAGGACCCAATTACAATATGGGTGGGGGGATTCTCTCATACACCCACCGCAATTCTCCTCGACTCCAGCTGGGCGTCCTACAGTCTAACTCAATTCTGGTGCTATCTCCTTGGAAGTAGCATCAGATCCTACAGGTTAAGGGCTCAGCCCCCCCGTTCTGCACCCCACCACCTCAGTTGCTAATCACAAGTCCGGGTTGTCACCAGTGCTTCTGATCCATCAGCTGTAAATCAGAGGTTCCCACGACCCCCTCTTCGGGTTTGATTAGTTTGCTAGAGCGGCTCACAGAACTCAGACCAGTTTACTTACATTTACCAGTTTATTATACAAGGGTATGATAAAGGATACAGACGAACTGCCAGATGGAAGCGATGAGGGCGTGAGGCTTCCGCACGCTCTCTGTGTACCACTCTTCCATCACCTCCACCTGTTCACTGACCTGGAAGCTCTCCGAGCCCCTGCTGTTGGGATTTTATGGAGGCTTCCTCACAGAGACATGATCAATTACTAAGTCCATTCCCGCCTTTCTCCCTTTCTGGAGGACAAGGCGGGGCGTTGAAAATCCTAAGCTTCTAATCAAGGCTTGGTCATGCTGGTGACCAGCCCCCATCCAGGAGCTCACCCAGAGTGGCCTCAACAGAACAAAAGATGCTCCTAGAGTTTTGTTTTTTTTTGGCTGTGTCGGGTCTTAGTTGGGACACGTGGGATCTCTGTTGAGGCATGCGGGCTCTTCCTTGAGGTGCGCAGGCTTCTCTCTAGCTGTGGTGTGCGGGTTATTTTTTTTCTCTCTCTCTAGTCGTGGCCCACAGGCTCCAGGACACATGGGCTCTGTAGCTCGCGGCACGCAAGCTCAGTAGCTGTGATGCCCGGGCTTAGTTGCCCCGAGGCATGTAGGATCTTAGTTCCCTGGCCAGGGATCAAACCCGTGTCTCCTGCATTGTAAGGCGGATTCTTTACCACTGGACCAGCAGGGAACTCCCCACTCCTAGTGTGCTTATCACTTAGGAAATTACAAGGGTTTTAGGAACTCTGTGCCAGGAACCAGGGGCAGAGACCAATGTATATATTTTCTATTATCTCACAATTGTCTATTATGGCGGACCTCATAGAAAATTTCTCTCTCAGATATTGAAAAAAACTTCGGAGTCAAGAGTTTTAATCTCTTTTTTTTTGAGATTTGTTAATCAGCTGCGGTACTGAGCAGATCTGAGTTTCACCAATTCCGTCTTTTGCTAGAGAGAGGTAGTCCTCGAGACAGGAGGATGGGAATTGATTTTGTTCTGTTTTGCTTTCAATTATTTTTTTTTGTTCTTAATTTTTAAAAGTCAAGAAAGGTAGGAACACCATTCCGTTTCTCCCTGTGCACATGTGACTTAACAAAATAGGGATCAGATACACCTGAAACAACTGTGTCTAAAAAGTCAGAGACTCTTACTCAGCTATGCCTCTGTCTCCAGACAGGAGGATATGTTATCTGAAAAGTACAGGCCACTATGATGAAAGCTGATGGACTGACAATCCTAGATTTACTTTTAACTGGGCTGGGGGGGAAAGGGGGGCATGGAAAATTCATGGTTGGGGGAAGCAAGTCCCTGCAAAGGAAAGATTAATGTTCTTGGTGTACAGAATTTGATACATTAATAACCACCCTGATTCAGAAAAGCTTAGTTGAACAAACTTGTCGAGGCAACATTACCACAATCCTTTGGGGGGCCTGGAGGCCCTGGGCTTTCCTATGTATTCATGTGTCGATGCCAAGGTGAAAACAATGCCACTGAAAGAGGTTGGAATGCAATTTTCCCAAAGTGGGTAGGTGGGGAAGAAATCAAATGACGTACGCCTGGAATTTCATTTTGACTCTCTCCTAAGTGAATATCGTCGTTGATTAAGAAACTCAAGAGAATCAAATTTACACTACATTTATGTATTCATTCAGCCGGCATTTCTCAAGCTGTAGGCCAGGCACCGTGTTAGGTGCTGGGGCCTTGAAGCAAAATTCAGCTAAATACTCATCCTGGAGAAGCCCTCAGTTTACCCTGAAATGAAAATGTGGTGGACGGGATGGGGGGTGGGCATGGAACTCTCCCAGTTCCTGGTGCCTTGGGAAAGTGACCGTTCACATCCAGAGCCCCTGATGCTGGAAGTCATTCTACCCCACAGAGGTTGGTAAGCTATGAGTTGTCGTGGCAACAGAGTAAACAGATGGAACAGGGTGTGAGGGCCCCAGCTGTGAGTGTACTGTCTCTCCTCCTCTGCCTGAGTTCCAGCCGGATGCTCCCTTGCTTACTGCAGAGACCATTTTCCTGGACGTGGGACTTGGCTGGAGAAGAAAAGCAGATGGAACGGGTCTGCTGGGAAGGGGAGAGAATAGTAGAGACACTACAGATTCATACAGAATAACAAGTAAAATTTAGCGTAACACTTATGGGACCCTCCTCATGTGCCAGGCACTGCTGCAGCCTCATCTCAGCTGATTCTCATTGTAACGCTCTGGCAGTCTTCTTTCCCCCAATACAGAGGTGAGAAAACTGAGGCTCAGATGGGCTGTAGATAAATTGCCCACATAGGCAGCAGAGCTGAGATGAGAATCTGGGTCTGTCTGATTCCCATGCCTGTGCTCTCAGCGCTGAGTTTCAGTGGTTCTGAACTGTATGTAGGTACGGCGAACCTGGGGGTGTGGAGGGGGAAGGGCTAAAATGCAGAGTCCTGGGCAGAGCTCCAGACCTACTGAATCAGAATGTCTGGGGGCCCAGCAATCAGAACACGAAGGGATCTTGCGGGTCTTAGAGATCTGAGTGGGGCCTGGAGACTGGAAGTGACTTCCCCGGGGTCCCAGGGTGAGTCAGGACTAGCATCCAGGTCTTGCACACCAGCTTAGTGGGCTTCAAGGTGTGGAGTGGGGTGCTCACAGGACACCAGCAGAGGATACGGTGGGCCCAAGCACTGAACGTTGTTCTTCACTTACGGTGACAAGGCCCCACCTAACCTGGAAGAGAGAAGCCCTAACTGGTGCTCACTGTATTTCCTTCCAGCATTACCGCCTGCAAGGCCAGCCCACTTCCTAGCCCCGTCACCAGGGTAACCATTACCCCCAGCTTGACAGTCAAGTGCGTACGCAGCTTCTTGCACCTACATCCAGGGCCAAGGGACCCAGCCCTGTAATCAGCCTCCCGCCGCCTCTACACAGGCAGCAGCGCCAGCTCCCTGCTCTCAGGGCCCATCACCCCATCACCGAACTGCAGACACCCCTCCCCACGCTCGCACGCTGCATCCCGCTTCCCTCGCCCACTGCCTCCCAGGAGACGACTGTGCAATCTGCTTCTGGTGCGTACCATCACCTCTGGAGGGAGGAATCTGCCCTCGAGTTGGGGCACAGCCCAACACACGTGGCCCACACATGAGAAGAAACACCCCCTCCCGGAGGAGGGGCGCGGTGGCAGCGAACGCCCTCTCTCCCTCCAGAGACAGCTGAGGGGGCGGCTGGAGTTTGGAAGAGTTTGCAAAGTGATGATCAGGAGAGGGGCTGAGGCAGCTAACGGGGCGGGGGGGACTGGGCGGAAGCTGGGTGCCCAGATCCTGTTATTAACGAAGCAGCCCCCTGCCTGCCCAACCCCAGCGTGCTTTGTCGAGGAAACGGGACCCCCTCAATCACCACAGTCACCTGGAGCCTGCCCCTGCAGGTGATGGGGCTGGGCGCCCCGTGCAAGGACCTGCCAGGATGCTTTCACGAGGCTGGGCTGCTGGGGCCATGGAGTCCCCTTCAGGACTTCTAAAGGACCAATTCCATCCAGCCCACTCAATGCCCTGCTTGCTAGCCTGAACTTCTCTGATCTCCCTCCTCAATGGCTGGAGCCAGTCAATGCTCCTGACCAGCTCCATGCTGACCTGGACGGCAGACACCTCAGCTGTTCCCCTCCTCATTATTCCTTCCCTCGTCCGCCTGCTTGGGCACATCTTAGGCCGTCTCAGATTCTCTGTGTCTCCACTGTCTCCTAGGCTCTGAGCCTCTTCAACCCTAAGGACCAGGGATTGCTGTCCTGATTACCTTAACTTTCTCAGTTCCCTGCAGCCTGAGGGGTTGAAGCCTTCATTTCCTAACTGGGACTGAGACCTTACTCTTGAGGACTTGGAATCTGGCTCCCCCAGAAGCTGCTGAAAGGGCCAGGTGAAACCATTAGAGTGCTCGGGACTTAACTCCCCAAGCAGCCAACTGTGACCAACAGAAGGTAGACAGCAGAAGGAAGCCTTACCCACCTGCTTCCCACGGGCGGTTCCCCGGGCCGGGCTTCTGCGTAGCCTGCCTGGAGATGTCCTCTGTGGCTGAGCACCGGGCTGTGCCTCTTCACGAACTGGTGGCCAGCTTGGCAGCACAGTACCTGCATCTGCTTCCTTTCCTGCCCCACCTCGCTTCACTCTCTCTCTGGCTGCCCTAGGGTTGCACCTCCAAAGGAAGGGTTTTCTAGGGAATCTGGGCTAAGTCAGGACTAAGATTGAAAGAGGACTGAATCCTCATTTGATATTATCTAGCCTAATTCCCTCATTTGACAGAGGGAGCTGAGGGCCAGAGAAGTTAAGTGATTTCCTCAAGTTCACAGCTAGTTAATGGAGAAGCTATGCCTATTCATCACTTTAACGACGAATTAATGAGCACCTACCACGTACCAGGCACTATTCTAGGCCCTGGGAATGCAGCAGTGAATAACATGGACAAAATCCCTCCTTTTATGGAAGACAACATTTGAGCGGAGGGTTAGAGGGAAAAAAAGACCGTAAAAGAGATAAGTAAAATACTCAGAATGTTAGACTGATAAGGGCTGGTGGTAGTGATGGTTGGATATTATGGGCTGGACTGTGTCCTCCAAAATTCACCTGTTAAAGTCCCAACCCCTAGTACCTCAGAATGTGACAGTATTTGGAGATAGGGCCATTAAAGAGGTCATTAAAATGGGGCCATTATAGTGAGCCCTAACCCAATATGCCTGGTGTCCTTATAAGAAGAGAAAATTTGGACACATGAAGAGACATCAGGGATGCCACACACAGAGAAGAGACCCTGTGAGGACACAGTGAGAAGGCGGCCATCTGCAAGCCTCAGGAGAAACCAACCCTGCCAACACCTTGATCTGGGACTTCCAGCCTCTAGACTGTGAGACAGTACACTTCTGTTGTCACCCAGTCTGTGGTATTTTGTCATGGTCACCTTAGCAAACTAAAATGGATTTTATTTTCATAAAAGGTGTCCTGAGCTGGCCTCACTGAGGTGACATCTGAGGAAAACTCTGAAGGATGTGATGGGGTGAGTTGTTTGCAACTCCGACGGAAGAGCATCCCAGTCAGAGGGACCTCAGGCTTCATGGCTCTGACTGGGCTCATACCTCAAGTGTTCAAGGGATAGCAAAGACGCCAGTGTGCACACAGAAAGCAGAGTGGGTGAGGCAGAAATCGGGAGGATGTGAGACCAGAGACGTGACGGGATGTGGGAGGACGTTCTCTGCATGAGATGAAGAGTTACTGCGGAGTTTAGAGCAGTGGTTCTCAATTGGGAGGAAGGGGATTTTGCATCCAAATTTGGCAATGCCTGAAGATATTTTCCATGGTCAATACTGAGGAGGAGTGAGGAGAGGTCAGGATCAGACACTGGTATCTAGTGGGTAGAGGCCAGGAATGCTGCTGAATATCCTACAATGCACAAGACAGCATTTCCCTCCAGCTCCCCAGTAAAGAATGACCAAGGTCCGCATAGTAACAAGGTTGAGAAGCCCTGGTTTAGAGCACAGGATCATTCTGGCTGTGTTGGGAGTGACTTCAAAAGAAGAACAGGCAGACTTCCCTGGTGGCGCAGTGGTTGGGAATCCACCTGCCAGTGCAGGGGACATGGGTTTGAGCCTTGGTCCAGGAAGATCCCACATGCCACAGAGCAACTAAGCCTGTGCGCCACAACTACTGAGCCTGCGGTCTAGAGCCCGCGAGCCACAACTACTGAGCCTGCGTGCCACAACTACAGAAGCCCCTGCACCTAGAGCCCGTGCTCCACAACAAGAGAAGCCACCGCAATGAGAAGCCCGGGCACCGCAACGAAGAGTAGCCCCCGCTCTCTGCAACTAGAGCAAGCCTGCACGCAGCAACGAAGACCCAAGGCAGCCAAAAAAAAAAGAAGAACAGAGGCTCTGTTAATCCAGGTGACTTGGCCAGGGGGGCAGAAGATCTACTATGCCAGCTTAGGGCTCCCTGCCTCCTCCCTCTTTCTCTTTTCACTTTCTCAACAAACATTAACAGAACACTTACTATGTGTTAACTTGTCCCAGGCGCTGGGCAGATTCCAACAGCTGTGGCCCACTAGGACCCTCGTCTAGTTCACCCAGACTCAAGCTGGCGAGAAGGGAGCTGTTACAGGGAGCAGGTGCTGACTTGGGGACGTCCGCTTGGGGCTGCAGGTGGACCTCTGCAGCAGTTGTCAGCAGTCGCTGTCTACTCAGACACTAAAGAAAACACAGAACGAGCACTGGGTGGGTGACAGCTCACCTAGCCTAAAACTTGGAAATCATCCTAATGCCTCTGTCTCCCTGACCCCCACCCCTCCACCCCTAATCCATTCCCAGTTACCTCCAAAATCTCTCTTGTAGCTATTCACATTGCTCCATCTTTATCATCATGACTCTAGTCCAAGCAACTGTCATTTCCTACCTGGTGCCTCTATCGTCACTCTTGTGCCCCCAGAATCTTTTATTAGTTAGGACAGATGGGCCATGCTGCAGTAACAGAAAACTCAGTGAATTCTCAGTGGCTTAACACAAAAAAGGTTTATTTCTGACTTACGCAAAAGTAGGTAAGGTGGTCCTCATCCGTCAGTCTCCTAACTCTATTTTTTCCATAGCAGTTATCATACTTTGTAATTATCTATTTCATTATATGATTATTGGATTAATTTCTATTGCTATCCCTAGGGTGTGTGCTCCTTGATGGTAGGGCCTGTACCCGGCTTGCTACGTATCCCTAGACGTAGAACAATGCCGATAATATACCTATAATTAATGCCTTAATATAACATACAAAGTAGAATTCTTGAAATGTTTTTTGAATGAATGAATGGACGAGTACAGTGGCTACACTACAACTGGAGACCATATCATCTCCCAGATCTAAAAAATTCTAAAATACTTCATGCATAAAACATGATATGGAAAACATATGTATACTTTAAGCCTAACAATAAAACACTCACCTATCACTATACTACCCAGTTCAAAAAATAACACATCACTTGGGACTTCCCTGGTGGTCCAGTGGTTAAGACTCTGTGCTCCCAATGCAGGGGCCTGGGTTGGATCCCTGGTCAGGGAACTAGATCCCACGTGCCACAACTAAGACCCAGCGCAGCCAAATAAATAAATACATACATACATAAATACTAAAAAAACCCTCCATACTTCTAGTGCAAGGGGCTTGATCTCTGGTCGGGGAACTAAGACCCCACGTGCCAAGTGCGGCGTGACCAAAAAATTAAAAAACAAAAAAAACACATCACCAATGTCTACGTGCCCCTCCCTGATCACATCTCAGTCCTAGAGATTAACAAAAGACTGCATGTTGTGTCTATCATCTCTTTTTCCTTTTCATCACTTTAACCACATATGGATATTACATATACTACTGTTTTTGAACATGATGTAAATAGTATCACACTGTAGAAAATCTTTGGTGATTTGCATTTGTTGGTCAACATGTTTGTGAGATTTATCTTTGTAGAATTACGTAGTTCGGGTTCATTTTTACCGTCATAGTTTCCATTGATTGAGTATAATATAACTAATTTATGCTACTGTTGATGGGCATTTGAGTTGTTACCAGGTTTTTGCCATTATAATTCGTACTGCTGTGAACTTTCTTGTGCATGTCTCTTTGTGCAAGTGTGCAAAGAGTTCCTCTAGGGTACATAGTACATACCTTGAAGAGGTAAATTCCATTTTACAAGTTAATGCCAAATTATTTTCCAAAGTGTTTGCACCAATTTTCACTTCCACCGACACTGTCCAAGAGTTCCTTTTGTTCTACATCCTTCAGACACCAGATGCAGCCAGACTTTAACATTTTTGCCTCTCTGGTGGGTGTCTACATTTACCTTCTCCTGATTACTAATGAGGTTGAGCTTTTTTTCATAGGTTTATTAGTGGTTCTTCTTCTGCAAAATGGTTGTATATATATTGCTCATGTTTCCACTTAGTTGTCTTCTTACTGATTTTTTTGGAATTCTTAATTCTGGACAGCAATTCTTCTTTGGTTATTTTCTTGTAAATATCTTTTCCGGTCTATAGTTATTTTTGTTACTGTCTTTGTGTCTTCTGATGAATACGAGTTCTTAATTTTAAGATAGTTACATTTATCACTTTTATAGTATGTGCTTTTCGTTTTGTATAAGAACACTCTCCCTATTCTGACGTCATAAAACTATTCTTCTATATTTTCTTCCAAAAGTTTGAAAGATTTGTCTTTAGTTCTTTTTTATTCACCTGAAATTGATTTTGTCTATGGTCTGAGGTAGAAATCTAATTTAAATATTTTTCTCATTATTGCATTATAATTACATTAGTTTCCTACTGCTCCTGTAACAAATTACCACCAATCTAGTGGCTTGAAAAACAAAAATTTATTATCTTACAGCTCTGGAACTTAAAACTGGGTTTCACTGGGCTAAAATGAAGGTGTCAGCAGGGGCCGCACTGCATTCCCATCTGGAGGCTCTAGGAGAAGTTCCCCCCCCCCCCTTTTCCAGCTTCTAGAAGTTGTCCCCTTGAGCCCTCTTCCATCTTCAAAGCCAGCAATGGCTGGTCAAGATTCTCCTGCATCACATCACTCTGACACTGACCCTTGTGCCTCCCTCTTTTACTCATAAGGACCCTTATGATTACACTGGGCCCATCTGGATCAAGATAATCTTCCCACCTCAAAATCCTTAAACTAGTCACATCCTTAAAGTCCCTTTTGCCACGTAAGGTAACACAGTCACACATTCAGAGGATTAGGATGTGGACATCTTTGGGAGAGCATTATTCTGCCTCCCACAATAATCAACTGATTCAGCACAATTTATTTAACCTTTTCTGAACCTGGGTACTGGGAAACACTGGTCTGGTTGTAATAATAATAATAATAATAGCAAGCACTGAATGCTTGCTGTGTACCAGGAATTTCTCTAAGCATTGTATGCATATTACCTCATTTAATACTTACATGACTTTATGCTAAGGCCAGTACTATTATTTCTATCTTAGAAATGAGTAAAGTGAGGGACAAAGTCATTAAGTACCTTCCCTACAATAGGAAATGGCAGAGCCAGGACTCGAACCCAGGCAGTTGGGATCCTAAGTCCATGCACCCAACCACCACGTTACTGTTCAATGAACAAAATAAATACATAAATCTAGCTTTCCTTAGCTGCTCAAGCCTAAGTCCCATAACTTCTTTGAGCCTCGGTTTCTTTCTCTATAAAATTGGAAAAGTGGTGCAGCTCTTCTGCATTTCACGGGGCTGCTTTGAGGACACATTGAGACAAGCTGTAACAAAGCGGTTCAGATAAGGAAAACAGGGCTCCAAGAGTCATTCCACTGCATGTCACTGGCAGAGCCAGGACTGGGACTCAGGTTTCCTGGCAAGGTGGTCTATTTCCACCACAGGGTGGTAACTATAGCAGGCACAACTGTTCACAGAGACTATTTGCCCTTCATCAACCTCAAGCCCATGAAAGCTGTGTCTGTGTAGCTAATCAATTGTTCATTAAGAATGTCATCAAGTCTCAGAGGATGCTGTTACAAAATTCAGATATGAGCTAACACTTCTTAGCTGAGACAGGGTAAAGCGTACAAGTATTATTTAGTAGCAGCTACAAATCAAGGGGAAAAGGAAGAAAATTTCAGAAACTGACAGAAGAGGGAGGCTGCAAGGTACTTGCTAAGGAAAACCACCTCCACCAGGTCTTTGCTTCTTCTCCATCCTGATCCCATCAAGATGCACCTCTTTTCGTTTTCCCTTGAATTCTCCTTAGTGGAGTGGGTATCAGAAAACCTGACTTTCAGCTTTGGGGTAACGCCTGACCGTTTTTTGCTTTGACTTTCAAGGTAATATGGAAAAAGAAAAAAGGAAAAAGGGCGAAGAGTGGGAGGATTCACTCTACCAGATATTAGGATATATAACGAAGTCATAGCAATAAAATCCATGTAGCACTGGTATAGGAACAGATCTAGATCAACAGAAGAGCAACGAGAGCCCAGAAACAGAGACAGGTGTCTATGGAGACCTGGCTTACGACACAGATGCCGTCACATCTTGGTGGGGAAAAGATGGATTGTTTGGTGGGTACTGCTGGGAAAACTGGCTCAGCATGCACAGAAAATAATATTGTATTCCTATTTGCAGTACATGCGAGGTGAATTCCAGATGAGTTAAGACATGTGACAGGTAGAAGTATGAAGCAAAATAGGGAAAAATGTAGGAGAATATTTTGCAGCCACGCGTAGGAAAAGATCTTTAAACAAGACCCTAAAAGCACTCTTCACAAGGCTGAGATTGGATGCATTTGGCTACATCAAAATTAAGGATTTCCCCTACACTGTAGGATAGCAAAGACGCAAAGACCAAGTTAAAAGGATGCAAGAAAGACTGGGAGATACTGGCAATGTCCAAGGCTGACAAGGGATAAATATTTAGAATATGTAAGAAACTTTAAAAACTCACTCAGAAAAATAATAGGAAATTTAGCAGAAAAATAGACAAAAGATGTAGCAGGTAGTTCACGGAAGGAAAAACATCTCTATGGCTCTTAAGCTTATGGAAAAATGGTTATCACTCATCATGAAAATTAAAATGTGATACTACTTTACCAATGCCAGATTAATAGAAATTGGGACATATGTTAGCGTATAAAGTGGAGAAACAGGAACCTTCCTATCTTCATGTGCCATTGGTGGCAGCGCAAACTGGCAAAACCATTCTGGAGAGTACCATGGCAGAGTGAAACCAAGCAGTGTAGACTCCATGATTTACCAACTCCATTTCTCTCTTATGGTCCATAAGAGACACGTGTAATACCCATTCCAGCATTGTCCGTGATAACAAGGAACTGCTGGCAACCTAAGTGTTCATTGATTAAGGAACTGGTAAGTAAAATGTGCTAGACACACAAATCAAATACTTTTAGTGGTCAGAATTAATGAACCTCTGGTATACACAGCCCCACGGGCAGATCGCTAAGACATCAAGTTGAGGGGAAAAACAAGAAACAGAATGAGTTCTTATCACAATACCATTCGTGTATATTAAAAATAGATACTTAAACTAAAAGCAGTATCTTTCGAGGACATATACATGTACTGGGACATATCTTAAACGAGAGAGAATGCATATGCGGGGTAGAGAAACGGGAGGGTGGAGAGGGAATGAGTGGAAAATAATAAAATAAAAGAGTTGGGTGTTGCTGACTCTTAGGAGGGAAGAGTATGATCAACAAAACTTTTGTCGCTGAGGTCCAAAAAAATGGCCCCAATCCCCCTTCCATCGTTTCCTACTCTTAACAGAATCAAATGCAAGCAACTCAGCGTGGCTGCCCAGACCTGGGCTTTTTTCCGTAAAGGACCTACCTCTCTACCTTGCCAAGCACTCGGTTCCCCGCACTTCAAGCTCTATTCTGCCTGCACTTCCTACAACCCAAACACACCCAGACTTCAATTCGAAATGGGCTTACTCTTACTTCTCTTGGAAAAATCCTGTTTAAGATCCAGTTTAAGCGTCTCCTCTCCAGGAATCCTTTTTCTGACGGCTGCCCTTCCCACATGCTAACGCCTCCCGGACTGTATGCCCATGCACCCCGTCCGCATCAATCCCGCCCACATCAGGTTCTATTTCCTTATTTTGGGTACACACCCCTCCCTCAGGGATAGAGCAGAGTTACGGAGATGTTCGCGTCCACAGATCGTGCGCTGGGGTGGGCGGTCCCACGAATAACCGCATGATAATTCTAGCAACTTAAGCAAGATCCCAGCCCACCTCCCTCTTCTTTGTTTCGCCTCTTATTGGTTCAGCATCTCCGCCCCCGGCTACGGACCCCACTCCTCCACTGGCCGCAGGGAGTGGGAGGCTCTGCGCACGCGCCGCGGCTTCGGGCGCGCTCGGTCGGGGGCGGGGCAAGGGGAGAGAAGAGCAGAGAGACGAGAGCGGTAGGGGGCCGCCGCGACGTTGCGCGGCAGTTGCGTCTGGCCCGCGTGCACGCGACGCCCGGGAGGGGGCGGGGCTGAGGCCGGCGCCCCCACCCAGGCCCCGCCCCCTAGGCCCACCCGCGCATCTCACCCCGCCCCCTCGCCTTGGCTGCCCCGCCCCCTCACCTTGGCTGCCCCACCCCCTCGGCGGCCGCGCTCCTTCTCCCGCCGCCTGCTCGCCTCTCGCCCGGCTCCTTCGGCCGAGAGCGGGAGAAAGTCCTGCTGGTGGGCGGCCGCGGGGCTGCGCGCGTCCGGCATCCCGGTGCCGCTCCGGCCCGGGCGGCTAGGGGGCCCGGCGGTCCATGCATCCGCCGCCGCCCGCCGCCGCGATGGAGTTCAGTCAGAACAGTCTGTTCGGCTACATGGAGGACCTGCAGGAGCTCACCATCATCGAGAGGCCGGTCCGCCGGAGCCTCAAGGTGCGCCCCGGGGAGGAGGAACTGCCCGCAGGGCGCCCGGCGGCTTGCCCCTACCCCGACCCCAGCCCGTCCGCTCCCCGAGGCGGCCCGGGACCCTCTCGGAGTCCTGCTGGCCCCCCAGTCCTCCTCCAGTCCCCGGCCGCCGTGTTACCCTAACCCGGCCCTTCTCGGGCCCCCTTCTTCGACGTGGCTCGGGTTCTCCCAGCCTGGACCCCCAGGCCCGAGGGACGGGCATCCGGAGCCAGCCCGCGATCCCTCGGACGCCCTCGGTTTTCTAGTCCCCCGGCCCAGCCCGCCCCGGGCCCTTTCCCCAACCCGCCCCTCAGGAACGGCCGGTCGAGCCCCTGTCGTTCGGGCCAGCCCGGCGTCCTCCCCCGCGCCGTCCCTCTCGCACAGCCGGAGCCCCTCGGTTGCGGTCCTTCTTCCCCCGGCCCTGCAGGAGCTGCCCCTCGCAGCTGCAGCCCGCTTATCCCGCCTCCTCTCCTTGGGGCTCCCCCTCCCCCCGCTTTGGCTCCCCGGTGCTGCTGCCCGGGTTCAGGCCCCAGTCCCACTTCTCAGTCTACACGGCCCCGACTCTTCCCCTACCTCTCCCAGAGACACCCCAGATCCCATCCCCCTCCTCCCCCATCAGAGCGAGCTCCGGTCCCCCAGTACCCAAGTCAGCCCGGGCCTCCCTTCTCCTCCCAACTAGCACCCATACTAGAGCCGTCCTGCTACGGGTCTTCAAAGCCCTCTCGACCCTTTGTCCCGATCCTGAGTCACCACGTGTCCTTACCTTCCAGCCCCTCCAGGACTCTAGCTGGGACCCTGCTCCCTAACCTCCTTAAGAGAGTCAACCTTCACTAGGCCCCCCACCTCCCGCTAGCTCCCCGACCCCGCAGAGTCATCTTCCTCCCAGCCTCCCAGAGGCTCCAGCCCTCAATGCTGGCAAAACTAGTGACCGCCCCCCTCCGCCCCCCATTATAGCTCTTTTCACTCCCACCTGCCGCAATATCTCGAATCTTTGATTTCCTTCCAGTCCCAGAGTTTATTCCCTTCCCTCCCCCACTCCAGATTTCGTCTTTCTCATTCTCCCTCGGCTGCAGTATTCATTCCCCCTTTTAAGCATTTCCTGGGATGGAAATGCTGGCGAAACAGTCTTGGATATTAGAGACTAAAAGTATGTATATATTTTATATATATATACATACAATTGATTTCAGCAAGGTTCTGAAGCCCACAATGTGATTCTCAGGCTTCAATCTAGAAGCTAGAAGAGTAAACAAACAAAAAAAAGCCCCCAACCCCCCAAACTCCACCACCTAAACCCAACAATTAGAGATGTCTGAGGTTTGAGGGCGTCAGACCCTTGATTAGTTTTCAGTGACAACGCTAAATTGTGAAACTTTTTCATTAGTCCATACTCAGATAGGGTCCCTGGAGGCAAGACCGATGCGATGTTTGTGTGCATAATTTGTGTTTTACACTTGACAGACACCAGAAGAAATAGAAAGATTGACAGTTGATGAAGACCTCAGTGATATTGAAAGGGCTGTTTATCTGCTCAGGTATTTCATAAAGTCTTTTTGTGATAATTGCTGCTTTTCCTGTGGCAGCATCCACAAATGATTTCTGAAATGTCATGTTACGGTTCTGTTCAGATTTACTTAACCACTTGAACAGAGTACTTTTGCATGCGCAGCACTTAATTATGTTATAAATTAAGATTTAGATATGGACTTATGAACTTGAGAACCGAAATCAAATCAGATACCTAGCTTATAGAATATTGCTTGGAGGAGGAGCAGAGCAACTAATGGTTTGAGTTGAATCTCATTAAAAAAAAAATCTTGCAGCTTTGGCTGTCCTCCCATAAGATCCAATAAATTTAGATGAGACTTAAGAATATCCAGTGATTAATTTTAAGTTAATTGCAGAGTATGAACTTTATATGCTATTTACTGTACAGAAAAAAAAATCCACAAATATGGTAGTTCAATTCTTTTCCCTCAGGATATCCTGTTTATATTACTTCTGCTATGTGCGCTTTATAATTTTGCCTGAGAGATTTTAAAATTTAATTGCACCTACTCTCACTTAAGTTTCATCTTACAAGCTCTACAGAATTGCCTAAGCCAAATGGTTATTACAAATATTTACAAGATTTCTCTCAACTATTTTAAAAATTGTGTTGTGGATTTAACTTCTTAAAAGCTGATGTGAACATTAGTGAAAATATCTATAAAAATACTTCAGAAATAGAAATTTTCCTAAGGCATTTTGTGTACATTGTTTTAAAATTTTTCTTGCACATTTTTTACCCCCTTTTGGCAAATTAGTTTTCGCTTTTTTTTTTTTTGGAATCAGATTTTGAAAACTGGTGTTATTTACCTCCTGGGATATTTGTCATCCTTGTTTCCTTAGCTCAGGTCTACTTTGCCGGTTTCAGGTGCTGGCAAATTTCTTCTTCTTTCTTGTTTTATAGATCATGTTTCTAGTCCCATGATATTCACTGAATGACCCTGTTAAAAAAAAAAAAATCTCTCCTTGATTTCCATTTTCTTAATTATTCTGTAGCCCATTAGTGACATCTTGGGTTCTATTCTTGTCAGAATTTTAGCATGCTTACAATTTAGACCATTCTCTTCAGTAATTCTGTTACTTTAAAATGTTTCTGGATCTTAGACCTTATGTTAGGGTTATTTCCCCTCATCTTTTGGTGATTTATGGTAGCCTGCTCTCATCGTTTCTACCTATTTGTTTTATTTTATTATTTTTAAAATTTTCATTGGAGTATAGTTGATTTACAACGTTGTGTCAGTTTCAGGTATATATCTACCTATTTATTTTAAAGGAAAATGGTTTTATCTATGTATGAATTAACAGTATGTGTTTTTGATGTTTCATAGAGAATATGCCTTTTAACTTAGTTTGGTAATTGTGTAATATTTGAAGTACTTTATTCCTTAATGATTAACATGTCCAATATGGTGAACAGTAGTTGTAAGCATCTGCCTTTTCCCACATTTCTTTTGTTTGGAGTAGGTAGACAACGGGTGAAAATTTGGATAAGCTTCTTTTAGCATACAGCAGTTAATGACTTGAAGTCAGTGCCTACTTACTCCTACTTAATTCTCTCCGTATAAATGCTGGCTGACAGTGAGGAAATAGAGAGTTTTGCTCTACTTACTTGCGACAGCAGATACCTTATTTTAGGTATCAGTGACAAGGCTTCTTTTTTAGGATAGCTTATTTTCTATTTTGCTTTTATTGTTGGCGAACCAGGTCGTCTAAGTTGTTTGAATTTCTCAGACAAAGAACGTAAGTTTCATCCAGTTCTGGAACTGACAAAGCCCTTACAGAGGCAGATGGGTCCTCTCATTCTTAGGCAAGAGAGTTTTAAAAGAGATCTGATATCTTCTTTAGTTTCTAGTGGCGCATCTACCTTGAAGGAGGCTTGCAAGGTGACTCAAAAGGCAAACACTACCTTGGTTGTGCGTGGGCTCTCCAGCTGAGTTCTTCTTTTGTATTCCTACCATCTCACCACCTCCTGGGGGAAAGCGGGATTTCACCTTTAGGCCAGCTTCTGAAGGGATAACAAGACTCCTGCCTGAAGGGTTCTTTCTTCCCTGGGATTCTGGAGAGGGTGTGGGATTGTCTTATGGACATGTTCCAAACTTTGCCTCTGTTAAAGCTGTTAAAGCCTCTTCTCTCACGTATTGAGCCTTCTATTTTAAATGTAATTTATTCCTTTTTTTTCCTATTTGTACTTCCCAAGGCTGTAGAATCTAATACTGAGTCCTTTTTTTCCCTCTATGATTTTCAGGTTTATTTTTGAGTGCTTTACCTTTTCGTCTGTTTTGGATATTTAATATCCAGAATTTTCCTCTTTGTTTTTGAATGTCAGATTTGTTTCTGTAGCTCTCTTATTTTTGTACATTAAATCTATCTTGGAAGATTATGTTACATTAGATTTTAGGGTCAAATGTATAAGTATCAGTAGGAAATGCTTTATGTTAGTGGAGGTTCTGATAGTATTTAAACCGAACCTAGTAACTAAAAAAGCATTATATTGGACTGCTGTCCAATGAAAAACAAATTACACTGTTCATTATATTACCCTAAAATATGGCAGATCAATTATTAATGCTATTTTCATAATTAAGTTTAGAACATTACAGTATTTGAAGATCTGACAAAGATGATTCTGTGGTTTTACGTGAATATGATGCTAATGTACCCATCTGTGGCATTTAGCACTGAAACAAAACAACTTTCCTAATAGTCACAGCTTGTGGCTTAGTCAAAATCATATCACAGTATCTTCTTTTAGTTCTCTCTCTTCTTTGTGATTTTGGTGTATATTTTAGGAATAATTTTGTTAGAGAAGGGTCCTAAGTTTGTACACTGTGCTTTCATTAGGTAAACCTTTACTCACATATCTCTAGTTGCCTGTCAGATAAATTCCAGACCCTTAAGCTTGGCATCAGTGACTCCATCTTAGCTCTGCAATGGAATGTTCCACCAGGCCCTCAACTTTTCTTTTTAATAGCATCATTGAGGTGTCATTTATATGCCATATGGTTCACCCATTTATAGTTGAGTGGTTTCATGTATTCACAGAGTTGTGTGTTCATCACCACAATCAGTTTTAGAGCATTTTCAGAAGAAGCCCTGTACCTGTTAGCAGTCAGTCCCCACTTCTGCCCAATCTTCCCAGCCTTTGGGAACCACTAGTCTACCTTCTTACGGATTTGCCTATTCTGGACATTTTATGTAAAATTATACAATATGTGGCCTTTTGTGACTGATTTCTTTCACTTAGTATAATGTTTTCAGGGTTCACTGGCATTGTAGCGTGTCAGTACTTTGTTTCTTTTTACTGCTGAATGGTATTCCACCGTGGGAGTGTATCACATTTTGTTTGTTCATACACTCGGGTTGTCTCCACGCAGTCCTTCACTTTTTGAAGCAGTCGTGCTGCCTTATTCACTGTTACTCAGATACATCACGTTCATCCTTAACTCTGCTTTTCCCCATCCTGGAATACCTTTCGTTATACCTCTCCAGTATTTTCCATCCCCAGGATCCAGCTGTAATCTTGCATCTTTCCTAAGGCCTTTCCTAACTGCTGACACTACATGGGATCTCAGGCTCTGTGAGCTCCCATATCACTTAGTGGCTGCATGCCTTTGTTTTCCTTAACGTGTGTGTGCGCATACGTTGTCGTCAATAGACTGTAAGCTCTTAGAGGGTAAGCTGTTTTTTATTGTTGTTTTGGTTCTTTCTTGTTCTGTGCTATGATATAAATATATACCTCTTGATGGAATAAAGTGTGTTTATTTACCTTAAGATGACCGAAGTGCCAGATGAATTAAGCAACTTTTGACTTTTTTGTATCGTAGGCAATAGAATCAGACAGATTTACGTTATGTCCTCCCACTTACTATCTGCGTGACCATGGGCAAGTTATGATGGTTGTTAAATCCTGGTTTTCTCATCTGCAAAGTGGAAAATAATAATTCTTGTTTCCCAAGGTGGTTAGCCCCAAACACCAAAAAGGTACCCAATTAATATTAATTCCCTTCTGTTTCCTTTGCCATGTCCCTAATTCCTTACTCCTTAGGTGCTCAAGGTACATTACAAACTTTTAAAAGAGGATAGCAGTATTAATTTTGTCTTCCAATAATTTAATAAAGTAATAGGCAAGTAAAGTATATCAACTGAAGTTTGTGATAGATATCTATTAACTTCCTTTGCTAATAGTATTTATCAGAATCTTCACATGTTATACTTATTTTAAACTGATGGTAAGGTCAGCCTGTTTAAGCAATATTTGCTATTTATATTATGCGTTAAATGTGTTGATTGGTTAATGTACCTAACCTAACTTTTATGTTGCTTACTTTTACGGTCATTTAAAAACCGTTTGTCACTTTGCACTGTGAGTTTTAAAACATTTCGCCCTTTGCCTTTTAGGGACAGTCAGATAAAGTACATCGTTAATTAGGAACTTTTTCCTTTTTCTTTCTCTCCCCCCCACCCCCCTCCCCTTTTTAAAAAAAAACAGGAGTAAGTGCTCCCCCTAGTGATAGCACAGAGTGAGAATCTGCAGCCAAATCTGGAAATAAAAGTGCTGTGAACTGTGCCTATTGCTGATCACGTTTGGGAGCTCTTGCATTCAAGACTAGCACAGGGTAGCAAGGAGGTCATGAGGGAGAACTTTGCTACCAGCTAGCTTTTGGTTGTTTTATCTTTAAGACTACCTGTCCTATTTGCTTGGCAAATGGGAAAAGTTGTGTGAAAATCTCCTTTGTATGCCCTTATTTCTAAGATCTTCTGTATCTCCACATTTCTTTTGCCTTTACTATTCTTTTGATTTCTTTTTTTTTGACACCTGTCATTTAGTACTGTTTTGGTGAGGTGGGGTGCTTACGGGGTGTGTGTGTGTGAGATAGAGAAAGAGAAAGAGAGAGAGAGAGAGAGAGAGAGAGAGAGAGAGAGAGAGAGTGTGTGTGTGTGTGTGTGTGTGTGTGTGTGTGTGTGTGTGAGAGAGAGAGAGAGAGAGAGAGAGACGGAGAGAGAGAGAGAGGGAGAGAGTGTGTGTGTGTGTGCGCGCGAGGGGGCCTTGAGTAGCCAGGATTGCATGCCCGGTTTTCTCGAGTGTTGTGCTGGAGAGGCACATCACAGTTTTTAATCCCTCACAGTTGGGATGAAGTGGTTAATCACCCCAAATTGGTTAATATTAATGTGGGGAGTCATAAAAAGGATCCATACTTTCAGGATTTCATTTTAGTGTAAAAAAACACATTTGTTTGCTTATCTTTTGTTGTAGGTCCACTACCTTTTGAGTATGGGTCTGCTTAATACAGTTCATAATCCTTTTTCTTGCATAAATACCCCCATAATGCATTTATAATGTCACGTTCAGGTTTCTTTAAAGTTGAGTGAGAATTTTTTTTAATAACTGTTTATTTACTTTTATAAATTTGTTTATTTTATTTATTTATTTTTGGCTGCGTTGGGTCTTCGTTGCTGTGTGCGGGCTTTAGTTGCAGTGAGTGGGGGCTACTCTTCGTTGTAGTGCGTAGGCTTCTCATCGCGGTGGCTTCTCTTGTTGCAGAGCACGGGCTCTAGGTGCGTGGGCTTCAGTAGTTGTAGCACATGGGCTCAGTAGCTATGGCGCGCGGGCTTCAGTAGCCGTGGCTCGCGGGCTCTAGAGCACAGGCTCAGCAGTTGTGGTGCACGGGCTTAGCTGCTCTGTGGCATGTGGGATCTTCCCTGACCAGGGCTCGAACCCGAGTTCCCTGCGTTGGCAGGTGGATTCTTAACCATTGCGCCGCCAGGGAAGCTTTAAAGTTGAGTGAGAATTTAAAGATGCTTATGAAGCAGTCTGAAAGCCTGTCTTAGATGTTTTTGATTATTTTTAAATTTATTTTTTTTTAATTTTTTTTTGCGGTACATGGGCCTCTCACTGTTGTGGCCTCTCCCGCTGCGGAGCACAGGCTCCGGACGCGCAGGCTCAGCGGCCATGGCTCACGGGCCCAGCCGCTCCTCGGCATGTGGGATCTTCCCGGACCGGGGCACGAACCCGCGTCCCCTGCATCGGCAGGCGGACTCTCAACCACTGTGCCACCAGGGAAGCCCTGTTTTTGATTATTTTTTACTCCGCTTTTGCAAGTTGTCTTGTTCTTCCTAATTCAATAGCCGTTTCCTTTGGCAACTTATCTTTGTTGAGTTTTTCTAAAACTTTCAATTTAGTTGTCATAGAAACGACTCTGTCTTTGCATTCATATGTTTATGTAATACTTAATTATGTAATTGCAGTATCAAGTAAATTGGGATAAGCTGGTGTGAGAACAAACACAGCTGACTCTTGGTTACAACTCAACTGGTTAGAGCAGAAGCATGTGGGCATTTCAGAGAGTAGCCTATTAGCTATAAGCTTTCAGTTTGCCTTTGGCAGGGAAGTGGAGAGTGTTGCTTAGTTGGGAGAGTCTTTTAACACCTTGTTGAGAGAGATACCATCCCTTTTCAGAACATGCACTGAGATGATCTTGCTTCAACCTTGGATACCCATGATATTCCTCTCTTGTCTCTGCATTGAGTTGGGTTCTTGGTCTGGTCTGTTCTTCCTTCACCGTTCTATTCTTAAAAAAAAAAAAAGAAATTAATGGATTAAGAATCTCAGTTAAAGAGGTACTTTCATAAACATATATTTTATTTGTTTTTTAAAACAAACTTTTGGAACATATGCAGAAATGAGCACACATCATAAATATACAGCTTGTTATATTTTCACAAGTTAAAAAACACCCATCTAACCAGCATCCAGATTATGAAATAGGATATAACCTGTTGTATTAGCCTGATAGGTTCCCATTTACCCTTGTCTAGTTTTCCCCGTTCCCTGCAGAGGGTAACTGTACTACCCTAACTTCTAACACCGTAGGTTAGTTTGCCTGAATTTGAACTCTATATAGTAGGAACCACGGAATATACTGTTTTGTGTTTAGTTTCTTTTTCTCAGCCTTTTAAAAAAGAGATCTTTCCATATTGTTGCATGGAGAAATAGATTGTTCATTCTCATTCCTGTATGGTATTCCGTTATATGAATATACCATATCATTTACTTAACTCTTGGTGGACATTTCTCTTGTTTTCAGTCTTTGGCTATTATGATTAATGCCGCTATGAACATTCTTGTACAAGTCTTTTGGTGAATATATGTAGGCATTTCTTTTAGGTGTCTTCATGGAACTAGAAGTGTTGGTCACAGCATATGCATATGTCCAGCTTAGAAGTTACTGCTAAACAATTTTCCAAAGTGGTTGTACCAGTTTATACTTCTACCAGCAGTGCAGGAGTGGTCCCACCCTATATTTTTTAGGAAACAAAAATGACAAACTTTCTAGTACATAAATTTCTAGTATATCCGTAATGAACTACCTACCTAATAGCCCATAGAATTTTCTGTTATTCTGTGTATGATTTACTTAGGTCACCTAAATTTTTTCTTTCCCTATAAGAGAGTTTCAATAAATTTTTACAATTAGTTTTTATTTATTTATTTTCAGCTGCGTTGGGTCTTCCTTGTTGCTCGCGGGCTTTCTCTAGTTGTGGTGAGCAGGGGCTGCTCTTCGTTGTGGTGCGCGGGCTTCTCATTGCGGTGGCTTGTCTTGTTGCGGAGCACGGGCTCTAGGCACGCGGGCTTCAGAAGTTGTGGCTCGCGAGCTCAGTAGTTGTGGCTCATGGGCTCTAGAGCGCAGGCTCAGTAGTTGTGGTGCACGGGCTTAGTTGCTCCGCGGCATGTGGGATCTTCCCCGACCAGGGCTAGTGTCCCCTGCATTGGCAGGTGGATTCTTAACCACTGCGCCACCAGGGAAGTCTCTACAATTAGTTTTTATTCTGCTAGACTGCTTGGTTAGAAGGTCTTCTTTCATGCGTACCACCTTCAGTACCCTTAAACCGCAGAGGAAAGTCCAGTGATCTTTGTATCTGTACCTCTTTCAACTTGCATATTTTGCTTTTTGCAGTGCCTTTTGTTGTACGTGGTGGCCACCAAATGTGGGAGGCAGGGAGAGAGTGTTCAGACTTAGTTCTTCACAGTCACCGCCTTTTTGGCTTTATGATATTGGTATGTGGTAATCAGGTCAGACATAATCGCAAAATCTATTATATCCTCGTCTGTGGCTGTGCCTTACAGTGTAATTTTCCCTCCAAATCAGAGATGTTAATAATGGAGATTTATAATGCAACTAATAGTTACTTTAGAGTGAATCTTAGGAGTTCAGGTTAAAACATACAAAATATTAATTGAGTACTTAGTATGTGTTAGGCGTCTCCTGGAGAACAAGTGGCATTGTACCAGCAGATACTTGTGTTCAAGGAAGTACTTGTTTAAAGAAGCAAATGCACTTTTCTGAAGTTTCACTAGAATAGTAGTCACCTCTAGTTAATAAGTATGTTGGGCATTGAGAAGGCAGTATGTAGTGTCGGAAATGCTCTAAGACAGGCCCAGAAATATTCTTGGAGGCCGAGGCCTGCTCATTTATCTATTGAGAGACCTTGGGTAAGTTGCTTATCTGAGTCCAAGCCTCCTAATCTAAACTGGGAAGAGTAAAACCTACATTGCAGGATTGTTGAGAAGATTAGAGGAAGTGCATGCAGAGGACACAATGCTTGGTGTAGAGTTGTGTTCAGTAAAGGATAATTGTTGTTGGTCTTTTAAATCAACTGTTGGCACTTCAGAGCATACTTTACTTTGGATGCATAGGCAACTTCCTGTCCAGAAACTTCATGCAGTTATAAAATTTTCTCTCCAGATGGTGCCCCTTTGCAGTTAATTCTCCACCGTGACCCTAGGCAACCAATGATCTGCTTTTTGTCACTATACATTAGTGACAGATTCTTCTGCTCTAGAATGTAGACATGTTTTCATATCTCTTGGATAAATGCCTAAGAATGGAATGCTGGATCACTGGATGAGTATATATACACTTCATTTCAGTTCTGTTGAGGTATATTGACATCTAATAACCTGCACATATTTAAACTGTACAGTTTGATGAATTTTGACCTCTATGTATATACCCATAAAGCTATCATCACCAGTAAGATAATGAACATACCCATCACTCCCCAAAGTAACTTTGTAATATCCTCTCCCTTTCTTCTTTTTTTTTTTTTTAACATCCTTATTGGGGTATAATTGCTTTACAATAGTGTGTTAGTTTCTGCTTCTCCCTTTCTTCTGATAGCCTCTTCCGCTCCAGGCAACCACTGACCTGCTTTCTGACGCTACAGATTAGTTTTCAGTTTGTAGAATTTTATAGAAAGGAATCATACAGTAGCTACTCTTCCGTCTGGCTTCTTTTACTCAACGTAGTTATTTGGAATTTCACTCATGATGTTGCATGTATCAATAGTTTATTCCTTTTTATTATTGTTAATTATTCCATTTTAAAGATATAGCACATTTTGTTTATCCATGCACCAGTGGATGGACATTTGGGTAACTTCAAGTTTTTGGCGATTACAGACTAAGTGGCTGTAAACATTCATGTACAGATCTTCGTGTGGACATGTGCTTTCTTTCCTCTGGTGAATAGCTAGCAGTGGAATGGCTGGGTCATATAGTAGGCGTATGTTTACATTTTCAAGAAACTGCTAAACTGTTTCAAGTGATTATACAGTTTTACGTTTCCACCAGGAGAGTGTGAGAGTCTGAATTGCTCCATAATACTTACCGACACTTGGTATGATACGTCTTTTTGGTTTTAGGTCATTCTGGTGGTATTACCAGTGGTCTAGTGTATTGTATTTATAATTCAGATTTTCCAAACGACCAGTGGACATTTGAACGTCTTTACATGTGATTATGAGTCAGATTGCTGTGGTCTAATTTTGATGAGGTCTAATTCATTGCTTTTTTTCATTATAGTTAGTGCTTTTTGTGTTATATGTAAGAAATCTTTGCCAAATCTAGGTCAATTACATTTTTTTCCTGTGCTTTCTTTTAGAAGTTTTGAGGTTTTAGCTCTTAATTTCAGGTCTCTGATTCATTTCCGCTTAAATTTTGTATGTGGTGTAAGGTAAGCATTGAAGTTAATTTTTTTTTTCCACATAGCTTGTAGTGTACAGTGGAAAAGGGCCAGTTTGCTACTGTAAGAATCAGGGGACCTGGTGTCTTATCTCTGCTATCACATTCAAGTCACTTAAGTTCTTCAGACATCGTTTCCCCCTCTTCTCTCCAGAGGATATGATGGGTTGGACCTCAGAATTTAAAGTTCCATCTTGTTTCAGCAGGCTGTCTTCAATTCTAAGAAAGAAGATAAGGAAAAGATGTTGAACCTCAGTTTCTTATTTCATCCACTAGGCGGTGCTAATGGACATCCCTGTAAGGGCAAAAACTCCTTGGATAGGTGAACAGTTTCAGAGCTTTTAAAAAAGGTCACCTTTGAAGAAGATATTCATAATTCAGAAAGTGCCTGTGTTTCATTAAGGAGTAGATGCAATAATATTATAATAAAACCTAAAATACTGTTTGTCACCGAAAAAATATCAGAGTAGAACAATATTTTCTTTAAAGAGTTCTGTATATTTGGTTTTAATATGTTTGGGGCAGAATGAGAGTTATATGGCTAGCATAAAAACATTTACATATTCAGGTGAAAAATTAGACTGAGAAGTCTGATGGATTTAGAATTTTCATCGAAATTCTCTTGGTAATAAGCTTGCAAACTGTATTTGCTTGGAAACACTTTTGGTAATAAAATTATAAACTATATCTCCTTGAGTAGTAGACATTGTTGCAGAGGAAAAGGATTCACAAAAGTACAGCCTGGGCATCTCTCCTTGTAGCTCTGGTGATGGTGGGGAGGGAGGGAGGGGGGATGATTTACACATACAGTTTGTGTGTGTGTGTATCTCACATAATTTTCCAATTATTTGCGGGGTTTTTCCAGATACCTTCCTGTTATTCGTTTCTAGTTTAATTCCGTAATGGGCACGGAACACACTTTGCTTGAATTTATTTCTTTTAAATTTGCTGAGGTTTGTTTTTTGGCCAGAACATGGGTCGATCTTGGTGATTATTCCATGTATATTTGAATGTGTATTTTCCCGTTGTTGGTGTAATGTTCTATAAATGTCAATTAGTAAACTTGGTTGATATATTTCAGATCTTCTGTATCTCTAAGGATGTTTGCTACTTGTTCTACTGACTAAACAACTGGAATACTGAAATCTCTAACTATAATTGCAGATTTGTCTACTGCTTTCAAATATATCATTTTTACCAGTCGTTTTTGTATTTTGATATTTGTAATTAACGCATATACAATTAGGGTTGTTATATTTTCTTGGTGAAGTAACCCCTGGTAGCTATATAATGTTTGTTTTTATCCCTAGAAATATTCCTTGTGTGAAGTCTACTTTATCTGATAGTGATATACTCACTCCAGCTTTCTTTTGGTTAGTGTTTACACAGTATATCTTTTAATGACCTTTTACTTTTCTTAAAAAAATAATTTTTATTTTGGAATTATTTTAGATTTCCAGAGAAGTTTCAAAGATAGTTTAGAGTTACGGTATGCCTATTACCAGTTTCCCCTAAAGCTAACGTTTGACATAACCATGGTATATTTGTTAAAAGTAAGAAATTAACATTGGTGTAACACTATTTACTAAGTGCCAGACTCTGTTTGGATTTCACTAGTTTTTTCACTAATGTGCTTTTTCTCCTGTTTCAAAATCTAATCCAGGATATCACATTGCATTTAGTTATCCCATCTCCTTAATCTCCTCTGGGCTATGACACATTCTTAGTCTTCCCTTGCTTTTCATGATCTTGATAGTTTTAAAGAGTACTGGTCAGGTGTTTTGTCGAATGTCCCTCAACTTGTGTTTGTCTTGATGTTTTTCTCACTGTTAGATTGGAGTTATGGGCTTTTGGGAAGAATGCCGTAGACGAGACGTGCCTCTCTCATCCCATCATTTCAGGGGTACATGACATCAGCATGACTTATCACTGGTGATGTTAATCTTGATCACTTAGTTGAAGTTGCATCTGCCAGATTCCTCCACTGTTTGAGTGGTGAGAGAGGACCTCCCAGCCTTGTTCCTGATCTTTGGGGGAAAGCATTCAGTCTCTCATCATTAAGTCATTAAGTATGATGTTGGCTGTAGGTTTCTTATGGATACTATTAAGTTAAGGAAGTTTCCTCAAGTCCTAATTTGCTGACAGTTTTTTTAAAATCATGAATGAATATTAAATCTTGTTGAATGTTTTTTTCCTGAATCTATTGACATCATATATGGCTTTTCTTATTTAGTCCTTAATATGGTGAATTACACTGATCAGTTTTCAAATGATGAACCAGCCTTGCATCCTTGGGATGAAATCTACTTGGTCATGATGTATGAGTCTTTTATATGTTTCTGGACTCTATTTGCTACTATGTTTTTGAGGATTTTTGCATCTATTTTAATGAGAGATATTGTTTTGCAGTTTTATTGTAATATCTGTGCCTAGTTTTTGGGGAATGCTCATGAGATGACTTGGGAAGTGGTTTTCTATTTTTCTGGAAGAGATTGTCTAGAATCGATATTATCTCTTCCCTAAATGTTAGGTAGAATTCACCCATTAAACCATCTGGGCCTGGAATTTTATTTTTGAAAGATTTTTAACTAAAAATTCTACTTATTAAATAGATATATGGGTATTTGGGTCATTTATTTCTTCTTGAAATAAATAGATGTATGGGTATTTGGGTCATTTATTTCTTCTATTTATTATTATTATTTTTTAATGTTTTCCTGTTTTCAATTTCACTGATTTTTATTCTAATATTTATTATTTCCTTCCTTCTGCTTGCTTTACGTTTAGTTTTCTTTTTCTAGTTTTTTAAAAATTTATTTATTTAATTTTGGCTGCATTGGGTCTTCGTTGCTGCGTGTGGGCTTTCTCTAGTTTCCGCGAGAGGGGGCTACTCTTCGTTGCAGTGCATGGGCTTCTTATTGTGGTGGCTTCTCTTGTTGTGGAGCACCAGCTCTAGGCACGCGAGCTTCAGTAGTTGTGGCACGTGGGCTCAGTAGTCGTGGCTCGCGGGCTCCAGAGCGCAGGCTCAGTAGTTGTGGCACATGGGCTTAGTTGCTCTGTGGCATGTGGGATCTTCCCGGACCAGGGATTGAACCTATGCCGCCTGCACTGGCAGGCAGATTCTTAACCACTGCACCACCAGGGAAGTCCCTTCTTTCTCTAGTTTCTTAAAGGGAAGCTCAGGTTATTGATTTTTAGATCGTTCTTCTATTCTGATATATGCATTTTAATGCTATAAGTTTCCCTTTAGCTGCATCCTACAAATTTTGATATGTTGTATCTTCATTATTGTTTAGTTGAAAAAGTTTTTAAATTTATCTCAAGACTTCTTCTTTGACTCATGAAACTCATGAGTCATTTAGAAGTGTGTTGTTTTATTTCCATATATTTGGAGATTTTCTGCATATTTTTTTGTTACTGATTTCTAATTTAGTTCCATTATGGTTTGAGCATGTACTTGCTCTGATTTCTATGACCTCCCCTTTTTCCCCATTACAGCTCTGACTTCATTTCTTACTATTCCCTTCTTCGCTTAGTGTGTTCTCCAGCCATCCTTGCTATTCATTAAATACACCAAGTACACATTTACCTCAGGGCTTTCGCACTTGCTGTTCCTTCTGCTTTTAATGTTTTTTTCCTCGATATCCGCATTGCATTGCTAGCTCTATCACTTCCTTCAGATCTTTTCTCAAATTTGGGTTGTCTACTTATCTAGGATAAATGGCACCAACATCTACTTAATGTCACAGGTTAAAAACCTGGGAGTATCCTCAGTTTTTCCTGTTCCTCGTCGCTATTTAAGCAGATTAATAAATCTTTTTTTTTTTAACAAAGTGGGAACATTCACACGGTTTCTGTAGTTTTCTGAGATACACATTGTTTAAAAAAACATTTGTTTCATCAAGATGGTTTTCAAATATTGGATTAGCAGAAACCTGCTGGAGGGTCATAAATTCCAGCGTTTTACTCATTTCTTTCGGTATAATGGTGGGTAAGTAGATGTGGCCTCCTTTCTTTTTTTTTTTTTTTTCTTCCAGAAAAATATTTCTTAATGTTCCAAAATGGCATATATTTTATTAGTTAACTCTAGTCTCTTATTTATTATACAGGAGTATATATAATCCGTCTCTAGGCTAATTTTATGTCTCTTTTTATTCAGCAGTGAGAGCTATGTAACTTGCGTTTTTCTTTTAATCCCTGTTGCTAAGAAACACAGAGCACAGCCACAAACCACCTGTGTGACCTTGGGAGCATCATTTAGCTCCTCTGAATTCTGTCGGTGAAGTGAGGGAGCTGTACTAATCATGCTGCCGAGACTCTCCTTGCTCTGTGACTCTGTAAACTTAACTCCGTGCTCACCCTGGTTATCAGCTTTCCTCAGGTGGTTAGTACATACATTTCTCTTCTCCTTCAAAATTATTTACTTTTCTCTAGCTAACCGCCCCCCCCCCCCAAACTCAGGATATATTAGTCAGCTCTGATTCTTTTGACTAGTATTTTCTAAAAAAATACTAA
>NW_020837965.1:18307329-18389656 GCF_003676395.1 Aethalodelphis obliquidens
TAGTCAGCTCTGATTCTTTTGACTAGTATTTTCTAAAAAAATACTAAAGTGTTCAATATTTTGCATGTTTAAACATGTGTGCTGCTCTAAATCCTTTTGTTTTGTGTAGGTAAACAGAATATACATAGGAATAGAATGACTTGTTATTTTATTTAATCATTATTTCATAGTAAAAGTCACTACATTTTATGATTTTAAAAGTCCATTATACTGCTTAGTTTCTTCATGATTCCCATACGAAAAGCATGTGGACCTAGTCTGGACAACATATTAAAATCTTGAGATAGGGCTTCCCTGGTGGTGCAGTGGTTAAGAATCCACCTGCCAATGCAGGGGACATGGGTGCGAGCCCTGGTCTGGGAAGATCCCACATGCCGTGGAGCAATTAAGCCCATGAGCCACAGCTACTGAGCCTGTGCTCTAAAGCCCTTGCTCCACAACAAGAGAAGCCTGCGCACTGCAACAAAGACTGGTCCCCGCTCGCTGCAACTAGAGAAAGCCCGTCCACAGCAACAAAGATCCAATGTACCCAAAAATAAATAAATAAAATAATAAGTAAACTTATTTAAAAAATTTAAACATAAAATCTTGAGATATATTTATAATTTAGGTAGGATATATACATCATTATTTACTCCTATAGATCCATATTTACTCATTGACTTACAAACGGTGTAAGTAGCAATTATATTTCCTTAGATGATATTTTTCTTCAAGATAACTATAACTGGAGGACTGGTAATTCATATATTGCTGAAAGGAATGATAGGAATGTCTGAAATGGTTCTTTTACTGTAAGGGACAGTAGGGAGAAAATTGGCTTTGTTTCTTTTAAAGAAGAAAATATTTGTGTGAAATTAAAATAATAGTTATTTAGGAATGCATGAGGGATCTTAATTTTGTTGTTTTATTTAAATCAGATTCTTGCTTTGTGGAGGTAGTATCCTGACCCCGGCAAGAGCTAGCTAGTTAACCTTGAACAACTTCCATAGTCTCTGTGGATGTTGGTTTCTTTAGTGTCATAGTGTAAGGGGGTGAATTATATGTCTAAGGCCCTCTTCAGCTCCACCATTCCATTGTATCATATCATTGGCATAGAGAAAAGGAATCATGGTTTCACACAGCTTTTACAGGTTGATTTGGGGTTGACTAATGAGCTTTCCCATTTTGTAATTGATTTGTTTGTATTCCATTTCTTCTGATTTGGTGCCCCATTTACAGTAATATCAGTCAAATGAGTAGACAGGATCCATGCATATTGTGTGAGGGACTCGCTTTCTGTGTCATATTCTCCGCTCCTAGACTTAGCATCTCCCTGACGTGATTTCCAAATACGTGGCTATAGCCTTGGGCTTTTCTCCCAGACTTTGGGCCAGGGCCGCTTGCTGGGTGCTGCCACCACCATCTCTCTACCAGAATGTCTTGCTGGTTTTTCAAACTCAGTGTGCCCCCAACTGAATTCATCACTTTTTACCTGAGTATGCCTCGATTTGTTATTGAAGCCTGACCATCCTTTTAAATTGTACTGGAGGGAAACCTGGCAATAATCTTGTACGCTTTCTTTTTCTCTCAGTAATTAGTTTTGTATCAAGTCCTATTGATTTTATTTCTGCAAGAAGCCACTCAGATACACAGAATCAGAGAGCTTTGTTTTTATAGTTTTCTTTCTACTTGCAGAGCACAGTGACTGGTAGATCCTGAATGTTCAGTAAGTCTATCTGAAGTGATGAATACATCCCCTCAGCCTGGGACCTTTGAACACACTGTTCCTTCTACTCTCACTTGTCACTGATTCCTACTCATCTCTCAGGGCTCAACCTTTTAGGGAAGGCCTCCTTTACCTCCGAACTAAGCGATGTTCTTGATAGTACCGTGTACTGTTCCTGTATAGGTCTTTGTACACTTAGGATGATTCCGTTGATTTTTGTTGTTTTTTTTTAACTTGTGTCTTCTCTGACTGTGAAGCTCTAACAGGGCAGGGTTTGTATCTGTCTGTACCACCATGTCCCTGCCAGGGCTTAGCTCAGTGTCCAGTATATAATAAGCACTCAGTCCATATTTGTCATCTGACAAATTCTCTGGCTAGGCATAAAGCATTATTAGGTTGTGCTGGAGACTACAGAACCAGTGCCTGGTACCCAGCAGCTCTTGAATAAATACTTGCTGAATTATTGAACATATCAGTCCACCTGTCTTCTGTAGGTTAAGTAATCTGGTCTCCTTCCTTTCCTATGATAGCTGCTTATCATCTTTTCTTTCTGCAGGTGACAGGGTGGTTTTTTCTTTCTGCAGGTGATTTTTTTTCTCTTTCTTTTTTTTTATAGCTGTCAGTTACTATTCTGTTTTCCTCCTGGGCTCCCCGCTTACTAGATTGGCTGCTATGTAAACCCAGTCCTCTTAGCTATCCCCTTTCCCTTGCTATGTCCTATATCTATATATTTTTTAAAAATATTTTTAATGGATTTTTTTACTACCATTTGTTAATGGGGAAATAAGCTGATTAAAAAGAATAATGGGAAATATTACAATGTTTCCAGGAATCTTCCAAGTTTGTGTAGTTATTCCTGAACTCATTTTTTACGTACCTTTCAATACTCCTGTTAGAGCTCATATATTTAGGGCAGCCATTAGTAATCTTCCCTTTTACTCTTTGCAAAATACTGTAGAACAATGATTTTCAATTTTTTTTTACCATGATTCTTTAAGGAATACATTTAAAATTGTGACCTAGTATATACACACATGTTTGTGTGTGGGAATTAATATATATATAATTGAAACTAAATTGAAACTAAATTCCTGTTAATATCCTGTTAATATTGAAATATATGGAAAAAACCCAAAATAAACAATACAAAAACAAAAATAAGGAAAGATTTATTCATGCAGCAGGTGTCTTTGCTCCTTAATAAGTTCATTCCACCCCAGAACACTTGAGGATGATGCTCATCTTGCGTACCGTTGTGAGATTTGACGTGGGGTGTGAGGGAGAGAGGAAAGGTTAGAGTAGTTCTAAGATGTGTCCATGGAGAAGCAGAGGGCTGTTTGTACCTCTGTTGGTAAAAGGAGGGAGGGGAAAAATGAGCTCAAGTTTTCATATGTGAAGTTGAAGAGCCATTCAAAAGGAAATGCTCTCTTTATTACTGGTGACACTGCTTTAGTCAGAAGAGTAGTTTGTCTCCTCTTCACAGTGCATGATACTTCCGTATGCTGTGTTGACATGACAGTGCATGATACTTCTGTATGCTATGTTGACATGACAGTGCATGATACTTCTGTATGCTATGTTGGCATGACATTGGGATGGTAAAAGGTGCATACTGGAAATTTCAATAAAAGAATTTGTTGTAACATGAATATTACTAAATAATTTGTGTGCACATTTTTCTCTTGCAAAATTATCACCTTAGAGACATTTTTAGGCTGACAGTTCAGCCACTTCTTATGATAGATGGAACGATGACCCTTAGTGGTCTAGTAGCCCTAGGGTATGGACTTACAAATCATAGGTTGGAATCCTGGCTCTAATGTTTAGTAGTTGGAATACTTTTGGGAAGTCACGTTTTTTTTTCTGGGACTCAGTTTCCTCAACTCTAAATTAAGGATATAAGTATATTGCATATGTATTGTCAACATTAACATGATAATGTATGTAAAGCATCTTGTGTGGCAATAGACCCTTAAATGTTGGGGTTTTTTGTTTTTTTTTGGAAAATGGTTTTTTATTAGATAATTTATTTTTTTATTTTTCTGAATTTTATTTATTTATTTATACAGCAGGTTCTTATTAGTTATATATTTTATACATATTAGTGTATATATGTCAATCCCAATTTCCCAGTTCATCCCACCCTGCCCCCCACCCGCTTTCCCCCACTTGGTGTCCATACGTTTGTTCTCTACATCTGTGTCTGTTTCTGCCTTGCAAACTGGTTTATCTGTACCATTTTTCTAGATTCCACATATATGCGTTAATATATGATATTTGTTTTTCTCTTTCTGACTTACTTCACTCTGTGTGACAGTCTAGGTCCATCCACGTCTCTACAAAGGACCCAATTTCATTCCTTCTTATGGCTGAGTAATATTCCATTGTATATATGTACCACATCTTCTTTATCCATTTGTCTGTTGATGGGCATTTAGGTTGCTTCCATGACCTGGCTCTTGTAAATAGTGCTGCAGTGAACATTGGAGTGCATGTGTCTTTTTGAATTGTGGTTTTCTCTGGGTATATGCCTGGTAGTGGGATTGCAGGGTCATATGGTAATTCGATTTTTAGTTTTTTAAGGAACCTTCATACTGTTCTCCATAGTGGCTGTATCAATTTACATTCCCACCAGTGGTGCAAGAGAGTTCCCTTTTCTCCACACCCTCTCTAGTATTTGTTGTTTGTAGATTTTCTGATGATGCCTATTTCTAACCGGTGTGAGGTGATACCTCATTGTAGTTTTGATTTGCATTTCTCTAATAATTAGTGATGTTGAGCAGGTTTTCATGTGCTTCTTGGCCATCTGTATGTCTTCTTTGGAGAAATGTCTATTTAGGTCTTCTACCCAATTTTGGATTGGGTTGCTTGTTTTTTTAATATTCAGCTACATGAGCTGTTTATATATTTTGAAGATTAATCCTTTGTCCATTGATTCGTTTGCAAATATTTTCTCCGATTCTGAGGTTGTCTTTTCGTCTTGTTTATAGTTTCCTTTGCTGTGCAAAAGCTTTTAAGTTTCATTAGGTCCAATTTGTTTATTTTTGTTTTTATTTCCATTATTCTAGGAGGTGGATCAAAAAAGATCTTGCTGTGATTTATGTCAAAGAGTGTTCTTCCTATGTTTTCCTCTAAGAGTTCTATAGTGTCTGGTCTTACATTTAGGTCTTTAATCCATTTTGAGTTTATTTTTGTGTATGGTGTTAGGGAGTGTTCTAATTTCATTCTTTTACATGTAGCTGTCCAGTTTTCCTGGCACCACTTACTGAAGGGACTGTCTTTTCTCCGTTGTATATCCTTGCCTCCTTTGTTATAGATTAGTTGACCATAGTTGCATGGGTTTATCTTTGGGCTTTCTATCCCGTTCCATTGATCTATATTTCTGGTTTTGTGCTAGTACCATATTGTCTTGATTACTTTAGCTTTGTAGTATAGTCTGAAGTCAGGGAGTCTGATTCCTCCAGCTCCATTTTTTCCCTTCAAGACTGCTTTGGCTATTCGGGGTCTTTTGTGTTTCCATACAAATTGTAAAATTTTTTGTTTTAGTTCTGTAAAAAATGCCATTGGTAATTTGATAAGGATTACACTGAATCTGTAAGATTGCTTTGGGTAGTATAGTCATTTTCACAATATTTCTTCCAATCCAAGAACGTGGTATATCTCTCCATCTGTGTGTGTCCTCTTTGATTTCTCTTATCAGTGTCTTAGAGTTTTCTGAGTACAGGTCTTTTGTCTCCCTAGGTAGGTTTATTCCTAGGTATTTTATTCTTTTTGTTGCAATGGTGAATGGGATTATTTCCTTAATTTCTCTTTCTAATCTTTCGTTGTTAGTGTAGGAATGCAAGAGATTTCTGTGCATTAATTTTGTATCCTGCAACTTTACCAAATTCATTGATTAGCTCTAGTAGTTTTCTGGTGGCATATTTAGAATTTTCTATGTAGAGTGTCATGTCATCTGCAAACAGTGACAGTTTTACTTCTTTTCCAATTTGGATTCCTTTTATTTCTTTTTCTTCTCTGATTGCCGTGACTAGGACTTCCAAAACTGTGTTGAATAATAGTGGCGAAAGTGGACATCCTTTTCTTGTTCCTGATCTTAGAGGAAATGCTTTCAGTTTTTCACCATTGAGAATGATGTTTGCTGTGGGTTTGTTGTATATGGCCTTTATTATGTTGAGGTAGGTTCCCTCCATGCCCACTTTCTGGAGAGTTTTTATCATAAATGGGTGTTGAATTTTGTCAAAAGCTTTTTCTGCATCTATTGAGATGACATATGGTTTTTCTTCTTCAGTTTGTTAATATAGTGTATCATATTGATTGATTTGCATATATTGAAGAATCCTTGCATTCCTGAGATAAACCCCACTTGATCATGGTGTATGATCCTTTTAATTTGTTGCTGGATTCTGTTTGCTAGTATTTTGTTGAGGATTTTTGCATCTATATTCTTCAGTGACATTGGTCTGTAATTTTCTTTTTTAGTAGTATCTTTGTCTGGTTTTGGTATCAGGGTGATGGTGACCTCGTTGAATGAGTTTGGGAGTGTTCCTTCCTTTGCAGTATTTTGGAAGAGTTTTAAGGATGGGTGTTAGCTCTTCATTAAATGTTTGATAGAATTCCCCTGTGAAGCCATCTGGTCCTGACTTATGTTTGTTGGAAGAATAATCACAGTTTCAGTTTCATTACTTGTGATTGGTCTGTTCATATTTTCTATTTCTTCCTGGTTCAGTCTTGGAAGCTTATACCGTTCTAAGAATTTGTCCATTTCTTCCAGGTTGTCCATTTTATTGGCATAGAGTTGCTTGTAGTAGTCTCTTAGCATGCTTTGTATTTCTGTGGTGTCCGTTGTAACTTTTCCTTTTTCATTTCTAGTCTTATTGATTTGAGCCTTCTCCCTCTTTTTCTTGATGAGTGTGGCTAATGGTTTATCAATTTTGTTTATCTTCTCAAAGAACCAGCTTTTAGTTTTATTGATCTTTGCTATTGTTTTGTTTGTTTCTACTTCGTTTAATTCTGCTCTGATCTTTATGATTTCTTTCCTTCTAGTAACTTTGGGTTTTGTTTGGTCTTCTTTCTCTAGTTCATTAGGGTGTAAGGTTAGATTGTTTATTTGAGATGTTTGTTGTTTCTTGAGGTAGGCTTGTATTGCTATAAACTTCCCTCTTAGAACTGCTTTTGCTGCATCCCATAAGTTTTGGATTGTCGTGTTTTCGTTGTAATTTGTCTCTAGGTATTTTTTGATTTCCTCTTTGCTTTCTTCAGTCATCTCTTGGTTATTTAGTTGCATATTGTTTAGCCTCCATGTATTTGTGTTTTTTACATTTATTTTCCCTGTAATCGATTTCTAATCTCATAGCCTTGTGGTCGCAAAAGATGCTTGATATGATTTCAGTTTTCTTGAATTTACTGAGGCTTGCTTTGTGACCAAGATGGGTTCTATCCTGGAGAATGTTCCATGTGCACTTGAGAAGAAAGTGTAATCTGCTGTTTTTGCATGGAATGTCCTATAAATATCAATTAAATCTATCTGATCTATTGTGTCATTTAAAGCTTGTGTTTCCCTATTAATTTTCTGTCTGGATGATCTGTCCATTGGTGTAAGTGAGGTGTTAAAGTCCCTCACTATTACTGTGTTACTGTCGATTTCCTCTTTTATAGCTGTTAGCATTTGCCTTATGTACTGAGGTGCTCCTGTGTTGGGTGCATATATATTTATAATTGTTATATCTTCTTCTTGGATTGATCCCTTGATAATTATGTAGTATGCTTCCTTGTCTCTTTGAACATTCTTTATTTTAAAGTCTATTTTATCCTTGTCTCTTATAACATTCTTTATTTTAAAGTCTATTTTATCTGATATGAGTGTTGTTACTCCAGCTGTCTTGTGATTTCCATTTGCATGGAATATCTTTTTCCATCCCCTCACTTTCCGTGTGTATGTGTCCCTGGGTCTGAAGTGGGTCTGTTGTAGACAGCATATATATGGGTCTTGTTTTTGTATCCATTCAGCGAGCCTGTGTCTTTTGGTTGGAACGTTTAATCCATTTACATTTAAGGTAATTATCGACATGTATGTTCCTACTACCATTTTCTTAATTGTTTTGTGTTTGTTTTTGTGGGTCCTTTTCTTCTGTTGTGTTTCCCACTTAGAAAAGTTCCTTTAGCATTTGTTGTATAGCTGGTTTGGTAGTGCTGAATTCTTTTGCTTTTGCTTGCCTGTAAAGCTTTTGATTTCTCTGTCGAATCTGAATGTGATCCTTGCCGAGTAGAGTAATCTTGGTTGTAGTTTCTTCCCTTTCATCACATTAAATATATCATGCCACTCCCTTCTGGCTTGTAGAGTTTCTGCTTAGAAATCATCTATTAACCTTATGGGAGTTCCCTGGTATGTTATTTGTCATTTTTCCCTTGTTGCTTTTAATAATTTTTCTTTGTCTTTAGTTTTTGTTAATTTGATTACTATGTGTCTTGGCGTATTTCTACTTGGGTTTATCCTGCCTGGGGCTCTCTGCGCTTCCTGGACTTGGGTGGCTGTTTCCTTTTCCATGTTTGGGAAGTTTTCTATTATAGTCTCTTCAAATATCTTCTCGGTTCCTTTCTGTCTCTCTTCTCCTTCTAGGACCCCTATTATGAGAATGTTGGTGTGTTTAATGTTGTCCCAGAGGTTTCTTAGGCTGTCTTCATTTCTTTTCATTCTTTTTTCTTTTTTCTGTTCCACGGCAATGAATTCCATCATTCTGTCTTCCAGGTCACTTATCCGTTCTTCTACCTTAGTTATTCTGCTATTGATTCCCTTCTAGTGTATTTTTATTCAGTTATTGTATTGTTCATCTCTGTTTGTTTGTTCTTCAGTTCGTTGAGGTGTTTGTTCTTTAATTCTTCTAGGTCTTTGTTAAACATTTCTCACATCTCTCGATCTTTGCCTCCATTTTTTTCCCAAGGTCCTGGATCATCTTCACTATCCTTATTCTGAATTCTTTTTCTGGAAGGTTGCCTATCTCCACTCCATTTAGTTGTTTTTCTGGGCTTTTGTCTTGTTCCTTCATCTGGTACATAGTCCTGTGCCTTTTCATTTTGTCTATCTTTCTGTGATGTGGTTTTCGTTCCACAGGCTGCAGGACTGTAGTTCTTCTTGCTTCTGCTGTCTGCCCTCTCGTGGATGAGGCTATGTAAGAGGCTTGCGCGGGCTTCCTGATGGGAGGGACTGGTGGTGGGTAGAGCTGGGTTTTGCTCTGGTGGGCAGAGCTCAGTAAAATTTTAATCTGCTTGTCTGCTGATGGGTGGGGCTTGGTTCCCTCCCTGTTGGTTGTTTGGCCTGAAGGGACCCAGCACTGGAGCATACCCGGCTCTTTGGTGGGGCTAATGGTGGACTCTGGGAGGGTTCACACCAAGGAGTACGTCTCAGAACTTCTGCTGCCAGTGTCCTTGTCCCTTGGTGAGCCAAAGCCACCCCCTGCCTCTGCAGGAGACCCTCCAACACCAGCAGGCAGGGCTGGTTCTTTCTCCTATGGGGTCACTGCTCCTTTTCCCGGTGTCCCGATGTGCACACTACCCCGTGTGTGCCATTCAAGAATGGACACAAGGGCACTTCTGTTTCCCCAAGTCCTGTAGAAGTCCTGCAATCAAATTCCACTAGCCTTCAAAATCTGATTGTCGGGGAATTCCTCCTTCTGTTACTGGATCCCCAGGTTGGGAAGCCTGACGTGGGGCTCAGAACCTTCACTCCAGTGTGTGGACCTCTGTGGTATAATTGTTCTCCAGTTTGTGAGCCACCCCCCACCCCCTGCCCGGTAGTTAACGGGATTTGATTTTATTGTGTTTGCGCCCCTCCTACCATGTCATTGCGGCTTCTCCCTTGTCTTTGGAAGTGGGGTCTCTTTTTTGGTGATCTCCAGTGTCTTCCTGTCGATGATTGTTCAGCAGTTAGTTGTGATTCCAGGGCTCTCGCAAGAGGGAGTGAGCGCATGTCCTGCTACTCCGCCGTCTTGAGCCAGTCTCCAGATCTGGGTTTTATGGAGATTCTTGGAGAAGTCAGCGTGAGTCTAAATGTTTGTTTTCTTTACCTTCCTTCGGTGCTATTAAAAATATAATTTGTTTCTCTATGATTCTAAGCATGATGACTGTAAGTAGAGTTGAATGGGTCTCTAACTACGTAAACTTTTTAAGGTGATGTTTTGAAGATTTAACATTATTAAGGACTCAGTTTTATAGTAGTAACGTGAAAATACACCACATTTGAAAAACTCTTGATGTTATGGATTGGTATTTGGTATCTTCTGCTTTAAATTCTTGAGTCATCTTTGTCTTAAAAGGAGGTTTTGTCTTTCTTGGAAGTTTAATTCTCTAGGCTAATCATTTAATTAATTTTCTTCTATTTATTAAAACAAACTGTTTAATTTATTTTGAGTAAAGAAATAATTAAATATCAACTATGTAAAGTTTAGTTTTCATTGGGAACTCAAAGCAAGGCCTGTGTGACATCTGCTTCATTGTTACAAATTCAAACATAGTATCAGCAGTTTGTGTTGTATTTTGGAATTTGAAATGAGAGCCGCTAGGATTAGGATCACAGGCTCTGTGTATACAGATCATTTAGGAGCCCACACATAGTTGAACAGTTAGCAGAGCTAGAGTTCTCCAGTTAATTTCTCCTGTGGTGACTGTGTGACGTTGTCACCTTTGGGTAGCATCTGCTCCTTCCCCTCTTCCTTTTCTAATTGGTTTAGGATTCAGTAAACCGTGAGGGTGGTCTAGCTGTGAAAAGAGGATAGGACTCTTCGCTCTACAGTTAGAATTTTTAGCATGTGAATCTGTCTTGCTCTTTAGATTTTGACCTCAGAAGGTGGAAACAAGGTATAAGAATAGAGAAAGACAGTATTGTCAGAATCTAGGTCTGTTGTAACATGCAGCTTATTCTTTGTGGGGAGGGCATGGGTTTCATGAACTAGCACAGATAGCCTCATTTTTAGAGACCCAAGATAATGCTTCTGAAAGTGCTTTAAGCAAATATAATATACTAAGAATTTTTACTCCTTTTCTTGATCTCTCACAAATTAGTTATCATTTTGTTTGCCTCCAGTATCATTGAGGACGGGCTTTTTTGTTTTCTGAAATTGTATGTTTTTAAAAGCAGCATTATTACGCAGTTCTCTCTAGTAGTGCTGCGTGGCTTGGGAGCAGGAGTGGGATGGAAAAGCAGATGGATGAGTTTGGTATTAGCTGGGTGAACAGGTTGGAAGAGTGGTGGTATATGTAATGGTCAGTGCATGGGTTTTGGAGTTGTCCAGGCTGGGTAATGTTGGGCAAGTACCTTCAACTTTCTAAGCCCTAATTTCCTCATCTATAAAATGGAGCTAGTAATAGTATCTAATACTGCAAGGAAGGTGTTTATTAGCATAAGGCCTAGCATATAGTATATTAGATACTAGTTTTATTGTTGTAATTAGGAGGAGGAGAACTGAAGAAGTTTATTGGTGAGGGTGTAATTGAAGTAATAGGGAGGTTCAGGCTGCCAAGGAAGAAAGTGAAACTAGGATGAATATTAGAAACTGGAGAATAAGAAGGAATTGAAGGGATTAGAAATGTGATGAGGGTAAAAATGGGTTTAGCAACAGAAAAATAGTTAAGAGTTTATGAGCAGCAAAGGAGATCACAGAGTTTGAGATTATACAGGTGGAGCATTTCTAGATAATGATATGATCCAGCCTTTGACAACGGTTGCTGATGTGGAGACAGACTCAATTTAAATCAACAGGTATTTATGGAGCCCTTACTGTGTGCTAGATACCATGCTAAGCATCGCGGAATGTAAACTTTGGACCAGACATCCTTGAATTAGAGGGGGCCAAAAACTAGCTGTTCCTCATTCAGCTGAATGAAGTTGCCCATGACAGTGGCAGGCCTGGGATGACAACGAAGACTGTGAAACCTTTTATTTTAGCAAAAAATGCTTGAGTGGATTGACTTGTTTTTCATTGGTTTAAGATATTACTATAAATGGCTCTTTAAAATAGGTGCATCCCCCAGTGGGAATAAAATAATTAGTAACATTAATTTAAGAGATAGCTGTCCTAAATTCATTTATTTCAGTAGTCTTTTTTTTCCCCTGTCTCCCTTTTAGCCACTAGTGTACAGATTAGATGATTAACCCAGTTCTTTTTAGTTTTAGAGGAATGGTTTGCTGAGTGGGCTTGTGTCCTTTTTGTTTCTGAGTATCCTAGAAAAGGAACATGCCCCGAAGAATAGCAGAGTTGGGGCAAAAAGGAGCAGCTCATATTGTAGCCAGGAGGATTGTTCCTTGTGCCTTTCAGTTGAAAGTTGTAGGCTTTGAAGTGTAGGAAGCTTATTTTGTTTAAAAAAAAAAAAAAAAGTTTAACATTGATCAAACATTTATTTAAAAATTACATACACCATATCACGTAGCAATAAACTTAATTTTATATTGTTGACTTAAACTTATGCTGATTATTTCTGGGTCCCTTCCATTCAGTGATGGTAGCATAGATCCACACATATTTGGCTTATTTATACTATCTTTGACCAAAGTCAGCAGGAGGTAACAGCAGGTCCACAGCACCTGAGAAATTCCCGGGCATGGGGGGCTCAGTACCCCTCTTTCATGTTCACCCAAGTTTACTCTTCTCCAAGTCTGTTAGCCTTTCCCAGCTCCTCAAACTTTCTTCTAATGTGCATTTAAGTAGACTACGTGTTATTCCATCTCTGCTACCTGTTCTTCGCCACATCACTTTTAACATTGTTTTTGTGAACTGTAGACAGAACTGTAGACAGAAGTAGTGCATACATGCATTCAGGTCACATGGACTCTGTGCTTCATTTGGGCAAACTGCTTCTGTGCGCTTGGCTGATTTCACACGTGTAGTCTAAAAAAGGAGAATATGAAGTTTCCTCTTTCTTTCATTTGACCCCTGTTCTTGTCATGGCAGCTCTCAGAGTATTATCTCCATCAGCATCAGCATTACCTGCGAACATGTTAGAAATCAAGTTCTCAGGCCTCACCAAGACCTACTGTCCCAGAATCTCTGGGGGTGAGACCCAGTTTATTTTTTTGTTTGTTTGTTTGTTTTTGCGGTACGTGGGCCTCTCACTGTTGTGGCCTCTCCCGTTGCGGAGCACAGGCTCCGGACGCGCAGTCTCAGCAGCCATGGCTCACGGGCCCAGCCGCTCCGCGGCATGTGGGATCTTCCCGGACTGGGGCACGAACCCGTGTCGCGTGCATTGGCAGGCGGACCCTCAACCACTGCGCCACCAGGGGAGCCCCGAGACCCAGTTTTAACAAGTGCTGCAGGGTGATTCTGATACATGCTGAAGTTTGGAAACCACTGCTCTAGCATATTGTGGTTACCAACCTGTATACCTTTCCTTGAAGGCCCTGACAGTATATTTCTGCTAAGCTTAATGCATAGATTGAAAATATGAAATTACTGTTGTTGTAGGTCAATAATTATCTAATGTTGGCAATTTCATATGGTCCAACTAATTGTTACTTTGTGTAAACTAGGGTTTCTTAGACATTTTTTGTGGTTGAGACATTGGCATTCTTTGATGTGGGTAGCTGTTCTGTGTGTTGTGGAATGTTTTAGCAGCATCCCTTGATCCTACCTACTGGATTATAGTAGCATCTCCCAAGTTGTGATGACCAAAAATGTCTCCAGACATTGTCATATGTGCCCTCGGGAAGGAGGGGATCACTCTCGGCCGAGGACCACTAGCTAACTCAGTTGCTTTCCCTTCTAAGCAATGATACTTAACAGAATACCCAAATGTATGTATTTTTCTCCCTTGGTGGGAAAAGGGCCAGACATATATTGATTATAGAAATTAAGTTTAGATTTTATGTTTGATAGAGATTACGGTGAATACAATTTAGCTGTACTTTCTTTTTATATTTTTTCATGTCCTTTTTATAGTACGCAGTGCCACCAATAGACTATTATTTGCTTTTCTAACATCTTATAGCTGTCAAAGTCTAATGACAGTCCATATATTTTTTTCTATTACTAAGTAACTTGCTCATTTTCTTGGATGCCCGAAGGATTTTTTTAAAAGCCCTTTAATATATTTCAGTGTTAGTTATGCTGGATCGATTTTCTCAGGTACGCAGTGCGCCCTTTTGAATCTTTTTTCATTTCAAGTAATTTTTTTGGATGGTTCCCTTGCTTTGGTTGCTTCTTTAGGGACTCCTGTTAAAAGTATGTTGGACTTTCTTTGCCTGTCTTATATATCACTTTCTCTCAAATCTTTTTATTCTTGTTTAATTTAAAATTTTTATTCTCTTCACCTTTTATTTTTCTTAAGGTATTATCTATTTTATTTATTCACCCTTGTGTTCTCTATAGTTTAGTCATTTTCAAGATATTTTCTTTCAATTCTTTCCTGAGTTTTATCACCTTATTTCTGAGCTTTCATAATTATGATTCATGTGGTTTTTTCCTATGTCTTATACATTTTCTTTTCTTTTCTTTTTTTTTTTTTTTTTTTTTGCGGTATGTGGGCCTCTCACTGTTGTGGCCTCTTCCCTTACGGAGCACAGGCTCCGGACGTGCGCAGGCTCAGTGACCGTGGCTCACAGGCCCAGCCGCTCCACGGCATGTGGGATCTTCCCGGACTGGGGCACAAACCCGTGTCCCCTGCATCGGCAGGCGGACTCCCAACCACTGCGCCACCAGGGAAGCCCAATCTTATACATTTTCTTAATTTTTTTTCCTTTGCTTGTGGAAAAATAGTGTGTTATAATTAGCTATTTTGTGGGCTTGTCTGTCTTTCATTATCTTTAAGAATATTAGTTCAGTCCTTATTCTCTTTTTTTAAAAAAATAACTATATGGAATTTGATCATGGACCTTGTATATGTCTCATATTTATGTGAAATGCATTTTATAACCCTTATAAGGAGGTGTGGTTCAGGATAGCTTTTCTAATTCCAATAGAGTGCCCCCCCCCCCCTTTTTTTTGTACTCTTCAAAATAGGATGCCTAACCCGTGTCCTCTGCATCGGCAGGCGGACTCCCAACCACCGCGCCACCAGGGAAGCCCTAGTATGGCTTCTTTTATTAGCATAATTATTTTGAAATTCACCCATGTTGTCATGCATATCAGTAGTTCATTCCTTTTTACTGCTAGTAGTATTCCACTGTATACTACTAGCACTATATTGCACTGTATACTATATCACAGTTTGGTTATCTGTCCACCTGTTAGTGAACATTTGGGACATTTCCAATTTTTGTCTATTACAAGCAAAGCTATGATGAATATCGTGTTGAGGTGTTTCTGTGGACATATTCTTTCATTTCTCTTGGGTAAATATCTGTGAGTGGAATGTCTGGGTTGTTTGGTAGGTGTATGTGTACCTTTTAAGAAATTGTCAAACTTTCCCAAAGTGGTTGTACCATTTTACATTTCCACCAGTGGTGTATGAGAGTGCCTCATCCTTGCCTACATTTGGTGTGTTCAATCTTTATAAATTTTAGTCATTCTAGTGGATGTGTAGTGGTATCTTATTGTCATTAAAATTTGAATTTACCTAATGATGAATTTTGTTGAGCATCTTTTTCATATGTTTATTTGCCATTTGTCTATTTTTCTTTGATGAAGTTTTGAAATCTTTTGTCCATTTTATATTGGATGTTCTTATTATTATTTAATTTGAGTTCTTTATGTATTCTAGATGCAAATTGTTTGTTGGATATATGTCTTGGGTATGGCTTGCCTTTTTGTTTCTGTAACAGTGCCTTTGAAAAACAAATGTTTTTAATTTTGATTAAATTCATTTTTGACTTTTTTTGGTTAGAATTTATATCTTTTTTGTCCTATTTAAGAAATATTTGTCAAACCCAAGGCCACTAAGAATTTCTGCTAAGTTTTCCTCTAGAAGTTTTATAGTGTTGGCTCTTACATTCAGGCCCGTGATTCATTTTGAGTTAATTTTTGTCTGTTGGTTCAGGTTGGGGAAAGATTCATTGTGTTTTGCATATGGCTTTCCATTTGTTCCAGTACCATTTGTTGAAAAGATGATCATTTCTTCATTGAATTGTCTTGTCACCTTTGTCAAAAATCAATTGCCCATTTATGTTTGGGTCTGTTTCTGCACTCTCTACTCTCTCCGTCCTTTTCCATTGATCTATATGTCTGTCTTGTGCCACTGCCACACTATCTTGTTTATTGTAACTCTATAATAAGTCTTGAAATCAGGTTGTATTAGCCCTGCAACTTCATCGTTTTTCAAATTTGTTTCCGCTTTTCTAGTTCCTTTGCATTTCCATACAAATTTTAGAGTAAACTCGTTCATTTCTACAAAAAGCCTATTGGGATTTAAATTGGGATCATGTTGAGTCTGTACTTCAGTTTGGGAGTACAGTATTCTTTACAGTGTTGAGTCTTTCATCCTTGAGTGCTAAATCTCTCTCCATATATTTAGGTCTTTTTTATTTTTCTCAACACGTTTTGTAGTTTTTGGTCTACAGATCTTGCACATCTTTTACCAAATTTTCCAAACGTATTTCATAATCTTACGTTAATCTAAACTAGATTGCTTTTTAAATCACTATTTATGATTTTTTTCTAGTATATAGAAATACAATTGACTTATGTATTGTCCTTGTATCCTGCCACACTGACTTATCAGTTCTACTAGCTATTTTGTACATTACAGTTTAACCTATTCCTTTCCAATCTGTAAGTCTTTTGTTTATTTTTATTGCCTATTACACTGGCTCAAACCTTTAACACAATGTTGAGTAGAAGTAGTAATGGTGAACATTCTTGCCCTGTTCGTGATTAGGGAGAAAGCATTCACTCTTTCACGTTTAAGTATGATGTTAGCGGTAAGTTTTTCATAGATGCCCTTTATCTGGTTGAAGAAGTTCCCCTCTATTTCTAGTTTGTTGATAGTTTTAAATCATGAATGAATGTTGGATTTGTCAGATTTCTGCATCTATTGATATGTTCATATGTGTTATAAAAAAATTTTGTCACATTGATCTTTAAAAAATAAACTTTTTATTTGGAGATAATTATAGATTCATAGACAGTTGTAAGAAATAATACAGAGATAGCCATGTACCCTTTATCCAGTTTCCCCCTTGTATGGTCAGGCCAGGCCACATGGCTGTTCTCTTGCTCTTTGTACATCCCCCGCCCAACCAGTCCCTGCTTCACCTATACCCTACTCACATGACCCTGCTTCCCCCTGCCCCAGCTGTGATTGTTCTAATCCTTAAGCCAGAATGGCTCCACCCCCTAGTTTTAATAAAGGGAAACATCTGCCCTTGTGATGGTAGTTAACCTGAGGGGCTGTGAGGGACTTGCCCTAGCTTCTGGTTTCCTTGGTAACTGATGAGCCAACCTGACATCAATTTCCCCTATAACTGGTACCCTCCTTCTCCCTGGAGTAGCGAAGATTGCTGCCATGCCCTGCCTGCCATCTGCTGTATGTGGTGGGGTGTTGCTCAATGACTGTTTGTTTCGGATGAGTAAGATCCCTTATCCAGTAAATCATTGATGTCTCTGTCGCTGTCTCTGGGCTTTTCTTCCGTCTTGAGGCTGGGCAACTACAAGGCTTGTGGGCCTGTGGGGTGCAGCCCAACACCCCTATAATAACATTTAAAAAACTATAGTATGATACACAACCAGAATATGGACATTGATACAATCAAGATAGGTAGGCTTTCCATCACCCCAGGATCCCTCATGTTAAACTTAAGTAGTCATGTCTTTTTCCCTCCTGCCCCACACCCATCCTCTGGAAATCACTTAATCTGTTTTCCATTTGTATAATTTTGTCATTTCAAGAATGTTATATAAATGGAATCATACAGTATGTAACCTTTTGGGGTTGGCTAATGTTTCACTCAGCATAATTCTCTAGAGATTCATCAGGTTGTTGCATGTGTCAATATTTTGTTCCTTTTCACTGCTGGGTAGCATTCTGTGGTATGTATGGACTACAGTTTGTTTAACCATTCACCCATTTAAGGACTTATAGGTTGTTTACAGTTTTTGGTTCAAATAAAGCTGCTCTAAACATTCATCCACAGGTTTTTGTGTGAACGTAAGTTTTCATTTCTTTGGGATAAATGCCCAAGAGTACAATTGCTGGTTGCATGTTTAGTTTTCTAAGAAATTGCCAACGTTTTTCTAGAGTGGCTGTACCAGTTTGCATTTCCACCATCGATGAATGAGTGATTTAGTTTCTTTGCATTTGGTGGTGGAATTATTTTTTGTTTCATTTTTTATCCTGATAAGTATATAGTGATATTTCACTGTGGTTTGACTTTATATTTACCTTATAGTTAACAATGTTAAACATCTTTTTCGTGTGCTTATTTACAGTCAATAAAAAGTCTCTTCATTCCTTTTGCCCATTTTCTAATTGGATTGTGTGCTTTTTTACTGCTGAGTTTGAGAGTTTTTTTTTTATATTCTAGATACTTCACCTTTGTTAGACATGTAGTTTGCAAATATTTCTCCTCCTCTATGGCTTGCTTGTCTTTTCATCCTCTTAACAAAGTCTTTCACAGTGCAAAAGTTTTTAATTTTGTTGAAGTCCAATTTATCAGTTTTTCCTTTGATTGATCCTGCTTTTGGTGTCAAGTTTAAGAACTCTTTGCCTAACCCTAGATTTAGATTTTCTCCTATGTTTTTAAAAAATTATATAGTTTTACATTTTATAGAATCATTTTGAGTTAATGTGAGAATTAGGTCAAGGGTTTTTTTGGTTTTGGTTTTTTTTTTTGGAGGTTTTTTTTGCCTATGGGTGTCCTGTTGCTCTAGCACCACTTGCTGAAAAGGCTGTCTTTGCTCCACTGAATTGCTTTTGAACCTCTGTCAAAAATCAGCTGTGCATGCTTGTGGAGTATACATATTTGTGGAGGTCTATTTCTGGGTTCTCTCTTCTGTGGCATAGATTTATGTGTCTATCTCTCTGCCAGTACCATGCAGTCTTGGTTAATGTAGCTATATAATAAGTCTTAAAATTGAGTAGATAAATTCTTCCCACTTTATTCTTCTTTTTAAAAATTGTTTCACCTATTCTAGTTTTGTTGCTTTTCCATATAAATTTTAGAAAAATATTGTCTACCTCCCAAAAATCTTGTTGGGATTTTGACAGGAATTGTGTTAAACCTGTACACCAATTTGGGAGAATTGACATCTTTATTATGCTGGATTTCCCAATCTATGAGCGTAGTAGGTTTTTCTAATTAATTATGTCTCCTTTGATTTCTTTCATTAACATTGTGTTTTCAGCATATGAGTCCTGTAATTTTGTTAGTATTTCGTTTTTTGAGTGATTGTAAATGATATTGTATTTGTAATTTCAGTGTTCATGTGTTGAATTTTGTCAAATGTTTTTCTGCATTGATACGATCATGTGATGTTTTTCTTCTTTAACCTGGTAATATGATGGATTACACTGATTTTGAGTATCGAACTAGCCTTGCATCCCTGGAGTAAATCTCATTTGATCATGGTGTATAATTCTTCCTTTAACATATTACTATATTTTATTTGCTAATATTCTGTTAAGGATTTTTTTTTTGAAGCCTCCCAGGGCCGCTCCTTGCCGCACACAGCCGGGCTTCCATCCTCCATACATGCAGAGACTGGGAAAACAGTTCTTTTTTTAAAAATTAATTAATTTTTTATTGGGGTATAGTTGTTTTACAATATTGTGTTTCTACTGTACAGTGAAGTGGAGTTCCCTGTGCTATATGGCAGGTTCTCATTAGTTATTTATTTTATACATATTAGTGTATACATGTCAGTCCCAACTCCCAATTCATCCCACCCCCCGCTTCTGCCCTTGGTGTCCATAGATTTGTTCTCTACATCTGTGTCTGTTTCTGCCTTGCAAACCGATTCATCTGCACCATTTTTCTAGAATCCACATATATGCGTTAATATACGATATTTGTTTTTCTCTTTCTGACTTACTTCACTCTGTGTGACAGAGTAGGTCCATCCAAGTCTCTACAAAGGACCCAATTTCATTCCTTCTTATGGCTGAGTAATATTCCATTGTATATATGTACCATATCTTCTTTATCCATTTGTCTGTTGATGGACATTTAGGTTGCTTCCATGACCTGGCTATTATAAATAGTGCTGCAGTGAACATTGGAGCGCATGTGTCTTTTTGAATTATGGTTTTCTCTGGGTATATGCCCAGTAGTGGGATTGCTGGGTCATATGGTAATTCGATTTTTAGTTTTTTGAGGAACCTCCATACTGTTCTCCATAATGGCTGCATCAATTTACATTTCCACCAACAGCGCAAGAGGGTTCCCTTTTCTCCACACCCTCTCCAGCATTTGTCATTTGTAGATTTTCTGATGATGCCCCTTCTAACTGGTGTGAGGTGATACCTCATTGTAGTTTTGATTTGCATTTTTCTAATAATTAGTGATGTTGAGCATCTTTTCATGTGCCTCTTGGCCATCTGTATGTCTTCTTTAGAGAAATGTCTATTTAGGTCTTCTGCCCATTTTTTTTTTTTAACATCTTTATTGGAGTATAATTGCTTTACAATGGTGTGTTAGTTTCTGCTGTATAACAAAGTGAATCAGCTATACATATACATATATCCCCATACTCCTCCCTCTTGCATCTCCCTCCCACCCTCCCTATCCCACCCCTCTAGGTGGTCACAAAGCACCGAGCTGATCTCCCTGTGCTATGCGGCTGCTTCCCACTAGCTATCTGTTTTACATTTGGTAGTATATATAAGTCCATGCCACTCTCTCACTTTGTCTCAGCTTACCCTTCCCCCTCCCCGTGTCCTCAAGTCCATTCTCTACATCTGCGTTTTTATTCCTGTCCTGCCCCTAGGTTCTTCATAACCATTATTTTCTTTAGATTCCATATATATGTGTTAGCATATGGTATTTGTCTATCTCTTTCTGACTTACTTCACTCTATATGACAGACTCTAGGTCCATCCACCTCACTACAAATAACTCAATTTCATTTCTTTTTATGACTGAGTAATATTCCATTGTATATATGTTCCACATCTTCTTTATCCATTCATCCGATTGATGGACACTTAGGTTGCTTCCATGTCCTGGCTATTGTAAATAGAGCTGCAGTGAACGTTGTGGTACATGACTCTTTTTGAATTATGGTTTTCTCAGGGTATATGCCCAGTAGTGGAATTGCTGGGTTGTATGGTAGTTCTTTTTTAGTTTTTTAAGGAACCTCCATACTGTTCTCCATAGTGGCTGTATCAATTTACATTCCCACTAACAGTGCAAGAGGGTTCCCTTTTCTCCACACCCTCTCCAGCATTTATTGTTTGTAGATTTTTTGATGATGGCCATTCTGACCAGTGTGAGATGACAGCTCATTGTAGTTTTGATTTGCATTTCTCTAATGATTACAGATGTTGAGCATTCTTTCATGTGTTTGTTGGCAATCTGTATATCTTCTTTGGAGAAATGTCTATTTAGGTCTTCTGCCCATTTTTTGATTGTGTTTTTTTTTTCCTTGATATTGAACATTTATTTATTTATTTTTGGCCACGTGGCTTGTGGGATCTTAGTTCCCTGACCGTGAATTGAACCTGCGCCCCCTGCAGTGGAAGCGTGAAGTTCTAACCACTGGACTGCCAGGGGAGTCCCTGTTAAGAATTTTTGCATATATATTCATGAGGGATATTGTTGTGTGTGTGTGTGTTGTTTGTGTATATACACACATATACACACGTATATGTGCATGTATATATGTGTATATATATATATATTTTTTACTATGTACATATATATGTATATTTTACAATCTTTCCAGGTTTTGTTATCAATGTAATAATAGCTTCATAAGTGATTTAGAAAGTGTTCTCTTCTGTTTTCTGGAAGAGATTGTGTAGCATGGTGTTAACTCTTCGTTACATGTTTGGTAGAATTCTTCAGTGAAACTATCTGGGCCTTGAGATTGTTTTCAGTTCCTTAATAATTGTAGGATTTGAATTCAGTTTCCTTAATAATTGTAGGATTTTTCAAATGATGTATTTCGTAGAGGGTGAGTTGTGGCAGTTTGTGTTTTTTGAGGAATTGGTCCATTTTGTCTACGTTTTCAATTTTATGTGTGTAGAATTATTCACAGCATTCTCTTATTATCCTTTTGATGTCTGCAGGGGCTATAGTGATATCTCCTGTTTCAATCCTAATATTGGTAATTTGTGTCTTCTCTCACTTTTACTCTGTCAGTCTTGCTAAAAGTTAGTCAATTTTATTGATCCTTTAAAAGAACCGGGTGTTTGTTTCATTTATTTTTTTCTATTGTTTTTATTTCATTAATTTCTGCTCTTTATTATCTCCTTCCTCTGCTTGCATTGTGACTAATTTGTTCTTCTAGCTCTCGAGGTGGAAAGTTAAATTAATGATTTGAGATTTTTTCCTCTTCCCTTTCATAAATGTATGCATTTATTGTTATAAATTTCTCTCTCTGAAATGCTTCAGCTGTGTTCCAGAAAGTTTTATAATTTTGTGCTTCATTTTCACTCAATTCAATGTATTTTAAAAAATGTTCCTCTTTGACCCATTTATTATGTAGAAGTATGTTATTTCATTTCCAAGAATTTAGAGAGCTTTCTGTTATCTTTTTATTATTGATTGCTAGTTTGATTCCACTGTGGTCAGAGAAAACTCTTTGTATGATTTGTTGAGGACTTTTTTATGGCCCAGGATGTGGTTTTTCATGGTATATATTCTTTGGGAACTTGAGAAGAATGTGTATTCTACTGTTGTTGGATGGAGTATTCTATAAATGTTAATTAGATATTATTGGTTGATGGTGTTGTTGAGTTCTCTATCCTTGATTTTCTGTCTACTTCCATCCGTTGTTGAGAGAGGGGTGTGGAAGTCTCCACCTACCTGTGTATTTGTCTAGACAACTTCTCCTTTTAGTACTGTCAGGTTTTTTTTGTTTTTGTTTTTTGCAGCTGTATTTGGTATATACACATTCAGAATTGCTATGTCTTCTCGGTGGACTTCCTCTTTTATCATTATATAATGTCCTTGTCTGTCTCTGGTGATTTTCTTTACAATGAGGTCCACTTTATCTGACACTAATATGGTCACAGCTGCTTTCTTTTGATTTGTATTTCTGTGATATATCATTTTCTGTCCTTTACTTTCAACCTGCTGATACTGTTGTATTTGAAATTAGTTTCTTATGGCTGCATTCAGTTGAGTAATATTCTTTAATCCACTCTGCCAGTCCCTGTCTTTTAATTGATGTAGTTAGATTTTTAACTTTAATGTAACTGTTGATATTTAGGGTCTTAAATCTGCCATTTAATTTTTTGTTTTCTGCTTTTTTTCCCATGAAATATTTTGTCTTCACATCTATGAGGTATTAGTGATCATATTTTTTAACTAATTGCGAAGTTAGTGAATAAAAAATTCGGTGAATGAAATTCACTGAATTCATATTAAATATTCCTGACATCAGTTCATGCAGTGAGCTATCCATTCATCCATCCTTTTAAGAGACATTTACTAAACCTCTACTTTGGGCCAGTCATTGTCATATGAAACATTATTTTTTCAGATATTTCTCTTCTCTTTTAGTTCTTTAGTAGTGTATTTGTTTCCTGTGATGCTGCAGTAAATTACCACAAACTGGATGGCTTAAAACAACAGAAATGTATCCTGTCACAGTTCTGGAAGTCAAAAGTCTGAAATCAGTACCCACTGAGTCGAAATCAAGGCATCAGCAGGGCTCTAGGGGAGAATCTGTTTGTCTCTTTCAGCTTCTGGTGGTTGTCAGCATTCTCTGGCTGTGGCAGCATCACTCCAGTCTCTGCTTTGTGGTCAAATTGCCTCCTGTTCTGTCTTTTCCCCCGAATGTCTCTTTTAAGGGCACTTGTTATTGGGTTTATAGCCTACTGGGATAATCCATGATGATCTCTTTATCTCAAGATCCTTTTTTAAAAAAATTTTATTATTTTTTTATACAGCAGGTTCTTATTAGTCATCCATTTTATACATATTAGCGTACACATATCAATCCCAATCTCCCAATTCATCACACCACCACCCCACCCCCCTGCCGCTTTCCCCCCTTGGTGTCCATACATTTGTTCTCTACATCTGTGTCTCTATTTCTGCCTTGCAAACTGGTTCATCTGTACCATTTTTCTAGGTTCCACATATATGCGTTAATATACGATATTTGTTTTTCTCTTTCTGACTTCCTTCACTCTGTATGACAGTCTCTAGGTCCATCTACACCTCTACAAATGACCCAATTTTGTTACTTTTAATGGCTGAGTAATATTCCATTGTATATATGTGCCACATCTTCTTTATCCATTCATCTGTCGATGGGCATTTTAGGTTGCTTCCATGTCCTGGCTATTGTAAATAGTGCTGCAGCGAACATTGGGGTGCATGTGTCTTTTTGAATTGTGGTTTTCTCTGGGTATGTGCCCAGTATCAATTTACATTCCCACTAACAGTGCAAGAGGGTTCCCTTTTCTCCACACCCTCTCCAGCATTTACTGTGTGTAGATGTTCTGATGATGTCCGTTCTAACAGTGTGAGGTGATGCCTCATTCTAGTTTTGATTTACATTTCTCTTTAAGATCCTTTTTCAAATTAAGATAACATTCACAATTTCCAGGATTAGGGTGTAGCCATTTTTTTGGGGGGGGGCCACCATTCAATCCACTACAAGTAGTACCTTATATGCAGTTTTAATTTCCCTCTTTTGATCTTCTCCTCACCTTGGCATGGGTCTCCTGTTTCCCTCCCTTCTCTTTTCCTTCTTGATTTTGTCTTTTAAAGTATTCACTTAGAGAGCGATGAGAATAGTGGAATGATTGTGCTGACCTGTATTTCACAGCCTACCATACTGCAGCAGGGAAAAAGCCTTTTTTCACAGCAGGGCAGCTTCATTTAATCAGAACATGCTGCTTATTAACAGAACTTATAAAACTCTGAAGCAGGTAAATATAATACTTTAAAAATCCTTTAAAAAACCATGTTAAGGTCTTATATACCTATAATAAATAATTCCATTTGAAGAGTTAAGTAAAAATAATTTTAGTTAAGGTAAATAAATATTACGGCATCAGTAATTAACATTTAAATTGGTATCAGTTAAGGGTAGGTGGAATTCCCCTCTGAGGTGGTGCCACATTTACTAGCATCTTTTATATATATTTCAAGTACTTGCACCACTTACGTTGGTTAGCTTATGTTTTAAAAACAAATAATTTGTTTGCATGGAAGTGGTTTTTTGGAAGAATCAGAACACTTTTTCTGAGGTATTTAGGCCACTAGAGTATCACAGATTATTTTGGTAAAACCTTAGTGACCTAATGAATATTCTGTCAAAAAGGGACCATATAAATATACCCTACTGACTTTTAAGAATATAGACTATATCATTAAGTTTCTGGCAACTCAATCTAGTGCAATAGGTAGTTTCATTGTCCTAGAAGAAAGTTGTGTGATTCTGCTGTAGTTGATTTTGTTGCGGTCCCTGCTGTTGTTATGATTATTAATATTTTACCATAATGAAACTTATCATTTATATTTTTATAAAGTATAGCAAACTGGCAGGTCACAGGAAAAAATAAGGTAGAATTTTAAAGTAACTAATAATGGTCTCAAAATCTTTAGACTTCGGCAAGATGTGTGTGTAGATAGAGAATCTTGTTTTAGCATAAGCATAATTAATATCTTCATGCCTTTGTTATAAGATTGACTTAAAAAGCCAGAAATTTCAGTTCTGGCTTTATTTGTATATCTAGGTGATGTGTTTAAAGTTTAAAACTGTCAGAAGTCTGAGTGTTCGTTATTAAAAAGCAGTTGTTTTGAAGTTAATCCCTGCTTTTTGTAATGTAAATTATAATTACAAATTTATAGTTACAAATTTTAAATTTGTGTTTTCTTTGTAAGTGCTGGTCAAGATATCCAGGGAACAAGCGTGATTGCAAATCTTCCATTTCTGATGCGACAGAACCCTGCTGAGACACTTCGGAGAATCTTGCCAAAAGTCAGAGTAAGTTGCTGTGAAATAAGATTTGAATTCACCGTTTTTTTCCCAGTAGTACGTTGTCATTGTCAGGAGAAATTTTCAGAGCTTTTGATGGCTGATCTTTTGTACCTAATCCTTGAGTGGAGGAAGTATTATGATAAACATTTTGAATTATGTTGAAAATATTTAAGGAAATTAGCTGATGGAAATGGAGAAATCTAGATCTTAAACTGTAAAGATTTCGTTAATCATTTTCTCAGTAGAGACATTATAATGTTTTCAGTAGCTCAAAAAAAATCTTAGTCTTATAAAATCATAGCTATCTTATTTGGTATTCTGTTGACTTAAATACATATTAATAGTATTTCTAGAACATTTATAATATAGTTTAACTGATAGTCCTAATAATCACCGTGGTGCCTGCTAAAGATTGAATTGTGGCCATTGCAGTTTTAGTTTTATATTTAATTGCTTCCTAAATTCCTTCAGAATTAGTTTTCCTGCCATAAACAAAATATTTGATCTACTAGAACTTTCTTTTCTCTGACTATTTAATATTTACTCATTATTAATATATAATATTAAATACATGCTATTTATTATTTATTTGTACCATATGCAAAGTGCTGTTCTTTATTAGAACTTGAATGAACAGAACAGATGATGTCTTTGTGTCTTCAGGGAGCTTACAATACTAATGGGGTCAGGGAGGTTACCTACTAACGGGGATTCTGTTTGCTAATAGTGAGTTTTGTAGACTTTGCTTTGGCTTTCTGTTTGTTTTAACTTTTTTATAATTTTTAAATTAATTTATATGTGTTTAAAATACTGTAATTATTAGTGTGTCCTTGGGTTTTATTTTTAGGCATATATGGCATGTTTCCAGTGACGTAGATCAGGGATATACCACGTTATTTTTATAAGATGTCCACATTTCTATGCAGGCGATATGGATTTTTTTTTTTTTTTTTTTTACTGATTACAGTGGTGAATTGAGAAGATGTTTATTTTAGTATCACGTGTGATTCAAAAGTGAATGAAGCGTTTTCATTTCTGTTTTTCCCAAATCATTCCATAATTTCAATGGAATTAAGTCTACACAGTCTAGGTTTAATTTCACATTCAACTGAAGGGATATTAACTGACCTAAGCTTGTTAGCATGTCACCTGGGAGTACCAGTTAAACAGTAGTAGAAGGGAACAGGTGGTTAGGTCGTCTTAACTAAGGAGTTATTGTACATAAGCAAATGAAATTTAAAGCTAAAAATACTGAGCACGGTGTACACTCTGTGTTGAGCAGGCTAAATCCAGACCCCAGGCCGCGTACTGCAAGTTAAAAGTTTCATAGAGCAAGAGTAAAAGATGAAGGGTAGACAGTAGGGAGCTTTAGGTGGTCTCTAACTTATTTTGAAAAAAATCCTTTGCTAATGAGTTCACAATAAAGTTAACTAAATAATAACTCCTGAGAAATCTTGATCTCATGGGAATGTATAAAGGATATTATATACTCACATATAGAGCATATTTATACAAAGAACCAAATGTCTCTGCAGAAACTATATAACTGAGTTAGAGAGGGCAAGATTTTATTAAGCTTTTAAAGTTATTAAGTTTAATTCATAATGCAGAAGATTAACTGAAGAAAGGGATGTAAAGAAAATGTATACTAATGAATACATACTAAGAAAATCTTAGTAGCAGCTATTTATGTAGGTTTCTCATTTATTTTGCCCTGTACTAAAAAAGGTAGAAAACAGCCCCAGATTAGATTCTATGTCAGGAAGACATAAAGACTATGGAAAACAATTAAAGAACAAGCATAGGAGAGTATTTAATTGTGTGATTCTGATTTATGTAAAAATGCTGAAGAATTAAGCAAATGGGAAACACTTCTTTATGGGGGCAATAATAATGACTTTTATAGAGGGTTTAATACAAAATGTAGGCAGCTAAACATTTAAGCAATCCCACATCAAATTCTAAAACCTATGAGCAAATCATTTAAAATCATAGTATTCAGATACTATTAAGACTTGTTGGTACTCACAGAACCTTCTTTTATTCTGCCTTGCTTCTGTGAGTGGTTACTTCCAACTGATAAAGGTATGACAAAAATTGCACATAGCCACTTTATTCACTCTTGCCATGGCCATAATTCCTTAGCTAATTTTATAAAAAAAGCAATCTTGTGTCTCAAAATGAGCATTTAGTGATAACGGCCTTCTCATTCATTCATTCATAAAAATTTACTGAGTACCTCCCGTGTGCCAGGTTCTAAGCACTGAGAAAACAGAGGTGAACAAAACAGAGAACTCACCCCCAAGGACGTTTCCAGAGGGGGAAACAGACATTAAACAAGTGAGTGAGTGTAAAGAACAGGATCAAGTAAGGGGGCCATTGGGGGAGTTGGGAAAGTGGGAGGACACTGACTATGCTTTGGGAGGTTAAGGACAAGGACACATCTTTGAGGAACTGAAAACTGAAGGGATAGGAGGAAACAGCCATTTGAGTAGTCAGGAATGAGTGGTCCAGGCAGAGAGAGCAGGAAGAGTTTGGTGGAACTGCGAGAGGTAAGCGTGGTTGGAGTCCAGTGGGTGGGGGTGGGTTGTGAATTGAAGAGAGGACAGTGACGGAGCATATGCAAGTGTTGCTCTTTCCTAGGACAGTGGAGAGCCACTGAAGACTTTAAGCAGGGAGGTGACTTATCTCACGGACATGCTACAATGATCATTTGCTAATTGTGTGGAGGGTGGATTGGAGCAGGAGTTGGGAAGCTGCAGCATGAGGGCGGCTAATGAGGACAATAGAGTGGTGGATACATCCAAGATGCATTTATTGGGAGAGAATGGACTACATAATGGATCAGATGTGGAAAGCGAGGGATGACTTCCAGATTATTTCTGGTTTGAGCTTCCGTATGGTTCTGCTGGTTTTGAGTGTCTTGGTTGATAATTTATTAAATCGATGGGGAAAAATAGTTTGAATACGCTCCAGTGCTAACCTTCAGTGAATGGTTTATTTTTAGAGACTTTAAAGACATGAATAATAATTATTTTATGTAAGAAGTTAATCATTGCCCAGATTCTTTTCATATTTATAACAGTAGTATAAGCCGCTTTTAGAACTCCTGCTGTACCTTCTCTTTACCTTAAAGAACATCAGATAAAGTGATGGAGATATTTCTGGGCTTATGTATTATAAAAATTCACCAAACAAGATGTTTTTGATTCTGTTTCTGTGGGGTTTTTTTATTTGTATTTTATATTTACAATAATGAATTGACTGAAAAATGGTTTAAAAAATAGGTTGCTATTTTCACTGTTTTAGAGATGAAGGAATTTAAGGTTAAAAATAAAGTGGCAGAAAGAGAGGCAGGATTAGAACTGAGCTAACCCACAGTATTTCTTCAGTTTACTTTCTAAGTTATATCTAAGTGGATGACAAAGGATAGTGCAGTTAGATCACTCATCTCAAGGTTAATTTAAATAAGAGTCCAGAAAGGAAATATTTTGACCTCCAATTTAAATTCTCTATCTAATTCTAGATATGAGCCACTTCTGAATATACAGTTGACTCTTGAACAGCGCAGGTTTGAACTGGTTGGGCCCATCTGTGCTTGGACTTTTTCAATACACATGTACCATTGTACTACACGATCAGAAGTTGGTTAAATCTGTGGTTACGGAACCTGGGATATGGAGGGAGGGCCGACTGTAAAGTTATATGTTGATTTCCCACTGCGTGGTGGGTTGACTCCCCTAAACTGCATTGTTCAAGGAACAACTGTAGTAGTTATATCTATTTTATATGATTTAATCCTAGGGTATCTTTTGAAAAAGAAAACAGGTTTTTTCTGTGGTCTTTATTGATTAAGTTTGAATTCTTTCCACAGTATATTAAGTTGAATTAATATTGGACGTTAGATTTGACTTGAACTTCTGGTTGTCTAGAAATGAAAGAATTTGTTTTGTCAGGATAAATTTCTAAAATACTGTCGTCCTTTATAAAATGTGAAATAGTAATGATATAATTAACCATGTAATATCAGTGACTCCTTTATAAATGAAGTGCAAAAAAAAAGTCTCTACCTGTTGAGTTATTGAATGCTGTTATTGTTTTTTCACTTATTTTGGGAACCAAAATAAGGCGTAAAATTGTCTATTAAAAAATGTGCAACGTCAGGAAGAGATAAAAATAACTGTAGGTCATTTACTGAGGTCTTACAATGTGTCAGGCACTGTACTCTGTCAAACATTTTACACATTTTTATCTCTCTGAATGCTCATGGCAGTTCTGTAAGGGTCACTTGATTGAGGAAGAAGCAGCTTAGGTGAGTAACTTGCCCAAAGTCACAGTGCTAGCAAGTGGTATAATTAGGTTTGAATAGGGAGTCTGACTCCTGGGTCCTCTCTCTTAACTGCTATACAACCTCTTCATTAGCTCATCGTGACTGCAACAAATATGTAATATATAATTTTAGTTCCTCAGCCTGAGTCATCTCTCTTGTGGTTATTGCAAGAGGCCTCCTTACTGGACCTGTTGCTTCCCCTTTGCTCCCTGGAGCCCATTCAGCCAGAGAGATCGTTCATTTATTTATTTATTTAGCATCAATTTACGCATTACTGAGATGAATAAAATTGTATATATTTAAAGCGTACAGTGTGATGATTTAATATATGTATACATCATGAAATGCTTACCCCAATCAAATTAATTAATACCTCCATCATCTCACATAGTTAATTTTTTTCTTCAGTGAGATCTCTTAAAGATCTTTCAGAGAGATCAGTCATATCTTTTCTTCTTGAATGAAAACTACTAAAATGGTGTGGTAGGCAGAACAGTGGCCTCCCAAAGATATCAGGTCCTAATCCCTGGAACCTGTAAATGTTACCTTATTTAGAAAAAGAGGTTTTGTAGATGTGGTTAAGGATCTTGAGACAGGGAGATTATCCTGGATTATCTGGGTGGGCCCTAAATGCCATCAGATGTATCCCTATAAGAGGAAAGCTGAGGGAGATTTGACCCAGACATGGAGGAGAAGGCAGTGTGAAGGCAGAGGCAGAGATTGCTGTGATGAGGCCACCAGCCAAGGAATGCCAGCAACTACCAGAAGCTGGAAGAGGCAAGTAACTGATTCTACCTAGTGCCTCTGGAGGGAGTGTGTCCTTGCCAACACTTTGATTTTGGCTGAGTGATACTGATTTAGGACTAATGGCCTCCAGAACTGTGAGAGAATACATTTCTGTTGTTCTAAGCCACTCAGTTTGTGCTAATTTATTATACCAACCACAGGAAAGTAATACAAGTAACTTCCCATTTCAGATAGAGTAAAACTCCTTACCATGCCCTAAAATGGCCCTGACTAGCTTTCTGACCTCATCACCTACCCTTCTTTTCTCTTTCTTCCATAAGGGCAGAAGCCTTGTCAGTCTGATTTATCACTGTATCCCCAGAATCTAGAACAGTGCTTGGCAAAAACAGGCACTCAAAAATAATTTTAAAATGAGCATTGATTGAGCTTGATATTCTGAGACAATAAGTGTCTACCTGAAAGACCAGTGACACTTGATCCACTAATGGCATTTTTGGATGAGAAGTAAAAACAGGATATCAGTGGAGTGATATAATGCTGACTTACGTTTCTAGAGAGACCGTTTTGGGGGGAGGAGTGGGAGAAAGATATAAAATAGGGAAAGGATAAAAGAGACATAATTCATCAATATGAAACTTAATCATTTGAGATCAGTAGATGTGGTCTACGAATCTTTTGATTCTGAAAATATTCATTAGTTCCTAACTTTTATTATGTTTTTCCCAATGTGATTATTTGAGCATTTTATATCTACTGAATAGAGGTAGATTTTTAAAAGTTTATTTTAAAATCTTTATAGATAGCCTTTACTATGTAAATAAATATATTTGTTACTAAAAGCTTTACTTACTTTTTAAGGTCTATTTCAAGTAGCACGGATATGTGAATAACCGATAATAATAATGTGAGGAACCCTTCCTGTGGGCCAGGCCCTGTGCTCAGTGCTTTAGACACATCCTTTTAAACCTCTTATAACAACTCCACACCATGTATTTATTCTCATTTGACAGTTGAGAAAATCTAGGCTTAAAAAATTCAGTGTTTTGACTATGATATTTTGTTGAAGCATACGATTATATAATTTATTCTTATAGTGCACCAAGGAAAAAAGAAATAGTCTTAACTAAAAGAATTAAAGAGCACAAACAGATGATACAAATTGCTTTTTCCTTTGGTTTGCAGTTCAAAAATAAAAGTACCTGTCTTCCTCACTCTAGGTGATGTTTTCTGAGATAAGTTAAAAGTTAAGTTCTGAAAAAAGCACAAGGATTTTGTAAAGGCAACACAGTTATACATAATAAGCAGAACATGATGTTCCAGAACATGATGTTCCAACTCCCTCCAGGTCATAAAGGGCCCGCAGTAGAGTAGGACTCTACTGACAGGCTTAGCATTGAAGGACACTCTGATGTGAAGTAAGGTGAAGAAGAAAGTGAAGTTATTCCTATAATGTCAGATTGATGGAGAAAAATCATCAGGGTCAGAATTGACCTTATGAGGAGTTTTGGCGGGATAGGAAGCATAAAATTGTGTAACTTATTCTTCCAGTTCACTAAGAAAAAAAGAAGTAGTATTAACCAAAGGAATTAGAGAGCATGGACAGATGGTATAAAATGACTCTTTCTTCTATGGTTTACAGCTGAAAAATAAAAATACATTGATCACAATGCATTTTGAAAATAATGTCTGTGTTATATCTTTTTATGTATATCCATTTGTGTTTAAGGACAAAATAGAGTAACATCATTAATTATTAGACAATAGTAGTAAATTCAGTGGAAACACTGGCTGCAAATATAGTTTTTTCTGGGCATTTATAAAAAGTTACATAAGCTAATATTCTTAATAGATCTAAAAATATTCCCTTTCAGTAAGCTAAATTCTAGTGGAGACCAGTGTTCTCACATGTGCTTCTTAGTCATTCAATCATGTTATTTTTATCCTGCCTAAGATAAAAATGAGCTGGAACTTCTGAATTTCTTAAGTAGAAAATCTTTTATTTCTGTGATAACGGGACCACCGTTATCACAGAAATACTTGAATATTGTTTTCTGACTTTAGGCATTTGGATGATACAAAGGATAATTTATGGATATTTTAATTTACAATCCTTGCAAGACTCTAAAACAAAGAAGATATTCACATACTCCACTGTAATAAAGGTCTGAAATGTTTGATTTAAAACTGTATGGATTAACTAGGCTTTTGGCAGTGTGGTGAAGCGGATAGCCTAGAATATGTTCCCAAATCAGAACATCTAGAAGCTCTAGATAAAGTACCAACAAGCATTCTTTTAAATGTGTGGTTAAGCTTATAAGAGAGTAAGGAATATTCAAGGCTCAGAAGCAAAGCAATCAGTTCCACTTCTACTTAGGATATAGATGTGTGCAAGAAAACATCACTCCCATTCTAACAACAATGGCATATTCACAAAATTCACATCATCATAACTGTTCTTGAGCCCGTCAGAAGTGGTCGCAAAGCAATCAAGTGAACTGTATTCAGAAGAGCTCTCTGAGGAAAGATGGGGCACAGAGACACTGACTTCAGACAAGAGTGTAAGAGGAAGACGTGGCCACCCCAAAGAATTGTTAGAAAAAATCAGCTAAAATTTTGACAAGTTTTTAAAGTTTGATCTGTGGGCTCGCATGTCAGTTTGGAATAACTCAGAGCTGCAGACACAAGGGAACTTTGCACTCACTTGTGAGCTCTTTTCCCCAGGCCTGCTTGCCTTGGCCGGGGTAGGAGACTGGAGAGGACCTCCTCTGGTGATGCAGGTATGGTGATGATTGCTGCTGGGGAACAGGGGACACAGCACTGCCCACTTCCTCACAGTGACATGCACGGACATACAGGGAATTTCAGCAGTGGGTTGGGCACTATAAAAGAATCAAATGAAAATCCTAGAAATAAAAAAAGGATGATATCAGAGATGAAGCGTTTCTCCAACAGGGCCAACTGGGGAAAGGATCAGTGAACTTGAAGGTGGAAGTTATCTAAACAAACAAAAAGATAAAAAAGAATGAAAAAATACAAGAGAGCATTCAGTGGCTTTGAGACAGTATAAAGTGGTATAATACACGTGCAATCAAAGTCTCAGAATGTGAGAAGAGAGAACTATTTGTAGAAATAGTGGCCAAGACTTTTTTGAGATTAATCAATGACAACAAGCCAAAGACCCCAGAAGCTCAGAGGACGCCAAGCAAGGTAAATACGCACACACCGTCCGCCTAGGCACGTCGTGATCAAACTGCTGAAAATGAAAAATAAGAGACAGCCTTGGGAACAGCCAGAGGCAAAAGAAACGTTAAATATAGAGGAACAAATGTGAGAATTAAGCAGCCTTATGGTCGGAAAATATGCAGGCCAGGGAGCAGTGGAATGTGTATTAAAAGTACTGCAAGCAAAAGCAACAACAGCAAAAAAGGTCAACAAGAAATCTGTACCCAGTGAAAATATCTTTCAAGGATGGAGGCAAAAAACTATTTTGGTTTTAGATAAATAAATCGAAAGAATTCATTGTACTAGACTTACACTATAAGAAATGGTGAGGGAGGTTCTTTAAGGCAGACGTAATATAATACCAGATGGAAATTGGATTTACGTGAAGAAATGCAGAGCTCCAGAAGTGGTAAAAATTAAGGTAAATGTAAATGAAATAATAACAGTTCTACACAGATTCTTCCAGAAAATAGAGGATAAAGTAAGAACTTCACAAGCGATTCTAGGAGGCTAGCATTATCCTGATACCCAAATAAGACATAGACATTACAAAAAAACTATAGATGCCTATCCCTTATGAACTTAGATGCAAACATCTTTTGAAAAACAACAGATCAAATTCAGCAATATAAAAGGGCTAATACATCATGACCAATCAGGGTTTATCACAGTAACTTAGGGTTGGTTTAAAATTCAAAATCTAATCAGTATAAGTCATCATATCCACAAACTAAAACAAAACGAAAAACAAAATCTGATCATCTCAGTAGATTTAGGAAAAGCATTTGACAAAACCCAACATCATTCCTGGAGAAAAACCCCCAAACTTTATCATACTAGGAATAGATAGGAACCTCCTCTGTGAAAAACTTGCAGGTAACATCGTACTTAAAGGTGAAAAACTGAATGTTTTCCCCTAGTATCAGGAACAAGCCAAGAGTGTACACTCCTTACTGCATTTGTTCAACACTGTGCTAGGTATTGTAACCAGTGCAGAAAGGCAACAGAAAGAAGTGAAAGGTATCCACATTTCAGAGAAAGAAATAAGGCTGCCTTTTTCTGTCAGATGACATTGTCATCTATGTAGCAATCTACAAAAGAAAAATATTTAGAACTGCTGAGTATGGAAAGGTTGCAGGATACAAGATAAATGTACGAATAAATTGTATTTCTACACGCTAGCAATAAGCAATTGGAAATTGAAGTTTTTCTTAAACAATTAAAGTATGTAATACTTAGGGATAAATCTGATAAATGTGTTAAGACCTGTATACTGAAAACTATAGAACATTGCTGAGAGAAATAATAAAAGAACGAAGTGAACGGAGATACACCACGTTCATGGATCAGAAGATTCAATATTATTATGTCAGTTCTTCTCAGATAAATCTATATATTTAATGCAAAATAATAATTCCAGCAGGTTAGGGTTTTTTCTGTTGTAGAAAGTAAGTGAATTCTAAAATTCATATGAAAATGCAAAGGACTTAGAATAGCCAAAACAATTTTGAAAAAGAGAAAGGTGGAAGACTTTTATTACCTGATTTTGAGACCTAATATACAGCATAACAATTAAGACTATGAATACTGGTATAAAGACAAATCAGTGGGCGATACGGAGAGATTTTTTAAAAGCCCATAGATATGTTCCCAGTTGATTTTAACACAGGTACAAAGGCAATTCATTGCAGAGATGATAGTCCTTTCAACAAATAGTGCTGGGTCAGTTGAGAAAAAAGTCCATACTTTGTACCATATACAGAAGTTAACCCCAAATAGATCATAAACCTGAGTGTTAAAAACTAAAATCGTAAAAACTTCTAGAAGAAAACATAAGACTAAATCTTTGTGACCTTGGGTTACACAAAGATTTCTTTATATATATGACACTAAAAGTATGATCCATAGAAGAAAAATTTGATAAATTTGATTTCATGAAAGTGTAAAGCTTTTGCTCTTCAGAAGGCAGTTAACAGAATGAAAAATAAGTCATGGAATGGGAGAAAATATAAATCACATACGTGATGAAGCATATGTGTTCAGAATACACAAAGAACTCTCAAGACTCAGTAATAAAACAACCCAATTTAAAAAAAGGCAAGACATTTAAACTGATACTTCACCAAAGATTTGTGGATAGCCAATAAACGAAAAATGTTCAGTATCATTAGTCATTAGATAAATGCAAATAAATTTATACACCTGTTAGAGTATATGTACTAAAGAAAACCCTGATAATACTAAGTATAGGCAAGAATGTGGAGCAACTCAAACTCTTATACACTGTTGGTGGAAATGTATCAATAAAATTGTACAACCACTTAGGGAAACAGTTTGGCAGTTTCTCAGAAGTTTAAACATACACCTATTGAATCACTCAACCAGTTCACTTCTAAGGATTAAGAGAAATTAAAGCAAGTGTTTATATAAATACTTGTATATAATTGTAATAGTAATTACAACTGTAATTATTGCAGTAATATCATTGCAACTCTATTTGTAATAGCCGAAACGAAAAATAATCCACATGGCCATCAACAGGTGAATGGATAAACAAATTGTGGTATATCCATATAATATACCACAAACTAATGTTTATGTATTCTGAATCCAAGTCCTTTGTTGGTTATGTATTGAAATATCTTCTTCCACTCTGTGGTTTATCCTAATGTTTTAGATTAATTTTGTAAACAACATGTTTGGGTTTTATTTTTTATCCAATCTGACTCTGTTTTAATTAGAACATTTCATCCATTTACTTTTAATTGCATATATTATCTTACTATTTATTTGTTTTTTCTGTTTGGTGTTCTTTTTTTGTCAATTATTTCCTTTTCTTGAATTAATGAAGTGGTTTTATTACTTTACTTTACGCCCCCTCCCGTTAGCTTGGAACTCTCCTTTACTTTTCCTTTGTTAGTGACCTCAGGGATTATAACGAAGACACATTACCGAAGTTTAATGTTCATTGGTATTTTTACCTTCTTTCTGATAATATGAGCTCTTATTTATGTGTTATTGTTGTCAGATATTTCAATTATTTATGTATTTCAAGACTCACAGTTATTACTGTTTTATATAATCAATATTTATTTAGATTTACCCACATATTTGTCATTTTTTGTTGCCTGTAGTGTTTCCATTTGGAATCATTTTTCTTCTGCCTGAAGAAAAATACCCCTTAGTATTTCCTTTAGTACAAATCTGCTAGTGACAAATTCTGTTTTTCTTTTTTGGCCTGAAAATGTATTTCACATTCAGTTTTTTAAATTAATTTTTTATTGTAATGCAGTTGATTTACAGTGTTGTGTTAGTTTCTGCTATACAGCAAAGTGAGTCAGTTATACATATACATATATCCACTCTTTTTTAGATTCTATTTGCATATAGGTCATTACAGAATATTGAATAGAGTTCCATGTGCTATACTGTAGGTTCTTATTACTTACCTATTTTATATATAGTAGTGTGTATATTTCAATCCCAATTTATCCCTTTCCCCGTTGGTAACCATAAATTTGTTTTCTACATCTGTGACTCAATTTCTGTTTTGTAAATGGGTTCATCTGTACCATTTTTCTAGATTCCACGTATAAGAAATATCATGTGATATTTGCCTTTCTCTGACTTACTTCACTCAGTGTGACAATCTCTAGGTCCATGCATGTCACTGCAAATGGCATTATTTTGTACTTTTTATGGCTGAGTAATATTCCATTGTATATGTGTACCACATCTTCTATATCCATTCCTCTGTCGATGGGCATTTAGGTTGCTTCCGTGACCTGGCTATTGTAAATAGTGCTGCAATGAACATTGAGGTGCATGTATCCTTTCAAATTATGGTTTTCTTCAGATATATGCCCAGGAGTGGGATTGCTGGATCATGTGGTAGCTCTATTTTTAGTTTTTTAAGGAATCTCCATACTGTTCTCCATAGTGGCTGTACTGATTTACCTTCCCACCAATGGTGTAGGAGGGTTCCCTTTTCTCCACACCCTCTCCAGCATTTATTGTTTACAGATTTTTTGATGATGGCCATTCTGACCGGTGTGAGGTGATACCTCATTGTAGTTTTGATTTGCATTTCTCTAATAATTAGTGATGTTGAGCATGTCTTCTTTTGCCTCTTGGCCATCTGTATGTCTTCTTTGGAGAAATGTCTCTTTAGATCTTCCACTCATTTGTTGATTGGGCTGTTTGTAAATAGATGTTTTATGAACAGGATTTTGGCCTATCTATATGGAGGTTTCTTTCTAGCACATGTATGGCTTCTTGAATCTGTGGCTTAATTTGTCAGTTGTGGAAAATTCTCGGACATTATCTTTGAAAATAATGCTCTGCTTAATCTTTTCTCTCCTTCGAGGACTCCAATTTCACATATATTTGACCTTTTAATAGTATCTTCTATGTCCTTTATCTTCTTTTCCATCCTTTTCTCTTTGTGATTCATTCTGAGTGTTATCTTGGCCCATGTTTCAGTTCACTAATTCATCTGTGTCTAAGTCGCTTTTGATTATTGTATTTTTCTGGTCTGGAATTTCTGTTTAGCTCTTGAAAAAATCCGCCATATCCTTTTTAAAAAGTATCTTTGATTTTTCTGTCAAAATTCTCAATTGTATCTTTTATTCTTTTGAACCAGGGATGTATCAGAGAGCACCAATACCTGGGGCTCCTTTTGGAACTTTTCTATTTCCTGTTGCATCTTCTGGTTCTCATTCATATTATCTCTTTGTGTGCCTGGATATTATTGATTGTGTGCTTGATCTTGTCTTTGACAAATTATTCATAGAAGTGTTTGAGACCTAGGGTAATATCTTCCTCTAGAAAGGAATATGTTTTCTTCTGATAGCCATTTAACTGCACTAGCAATAAAGTCTCGCTTAATCCAGTTTCATGAGTCAGATGACTTGAAACTGGGTTATTCTCTCTGCAAAGGCTGGGCTACTTTATTTATTTTAAAATTTTTTTAAATTTTATTTTTTTATACAGCAGGTTCTTATTAGTTATCCATTTTATACATATTAGCATATATATGTCAATCCCCATCTCCCAATTCATCACATCACCACCCCCTCTCCATGCCACGTTCCCCCCTTGGTGTCCATACATTTGTCCTCTACATCTGTGTCTCTGTTTCTGCCCTGCAAGCTGGTTCATCTGTACCATTTCTCTAGATGCCACATATATGCGTTAATATACGGTATTTGTTTTTCTCTTTCTGACTTACTTCACTCTGTATGACAGTCCCTAGATCCATCCACGTCTCTACAAATAACCCCGTCTTGTTCCTTTTTATGGCTGAGTAATATTCCATTGTATGTAGGTACCACATCTTTATCCATTCGTCGATGGGCATTTAGGTTGCTTCCATGACCTGGCTATTGTATATAGTGCTGCAGTGATCATTGGGATGCATGTGTCTTTTTGAATTATGGTTTTCTCTGGGTATATGCCTGGTAGTGGGATTGCAGGGTCATATGGTAATTCTATTTTTAGTTTTCTAAGGAACCTTCATACTGTTGTCCATAGTGGCTGTATCAGTTTACATTCCCACCAATAGTGCAAGAGAGTTCCCTTTTCTCCACACCCTCTCCAGCATTTGTTGTTTGTAGATTTTATGATGATAACCATTCTAACTGGTGTGAGGTGATACCTCATTGTAGTTTTGATTTGCATTTGTCTAATAATTAGTGATGTTGAGCAGCTTTTCATGTGCTTCTTGACCATCTGTATGTCTTCTTTGGAGAAATGTCTATTTAGGTCTTCTGCCCATTTTTGGATTGGGTTGTTTGTTTTTTTAATACTGAGTTGCATGAGCTGTTTTTATATTTTGGAGATTAATCCTTTGTCCGTTGATTCATTTGCAAATGTTTTCTCCCATTCTGAGGGTTGTCTTTTCATCTTGTTTATAGTTTCTTTTGCTTTGCAAAAGCTTTTAAGTTTCATTGAGTCCCATTTGTTTATTTTTGTTTTTATTTCCATGACTCTAGGAGGTAGATCAAAAAAGTTCTTGCTGTGATTTATGTCAAAGAGTGTTCTTCCTGTGTTTCCTCTAAGGGTTTTTAGTGTCTAGTCTTACATTTAGGTCTCTAATCCATTTTGAGTTTATTTTTGTGTATGGTGTTACGGAGTGTTCTAATTTCATTCTTTTACATGTAGCTGTCCAGTTTTTCCAACACCACTTATTGAAGAGACTGTCATTCTCTGTTGTATATCCTTGCCTCCTTTGTCATAGATTAGTTGACCATAGGTGCGTGAGTTTATCTCTGGGCTTTCTATCCTGTTCCATTGATCTATATTTCTGTTTTTGTGCCAGTACCATATTGTCTTAATTACTGTAGCTTTGTAGTATAGTCTGAAGTGTGATTCCCCTAGCTCTTTTGTTTCCCTCAATACTGCTTTGGCTATTTGGGGTCTTTTGTGTCTCCATACAAATTTTAAGATTTTTTGTTCTAGTTCTGTAAAAAATGCCATTGGTAATTTGATAAGGATTGCATTGAATCTGTAGATTGCTTTGGGTAGTATAGTCATTTTCACAATATTTATTTTTCCAGTCCAGGAACATGGTATATCTCTCCATCTGTTTGTATCATCTTTAATTTCCTTCATCAGTGTCTTATAGTTTTCTGAGAACAGGTCTTTGGTCTCCCTAGGTAGGTTTATTCCTAGGTATTTTAATCTTTTTGTTGCAGTGGTAAATGGGAGTGTTTCCCTAATTTCTGTTTCAGATTTTTCATCATTAGTGTATAGGAATGCAAGAGATTTCTGTGCATTAATTTTGTATCCTGTTACTTTACCAGATTCATTGATTAGCTCTAGTAGTTTTCTGGTGGCATCTTTAGGATTCTTTATGTATATAGTATCATTTCATCTGCAAACAGTGACAGTTGTACTTCTTCTTTTCCAATTTGTATTTCTTTTATTTCTTTCTCTTCTCTGATTGCCAGGGCTAGGCCTTCCAAAACTGTGTTAAATAGTGGCGAGAATGGACATCCTTGTCTTGTTCCTGATCTTAGAGGAAATGCTTTCAGTTTTTCACCATTGAGAATGATGTTTGCTGTGGGTTTGTCATATATGGCCTTTATTATGTTGAGGTAGGTTCCCTCTATGCGCACTTTCTGGAGAGTTTTTATCATAAATAGGTATTGAATTTTGTCAAAAGCTTTTTCTGCATCTATTGGGATGATCATATGGTTTTTATTCTTCAGTTTGTTAATGTGGTGTATCCCATTGATTGATTTGTGTATATTGAAGAATCCTTGCATCCCTGGGATAAATTCCACTTGATCATGGTGTATGGGCCTTTTAACGTGTTGTTGGATTCTGTTTGCTAGTATTTTGTTGAGGATTTTTGCATCTATATTCATCAGTGATACTGGTCTGTAATTTTCTTTTTTAGTAGTGTCTTTGTCTGGTTTTGTTATCAGGGTGATGGTGGCCTTTTAGAATGAGTTTAGGAGTGTTCCTTCCTCTGCAGTATTTTGGAAGACTTTGAGAAGGATGGGTGTTAGCTTTTCTCTAAATGTTTGATAGAATTCACCTGTGAAGCCATCTGGTCCTAGACTTTTGTTTGTTGGAAGATTTTAATAACAGTTTCAATTTCATTACTTGTGATTGGTCTGTTCATATTTTCTATTCTTCCTGGTTCAGTCTTGGAAGCTTATACCTTTCTAAGAATTTGTCCATTTCTTCCAGGTTGTCCATTTTATTGGCATAGAGTTGCTTGTAGTAGTCTCTTAGCATGCTTTGTATTTCTGTGGTGTCTGTTGTAACTTTTCCTTTTTCATTTTTAATTTAATTGATTTGAGTCCTCTCCCTTTTTTTTCTTGATGAGTGTGGCTAATGGTTTATCAATTTTGTTTATCTTCTCAAAGAACCAGCTTTTAGTTTTATTGATCTTTGCTATTGTTTTCTTTGTTTCTATTTCATTTATTTCTGCTCTGATCTTTATGATTTCTTTCCTTCTAGTAACTTTGGGTTTTGTTTGTTCTTCTTTGTCTAGTTTCTTTAGGTGTAAGGTTAGATTGTTTATTTGAGATGTTTGTTGTTTCTTGAGGTAGGCTTGTATTGCTTGCTATAAGCTTCCCTCTTTCAACTGCTTTTGCCGTATCCCATAGGTTTTGGATTGTCGTGTTTTCGTTGTAATTTGTCTCTAGGTATTTTTTGATTTCCTCTTTGATTTCTTCAGTGATCTCTTGGTTATTTAGTTGCATATTGTTTAGCCTTCATGTATTTGTGTTTTTTACATTTATTTTCCCTGTAATTGATTTCTAATCTCATAGCCTTTTGTCGCAAAAGATGCTTGATATGATTTCAATTTTCTTAAATTTACCGAAGTTTGATTTGTGACCCAAGATGGGATCTGTCCTGGAGAATGTTCCATGTGCACTTGAGAAGGAAGTGTAATCTGCTGTTTTTGAATGGAATGTCCTATAAATATCAATTAAATCTATCTGGTCTATTGTGTCATTTAAAGCTTGTGTTTCCTTATTAATTTTCTGTCTGGATGATCTGTCCATTGGTGTAAGTGAGGTGTTAAAGTCCCTCACTATTACTGTGTTACTGTTGATTTCCTCTTTTATAGCTGTTAGTAGTTGCCTTATGTATTGAGGTGCTCCTGTGTTGGGTGCATATATGTTTATAATTGTTATATCTTCTTCTTGGATTGATCCCTTGATCATTATGTAGTGTCCTTCCTTGTCTCTTGTAACATTCTTTATTTTAAAGTCTATTTTATCTGATATGAGTATTGCTACTCCAGCTTTCTTTTGATTTACATTTGCAAGGAATATCTTTTCCATCCCCTCACTTTCAGTCTGTATGTGTTCCTAGGTCTGAAGTGGGTCTATTGTAGACAGCATATACGTGGGTCTGTTTTTGTATCCATTCAGCGAGCCTGTGTCTTTTGGTTGGAGCATTTAATCCATTCACTTTTAGGGTAATTATTGATATGTATGTTACTTACCATTTTCTTAATTGTTATGGGTTTGCTTTTGTAGGTCCTTTTCTTCCCTTGTGTTTCCCACTTAGAGAAGTTCCTTTAGCATTTGTTATAGAGCTGCTTTGGTGGTGCTGAATTCCCTTAGCTTTTGCCTGCCAGTAAAGCTTTTGATTTCTCCATTGAATCTGAATGAGATCCTTGCCGGGTAGAGTAACCTTGGTTGTAGGTCTTTCCTTTCATCACTTTAAATATATGGTGCCACTCCCTTCTGGCTTGCAGAGTTCCTGCTGAGAAATCAGCTGTTAATGTTATGGGAGTTCCCTTGTATGTTATTTGTCATTTTTCCCTTGTTGCTTTCAATAACTCTTCTTTGTCTTTAATTTTTGTCAGTTTGATTACTAGGTGTCTCGGCATGTTTCTCCTTGGGTTTATCGTGCCTGGGGCTCTCTGCGATTCCTGGACTTGGGTGGCTATTTCTTTTCCCATGTTAGGGAAGTTTTCGACCAAAATCTCTTCAGATATTTTCTCAGGTCCTTTCTCTCTCTCTTCTCCTTCTGGGACCCCTATAATGCGAATGTTGTTGTGTTTAATGTTGTCCCAGAGGTCTCTTAGGTTGTCTTCATTTCTTTTCATTCCTTTTTCATTATTCTGTTCTGCGGCAGTGAATTCCACCATTCTGTCTTCTAAGTCACTTATCCATTCTTCTGCCTCAGTTATTCTGCTAGTGATTCCTTCTAGTGTATTTTTCATTTCAGTTATTGTATTGTTCATCTCTGTTTGTTCTTTAATTCTTCTAGGTCTTTGTTAAACATTTCTTGCATCTTCTCGATCTTTGCCTCCATTCTTTTTCCAAGGTCATGGATCATCTTCACTATCATTATTCTGAATTCTTTTTCTGGAAGTTGCCTATCTCCACTTCATTTAGTTGTTTTTCTGGGCTTTTGTCTTGTTCCTTCATCTGGTACATAGCCCTCTGCCTTTTCATCTTGTCTATCTTTCTGTGAATGTGGCTTTTGTGTCACAGGCTGCAGGATTGTAGTTCTTGCTTCTGCTGTCTGCCCTCTGGTGGATGAGGCTATCTATGAGGCAAGTTTCCTGATGGGAGGGACTGGTGGTGGGTAAAGCTGGGTGTTGCTCTGGTGGGCAGGGCTCAGTAAGCCTTTAATCTTCTTGTCTGCTGTTGGGTGGGGCTGGGCTCCCTCCCTGTTGGTTGTTTGGCCTGAGGCGACCCAACCCCGGAGCCTACCTGGGCTCATTGGTGGGGCTAATGGTGGACTCTGGGAGGGCTCATGCCAAGCAGTACTTCCCAGAACTTCTGCTGCCAGTGTCCTTGTTCTCACAGTGAGCCAGAGCCACCCCCCGCCTCTGCAGGAGACCCTCCAACAATAGCAGGTAGGTCTGGTTCAGTCTCCTGTGGGGTCACTGCTCCTTCCCCTAGGTCCTGATGTGCACACTACTTTGTGTGTGCCCTCCAAGAGTGGAGTCTGTGTTTCCCCCAGTTCTATCGAAGTCCTGCAATCAAATCCCACTAGCCTTCAAAGTCTGATTTTCTAGGAATTCCTCCTCCCGTTGCTGGACCCCCAGGTTGGGAAGCCTGACGTGGGGCTCAGCACCTTCATCCCAGTGGGTGGACTTCTGTGGTATAAGTATTCTCCAGTATGTGAGTCACCCACCCAGCAGTTATGGGATTTGGTTTTATTGTGATTGCGCCCCTCCTACCGTCTCATTGTGGCTTCTCCTTTGTCTGTGGATGTGGGGTATCTTTTCTTGTGAGTTCCAGTGTCTTCCTGTCGATGATTGTTCAGCAGTTAGTTGTTATTCCGGTGCTCTCGCAAGAGGGAGTGAGCGCATGTCCTTCTCCTCCGCCATCTTGAACCAATCTCTGGGCTACTTTAGGGTTATCCTTGTCCTATCCCGGGTGGCTTACCAGTGCCTCTGTAAGGCTGTCAAAAAGGCTGCTTAAGTTTTCATCCTCTCAGGAGCGTTTTCTAGAATCAGCAAATGCTTCCAGGGGAAAACCAGGCCCCAAATTACATGCTTACCTTTCTGGGTTTCCGTTGTCTCTTAGATCTTGGATGCGAAAATTTTCCACTACCTTGTTAGTTTCCATATGCCTTTGTGTACAGATGATTTTTATATTTTGTCTGGCTTTTTAAATTATCCTCATCATAAGAGCTGATTAGAATTACCTACTCTGCTGTTACTGAAAGAGGAAGTTCCCTTTCCTTTTTTTTTTCTTCTTAATTTAATCTCAGAACAATATTAATCCCAAATAATTTCTTTTTATATACCTGCATATACCCTGTCATCACCTCTACCCCTACACAGATGGATTGATCATTTTCTAATGATGTGTCAGGAATAGTCCAGAACCTAAAATTAAATATTATGCCAAAACACTCATGATGGATCTTTTTTAAACTTGGAATTCTTCAACACCCTTTTTTTTTTTATTGGGATGAAATTGTTTTGCAGTAGCAGATCTCCACTTTTGGTCTATATTTGCTCTGTAGGCAATCTTATCCACACACCCTTGGCTTTAAATATCATCTATATAAATTTTATCTATTCTATATTAATTCTTATTTATAACAGATCTTTTCAGAGTATCAGAACTGTATATACAATTCCCTGTTTGTACTCTCTCCTCGGATGCGTCAACGTCACTTCAAAGTTAGCGAGTCCAGAACTGAGCTCCTGCTATTTCCTCTCGACATCTGGGCTCCCTCCAGAGTCCCCTATCCTAATGGGTAACCTTCTTATCCACCTGGCTTTCCAGCAGGGATGTGGGGAGTGAGTCATCCTTGATACCACCTGTCTTTTACTACTTGTTTATACAATCCTGTTTATTTTATGTTTTAAATATTGAATCCACCCACCTCTCTCCAGCAATACTACCTGCACCCTAGTCCAAGCTATTATGAGGGTTCAAGTGATCCTCACCCACTACCTCCCTCCCTTTCCATCCTCCCTGCTTTCTAATCCTTTTCAACTTTATAATCAGCATGCTATTTCAAAGCATTTAAAACTACAATTTGAATATTCTGTTGCTTAATGCATCTAAGGCCCTATGTGATTTGCGCTCTGTCTGCTTCACTAGCCTCTGCCCCACCCCCTTCGCTCTGTGCTCCAGGCACACTGACCTTCTCTCAGCTCCTGGAATCTACCGACCTCCTCCTCACTCCTCAGTGCCGGGAATGCTTGCCTTCCTGCTCCGCTTGCTTTCCTGCCTTCCTTTATCCTAGCTTTTGTCTAGTTATCTCTTTCTCTTCACAAGGTCAGTTGCCACTTCTCAGTGGTCCCCTTTCCTCAGAGGAGTTCACCCAGCGGATGCTCTATGGCACCTTGTACTTCTTATCCTTAGATTTTAACACACTTTTTTTCTTTTTTTTTTTTTTGCCGTACGCGGGCCTCTCACTGTTGTGGCCTCTCCCGTTGCGGAGCACAGGCTCCGGACGCGCAGGCTCCGGACGCTCAGGCTCAGCGGCCATGGCTCACGGGCCCAGCCGCTCCGCGGCATGTGGGATCTTCCTGGACCGGGGCACGAACCCGCGTCCCCTGCATCAGCAGGCGGACTCTCAACCACTGCGCCACCAGGGAAGCCCACCACACTTTTAATTACAGGATGAACAGGTACATTGTTAGCAATGCTCATTGCTAAGTCTCCAGCTCCTAGCACAGTGCCTTGAATGTAACTAAATGGTTATTTGTTCAAAATTTGAATGTGTATAATCAATAGCAGTCCCTCAAAGGTAGGGAACCATGTCTTTGACTTTTCTCCAGTTTCCCCGAATACTTAGTATGATGTTGGTACTTAATAAATAGTTGAGAATGAAATTAAAATTATATTTTCAGAATTAGATTTTCATTGAGCTACATTAGAGGGAGATTAGGATGGAAGGGAAAAGTACTGTGACTGACTAGAGAGGAAAGGAAGCGTTACTGGCTTACAGAGACTTGCCATTCTTTCCAGTGCTGCCTCTCCCGCCCCCGAAAACAGTTTCTAATTTTTTTCAAAAAATGTTTAATTACATATGACTACAGTGGATCATTTGAAATGGTTATTTATAACTCTTGTGTCCATTAAGTAGTTATTTCTTTGATAAGCACATCCTTTCTTTGCAAGTTTTAAATGACTTTATTCACATTTCAAGCCTAAATTACCCATGATTCTAATTTATTATGTGTAAAAATGACTTGGCTGGGTCGTCCATCTCAAAGTTCAGTTTCAAAACCATGGTATTGAAATATATTGATTTCTTCTGGTGTCCTTGTGACTTTGCATGGCTGGATACTTCATTGCATGTTTGCGGTAGTCACGTGATAGTTACTATTGGTATTGGTATTTCCTGTTTGGAAAGAGATCTTTGGGATATTTTATGTGTACCTCCTCATGAACCTTGCTAATCACTGAAACACACATTAAAAGAAGGGTAAAACACACCTTTTTATCCCTGTCTGCTGCCTCCACTTCATTTTCCCTCTCCGATTTTGATCTTCAGCGCTCTCAACTAGTTCTCTCCACCCTTTACTTAAGTGTGGAACGTGGCAGTCAGTGATAGGGAAGAGAGCGAGATACCGTAGTTAATTGTTAAAGGCACTTTAGAGTTGGCATGTTCCAATTATTCATATTTAATTCAGTTGTAAAGTCTTTTATAAATAGTGTAATTTTATAGTGAAAAGAGTTGTTCACTTTTAGTGTTAGGTACTAAAAATTCCCACACTTATGACCCTCAAAACCTCAGATATTTTATATGTCCTAGGTTTTTAGTATTTTAATATATAAATCTGTATTATTTAATTTCAAAATAACAGTGATGTTATCTCTAAAAATATACAAAGATACTTTGTAATTTTAGGATTCCTTTACGTTTAATCAGCACTATTTATGGTAGATATGTTTACCAGTTTTATTTAATAAGTTTAGTTTCCACATGCATGAACCCAAAATCTTTGCTCTTTCGGAGTAAGCCAGTGATTTATTTAGGCTTCTCTATGTTGTGTATTGTAAAGAGAAAGATCTTCTTGATGCACTATGATGCGGGCTTCTTGGCGACAGCGGTTTCCCTCTCTGCAAGGACATTACATTGTTTTACAAAATGCTTTCTTGCACCATTCATGCTAACTTAAGAATGAATTTAAACACAGAAGCATCTAGTACATTTTCCTTCCTTGAGTGGGAATGGTTTTTAAATTCGGAAATGTATCATTAACTCATTTATAAAATGTCTTATTTCATTTTTGAGGAATTCAAGTTGGAATGCCAGCCATACGGTAGTAGATAGTACGTAAGAGGAATGGTAACTGGCATTAAGGCATGCACTTAAGCAACAGAGGAATTTACTTTTCAGTGTCTTCCAAGGTCCATGAGGATGCACACTTATTTACCCAGAGAGTATGGATCTCACTATGTTTGTCCAGAGGGTGTGACTCCGTGGAGGAGAACACTAACTGGTAAGTATCGAATTCTTATTGTATTCTGTTTCAGAAAACTATGTTTAGAAATCAGTTGAATTTTAGCAGTGATGAAATCTCTTAGTCTGTGCTGGTTTCTTAACAGTGGACAGTCCCAGATGTTGAAGTCAGCACAACAAGAGAAAAACCCAAATCCTGATAAGACTTGAGGATTTTTCGAAAATTAAATGCAAAATAGTTGGGGCAAATGTTGCTGCGGCAGTCAAGACTAAGTAATACAGTAAGAAGATATGAAGTTGGAGAGCTTCTCATGTTCTTCCTTTGCATAAAGTTTGCATACGTACAAAACCCAGGACTTTAATGACTTTAAGAGGGGCAGAATTACATCTCTTGGAACGTAAAACAACAGACTCATGTGAACTGGAATGCACATTGTGGCCCTCACAATTTATTTAAATATTTCTTTGCAAAGCACTCTCTGTTTCTAAAGAAAAGCTATGCCTTCTGAAACCTGTAAGTGATGTATCCTGGCCACATAATCTTCTAAAAGCGTTTTCCAAATCCAGAATTGTTAGTGTGGAACAAATGTTTGTTTTGGAAACAGTAAAACCGGGGGATGTGGGAGGGTTGATGTCAGAGACCAGTTGCTGCTCTGCTTTATGCCTTATCGTTCCTTCTCCTTTTCTTTTCAGCTAGGAACTCTTAAGATACATAATTGACTGGTGATTGAAAAAACTTGTAAAATGACATTTGTGTGTATGATACAAAAGTTTTAAACAAACACAGCACAAAAATCAGCCACCCTAATACGGGATCAGTTTTCTGGGAATTAACCCCACCACATAAACATCTGCCACAGTAAAGCCACTGCCAGATCTTAAGGTTGTTGGAAGCCACGCCTTAATAAATGGTGAATGGAGGTGCAGGGTCTGTGAAGAAGAATTTGTTGCCTGGCTTCGGCATCAGGCAGACAAAGGGTTAAGTCTTAGAGTTGCCAATTACAAGCTTGCTGGCTTTCAGCAAAATACTTGACAGCTCTGGGTCTGTTCCTTCTGCTGTAGAATGATATATGTCATGATGACTGGCAGTGGTCCCACCGCGCTGAATCAAGGGCTCTGGGTACATGGTCTAAATCATGGTTGCAGAGACACTGGGGTGGAAGATGGCAGGAATATCTCCTCATTGACGTGCCAGAAAGAGAATTGAGAATGCATTTCTATGTGATCCATTTTTGCTTTGCCTTGTGTCTAATTCTACCAATCCCTAATCTTTAGGACTCACTTCAAAATCTCTTGAAGCCACCTTTTAGGAGATGTGGAAAAAGTGTGTGAAGGGAGAGAGCGTCAAGAGCAGAAAGTTTAGGTGAAAGGGTAAGAGATATTCAGTCATCCAGCAATTACTTACTGAACGCCTGCCATGTGCTGTAGGAGTTGGGGATACGGTAGTGAACAAAACAGACAAAAAATTGTGCAGTCATGAAGCTTATGTTCTAGATGTGGGAGGTAGACCATAAACGGATGGACTTGTTGTATGTTGGACAATGGAGATGATAAACCCGTCGGGTCATGGCGAGGGCTGGCGCAAGGGGGTGGCTTTCTGTTTAAAATAGGGTCATCAGGGAAGGGCTCATTGAAAAGGTGACATTAGAATAGAGGCTTGAAAGAGATCAGGGAGGCAACCATGTGGAAATCTGGGAAAAGAGGGAATTGGGAACAGATTTTTGTAAGTCATTGAAACGGTTTAGACATTTCCTTGAGTGCGTTGGAAAGCCACTGGAGAGTTTTGAGCAGAAAAGTGACGTGATCTGACTTTTTAAAAAGAATCTCTGGCTGCTGTAGAGAATAAGTAGTAGAGGGGCAGTGACAGAATCAGGGACTAGTTAGCAGGTTATTAGAGTAATTCAGGCGGGAGATGATGGTGGCTTGGATCAGAGTGGTAGCCGTGGAGGTGATAGGTGGTCAGATTTTGGATCAGGATTGACTGGTCATTTGATTACGGTAAGCGAGGGACTGAGAGGAGTTAAGGATGACCCCGAAGTTTCTGGGTGGAAAGCTGGGAGGGCAGAGTTGTCATTGATTGTTTAGCAGAAGGTGGGAGGAAGAGCCAGTTTTGGGGAGAGGTCAGTTCAGATGATGAGATTCCCACCAGATATCCAAGGGTAGTGGAGAGGAGACAGTTGGATGTACAATGGTCATTATGTAAATGCTCAGTTTGCACAAGTTGGTAAGCCATAAAAGTGCTATTTAAATGATTTCAATTAAATCTCTAAGAAGATGAAGCCATAATTTACATTTTATATATTAGGAAATAATACAGAAAGACCAATTTTCCTAAGATCACAGATATGAAACTTTGTTTTATGGTTGCAAGTTCCACCTTGTTCTACCAACTTTACTCTGTTAGTTATAAAATAGGCATACAAGGGAAATTCCAGTAGTTGCCACAATTGATTAAACAAAGTAAGACTTTTAGCTGCCTTTGCATTATGCATACCCACACAGTCTTCTGGAGAAGTATAGGTGATATCTTTGGTGAGGTTTATATGAAAGATAGGGTTTTTTTTTGACTCTTTGATGTGTTTAACTATTCTAATGTAGGCTTTGACTTTAAAAGGTGAGTGGAGATGGCTATGAATATAATTAATTTTTAAAAACATTCTTATATTTAAAAAAATTCCTTTTTAAAAATACAGTTTACTTTGTAGTAATTTGTGTTCTTGTCACTTGTTTAAAGGGGAAAATACATTTGCACAATCTTAAGTGCATTCCTTTTTTATAGTGGAATGCATAATATTTATTTTTTGAAGCAGAAATACAAGTAATAAAAACACACGTGATTGAGCTTTGACATTATTGTAGGTGGGAATGGAAAACTGTACAGTACGAAGAGCAAAATAGAAATTGAGATCTATTAAAAATGACTATTCTAGTATCTAAATGTTTATGTACTTTTTATAATTTTTATGCAATAAAGCAATGGAGTGTTATTTCATAAATCCTGAGACGTTTAAACTTTATGTGGTCCAGGGACTTCCCTGGCGGTTCAGTTGTTAAACTCTGCGCTTCCACACAGGCGGTGCCGGTTCCATTCCTGGTTGGGTAACTAAGATCCCACATGCCACGTGGCATGGCCAAAAAAAAAATTATATATATTGAATATATATATATATATATATATATATATATGCATGCTGTTACAGAAAGCCCTGAACGAACTTTTTGGCCAACCCAATAGATATAAACGTTATGTGGCCTAATAAGTTAAACAATCAGGAGCAGATTAATATAGTTTTCTTAAAGTAATAAAAGGAAGTACATATCCTTAAAGGTCATATAGTTATTTTGTGCAATATGACTATGTTTGGTTTCTATGAGCTTGGATTTTTAAAAAATTATAATTTCTGATTTCTCATCTATATAATAGCACACTCTTTCTGATTATACAGGAGGTCCTGCGTGTTGCAGGAGTGGAAATGCAGTTAACGGCTGCGGTATCATTTTTGACCATTCTACAGGAAGAATCAGTGTCGATTCATACATATGCGCACTCCTTCCTCCAAGTCATTCTACTGCATCTGGAGCACAGGGACGCAGGTCAGGGGCCTGACGTGCTTAATCGTATATGTACTTGTAGTTTCTTGTATGTGGCTGTGGTGTTATTTGAATTGTGTTAGGCCGATGACCATAACTGAATGAGACTGTGCTGCCTAAGAGTTGATCAGTGGTGTGACTAAAAATAGCGATGACTATTTTTGTACAAAAACTGCACAATTCAGTGCCCTTGAAGCCTGAAGACCCATTAGTTCATCTTATGATTTATACTTTTTTCTTAGATTTGTTTCTTTTACAACATTTATGTTATAGTATTGTAGTACAAGAAAAATGCACACTTTGGGTTAAAGATAGACCCTCAGTATTATTTTTAAAGATATAAATGTTTTCCAGATATTGGCTAAGACAGAAAAATAGAGAAACTTCTCATAATAGTAATAAAAATAATTATTGCCATTTTACTATTAAATACAATTGTAAATATTAGTGGCTAAGTTGAAACTGAATTTGTAAGTGAGATAATTAAGTTGGCATGTTTTATCTTTGTCAATCAGGTGTCAGCAACGCATGGCTGGAAACTCTTCTGTCTGTGATAGAAGTATTGCCCAAAGAAACCCTAAGGCATGAGGTAATACTTTTTTTTTTTTTTGTAAATTCTAGTACTTAAGTCACTCTAAGGTTTTTGTTGTTTTCGTTTTTGATAGAAACGGTATTTCAAAAAAGAATAAAGTTATCTCTTACTCTGAAAGCAGCACATATTCATTACAGAAAATTTGGGTAGTACAAAATATAGAAGGAAGAAAAATCATGGTTCTGTACTTAGCTACTTCTAACATTCTGATGTATTTTCATTTCAGATTTTTTCCCCTGTGTATGGTGCTATTTGCTGTGTTAGTGATCATATTGAATTTATATATGGTGGTTTTTCACTTAGCTTTATTTTCCTTATTATTTTCTCATATTTCTCATTTGGTAGTAGCTACAAATATTTTACTTACTTATTAAACATTTAAGCCTGTTTTCAGTGTTTTATTATCAAAGTAAGGCAATAATGAACATCTCTGTGGAGCTTTTCCTGTTTTTCAGATCATTTCCTTAACTGTAACTTCCAAAAAAGTCGAATTACTAGGTTAGAGGGCATTAATATTCTTAAGGCTCTTGACTAAGTAATATGAGAAAATGCCTGTTTCCCTGGGCTTTCATCAGCAATAGCATTCCAGTTAAATTTGTTGGGCCAGATATGGAATTACATTTTCATTGGACATTTTTTGATTATTATGCTATTGAATATTTTCTCATATATTATTATATTTCACCTCTGTTCTCTTGGAATTGTCTGATCATATCCTTTGATCACTGTTTTTATGTGCTGTTTATCTGTCAGGGTTGCCAATCCTTTGTTATATTTGTTGTAAATAATGTTACCAATTTGTTGTTTGCTTTTTAATGTTCAATATTGTTCAACAGACCCTTCTCTAAAAGTTTTAGCAAATTCAGATGAGAGAACAGGAAAATTAGGAAATTTATTCTTTAAACAAATGATTTTTCATTCTTTGAACCTTATTTCTATATGAATTTCCTTTCAAATATGTCCTGTTGAAAAAGAGTTATCAGTCAATAAAATGTCCTCTGTGGATTTCATTAAGTGTCATTGCCCCTTCTTTACCCTCGTACAGATTATGGCCCTAGCTCAGTGCCAAAACACTTGCTAGAAAATGGGAAGATCTACCCAGTTATAAGGATGTTTGTATACTTGATGCCAAACATCTAGATGATTACACATATTTAAATATTGAACATAAGGGCTTCCCTGGGGGCGCAGTGGTTGAGAGTCCGCCTGCCGATGCAGGGGACACGGGTTCGTGCCCCGGTCCGGGAAGATCCCACATGCCAAGGAGCGGCTGGGCCCGTGAGCCATGGCCACTGAGCCTGCGTGTCCGGAACCTGTGCTCTGCAACGGGAGAGGCCACAACAGTGAGAGGCCCGCATACCGCAAAAAAAAAAAGTAAATAAAAAAATTAAAAAAAAAAAATTGAATGTAATGTTGACGTATTTATACTTTTTGATTAGTGGTGCATCATGGTAGCATGCAGTTTTTACTCTAGAATGTCGCATATTATTTAACGTGATTGTTAAGATTTTTAAATATGCCTTTTATTTCAGATTTTTGACTTTTAAATTATATTTATCATTATGCATTCAGTAATTCTGGCTACTCTGTTGAGAGGAAAAAAGTTGACCCTTTGATTAACGTTATAGTTAGAACTTGGGGGGATCGTAGTACCACCTAGTATTCTGATCTCCATTTTAAGTAGATGAGAAACCTTGGGATGAGAAATAGCAGGATTACTTAGACAAATTAAATAGCTGGGACCAGAATCAGGGACTGATCTTCATAATTCTTTACAGTCTGTCGTGCTGTTGAGTTCGAGTGCCCAGGACATACACAATACAGTATCAGAGTTGGGCTGTTGTATTCAAATGACAGAATTACCTTAATAGAATCTTTTTGAAGTTATAATGTTTTGCTTGCTTCAGGACAAATGTAAAAATTATATGGAACAAAAACAAATTTCAGGGTATCTAATAATTAACTTGCTTTTTTTCTTTTGAAAAAATGTATATTTCACAACTATATGCACAAACAGATCATTAGAGAATTCACCATAAGCTTTAATTCAATTCTTTTGGTGCCTAATTGGTGTTTTTTTTTTTGCGGTACGCGGGCCTCTCACTGCTGTGGCCTCTCCCGTTGCGGAGCACAGACTCCGGACGCGCAGGCTCAGCGGCCATGGCTCACGGGCCCAGCCGCTCTGCGGCATGTGGGATCTTCCCGGACTGGGGCACGAACCCGCGTCCCCTGCATCGGCAGGCGGACTCTCAACCACTGCGCCACCAGGGAAGCCCGGTGCCTAATTGTTTTTGAATGCATCATTTATCATCATCTTTGCCTTAATAATCCAAGAAGGCAAATAAAATGAGATCCAGGTGATGAACAAACATGCACCTCAAAATGTAATTGCGCTTCTATAAAAACGTTTAGAACATTAAAATAGTCTTTGAAGAAAATAGCTGACATTAGTGTCAAGAATGTATAAAATTTTGTGAATTTGTTCTCTAAATCTTTTCTCTTTAGATTTTGAATCCACTTGTTTCCAAGGCACAACTTTCCCAAACAGTCCAGTCTCGTTTAGTTAGTTGTAAAATTTTAGGAAAATTGACCAACAAATTTGATGCCCTTGCGTGAGTATTTGTATATAATTTTTTGCCTACTTTATTAAATTGATTTAAAATGTATAATGACTATATTATTAATAATTATATTAGATTTGTATTATTCCATACTGTTTACAGTTTAGCTGATTTAAATTTACAGAATATAGAATTCTCGGGAGTCTACTTATTCAGAGGCATTTCTTCTTGATATGGCCTTTCAAAATCAATAAGGGTAACTTTTTTTCTATTTCCCATCTTAGTCATCTCTGTCACATACCTTGTGTAGTTTTGAGGATAAAATAAAATTATCTTACAGACTTCAAAAATTGGTGAACATTGACATAGAGATAGATTTCTGCTTTTTTCCATCAGCTTTTTTCCATCATTGCTATGAATTCATTATCTTGAATAATTTATCTTACTTTGAGGTTTTATAGAGAATGTTTACAATTTATATGCTACACTCTGCCCAGATGATAAATACCAAGTGGAAAGAATGGAATGTTGTGTAATTATGACACAAGAGTAAGATATAAAATTGACGAATATTTTGGTTGAGGGTTGCTAGAATCAGTCCACTTGCCTATAGCCTTTTATCGTAGCTAAGATGTTTTAGCTGCCAATTACAAATTAACCATTATTTAAAAAGACTCAGTCATATACATAATTTAAAAGTAGCTGTTAACATCCAAATGTAATAACATGTAAATATACATTGTAAATGATAAAGTTCTTTATTAAGGTATGTTTGTTATTATTAAGCTAAGATTTTGAGGATAATTTTTTGAAAATATTAATTATTCTAAAATACTCACCCATTTGCATGTTTCTTTCCTCTCTCTCCAAGCATTAAAAGAGAAATTCTTCCCTTGGTAAAATCACTCTGTCAAGATGTAGAGTACGAAGTTCGATCTTGTATGTGTCGGCAATTAGAAAATATAGCTCAGGGCATTGGGTAAGTATACTTTCAATTCCTTTTGTCACAGTTTTATTTCTGGATTGTCAGACATGTGTATCCTGTTCTGTATTCCACGAAAGCATGCTTTTAAAGGGCTAAACTTTATATGATCTTTAAAAATGATCATAGTAAGTACTTTCTGATGTGTTTATGTTAAAAGAGATAAAAGTGAAGATGTTTAGTATGGTGGGTTAATGTTAATTTCTTTCCTTTTTACCTTAGTTACTTACTTATCACTCCGAACCCCTAGATCCAGGAAGGGAAAATTGTCCGTGTTTTGAATATAATATACCATGCTCAGACTATAGCTGTACCGTATCTTTTAGCTGGCAGCTGTGTTACTGGGTCATTTCAGATGAAATTACTCAGTGGAAGTCTGTCTCCTGTGCGGCTCTGCCCTTCCAGTGTCTGCTTTGTAGGTCTCCTTGTCTTCTGAGTGTGTGAAGCTCAGGAAGGAGAGGGATAGGGCAGTCTCTTCTCTTCACCTGTAAAAACTACTCTCACGTCAAGGTATAAGTATGATTTTAAAGGGAATTTTATCTAAAAACCATCTTGGGAAACAGTTTTTTTTTTTCAAGTATCCTAAATTGGTACAAAAAACTTTGGAACCTCTCAGTTTTACTAGAAATTGCAGTGATTTCTCCTGGTTCTTTGTTTCACAAGCAAGGACAATCAGGTTGTTGCCATTAAAATTGCTAATTAAAAAAAAATCTGGGCCAATATTGAAGGCTTTAGAAAGACTTTAGAATGTCATACAGATTGAGGGTACAGTAGTGTCCTCTGTCCTGCATCCACCCTTGCTGAGTAGGATTTAAGTGTTGTGTGGAAGCTTAACATTTCAACAGAGTAATCAGTTCCTTAACCTTGATCTCAGAACCAGCTTCCTTCCTTCTGTTAGGTCTTCTAAGGCTAGGCTGACTCTGGACCATTGTGGACCATAATTAATTCAGTCTTGCCCAGATCTGTGCCCCTTAACCAAGATCAGAACCTATTAGGAGAATATGCTGTTGTCTTTTTGTATTCTGTTTTTTTTTTTTTTTGTCACTGAAATTTTGACACAGTGGATATGGGTCTTCTGAAAATTAATATATGATTATTGCTTAAGGATTAATTTATAAAGGTAAAACTAGAAAGAATCTACCTAGCTTGTTAAGTTAGAATGCACTTGTTAAGTTAGAATGCTTGGTTGTATAATATTTATTTAATTTTGAGTTCTTACATATTATTAAAGACATAATTATAGGACTTTGGTGTTATGCTGGCTGAAAAATACTAAGACCTGATTCATATTCTTTATTCTCCCTTTGAAAAATACATAAAACTAAAGAGAGGTACACAGGCTTTTTTCTTTCAGCATTGAAAATTAGGAATATTGTTAAGATCTGATGGTTACCAAGAGCAATTTTCTTATAGTCAAGGCTAGATGAGGCCCTGAGATAAGTGAAAGGAATTAGGAAGAGAAAACTTCAGAGATTGGCACCGGTTTGATACTACTGCTCTGGGAGTTAATGTTCCTAAGGCATTTGGGATTGAGATGTGCTGGGAAGAGGCCCAAGAACAGAACAGAATTGGGTTTGTAATTTTGTGTTTGCTGTGGCTAGCAAGGGAAGATTTACTGACCATTTAAGTTTAACCAGAATTGAGCACAGTTATTTATTAGTAAGATGATCAGGAAGCAAAATGAAGAGATTCTTCTCAAGCTAGCGTATCCATATGAAATAAAAGCTTCAAAACACTGGAAAGCCACCGTGGATTGTGCACCAGTTTAGGATCAAAGAGGACAATTCTTAGTCTGTCAGATTAATAGTGAATAGTATTATGAAGAGGTCATACACAATCATTACAAGAAAACAAGTGTGCTGAATAGACTTCTCCTTGTACAGGGATGACTAAAGAGAAAAGAAAAACAGACTTGGGATCTACAAAATGATCCTTCAGTATTAGAGGGGAAGAACATACAGCACTAAGATCGGAAAGAAAGAACATACTTTTGAAAAAGTTGACCAGACTTCTAATTATGGTGATATACTAAACAAGATAACCTGAAAATCCTCCCATTACAATATGTGGCAAAATTCAGCATCCATTCATGATTAAAAACTCTCAGGAAGCTAGGGATGAAGGAAACTTCCTTAATCTGATAAAGGGCATGTATGAAAGAAAAACCTATAGCTAACATACTTAATGGTAGATATTGAATGCTGTCCCCCTATGGTAACAGCTGGCAAGGATAGTTTTCATCACTTTTATTCAGTCTACTGGAGGTTCTAGCCATTGAAATAAGGCAAGAAGACAAAAACCTAAAAGGTCTAAAGATCTGAAAGGAAGAAGTAAAATGTTTTCTATTTGTAGATGACACCGTTGTTTACACAGAAAATCTTCAGTAATTTACAAAACAGCTATTAGAACTAGTAAATGGATTTAAGGATGTTTCAGGATACAAGGTTAACATACAAAAATCAATTGTGTTTTTGTATACTAGCAAAAGATAGTTAGAAAATGAAAATTTAAATTTAAAACTTTGAATGAAATTTTTAAATGGAATTTTAAAATTCCACTTATTTATTTTAACAAAAAATGTACAAGACCTACACTGAACACTCTATACTCTACACTGAATAACCATAAAACAATGTTGAGAGAAATTTTTAAAAACAGATATATACCATATTCATGAATTGGAAGACTCAATATTGTTAATATTGTTAAAATGTCAATTCTCCCCAAGTTGATCTAGCAATTCAATGCAGTCTCGACCAAAATTGTGCTGTTTTGTAGAAGCTCTTTCTAAAATTTATATGAAAATGCAAGTGACCTAGAAGAGCCAAAGCAGTCTAAAAAAAAAAAATGACAAAGACTGTGTATTACCTGTTTTCAAGACATAATAAAACTACAATAATCAAAAGAATGTAATGTTGGTAAAAGGATAGACATGTATCAGTGGAAGAGAAGAGAGAATCCAGAAACAGAATATGGTGGATTGATTTTTCAATAGAGTGTCAAAGCAATTTAATGAGGAAAGGAAAGTCTTTTCAAAACATGATACTGGGATAACTGGATATTCATAAGAGAAAAAAATTGAACATCGATTCTCACCTCTCACCATACACAACGACTAACTTGAAATCTATAATAAACCTAAATATAAAAGCTAAAACTATAAACTTGGGACTTCCCTGGTGGCACAGTGGTTAAGAATCCGCCTGCCAATGTAGGGGACACGGGTTCGAGCCCTGGTCTGGGAAGATGCCACATGCTGTGGAGCAACTAAGCCCGTGCACCACAACTACTGAGCCTGCGCCCTAGAGCCCCCGAGCCACAACTACTGAGCCTGCGTGCCCAAACTACTGAAGCCTGCACGCCTAGAGCCCGTGCTCCACAACAAAGAGAAGCCACCACAATGAGAAGCCTACACACTGCAACGAAGAGTAGCCCCCGCTTGCTGCAACTAGAGAAAGCCCGAGTGCAGCAACGAAGACCCAACACAGCCAAAAATAAATTAATTAATAAATTTAAAAAAAAACTATAAACTTCTTGAAGAAAGTATAGGAGAAAGTCTCTGCAGCTTTGGGGTAGGCAAGGATTGTTTAGATAAAAGTCATGAACTATGAAAGAAAAATGTGATAATTAGACTTTATATTAAAAAAATCTGTTTACTCTCTAAAACGAGTCAAGTCCAGAATGGAAAACTACTGATACTCACAATACATATATCAAGCTTATATCCAGAATATATAAAGAACTCTTACGACTCGATGATACAGAACTCCTCTTTTTTTTTTGCGGTATGCGGGCCTCTCACTGTTGTGGCCTCTCCCGTTGCAGAGCACAGGCTCCGGACGCGCAGGCCCAGCGGCCATGCTCACGGGCACAGCTGCTCCGTGGCATGTGGGATCTTCCTGGACCGGGGCATGAACCCGTGTCCCCTGCATCGGCAGGCGGACTCTCAACCACTGCGCCACCAGGGAAGCCCTATACAGAACTCTTACAAACAATCCAGTTAAGGAATGATTAGTATGTTTGAACAGATATGTCATAAAGGAAGATATAACACATGATGAAAAAGCACATGAAAATGTATTCAACATCATTAGTCATAAATGGAATGCAAATTAACACCACAGTGAGATACTACTACACACTAACTAGAATGTGTAGGTAAAAAGCCTGTCAGAATCAAATATTGATGAGGATTTGGAACAGCTGGAACTCTAATACACTGCTGGTGGAAGTGTAAAATGGTGGAACCCACTTTGGAAAACTGATTGGCATTTACTTAACAGTTAAACGTATATCTTCCATATGACCCAGCTATTGTACTATAAAGTGTTTACCCAAGAGAAGTGAAAATATATGTCAACAACAAGAATTGTTTTATATACACAAGTTTATAGCAGCTTTATTTGTTTTACCTAAAACCGGAACAATCCAAATGTCTAGCCACAGGTGAATGGAAAAATAAAATGTGGCCTGTCCGTACAATGGAATACTATTCAGCAATAAAAAGGAATGGAGTACTGATACATGTGATATTATATCATGGATGAATCTCAAAATCAGTATGTTAAGAGAAATAAATCAGACACAAAAGGATATATACAGTGTGTCAAATACAAACTAACATATAGTGACAAAAAGCAGACCCATGATGGCCTTTGTCAGACGCAGATTGTAAAATTCAGATATAATGGGATTGATGGTTGGTTCTTGTCCTCTGCCCTTATTTTTGTCTTTTGTCAGATTGGAAGTCTGTTGATGAAGGGGGAGCATGTAGGGAAGGGCCAAGCCAGAACTCTAGAGGCAACTTGTCTTGTGAAAAGAGAGCTGGAGATGCGTAGGTCCCCAGTGTTTCTTCAGACCCAGTCTCCTTAGAACAGGTCAGTGGAGAAGGCACAAAGGAGAGGGTTCCTCGAATTGATTGTGCTGTCCTGGCTGACCATAGAACTCAGAATCATCATCAGTATTTAAGCTGAAGCAGACAGCTACCATCAGATGACTCCAAATCACACAGCCAGACCCCAGAATTCCTGGATGGCTCTCTGGGCAAGCTTGCTTATTTCGTTCATCCTGTTATTCCTGACCCTGTATTTTACCCCCTTTTGACATCATGAAAGGGTTAGGTTGTAGTTACTAGCATCTAGACTGATAAAACTGGACTTATACAGATATTAGGATCTTTAGATCCTTAGATCCTTAGACTTCTATTCCATATATGTCTGGCTGGGGCAGAATTTACATGTGAGGGAAGATAAAGATATTCTTATAGATATATTAGTTTAGGCAATATGCAATCTACACCCACTTCCTGAAAAAAATTACCTATAATCCAGTTTGCTAAGAGGAACTAATGAAAAAGGGAAAATATTTGTATCATACATGTAAGTCCCCCATAATGCCTTATTTCCCCTCAACTTTTATAATATGGCAAGTGGGCAAAGAAAATGAGCATATACTTCATAAAGAAGAAGTACAAGTGGCTAATAAACATTTATTCAGTCTTATTGTTCAACCATGTTAGTTGTCAGAACAATACCTTCACTTAATGAGTATATTGAGCAACTACCATAAGTTGCCTAAGTAAATATGCAATTGCTATCGATGTTTCTTGTATTCATACTATCATGCTTTCCCAGCCAGACTGCGAGCTTCCAGACAGCAGGAGCCATATCCTTACGATTTTTCCTATTTTCTGTAACACTTAGCTCAGTGACTTGGTCTTAGTAAGTTCTTGATAAAAATGTATTGGTTTGATTTATTTTCTTCTATTGCTTATTGTGCAGGACAGAACTTACAAAAAGTGTGGTGCTCCCTGAATTAATAGAACTTTCTAGGGATGAAGGCAGCAGTGTGCGGCTTGCAGCTTTTGAAACTTTGGTTAATCTGCTCGACATATTTGATACAGGTAAATCTTCATGTGGACACATCTTTGCTTCTGAAAGCATTGTTTTTCCGTGTTTTGTATCACTAGTAAGGAGTAAAGGTAGCTGCAGGATGGAGTTTCTTATGTTAACTTTCATGATAAATGTTAGGCTTCCCTTCTTCTCTCTCGGTTATGGTCCTTTCTCTTTTGGTGCCTTCTCTGCTGCCACTTTTCCCCTCCTGGCACCTGGTGTTGTTGAATATTTCCTACCCTTCTCTTTCCTTTCATCAACATTTAACTGACTAGTATGTAGGGCTAAGAATTTGGGTTGGTGATTAGTTTTTAACTTGCTCAACTAATTGACCCTAAGACAGATCTTGACTAAAGCGATACCTAAATCAGCTTCCTCTACTTAATATTTTAATGCTGGAAATTTCATGGCCACAGGAGGAGAAATCTGGGATGGGATATTTGGGTGGGAATGGGTAAGGAGGTGTTTCTTAGTGTTGTGCAAATAAAATCACAAAGACAATTAAATTAGTTGCTCTACTGAGTGTGTGACTAGATTCTTAACCAATGTTAGACATTAGTTCAGTGCAAATTAACTATTTTGTCAGGGTGACATTTGGAAGGGCAAATGTCAAGTACTCAGATGCAAAACACTATTGTGTAATTGTAGGATTCCTTTGTTTTTGTTTTTAAATTTATTTATTTTACTTTTGGCTGCATTGGGTCTTCATTGCTGTGTATGGGCTTTCTCTAGTTGCAGAGAGCAGGGGGGCTACTCTTTGTTGCGGTGTGCGGGCTTCTCATTACGGTGGCTTCTCTTGTTGTGGAGCACGGGCTCAGTAGTTGTGGCGCACGGGCTTAGTAGTTGTGGCTCACGGGCTCTAGAGCACAGGCTCAGTAGTGTGGCGCATGGGCTTACTTGCTCCGCAGCATGTGGGATCTTCCCGGACCAGGGCTCAAACTCGTGTCCCCTGCATTGGCAGGCAGTTTCTTAATCACTGTGCCACCAGGGAAGCCCCTGTAGGATTACTTTGGATTAATAATATTTTAACTGAACTAGGAGACCCTCTTAAAGATTATTGCAATGTGGACAATTACGATGTATGGATGTTACAGAATAATAATTTAGGCCATTGAATGAACCAGAGGAGTAGCAACAGCAGTATCTGATAAGTGAACAAATGAATCTCTTTGTCCTAATAATGGGGCACCCTTAGGCATCCAAACTAGAAACATGGGCATCATCTCTGATCTGGGGCTTTTCCTGTCCCTCACTCGGTTATCACAGATCTGTCCTAACCTGTGTTCATGGCTTTATTTCTTCCTGTTCTTTCCCACTCCTCTGGCATCTGGTGCTCCAGCCGCATTTGCCGTTATCTTGGCATACCAAATTCTTTCAACCTCTAGCCTTTTCATGTTCTCCTTTTTCACTCTTCCCTCTATTTTTCTCCTAGCCAGCTGTTTCTTTTCAGTGCCCGGTTCAAAACAGTGTCTTCTCTGACATCTTCTAAATCCCTTTATACCAGGGGTTGGCAAACTATGGCTTCTAGGATAAATCCTGCTGCCACCAGTTTTTGTAAATAGAGCTTATCGGAACATAGCCACTCCCATTTGTTTATGTATTGTCTGTAGCTGTTTTGTGCCAAAGTGACAGAGTTGAATACTTGGGACAGATAAACTACAAAGCCTAGAATATTTGCAAAAATAGTTTGCAGACTCCTGCCTTATACTAACTATTAAAATAGTGATCACATTGTCTTATGATATTTTTTGTGTTTGACTTCTTTGCTGGTCTGAGTTTCTCAAGTTCAGAGAACTTTTTATTCATCTTTCTACTTCTGTTAATGCTTGTTGTCTGAGAAATTCAATAAATGTCGAATGAATGTTATTTAGTAAAAACAGTGGGTATGGTACTGAAATGTGTTGATAATAATAACAGTAATAATAATAATACCAATAAACCTGTTACAGGGTTTTACTTAGTATTGTCAGACCCTTAATAAAGTAGTGATTTATTTCTGAAAGTTTAAGAGAACTGTGGGAAATTCAGGGAGCATTTGGAATCAAAACTTAAATATTGTTGATATCAGAAACTTATGACCTAAGCAGGCATACTCAAAGAATGAATTCACTTTTTAAAAAAGAGTTGTATAGGAAGGAAAAGCGAAGAAATTCATTATACAGAATGTAATATAAGCTAACTTACTTTCAATCAAAAATGAAATGACAAAATGCAGCATGGTGTGAGATGTATGCAGAAGAGAATTCCTGCTACTCATCTATTTATACTAGTAGTATTAGCATTCTTGTAGTTATTCAGACTCAAAACCTCAATCATCTTAGCTTTTTAATTTGTAGTCACTCTATAGTTTATTCCCTATGGCCTGTGGTGTCAAGTCCAAACCTCTTAGCCTGGCATAAAAGTTTTTGATGTTTCCCACTTATCTCTCACCTATTCGTTAAGTCATCCCTCCATCATCATTGTTTTCAGATATTTTCTGTTACTCTGAGACTAACATAGTAATTTTTCTTTCTGGAATTTGTGTATATGCATTAATTTCTACATGTGCAGTGTGGGCAACTGGATCTAAACTATGTTTTATTCTTGTTTTTCAGATGACAGAAGTCAAACTATACTTCCCTTAGTGAAATCGTTTTGTGAAAAATCTTTCAAAGCAGATGAATCAATTCTTATTTCCTTATCTTTCCATTTAGGAAAACTATGCCATGGACTGTATGGTATGCTATGTCCTAAGAATGTCAAGATTATAGATAATTTTTCCCTTTTCTTTTAGCCACAAAACTTTAGCTCTTCAGTTGTAAAGCCTACCCTTTAAGTGTGTAAAATCTTAAGAGATCTTAGAATTTTGATAGCATAATTTAGAACACAGTTAGAAATGACTTTTTCACTCGTAGAACCTATATGAAAGAACAATCGCAGGGGCTTCCCTGGTGACGCAGTGGTTAGGAATCTGCCTACTAACGCAGGCGACACAGGTTCGAGCCCTGGTCTGGGAAGATCTCACATGCCACGGAGCAACTAAGCCCATGCACCACAACTACTGAATCTGTGCTCTAGAGCCCGCGAGCCACAGCTGCTGAGCCCGTGTGCCACAACTACTGAAGCCCACACACCTAGAGTCCCTGCTTCGCAACAAGAGAAGACACTGCAATGAGAAGCCTGTGCACCACAGTGAAGAGTAGCCCCTGCTCACCGCTGCTAGAGAAAGCCCACGCACAGCAATAAAGACCCAATGCAGCCAAAAATAAATAAATAAATAAAATAAACTATTAAAAAAAAAAACCAAAACAATGGCAGAGTGAAGTAGGCATAGCCTTTTAAATTTCTGAATATTTTATCTTTATGTATTAGTTGGTATATGATAATAGAAGCTCAGGTATATTAACTATTGTGCATAGTAAGTATACTCTTACTAACTTTTTGTAGAATAATTAATATATCACATGAGCAGTTCAGCTTAGAATGCAGAATAATACCTGTAACTCTTGGCATTCTGAACATATTACTCAGTTCTTAGCTTACTAAAATAATGTAAGCATTAATTAAATTATAACAATCTAGCATAGAAAACATATTTTTATGCAGATTGTGGACTTTTAATAGACTGTTGAAAAAAATTATTGCAATATATGTTGAGTTACTAGCTTCCTAAGACGGTATGTGAATGTGGAACCAGTGCATTCCATTGACCAAAATTATTTTGAGTTTACTTCACCGTCTTTCAGATTCCTTTGTTTTTTTTTTTTTTGGCTGGGCCTTACCACTTCTGGGATCTTAGTTTCCTGACCAGGGATTGAACCTGGGCCCACAGCAGTGCAAGTGCCAAGTCTTAACCACTGGACTGCCAGGGAATTCTCTCAGATTCCATTTTTAAGCTCCTTCTCTGCAGACATATGTGCATGTCTTTTCTGTAGGCAACTTTAGCATATTTACCATAAGTAAATAGCAATAATGGCTGCCATATTATTATTGTAGTGACTCATTAGTGGTATATACAATGGTACATGCTGCAGAAATTAATGCAGATGTAATTCCTGTGTTGCATAGTTTTATACTATCGAAATTAAAATGAAAATATTATTAAAATTAACATAAGGTGAAGAACCATTAGATTTCTTCACAATAGTTATTCTTTTTTCATTGTTGCTTTTATTTATGATTTCCAACCATTTATTTAAATATTTGGTTCCAGTTATTTTTATTGCACTTTGCTTTTCCCTTTTTAATTATTGTTTTCAATTAAAATGTTGAGCAAAGGTTTTGCATTTGTTTTAGGAATATTTACTCCAGATCAACACTTGAGATTTTTGGAGTTTTATAAGAAACTTTGTACATTGGGTTTGCAACAGGAAAATGGACACAATGAAAACCAGATTCCACCCCAAATCTTAGAGCAGGAGAAGAAATATATTTCAGTACGGAAGAACTGTGCTTATAACTTTCCGGTAATAAATTATACATTTGTATTGGCTAAACGTTTTAATTTTAACTTAAAAACGTGAATAGATTGCATTGAAAAATAATGCCATATTTGACACTTGCTACATCACATTATGTCTGGTGTATGTTGGTTAATTTATATTTATCTCTGTGTAAGTATATATATTAGAATTATATGCATGCATTTGGATCTTCCAAATATGGCTTATAACTAAATTATGATTCAGAGGACATGATTCAGTTTAAGTGACATGATTATAATAAGAGGTGTTGATGCATGTTTTTCTCTCCTTCCCACTCATCTTCTCCCTCCCACCTCCACCAGGCCATGATTGTTTTTGTTGATCCTAAAAATTTCCACATGGATCTCTATTCTACATTCTTCTGCCTTTGTCATGACCCTGAAGTACCAGTCAGATACACTATTGCTATTTGCTTTCATGAAGTAAGTCTGAAAAAGTGATACCACTTTACATTTGTTGTTAATTCTACCTACATGTAGTATATGATTTTTTGATATTTTGTACACATCTGTTTACAGATTTATTAAAAGATACAGGCTCCATATCGCTCTCATATTCTAGTCCTAAATATTGAAAAATTCCCGTAATTCTCTTTAGAATGTTACACAGAATTCATTTACATAAATACGTTATATTCGTTTAACAGGTATTAATCCATTCGTTCAGTATATCTCTAGTAAATCCTTACTTTAAGCCAGACATTGTGGTATGGATGTGGCTGTTACAGATCTGGAAGTAAAATCAGTTTTTATATGCTTTATAATGTTTATATTTAGCTTTACACCTAAACTTAAGAACTCGAGTACACATGGAAAATTGAGAGATAGATTATTTAAATTTATGGTTTTTACTGCAAATGGATCATGTTTCGTGAGCACAGCTTTTAGATTCAGCTGTTACAACAACTCTCCATATTGTAAGAGCAAAAGTGAATTTAAACTTTATGATGAATATAATTAACTTCTTAACCCTTGAGATTGAAATTTAGGGCATGTTTCTCGAGTGATTGCAGTAAGTACATGTTGCTATAACTGCAGTAAACATGTATAACCTATAACTTGCCAACTTTAGGACTGTCACATAAAAATATCTGTGTGGGTTAATAAAGTATTCCCTTCTTTTATGAGAGGTATAATAAATATTCTTATTCTCAGTGAGAATATTTCATCCCCTTCCTTGCACTGTGTTCAGAGCATTGGCAGATTAGCTGAAAGTGCAAAGGATATCCATAGCAGCATTAGAAACGTTACTTAAGACTCTTGGCTATTGAATGATAGGCTTTGCTTCTTTTGAATAACATTTTTTTTCTGGTGTGAATGAAATGAATGTTCATTCTGCAAAGTCCAGAAAATATTCCCTTTAAATGGTGTAATTAATTAAAATAATTCAGTGTTGAACAATTAAGTCATCTTTGTAAATATGCATATAGGAATATGCTTTTGGAGGAGGAGAGAGGGCAGAGGGCACTGGCTGGCTGAGTGAACTACTTGTCTCTAATATGTATTAAGTGGGTATCTAGGCATGGTTACCATGCACGCTTGTATTTGTCTAGATTGGTGGTCTCCAGAGATGATTGCATGAGATTAGAGTCTGAGAAAGCAATATTTATGCAATACGAGAGTTTCTATTTATGTTTACTTTTATCTCATACCTTTAATATTTCATTTTATTTATGTCCACTATAAGTGGACACAATGTGTTAGCACCATAGAAAAAAAATTGAAATATGTACACAAAAATATTTCACCAGTAGAAGTGAGTTTGGAAATCATTGATTTAGCTATTTGCTGGGTGGCTAATTTCTGTATTCTGACAATCATACCATGTAGGTAGGTTAAGATGATACTTCATAAATGAATGGTTAGTCTAGGTTTGTCCTTTTAAATAATGAAATTCCACTGGTGGATTTAAATTTCCTTAACAGTATTATTGTTGGATTCTGATAATTACTTTAGTATGTTCTGAGTTTATTCTTGTTTTTCAGAAAAATAATATTTTGAAAATACTTTCAAAAAGTCAAAAACAACCCTGTAGAGCAAAGACTTTTAAAACACCTTCTTTGTCTAGGAACCCCTTTTTCAAGTAAGACCTTACTCAGAAACCCAGTATGTGGGAAAAAATAACCCAAAAACTTAAAGGTGAAGTAGAAACTGGTGAATCTACCATTGCAGATTTTTACTGTTGCTTGTCTACAGGGAAAAAAAAAAAAAACAGTTCACAAAGGAGTTGGTTTAGTCTAGATTCTCCCAACTCCCAACTCCTCTCTTGCTGATTGAAGTCTTTGATGGGAAAAGTCTTCGAAGTTTTGCTTGCTTAGGAGTTTTCTCTATCCCTATGTGGCTACTGGCCTTCAGTAGAATTTGTCCCCTCTGGGAGCTCTGAACCGAGATGAATGCTCCCATGGCTGGGCTCCCTTGAAAGACCCTGTTGGCTGCTCTAAGACTTTAAAATGTGAACTACAGGCATCCATGGGCTTATTAGTGCTTGTGAGAGGGAAGTTATGACTGATAAATCCATTCTTCTACACTCCCGACCCTCATATGTTCACACACTCCAGTGTGTTAGGAAGCAGACTGAAAAGCTTACGTATGCAAGTAATTTTTCTAGAAATCTAATTTTATAGTTGTGTTGTAAACAAGTCTCATTTTAGAAGAAAATCTAACAGGGATTACTCTTTTAAAAATTGTTTTTATAACCTTTATATGTCTAGTAGTCTCAAATCTGAGAGACTTTATTGCTCCATTCTAGGTTTCTAAACTTCTGAATTCTGGAGTGTATTTAATACATAAAGAACTAATAACATTATTACAAGATGAATCATTGGAGGTAATACCTTCTTACTTTGCTTTTTACTTCTTTTATATTAAGTTTGAATATGTCAATGCCTTTTTTCTTTTATTTTCCTGCTTCTTGGGAATTGCATGAATTCTAATAGCTGACTAGCCCCAGAAGCTTCAAGTCGATATGCCACTGTATCATAGACTAGAAATTGGGAATATCTTTTTAAAATAGTAGGTTTTAAAATATACATGTATATTTGTTTGTTATGGAAAATTTTGGAAAGGTCAAAAAGTAGACAGACAAAAGAATACTTTTAGTTCTGATCACTGTTTCTCTTGTCTTATATTTTTTCATTTTCTATTTTTTCTATATAAAGTTTTTAAAATTTTACATACTTGTGATCATATGTTATATCACATTTTATATCTTTTTGTTTCTCCTAGCATTGTTTGGGGAGTATACTTGTGGAGGCTTTGGAATACTTTATTTTGATGCTTTATCTACTATATCCTATTCACCCAAATGACTGCTACTTGCCAAGTCTCAACTCCTCAACATTAGACATCACTGAAGGTGTCGTCTGACTTAAACTGCTTTTCAAAAGTTGGGAGGCAGTTTTGAGCATGTTGTCAGGCTGTCTCAGATCTAGACGATTTGAATATTATCAAGAGGCAGACATACTAATCTCTTTTCAAAGGTAGTTTGATCAAGGTAGCTAATTTTGTTTCTAAGACTTTGCAGCAAGAAGATGACAGAGCAAGAAAATAGAAACCCCCAAAATGCTGTTTGGTAACTCATACTATTTCTGTGTAGAAATTGGCATGTTGATTAATCTAAGATTAGAAAAACAGCCATCACAAGAAGAGTAATCAATATCTTTGTTAAAAGGTACTAGATGCTCTCATAGATCATCTTCCAGAAATCCTGGAACTTATGTCTACTGGTGGAGAAAGCAGTGTTCAAGAAAATAAGGTAAATCCCATGTATCAAAAAAGTTTCTGGACATTATATGGCCTACCTTACTCTGCAGAGTTGTGAGGAATCAACAGAAGTGTATGAAAAACATTTAAAATAGTGCTTGCCACATAGTAGGTGCTCAGTAAATGTCTGCTAGAGTTTGAACAGCTTGAATTTCCTCTACCATTCCCTTTTTTTTTTAAACATCTTTATTGGAGTATAATTGCTTTACAATAGTGTGTTAGTTTCTGCTATTTAACAAAGTGAATCAGCTATACATATACATATATCCCCATATCCCCTCCCTCTTGCGTCTCCCTCCCACCCTCCCTATCCCACCCCTCTAGGTGGTCACAAAGCACGGAGCTGATCTCCCCGTGAGATGCAGCTCTTCCTACTAGCTATCTATTTTACATTTGTCCTCTACCATTCTTACATTACCACAGTCCTTATTTATTGTCCTTGGAGTTTACATTCATATTTTCAGTTCTTATTAGCATTTATTATTACTGCAAAGAATAGCAACTGTTGAGGACAGAAAGGTAGGAATTTAGAAGGTCAAAGTCTGCTGACAGTGAAATAGAATACATTTTACTTTAGAAGGGTTGTGAATCCCAGTCTCTTTCAAAATTTTGTTTCCAGTAATCGTAAATTTTATATATAGATTTTTTTTTAAGTATTTGATTTTAATAAATATTTACTTCCCTGTGACAACTAAGATGCCTCCTAATTTCCGAAAAGGTTAAGAGTTCCCCCTCCCCGGTGTATTGTAAGACTGAATAATTTGGCTGAGTGCTGAAACTGATTTCTTCAATTATCTTTGATTCTCTTGATGTGTTTTCTTCTTTAGTTATCATCTCTCCCTGACTTGATTCCAGCTCTCACAGCTGCTGAGCAGCGAGCTGCAGCCTCTTTAAAGTGGAGAACTCACGAGAAGCTGCTCCAGAAATACGCCTGTCTGCCGCACGTCATATCAAGTGATCAGATTTATTACCGTTTCTTGCAAAGAATGTTCACAATCGTGATGACAAATGTGAGCCCAATACCTGTTATCTGACTTTCTCTTGAACTTGCTTCTGTTTTGGGATTAACCAAATTATCCACATTCTTGAAATAGAACGACACACTCAGTTCATGCCCTTCTGCCTGGAGGGGTGTTACCTTTGCTTCCCCACCGGTTCTCCTTTTCATCAGCTTCTGCCTAGCTGGAGAGAGGGATGCACAGGGAGAGTGTAAACACATGCACTGCAAGCTTGATACCGTTCTCAAGGGAGAGGTTGGCAGGAGTCAGTGATCTCAACTGCAAAGTGCCTTTTGCTCTCATGTACACCTTTCATGTCTCATGGCCTCAGCTGTGCCCTGTTGCCTTAAGGGTATCCCTTAAGCCCCTTAATACTAGTTTGGGTTCTTTTTCTTTTATAGTACCTGAACAGTGACTTGTTACAAATAAAATGTATACAAAAAACACGGATGCCCTACTATGGATAACCTCAAAATTAGAGTCAAAGTAGGGGGGAAAAAAAAGACTTGTATTCAAATTTCCCCATAGAGTAAGTTGTCTACCTTTTTCCTTAAAATTTCCAGAGAGGATTGTTTAACCCTCAGTTCACTATACATTGAATATGACATCCTACTACCATTTTTTGAAGTATAAAAAAGTTCTGCATAATGTATATGTTTTAGAAACTATTAAAAAAGTACTTTGAATTCTTATTGTTCTCAAAAAAAGTGAGATAACAAAATCTAGTAGCCATCTCAAAAACCCCAAATCAGGTTTAGCTTCAAAGAGGAAAAAAATGACATTATTGGTGTCATTTACAACTTAACTAAAAAAAAAAAGGAAAAAGGCATATATCTTATGACCTAACACCTCTACATGAAGTTTGTTTCATGTATCAAAGCAAAGTCTAGGGGTTGAAGGTTATTTTATAGATGTAATAATCTTAAAAATTGATATTGACAAAAATAAGTTCCTTCTCAGAGGATAATGTGTGAATGCACCACATAGAAAATTTCACATGAAATCAAGCAGAATTTATTAATTGCTGTATTCAGCAGTTAATTATTCGAGTCTGCTGTGTCAGGCACTGTTCTAAGAGCTGGGGATATAGGGTGAATAAGACAGACAGAATCCTGTTCTAAAGGACCTTGCATTCTTACATGGTGGTCATGTGGGAAGTGATAAATAGTAAAATAAAATAAATATATTAACAGGTGATCTTGATCTTAATTGTCTCAACCTGATTACTTAGTAAGTGTCTTTGTGTTTAGAAAGCTAAGAATACATAATTATTCCATATTTGTACTTTCCCTTATCAGGAAAGAGAAATGATTTATAACATAGTGTGAACAAAATACTTTCAAGCCTGAGGGATCTGCTTTATGTTTTCTTTTACAAGGAGGTAATTCCACACTTAAAAAGAAATACGTGATTCACTATAGCACATTTTCCATGATCAAAAAAGACACTTATATTCTGTTTCAATATTCCCTGGAGAAAAGATTATATTTTTAGTTCCGTATCTAATGGTCGTAATATTCATTCATTTAACAAAATTTATTGAGCACTTACTATGTGCTGAGTACTATTCTAGATGCTAGGAGCACAGTAGTGAATGAAAAGACAAAGGACCTGTTCTCATAGAACTTTAAATTCTATTAGAGACAGAAAATAAACACATATAATACATACATCATACACCAGGGATGAAAAGTACAAGGAGGAATTAAAAACCAGGGTAGAGGGGAAGAAAGTGATGGAGGGTCGTAGGATGGTATTGTGAATATAGTGGTCAGGAAAAAGCCCTTTCTGATTAAATATGCTTTGTGCAGAGGCTTGGACCAAGTAAGGGAGTGACCATGTGGAGGTCTGAAGGACAGGTGGTCCCCGCAAAGGGAAGAGTGGACGCAAAGGTGTGATACGGCGTGTGCTTGGTTGTGTGAGGAGCAGCAAGGAAGCCCGTGTGGCGGTTGTTAGCGAGAGATGAGGCTGGAGAGGTCGCTGGGCCCACAACACGCAGGTGCTTGAAGGCCATGAGGTAGAGCGTAGATTGTATTCTGTGATACAGGGGAAGGCTTTGGAAGGTTTTGAGTAGAGGAATGACAGAAACTAACATTTTTTCCTGCTTTAGTTATGAAAAAAATTTAAAACGCAGAAAGGCAGAGAAAATACTATAATGAACCCTCACACACCCATCACCTAGGTTTAACAGTTGTCAACATTCTGACGTATTTTCTATTTCATCGTGCTGAAAAATTTTAATTATAGATATCATTGTATTTTTATTTCTAAACATTTCAGTATTCATCTCTAAAAAAGGACATTGCCCTATATAACTATGATACAATTATTACATTTGACAAAATGAACAATTATCTTTAATGTCATTTAAAGTTCATATTAAAATTTACCAATTGTGCCCCAAATATGTGTGACAGTTGTTTTATTCCGTATAGGATCCAAGTAAGATCTATACATTGCCTTAGGTGGTTACATCTCTTAGTTCTCTTTTAATGCAGAACAGATTCCCTCTTCGCCCTTCCCCACTTTTTCATGACATTGAATTGAGGAAGAGACTTAGTCAGTTCTGTAGAATGTCTTCATGGATTAACTTGTTTATCTCTTCTCCATATTTCTTCTAAACTGGAGGTTTGATAAGGGCTTGCCGAGTCTTAGGTTAAACGTTTTTGGCAAGAATACTTCATAAATGCTGCTGTGTATTTTATGTTGCATTGTGTCTGGACGGCTGTCCCTCTGTAAGTGAGCTAGGAGTGGTTGTGCAGATGGGGACAGCTCTGTTAGCCTACTGCAAAATTGTGTTTTCTCTCTTGTGATCTGCGTCACAATCTGAAGCGGACACTTCAACACTCGGAATACCCAGTTTCCCACCAAGCTTTTACCCATTAGTTTTAGCATCCAATGATGATCCTTGCCTGATCAGTTATTTCATTATAACTTGCAGAAAAATGATTTTTTAAATTCTGTCTTTTCTTCTACATTGTTGATGGCATTCTTCTCAGGAGAAATGCCTTTTTTTTTACATCTACTTGGGTAATTTATTTACCCTAAAATATATTTCCTAATGTAAAGAGAGGGTAAATTCTTATTTCTTTCCCTCTAATTATCAATTTTCGGAGTTAGGAAAACTCTGAAGTGGTGCAGTAGCCACTTCCAATGATGATGAATGAATTTTGTTTTTGTCTCTTTCTTTTAGACTCATCATTTTATATTAAATAATGTTTTAATCAATTACAGTCATTATTCGCATGCTTAAGTGGTCACGACTTCTTTAAACTGGCTTTTACTTGTTTTGATATAATTACTTTTATCTTTGATTTCTGGCCCAAAAGACATTACCTTATACTGTGACGTATAAAATACACGTATTTTAAACTATTTTTATTTCAAATGACTAGTGTTTATGCATTTGAAATTCTATTAGTATACAAAAAATGAAAGAAAAGAGTAACATCCTTTTATTTAGTTCATTTATCTAAAATTCATTTTCCGTAATTCCACTGATATTTCTGTTTATGTACATTTCTTAAATTTTCTGTTCTAACTCATAGTGAATATTCTTTTTTTATATTCGATTAATGAAATGGTTCTCAATAGAATGGAAATAACTTGTATAAAATATGAGAGGAGGGGCTTCCCTGGTGGTGCAGTGGTTGAGAATCTGCCTGCTAATGCAGGGGACATGGGTTCGAGCCCTGGTCTGGGAGGATCCCACATGCCGCGGAGCAACTAGGCCCGTGAGCCACAACTACTGAGCCTGCGCGTCTGGAGCCTGTGCTCCGCAACAAGAGGCCGCGATAGTGAGAGGCCCGCGCACCGCGATGAAGAGTGGCCCCCACTTGCCACAACTAAAGAAAGCCCTCACACAGAAAGGAAGACCCAACACAGCAAAAATAAATAAATAAATAAATAAACTCCTACCCCCAACATCTTTAAAAAAAAAAAAAAGATTGATTTAAAAGTAAGATTTAAAAAAAAAATATGAGAGGAGGTAGCAGGCAGTACTCTCTGAGCAATGTATAGTTTTTCCTACTTGAATTTCAAGGATCCTAGTATAATAGTCTGAATCGTCAAGAATTGATTGTTATAATATTTATATGTAAGTCAAGATGGTGAACATGAATCTATACTGGATACAGTATATCTGATTGAGAGATTTTTCTCTAATACATCATTTGAACCCAAATCCAGTAAAGATGAATGGTTGAATTCATTTAGAATTAAGGTTCTGCCCAGTGGTGTGACAGAAATTCAAAGGACAAAGGAGTTTAAAACACTGGTAAGAGTAATTGGTATGTTGTCCCTTGGGTTCTAAGCTTTATCTGTGTCATGGACCGGGGACCTCCAAGAATGGCATTGAGGTGGAAGAGGCCGAACTAAGCCAGAGGGATCTGACATATACCTGGTCATGGGATCTCTGAGTTTATATTTTAGAAGTTGCACATCTTTGGTGAGATACCTGACACAGGGTATGTTCTAACAAATGTTTGTTGAATAAATGAGTGACAAGGTCCAGAGGTGGTTGAGATTAATTTGGGGAGAATATCACTTAAGATGAAGTGGCAAGGAAATGAGAGTCAAATATAAATCAAATCTGGATGACTTGGAAATGACTGCCAAATTGAATTAACTTTGTAGTGTGATAGTAGATGAGTTGATTTGCCTGAGCGATGGTAACATTAAATTATGAAGACACTTCCACAGTGACTTGAGAGGTAGGCAATACTGCTTTTACTTTTAGTCAATAACTTAAAATAGATTTATGGGGCCAAATTATTCAGAGTATATACTATTAGACTGGTTTAATTGTCTTCCTTATTTCTTTAAGAATGTCTTACCTGTCCAAAAGGCCGCTTCACGAACTCTATGCATTTTTCTACGTTATAATCGTAAACAAGAACAGAGACACGAGGTCATTCAAAAATTAATTGAACGTAAGTAATCATTGTCTCTCATTTTGAAAAATAGAAAGTAAACAAACTGGTTGGCCTTAGTTAGATCTGACATATTATGTATCATTTTGCCATGAATAATTAGGCCAGTGTTGGTATATATTTGCATTCGAGTTTTGTAGGCTAATTTTTTTGGCTTGTTTTAGAAATCTTTGACAGGATCAGATTTGTGAAGAATGAGAGTAGTGACTACTCTAGGCTGCCTTTTGTGAATTTCTACACTTGAGAAATTAAAATATGTATACTTATTGTTGAAAGCCCAGTTTCTATCCTGATTAATACAATTTGGAACTAAGATATATAAGTAGGCTATCCTTGAATCTAATAATTTGTTTTATGTTCCTATTTTAAATATCACAGAATGTGAGTTTTGTTCCCTTGAATAGACTTGATAGTACACATGAATGTGAATCTGGTAAGCCGAGGTGGTTTATAATGTCTTAAAAAATTGTCAATTAACAAATGCAAATTTATTTTAATTTGCTATGGGCTAAAATTAAGACAAAAACTTTTTGTTAAAATGTTAATTCTAGAAGTAGTGGTGCGCACCTATATATACTTAGTGAATTTGTTAATTATTGTGTACTTGCTTTGACTGTAGTGTCTTAATGCTTTTATTAAACTCTGTTATCCAGCACAGGCAGGTAATGGAATTTTTCTGGTTATTGGAGTTTACCATTTTAAGTATGGATCACCACTTTTCAAAAAATTCGAGTACATAAAATTCCATTTAAGAAAAAAAAATGCTCAATATACTTTAATTGTCCTTTTTTTACTGCATTTTAATTCAGTTTTCATTTTTTTAGTGGTAGGACCTGACCTTTAGAATGTTTTATTTTGAATGGAGATTCTATTTGGTTTTAAATATTAAGAATTTTGCTTTTGAACATTTCTGTAATAAGGGAGAGAAAATGAGCCTTTCAACATTGACCTGAATGATTTTCAGTGATACCGTGTTTACATATGATTTTACTTCAAAGCATTTTTAAGGAAACGAGAAGAAGAAAACAGTTAATTTCATTGGTTAAAGATTTTGAAGTTACACAGACCTGCATTTGAATTCTAGGTCTGTACTTTCCAGCTCTGTGGCTTTAACCTCTCTGAATCTCAGTATCCTTACCTTTTAAGAGGAATAAATTTATTCTCATCCCATTGGATTGACTTTCAGGACTTAATGAGATAATATGTATAAAGTACTTAGTACATGGTGGGTAATCAAAAAATAGTAGATATGTTCATTCAATATTTAATAAATGCTCATGGAACTGAATGCAATGTTTAATACATTTTTTCTGTTTTTTCAGGTGCTATTAATTTGGGGGTATATAATATGATTTTTTTCTCTTGTTTTTGCTAAACAAATTGTGGATATAAAAAAGATTGTCATGGACTTAGCGATTTTTTTCACATGAAATTTTATGTAGGAAAAATTAAACTTATAATTTTTTGTTGTTGTTTCTAGAACTGGGCCAAGGAAAAAGTTATTGGAATAGACTCCGATTTTTGGATACCTGTGAATTTATTATAGAGATCTTTTCCAAATCATTTTTCTGTAAATATTTCTTTCTACCTGCTATTGAACTGACACATGATCCAGTAGCAAATGTGAGGTATGGTACCAATCCAAGAAAATATTTGAAAAAATTGTATTTTTTATGTATCTACTGTGATGAACATATGCCAAAGCATTTTCTTAGTCAACTAAAAATAATCAAGTGAAGAATTTATACTTGGTTTGAAATTCTTGGTAGACTTAACTGAGCCTCAGTAGAACCTGGAAGCGTGATCTTTTAACACTGTCTCAGGTCTTTAGTTTATTGGGCTGATAGCAGTACTCACAGCCAGACTGGCAGGTTTCTCCACTTGGATACACACATTGGCATCAAGAGAAGATTGAGTAGATGTGATTAATTTATCTCTATCTTCTAAGACTAAAGGAAAAAAATAGTTGAAAGTTGGCTTGGAGAAGATCTGCCCATTTTTACAGGCCCATTTATTCAGAGAAGTAAGGCTGTTTCCAAGGCTTTTAGCTGTCTCACATTTTCAAAATCCAGTAAATGGTAATTGGAGTTGATTAAATAACTGTGAAGTTAAATGAAACGGGCCTGAAAATGGCTTGCTTGGAAACTGAAAAAAAGAATAAATGTATTTTGCCTTTTTTTCCTCCCCAAACAAGCATATTAATTTTTTTTTAATTGTGGTAAAACATACATAACATAAAATTTACCATTTTAACTATTTTGTACAATTCAGTGGCATTAAGCACACATGCATACTGTTTGAGTTATTTGTATATTGCATAATGAGTTGAAGAGAATTTTAAACCCTCAGCCATTAGATTTCGTATTTGTGCTCTATGCCTCTGTTCTGAATTTGAGGAACTCATCTGTAGGAGACACAGAGTCAGTTGGCCAAGACTTCCTGAACAGAACTCCAGAGCTCCCTGCTGAGCTTCCACATGCCAGCCATGCTTCATGCTAGTTTCAAGCTGTGTGACATATTTGTATGTTTTATAAAAAAATGATGTGCATTGTAGACAACATGCAACCATTTAATACTTTTTAACAGGAAGACTTGGCCAGGCAATAAGCATAGACTGATAGCATGGCTGTTGAGAGAAAATATACCAAGAAGAATTGTCAGAAGATGTTGAAAAGTTCAGCCTAAGAATGCTGTGAGCATTATTTAAGGGGGACACATCTAGACATTGGTTTTGTTTTGTATTTTTAGGGTGAGAAAATACAGAAAGTACCACTGCATTGGCTTTAGTATTTTGTGCATCTTAACCTGTGCTCTACAAACTAGAGCTGACGTTTCCTTGACTTGAGATTTAAAGCAAATTTAAAGTGATTTAAAGTAAATTGAAAGACCCCGTTGATAATTCTTTAGAATTTACCTCTTGGTGAATAACTAAGGGATCCAACCACACTGTTAACGTTTTGCAAATTGAAGTTGTGATTCTAGAAAAATAGCTTCCAATGTGTTGAATTGTCATTTATCAAGCAGTTCCCAAAAATTATTTGAAAGGAAGTGAAATCATCTCTACTCGAGTCAGTGTGACTGACAGCATAGCATTGACTCTAAGGGAAAGCAACCTGTTAATTCAAAAACCAGATGAAGATGAATATTGCTCTATGAATTTTGGTGGTTTTTCTGAGTAAGAGATGATCGTATAGCAGTTTGTCTTGGTTCTCACTCTCCTGCTTGGGCAGCTGCCAGCCTAACGAATGGGTCCAGCAACACCATATACTAACTGGCTTTTGGATACGAAAGGCTTTGCTCAACACTTTTAGAAATGTGCAGGTAGAATGAAAGCCATGACAGGTGAGAGTGGCCGGATCATCTCTTGCCTGAATTACTGAAAGAGCCCCCTGCCACCCCGTGTCCCTTTTGTCCTTGATCACCTACAGTCTAATCTCAATACAGTAGCCAGATGATACTTTCCAAACGTTAAGTCACATCATTTCACTCGGCTGTGCAAAACCCTCCGTGGCTTCTCATTGCTCTCGAAATGAAAGCCAGTCCCCAAACCGTGAGCTGCAAGGCCCCGGATGAACTGGCCTCCTATTTCACTCTGAGGCCTCCAGCTGATTTCGTTTTTGCTCTGTTCTAGCCGTGCTAGCCAGTTTGCCAGTTCTGGCCAATTTGTTAATTTGGGGCAACTTCTAAGGCAAGCTCCCCGCTCTTCTCTAGATAGTCACAAGGCTTAGTCCCTAATTTACTTTCATTCTTTGCTTAAATGTCATCTTTTCAGTGAAATCTTGACTAAAAGCCTTCCTGACCACCTGGTTTGAACTTGTAATCCCCCTCCTTGTACTCCTTTGTCGTCTTTCCCTGCTTTATTTTTCTCTGCAGCATTTACCACTGTTTGACAGACATTTTACGTATTTGTTTATCCTCTCTCCCTACCCGTGTACTAGAACGTAAGCTCTGTGACAGCAGAGAATTTTGTTGGTTTTCTCCACTGCGTTATCTCAGCACCCAGAATGATGAACGCTTGACTCATCATAGACCCTCCATAGACATTTGTTGCATAAGAAATTCTCAGGCTAGCTAAAGCTTGAGTTTTCTTTCAATTTCATGTGACTGTCATTCTTAGTTATTAAATTCACTCACAAGTTAATACTGTCAATTTATTGCAGAATGAAACTTTGCTACTTGTTGCCCAAAGTGAAATCTACCCTGAAGATCCCTGCAGATAAACATCTACTTCAACAGTTAGAAATGTGTGTGAGAAAACTCCTCTGTCAAGAAAAAGATAAAGATGTTCTGGCCACCGTGAAAAGAGTAAGCGTCCCTCTTGCCATGACATTTGCCTTTCTTGCAGTGTTCATCACAGCCTCACTATCTTAGCTTGATGGGATAGCAATATGTTAAAATATTTCTGTCACTGCTAGAGGAGTAAGAATTAGTAACTGATTTGGTTGATGTATGCTCCAATTGGATATGAAAGTTCCTTCCAGAGGGCACTGAGACATTAATCTTTTATTACTGGTGATATAAGCTCTATGAGAGAGCTTACATTTTAGGTACTCAGTAAATACTGTTCAGCTAATAATGAATGAGTACTTCGTTCACCAGACTCTTTATAAGTGATTAGAATTGGGAAAACTTTGTTGGTATAATAGGGAAAGTCACATTTGATAGAAACTTAGCCCTGAAAGGGCTAGAAGGGCCTTCAGTGATCTGTTGGACTTTGCAGAAGCTCGAGACCTAGAAATGTTCAAGTGTTTGCTTAAGATCTTCTTGGTAAGTGGCAGAGCCAGGGCTGAATATACATCCCTAGCGCTTTTCAATTACGTAACATTGTGTCTTACGGGTTTTTGTTTGTTTTGTTTTAGCGTGTGATCTTATATGGATTGTTTGGCAATATTGGAACTCTAACACAGTAAACATTTGGGTTAGTGAAGTCAAACCTTAAAATACTTTATAGTCTTCAAAACCTTTTGGTTGAGTATATAATATTTTTATAAGGTTATGTCAAATGAAAATCATTACTTTTATGGTGATAAATTGGGAGATTCGGACTGACATGTATATACACTGATGTGTATAAAATGGATGACTAATAAGAACCTGCTGTATAAAAAAATAAATAAAATAAAATTCAAGAAAAAAATCATTACTTTTATGAATCTGAATGTGAAGTTCAGGACACATAATTTTTGAGCATGTATTTGTAGTGAGAGAAGTTAATTTATTAATGTGTTAAGTAACTTGGTGTCGATGGTGAGGAAAACAGAAAGAGTCCTTTGATTTTTTTTTTTTCCCTAGAGATCATTGCCAGATGTTGCATAAGGAACTTTTTTTTTTTTTTTTTTTTTTTTGTGGTATGCGGGTCTCTCACTGTTGTGGCCTCTCCAGTTGCGGAGCACAAGCTCCGGACGCGCAGGCCCAGGGGCCATGGCCCACGAACCCGGCCGCTCCGCCGCACGTGGGATCCTCCCGGACCGGGGCACGAACCCGCGCCCCTGCATTGGCAGGCGGACTCCCAACCACTGCGCCACCAGGGAAGCCCCAGGAACTTTTTAATAAAGTGATTTGATAACTTAGTATTAATTAGTATAATTTTATTTTACTGAAATGTAAATTCTTCTTTCATTAACTGAAATAATCAGAAATACCCAGAGTCTGGACATGCATCTAAATCTAAAAACATAGATACACATAACATTTGTTTCTGTCTTTACCGTTTAATTACAGAAGTGTAAGCAATGGAATTAACTTTCAAAATAGTAAACGTGAGACAGTTACTTTTTTGAGAGAATTTATTAACTGAAGAGGTAACTCAAGCTAACCCTATAAATAGGGGCAAAAATGATATAATTAAATTGATAGATTATTAACTTTCAATGGATTATTCTGTAGTACAGCCCTTATTTTAAGAACGTGTCACGTGAGGAAGTCAGTCTGTCCCATGAAAATTCTATAGTATAATGTTTATCAAACTGATGTATTGGTATGGGAACCTCTCAGGAAGCTAGCTATTCAAAGCTTTGGGATAAAAATGAAATAGTCAGTTTCTTAAGATGAAAAGTAATTTCATTTAAAAGGGCTATTTGGGGCTTCCCTGGTGGCGCAGTGGTTGAGAATCCGCCTGCCGATGTAGGGGACATGGGTTCGTGCCCCGGTCCGGGAAGATCCCACATGCCAC
>NW_020837965.1:18389756-18485843 GCF_003676395.1 Aethalodelphis obliquidens
AAAAAAAAAAAAAAAAAAAAAAAAAAAAAAAAAAAAAAAAAAAAAAAGGGCTATTTCATGCCATAAATTATAACATTTTCATAAATTTCAGCATAAAAATAAAACTTCAAATAAATATTATGTTTGCAATGGATAGCTTTGGGCATATGAATAAATGTACTTTATCCTGGCCATCAGAGTTACTCCTGTAAAAAAGTACTGTCCTCTATCAGAGACAGAACCCTGGATTAGATGGGCCATTCATTGTTTGACTGAAATAATTTATTTCAGACCAATGTATTTGAAAAGACAAATTCTAAATTAAGAGAATGCTTTCAGAGTAAAGTTTTTTCTATTGGTCAAAATGTCATAATAATCAAAAGTTTCTGTGGCAAGGAACTAAGGATATGAAGCCCAATGATACCTAGCTTTGTATATATTTAGCTAAAAGATTTTTTAAAAAATTCAAAAATTATATTGTATTTCTGAAGATTCAGAAAAGAGTGGCGCAGGAAGTTATTAGAAACTAAATTGCATGTGTTTAGTATTTAAAATAATCCTCTACACTTGCTTTTCTTTTTTTTTTTTTTAATGTAATTAATTAATTTATTTTTGGCTGAGTTGGATCTTTGTTGCTGTGCACGGGCTTTCTCTAGTTGTGGTGAGTGGGGACTACTCTTTGTTGCGGTGCGCAGGCTTCTCATTGCGGTGGCTTCTCTTATTGCTGAACACGGGCTTTAGGCGCGTGGGCTTCAGTAGTTGTGGCTCGCGGGCTCTAGAGCGCAGGCTCAGTAGTTGTGGCGCACGGGCTTAGTTGCTCCGCGGCATGTGGGATCTTCCCAGCCCAGGGGCCCTGTGGCCCCTGCATTGGCAGGTGGATTCTTAACTACTGCTCCACCAGGGAAGCCCTACACTTGCTTTTCTTAAGTTGAAAAACTTTTAAAAGTTTAAGTGGATCTTGGTGTTAATATATAGAGGTTGATTAAAAACACAACATAGAGTTGGGAAGAACTTTAGAGACTTTCTAATTTAGCCTTTCACATAGTGGAGAAGTCTCTTCTTTGATCCTCCCTCTGGAAAAGGAGTCTTTCTGAGAAATGATTAGTTGATTTAATTTAATTACTGTTGAATAATTTAAAACATTTTCTTTGCAGACTGTGTTAGAGTTGGACAGAATGGAAATGTCCATGGACGCTGTGAGTACACTCTCTTTACCTTATGTTGAAAGGAATATTTAAAAATTGGCAGAGACTCATCATTAATGTTTCACAATTTCATTTTAAACTTTAAACTTAGTTTCAGAAAAAATTTTATGAAAAAGATTTGTTGGATCAAGAGAAAGAAAGAGAAGAGCTACTTCTTTTGGAAATGGTATGTTTTCACACACACACACACGTACTCTTTTCTGACCAGTATTAACTGTGCTTTGTTATTAAATCTAATCAATAATTTCTTTCAGTTTCATACTAATTTTATTTTCCCTAAATGACTAAAGAAGAATCCTGACCTTTTGAAATATGTTCTTTTATGAATTGTAAGGAAAACTACATTTGAGAGCCTTTAAAAAAAAAAAAAACTACCTTATTGAAGTATGATTGACTTATGATTAACAGCAAATACTTAAAGTGTGCAATTTGGTGAATTTTGACATACAGACATACCCATGAAACCAGAATATAAAATACCAAACGTTGCCATTCCTTCAAAAATTTCCTTGTGCCCCCTTAGTGATTCACATCTTCTACTCTAGTCCCTAGCAACCACTAATCTAGTTTCTGTCGCTGTAAATTAGTTTGCGTTTTTTAGAATTTATACAAATTGAATCATATGTTAGTACCTTTTTGGGTCATGCTTCTTTCCATCAGCATGATTACTTTGAGATTCATCCATGTTTTTGTGCATATAAAGAGGTCATTCCTTTTTATCTCTGAGTAGTAGTCCGTACCGCGGATATACCACAACGTGTTTATCCACGTCTTAACGGACATTTGGGTTACTTCTAGCTTGGGAACATTAGTGAAGAAGTCTTTGAGTGGACATAAGTTTTCATTTCTCTTGGGGAAATAACTTAGGAACGGAATGGCTGGATGGTATGGTAAACTACACTTAACTTAAAAACAAAGACTGTTTTACAAAGTGCCTGTGCCGTTTTGCATTCCCACTGGCTGTGGTGGAGAGCTTCGGTTACCCCGTATCCTCTCTAATGCTCGAGAGGGTGGGTATGTAATGTTATCTCAAATTGCTTATCCCTGATGCCTAAGGAGGCTGAGCATCTTTTCCTTTGTGTATTGGCCATCCTCATATCTTAGTTGATGAAGTCTCTTTTCAGATTTTAAAGGATTTTTGTTTATCTTCTTATTGAGTTGTGAGAGTTCTTTATAAACTCTGAATACAACTCCTTTGTCAGAGATACATTTTATGAATATTTTCTTGGAGTCTCTGCTTCATGGTGTCTTTGGACGAGAAGAAGTTTTTAATTTTGATGAAGTCCAACTTATCCTTTTTTTTCTTTTAGCATAGTTCATGCTTTTTGTTCTAAGAGTCTTTTGTCTATCCCCAAATTATAAAGACTTTTTCCCGTGTTTTCTTCTAGGAATTTTAGTTTTAGGTTTTACATTTAGGTCTATGATTCATTTCAAGTTAATTTTTATATATGTTTATTTTTTCCATCTCAATGAGCAATTATTCTAATGCCATTTATTGAAAACTTTACTTCCATTGAATTGCCTTAGCACCTTTTTTAAAAAAATCAGTTGTCCATATATACATATGTCTGTTTCTTGACTCCCATTCTGTTGCAGTGATTTATAGGTTTATCTTTTTGGCAATTCCAAACTATCTTGATCGCTATAACTTTATAGTAATTCTTAAAATCAGGTAGGGTAACTTTTCCAACTTTTTAAAAAATTGCTTTGGCCAGTAGAGGCCCTTTTCATCTTGATACAATGTTTAGAATCAGTTTATCAATTTCTATAAAAAACCTGCTGGAATTTTAGTTAGGATTGTGTTAATTAGCATTGATCTGTAGGTCAATTTGGAGAATTGCCATCTTAACAATTAAGTCTTCCAATCCATGAACATTGTCTACCACTTCATTTATTTAGTCTTCTTAGTTTTGGTAGAGTTAAGTGTAGAGTTCAAGGCAGTCTTTTGTTAGATTTATTTCTAGTATATTACGTGTCTTGGCATTATAAATGGAATTGTAATTTAAAGTTTTACTTTCCAGTTTTTTGTTGCTGGAGTTTAAGAATACTATTGATTTTTGTATATTAAGCTTGTATTTTGAAAATGTGCTAAGTTTGCTTATTTGTTGTAGAAGTTGGTTTTTAGATTTAATAGGACATGAGTCTACCTGAGCCATTATGTCATCTTTTAGTACAGTAGGATTACTTCTTCCTGTTCAGTGTTTGTACCTTTTATTTCTTTCTTTTTGTCGTATTGAAAGGTCCAGGACCTCCAGTATAATAAGAGACCTCTGACTAATAAAAGTGATGCAAGTAGGCATCTTTGTCTTTTTACTGTTCTTAGGGGGAAGCAGTTCAACCTTTCATCATTAGGTATGGTGTTACCAATAGGTTTTATATAGATGCCCTTTATTGCTTCTATTCCTAGTCTGCTGAGAGTTTTTATGAGTGATTGTTAAATTTTGCCAGATGCTGTTTCTGCATTTCCTGAAATGATATTTGTTTTTCTACTTTCATTGTGTTAAAACACTGAGTTACATTGATTTTTCAAATGGTAAACCGATTTTATATTTTGGAGATAAACTCTATTTGGTGATGATATATTGTCCTTTTCTCCGCTGTTGGATGCTTGGCTAATTTATTTAAAGGAATTTTGCCTTTGTATTCATAAATTCATAGTGGGAACTGGTTTATAATTTTTGGGGTCATTTCTTGGATCTTTTAAATTTGGTATTCGAGTTATTCTGGCCTCATAAAATGAGATGGATAGTATTACCACTTCCTCTATTTTCTGACAACTTTTGTATAAAGTTGTTTTTTTTCCTTCCTTGAGTGTTTGATAGAATTCACTAGTGAAACTATCAAGACTCAAAGTTTTCATTTTGGAAGGATTTTGATAATTCATTCAATTACTTTAATAGCTATAATACTATTCAGATTTTCTTTCCTTTTTGTCAATTTGGTAAGTTGCTTCCCCTCCCCAATTTGTCCGTGTCATCTAAGCTGTCAAATTTGTTGGCATATGTTGTTTATAATATTCTTATATTATCCTTCTAATGTATATAGAATCTATGATGATACCCCCTTTTATATATATATATATGTATGTATATATATATTTTTTTCTTTCCCGGTACGCGGGCCCCTCAATGCTGTGGCCTCTCCCGTTGCGGAGCACAGGCTCCGGATGCACAGGCTCCGGATGCGCAGGCTCAGAAGCCATGGCTCACAGGCCCAGCCGCTCCGTGGCATGTGGGATCCTCCCGGACCGGGGCACGAACCCGCGTTCCCTGCATCGGCAGGTGGACTTTCAACCACTGCGCCACCAGGGAAGCCCCCCTTTTATATTTTTATCTTAGTGATTGGTGTTTCTCTCTGTCTCTTCGCCCCCCCCCCCCTTTTTTTTTTTGAATTGCTTTTTGGTGTTTTCTCTAGAGATTACAGCAGACATACCTAACCTTTTATAGTCTTCTTTTTGTTAATATTGTACCACTTTATTTAACAGTGATACAGAACCCTTTACTTGCTCCATACTGTTCTTTATGTTACACTTGTCATGTGAATTACATCTGCACTGAAAACCCCACCAGTCAGTGTGATAATTTTTGCTTTAAGTTGTCATATGTATCTTGAAGAACTTAAGAGAGTAAACCTGTGTGTTTACTCAGATGTTTACCATTTCCAGTGCTCTTCATTCATTGCTTAGGACCCAAATGTCCCTCTTATTTTTTCCCTTCAGCCTGAAGAACTTTCTTTGGAAGTTCTCGGAGTGCAAGTATTTTGTAACAAATTATCTTCGTTTTCCTTTATCTAGAATGTCTTATTTGTGCCTTTCTCTCTAAAGGATATTTTTATTGGATACAGAATTCTGGGTTTACAGCCTTTTTTATGCTGTACTTTAAGAAGTGTTTCTGTCTGTGTTGTGGTCTCCATAGCATCTGATAAAATATCTGTTCTCATTTGAATTATTATTCTTCTCTATATAATGTTGTTTGTCTCTGTCTACTTCTAAGATTTTTTCTTTTCTTTTTTATCTTTAGCAGTTTGCTTGTGATGTTTTTAGGCATGATTAGCTTCAAATTTTTTCTGTCTTGGATTTGCTGAGCTTCCTGAATCTGTAAATGAGTGTCATTTCCCAAATTTGGGAAGGTTTGAGCCATTATTTATTTCAATATATGTTCTGTCCCAGTTCCTCACTCTTATACCTCTGGGTCTCCAATTGCACATATGTTAAATCTTTTGATACTATCCCACAGGTCCATGAGGCTTTGTTCTTTCTTTCTTTTTTTTTTTTTTCCTTAAACTCTGCTACTCAGAGTGAATAATTTCTGTTGATCCATCTTCAGTGTCACCAGTTCTTTTCCTGCCCTCTGCATTTGGCTGCGGAGACTCTCCACTGATTTTAAAATTTCCATTACTCTATTTGTCAGTTCTAAAATTCTGATTTTTTATATTGTCTATTTTTCTGCAGAGAATTATGCTGTAAGATTAAAAACTTAAGTGGAAATCCTCTGAAAAGCAAATTGCATTATTTCAGCAGTCTAAACCAAAGATTAGAGTTCAGGATTGCCAGTGGTAGAAGATGTAGAGAATAAGCAGACTCTAAAACATTTTAGGACTTAATGACCTAATAAACCCAAGACAAAGATCAGAGAATAGGAAAAGATCCACAGATGATCCTGATATTAGAGTTAGCAGACAAGGACTTCAAGACAACTGTGATTAATATGATCGAGATAGTAGAGGAAAAGATGACGCAGGTAACACTACTATTAAGCCCACTTGGTGATATCTTTCAGTTTTGCATGTTTTATTTTCAGTTTTAGAATTTTTATTTAATAGTTTTTTATGCAGTCCAGTTCTATGTGGAATATTTTTTATCTTGCGTATTTTCTCTGCCTTTTTATTTTACATGCACTTGAAAAGAATGTATGTTCTCCAGTGTTGATTGTAGTGTTCTGTACATGTCAGTTATGCCATGTTTGTTCAGAACTTGATATGTTTATTGATTTTTCTTGGCTATTCTGTTGGGATAAAGAACTCTTTGAGTTTGGGTAACATTTTGTTTCTTGGTCTGGGAGCTGATTATATGGGTGTGTTCACTTTGGGAAAATTTATTGAGCTGTACACTTATATTTGTGCACCTTCTCTATGTGTATTATACTTCAATAGAACATTTAAATAATATCTAAAAGATCATTTCTTTTTCTCTCAGTCTTTTAAAAGAAGAACATTATTTTGCCATGTATCAGTCAGAAATGGAAAGGGCCAGTAGTAACACATTTTGCTGATGAGAATGAGTAAATACGTTGTAGAAATTAACGGCTCATCACAACAGTGATACTAAACTCATTGTTTTAGTTTGACAAGCCTCCAAGGGCACAATTCTGTAGATGTTTAAAAAAACACAAATCTGAAAGAACTGTGACTTCTTTAGACACTAATTTGGAAAAACAAATTACTTCTGTTATGTATTTTTGTGAACTGTATCTGTACCTCTAAAGCTTAGAGTAATTTCTGATTAGAACAATTTTCTAAATCTAATGCTTACCTTTAATGCTAAGATACTGTTTTATTAATAGGAACAATTAGAAAAAGAAAAGCAACAAAATGATGGAAGGCCCATGAGTGATAAAACCTTTGAAAAGAAACGTAAGTAGTTTTCGCATGTCTTTATCACCAAGGTACCCAACTGATGTTGCATCCTAGCATGCTGAGAGACCATGCTTAGTTTTTAATTTAATATGGAAAATCACTTCACTTTCTTTCATTTATCAAAGTTGTTTTCAAAAATTGGCTGCTAACTGTGATACAGGTTTAGGAGTACATGAATAAATGGTGAGGATCAATGTGGAGGTTCAGATCCTTCAAAGGAAAGTTTGAAGTTTGGTAACAGCAATAAGATTGCAAAATTGATCACTGAATAACTAAGATTGAAATATTTAAATATATAAAAAGTAAGATTTGGAAGAGAGTGTTGCTTCACTAGGGATAGTGATTCATATTCTCTGCATTGCCTTGTATGTGTATGGAGATTAATAAGAACTCAGAGGAAATTATAGCACTTAAATCAGAGTTTGTTTTAGGTAGAGACACCAAGACACCAACAACTCTGCCCAAGAACATCCCCATTTCTGTCCCTGGACCCTCTTCTGGCACCCCATCCACAAGTAAGAAACTTGTTTTTGTGTCTCCTTTTTTCCTTTCCTAAACAATAATTACAGGGAAGTCACTCCGTGAGATGAGATATATCATTTGAAGGCACCTTTGGCCTTTTACTGTTAGCTGTTTTGGCGGTTCTTAATGGGCAGTAGGGGTAAGAGATACACCAGTCAGGTCAAGCTAAGGAAAGGAAGCTACACCTGTCAGTGTTTTACTGAAAATTGTGGGAGTTGGAGAGGAAATGGGGTTGGGGCAGCTAAGGATGAACTGATGAACTAAACAATTGCATTTTCCTTTTGCTTGTTACTCTAGGCAAAGAAATCAAGAAATCCAAATTGATTCGAAGCCAGTCTTTTAATAATCAAGCTTTTCATGCAAAATATGGCAACTTAGACAAGTGTGCTGGGTATGATCTGTCAGCTACTCACATTTTGACTTAATTTTTATTTTATTTTATTTTTAATTAATTTTTACTGGAGTATAGTTGCTTTACAATGTTGTGTTAGTTTCTGCTGTACAGCAAAGTGTATCAGTTATACGTATACATATATCCCCTCTTTTTTAGATTTCCTTCCCATTTAAGTCACCACAGAGCATTGAGTAGAGTTCCCTGTGCTCTACAGTAGGTTCTCATTGGTTATCTATTTTATACATAGTAGTGTGTTTATTGTCAATCCCAATCTCCCAATTCATCCTGACTTCCCTTCCCCCTTGGTATCCATAAGTTTGTTCTCTACATCTGTGTCTCTATTTCTGCTTTGCAAATAAGTTCATCTGTACCATTTTTCTAGATTCCACTTATAAGTGATATTATACAATGTTCCTTTTTCTATTTCTGACTTACTTCACTCTATATGACAGTCTCTAGGTCTATCCATGCCTCTGCAAATGGCACTGTTTTGTTCCTTTTTGTGGCTGAGTAATATTCCCTTGTATGTATGTGCCACATCTTCTTTATCTATTCCCTGTTGATGGACATTTAGGTTGCTTCCATGTCCTGGCTGTTGTAAATAGTGCTGCAGTGAATATTGGTGTGCATGTATCTTTTTGAATTATGGTTTTCTCCAGGTATATGCCCAGGAGCTGGATTGCTGGGTCATATGGTAATTCTATTTTTAGTTTTTTGAGGAACCTCCATTGTGTTCTCCATAGTGGCTGTACCAATTTACATTCCCACCAACAGTGTAGGAGGGTTCCGTTTTCTTCACATCCTCTCCAGCATTTTTCTTTGTAGATTTTTTGATGATGGCCATTCGGACTGGTGTGAGGTGATACCTCATTGTAGTTTTGACTTGCATCTCACTAATAATTAGTGGCATTGAGCACCTTTTCATGTGTTTCTTGGCCATCTGTACGTCTTCTTTGCAGAAATGTCTATTTAGGTCTTCTGCCCATTTTTTCATTGGGTTGGTTTTTTTTTGATATTGAGCTGCATGAGCTGTTTATATATTTTAGAGATTAATCCCTTGTCAGTTGCATTGTTTGAAAATATTTTATCCCATTCTGAGCGTTGTCTTTTCGTTTGGTTTATGGTTTCCTTTGCTGTGCAAAAACTTTTAAGTTTAATTAGGTCCCACTTGTTTATTTTTGTTTTTATTTTCGTACTCTAGGAGGTGGGTCAAAAAAGATCTTTCTGAGATTTATGTCAGAGTGTTCTGCCTATGTTTTCCTCTAAGAGTTTTATAGTGTCTGGCCTTACATTTAGGTCTTTAATCCATTTTGAGTTTATTTTTGTGTGCGGTGTTAGGGAGTGTTCTAATTTTATTCTTTTACATGTAGCTGTCCAGTTTTCCCAGCACCACTTACTGAAGAGACTGTCTTTTCCCTATTGTATATTCTTGCCTCCTTTGTCATGGATTAGGTGACCACAGGTGTGTGGATTTATCTCTGGGCTTTGTATCCTGTTCCATTGATTTATTTTTCTGTTTTTGTGCTCATACCATACTGTCTTGATGAATGTAGCTTTGTAGTATAGTCTGAAGTCAGGGAGCCTGATTCTTCCAGCTCTGTTTTTCTTTCTCAAGATTGCTTTGGCTATTCAGGATCTTTTGTGTTTCCGTACAAACTGTAAAATTTTTTGTTCTAATTCTGTGAACAGTGCCATTGGTAATTTGATAGGGAGTGCATTGAGTCTGTAGATTGCTTTGGGAAGTATAGTCATTTTCACAGTATTGATTCTTCCAATTCAAGAACATGGTATGTTTCTCCATCTGTTTGTGTCGTCTTTGATTTCTTTCATCAGTATTCTATAGTTTTCTGAGTACAAGTCTTTTGTCTCCTTAGGTAGGTTTATTCCTAGGTACTTTATTCTCTTGTTGCAATGGTAAATAGGATTGTTTCCTTAATATCTCTTTCTGATTTTTCATTGTTAGTGTATAGGAATGCAAGAGATTTCTTTGTATTAATTTTGTATCCTGCAATTTTACCAAATTCATTGGAAAACTCTACTCATTTTCTGGTGGCTTCTATGTATAGTATCATGTCATCTGCAAACAGTGACAGTTTTACTTCTTTTCCAATTTGGTTTCCTTTTATTCCTTTTTCTTCTCTGATTGCCGTGGCTAGGACTTTCAAAACTATGTTGAATAATAGTGGCAAGAGTGGACATCCTTGTCTTGTTCCTGAACTTAAAGGAAATGCTTTCAGTTTTTCACCATTGAGAATGATGTTTGCTGTGGATTTGTTGTATATGGCCTTTATTATGTTGAGGTAGGTTCCTTCTATGCCCACTTTCTGGAGAGTTTTTATCATAAATGGGTGTTGAATTTTGTCAGAAGCCTTTTCTGTATCTATTGAGATGATCATATGGTTTTTATTCTTCAATTTTTTAATGTAGTATATCACATTGATTGATTTGCATATATTGAAGAATCCTAGTATCTCTGGGATAAGTCCCACTTGTTCATGGCGTATGATCCTTTTAATGTGTTGTTGGATTTTGTTTGCTAGTATTTTGTTGAGGATTTTTGTGTCTGTGTTCCTCAGTGATATTGGCCTGTAATTTTCTTTTTCGTGATATCTTATCTTTGTCTGGTTTTGGTGTCAGGGTGATGGTGGCCTCGTAGAATGAGCCTGGGAGTGTTCCTTCCTCTGCAATTTTTTGGAAGAGTTTGAGAAGGATGGATGTTAGCTCTTCTCTAAATGCTTGATAGAATTCACCTGTGAAGTCATCTGGTCCAGGACTTTGGTTTGTTGGAAGATTTTTAATCACAATTTCAATTTCATTACTTGTGATTGGTCTGTTCATATTTTCTGTTTCTTCCTGGTTCAGTCTTAGAAAGTTATACCTAAGAATTTGTCCATTTCTTCCAGGTTGTCCATTTTATTGGCATATAGTTGCTTGTAGTAGTCTCTTATGATCCTTTGTATTTCTGCAGTGTCAGTTGTAACTTCTCCTTTTTCATTTCTAATTTTATTGATTTGAGTCCTCTCCCTTTTTTTTCTTGATGAGTCTGGCTAAAGGTTTATCAATATTGTTTATCTTCTCAAAGAACCAGCTTTTAGTTTCATTGATCTTTGCTGCTGTTTTCTTCATTTCTATTTCGTTTACTTCTGCTCTGATCTTTATGATTTTTCTTTTACTAATTTTCAGTTTTGTTTGTTCTTCTTTCTCTAGTTGCTTTACGTGTAAGGTTAGGTTGTTTGAGATTTTTCTTGTTTCTTGAAGTAAGATTGTATTGCTATAAACTTCTCTCTTCGAACTGCTTTTTGTTGTATCCCATAGGTTTTGGGTCGTCATGTTTTCGTTGTCATTTGTTTCTAGGTATTTTTTGACTTCCTCTTTGATTTCTTCAGTTATCCATTGGTTATTTAATAACATATTGTTTAGCTTCTATGTGTTTGTGTTTTTTACAGTTTTTTTCCTGCAATTGATTTCTAATCTCATAGCGTTGTGGTCTGTAATGATGCTTGATATGATTTCAGTTTTCTTAAATTTATTGAGGCTTGATTTGTGACCCAAGATGTGATCTGTCCTAGAGAACGTTCCGTGTGCACTTGAGAAGAAAGTGTATTCTGCTGCTTTCGGTTGGAATGTCCTATAGTTATCAATTAAGTTTATCTGGTCTAATGTGTCATTTAAGGCTTGTGTTTCCTTATTAATTTTCTGTCTGGATGATCTGTCCATTGGTATAAATGGGGTGTTAACGTCCCCCACGATTATTGTGTTACTGTCGATTTCCTCTTTTATGGCTGTTAGCATTTGCCTTATGTATTGAGGTGTTCCTATGTTTGGTGCATAAATATTTACAATTGTTATATCTTCGTCTTGGATTGATCCCTTGATCATTATGTAGTGTCCTTCCTTGTCTCTTGTAACATTCTTTATTTTAAAGTCGATTTTGTCTGATATGAATATTGCTACTCCAGCTTTCTGTTGATTTCCATGTGCATGGAATATCTTTTTCCACCCCCTCACTTTCAGTCTGTACGTGTCCCTAGGTCTGAAGTCGGTGTCTTGTAGACAGCATATATATGGGTCATGTTCTGACTTAATTTTCATCTTATAGTCATACATCTTTATGTGAAATGAATTGAATTATTAAATAATTCAATGAATTATTAAATAAAATCAGGATTAATTTTTAGGTTTTTATAGGGCAGTAATTTCTAAGTTATCTTCTATAAAGGTTTCATGTTAAAAAAAAAAGTAGTCTACGAATTTGCATAAGAAATAGGTATCCTGGAATTCTAGGAAGACTACTGCCCTGATGCTTTATAACAACATCATGGAATCCATGTGTTGTTTATGCTATATCACCTATGCCACAGAACTTCTAAATGGGTATGAACGTGCCCCATTTACTAAATGGATGTGGACATCCATTTGCAGCTAGTGTTATTTCTGTCCGTAAAGAAGCCACTGGCCTGTTTCTGTGGTAAAGTGGTGACAACACAGTTCTCCTGATGGTAGATGAATGTGTAGTCTCCCTTTTGGCCCAGACCACAAAATTATAAACAGTTAAGATTAGGGGAGAATCAGCATAAATTAAATGACCATGAATTTTATATGTATTGTACACATATAGTATATAACAGCTGTATATCAAGCGGCAAGCAAAGTAATTTTAAAGGAACATAAATGTCTTCAAAACTATTTATCAAAAATATAACATGTTATGGGAAAAATGTTTTTATTTTATTATTTTTATCTTTTTATAAAAGATTGAATAAAAAGCTTATTCTAGATTTTCAGCTATGTTTTTGGACATTATTGGTAGATCCTTCTAAAATTCCTAGCCAATAGGGTGATCTCAAGATGGACAAAAGAGATTAGAACTAAAGATAAGTTATTTCCAGGAAAATTTTATCCACATTACCTGTTTGGGCTGAGCATCAATAGAAAACCTGTTATTTTGATGTTGCAGAAGTTTAAGGATATGATTTTAAGTTAAAGACAAAGTAATTATTGTGAGGCATGGAATGTAAAAAATAAGTGAGAAATAAAAATAGCAAGCATGTTTCATAAGAAGTAGAGGAAAGCATTAAAAAAAAGATTAGGAAAGACCTAGTGCTAGATGACTGGGATTGAAAGAAGCATATTCTTGTATTTTAACTAAATCATGTTCTTTTCTAGTAAAAGTTCTACAGCAGCATATACACCTTCTGTCTCAGGGTTAACAAAGACTTCTGTGATTTCACTAACTGGTAAGTAGAAATCTGAGCTCTTCAAAAAATTGTTAAATTTAATAAAATACGATTTTCCTTAAATGGCCCATTTCTTTATTTCTAGATACAGTTTCCCTAAATTTATATCTTTATCCAATAGCAAAGAAATTAAACTTTTCCCTAGCAATTAAGAAGATGCTTAACAATAGTATTTTGTTTTCACTGTGTCGAGAGTCAGAGTTCAATATTTGCAAAAGAGGAAAAGGACAAAATAAAATAGGTTTTACCATGGTCTGAGGACCTAATGAGGCATAGACTAAAAGTTTTTGCAGTAATTTTTAAGGAAGTTAAAAACAACAGGGCTTCACTGTGGATCATATGCTGCTAAACAGTTACAATATTATGTATTTGAAAGTTTATACCAGGGGTAAAGGGCCACATGATAAATATTTTGGGCTCTGTTGGCCAATTGGTTTCAGTCATAATTACTCAACTCTGGTGTGACAGAGTAAAAGCAGCCATAGACAGCACATAACAAGTAGGTATGGCCTTTATTGGACACAATATTATTGTGTCTCAGGGAACAGCGAGGCCTGAGGAGGCGAGAGATGGGGGAATGGCCAGTAAGTGGAGCAATCAGAACAGACACAACATAAATTGATTAAGTTTGCCGTCTTTTTTTTTTTTTTTTGACAAGTGTTCTTTTTTTAAGGGAACTTTATTTTTATTTATTTATTTATTTACTTATGGCTGTGTTGGGTCTTCCTTGCTGTGTGGGCTTTCTTTAGTTGCGGTGAGCGGGGACTACTCTTCGTTGCAGCGCGCAGGCTTACTGTGGTGGCGTCTCTTGTTGCGGAGCACGGGCTCTAGGCACGCGGGCTTCAGTAGTTGTGGCACGTGGACTTCAGTAGTTGTGACATGTGGGCTTCAGTAGTTGTGGCTCACAGGCTCTAGAGCACAGGCTCAGTAGCTGTGGTGCACTGGCTTAGCTGCTTCACGGCATGTGGGATCTTCCTGGACCAGGGCTCGAACCTGTGTCCCCTGCATTGGCAGGCGGATTCTTAACCACTGCACCACCAGGGGAGCCCAAGTTTTCTGTCTTATGTGAGTGAGGTTCATGGTGCCACAAGATAATTGCAATAGTAACATCAAAGATCATGATCCCAGACCACCATAAATATAATAATAATGAAACAGTTGGAAATATTGTAAGAATTATCAAAATCTGACACGAAGACAAGAAGTGAGCAAATGCTGTTGGAAAAATGGTGCTGTTAGACTTGCTGGGCGCAGTGTTGCCACAAACCTTCAATTTATAAAAAATGCATTTTCTGTTCTATCTGCAGTAAAGTGAAGAGCCATAAAACAAGGTAGGCTTGTGTATGGTATGTAGGTTCCAAAACTCAACATCCACAGCCTTACATAAAAGCATGTCTCTCATAAGGGTAAATTATTTATTAAAATATTTGAAAAGTATTCTATCTTAAAATTCTGGTATTATTTTGGGGAGAGGGAATAGGTTGAATGAAATATCTCCTAGGTTTCTTGATTAGAAAAATGTGCTTATTACTTATTATTTATTACTTAATGAATTACCAACTGAGGAAAAAGTCACTATACAATTACATATCTGATCTACAAAGAGCAAATGGGAGCAAAATGTCTCTTAACAAATGTATTAAGTGTTCACAGAGAGAAGAGATTTTATTTTGTGGCTTAAGGCGGGCTTTAGGATGATTATCATTTGAGGTGAACCTTAAGGTACGCTAGGATTTTGACAGGCACAGATGGGTATGGAATACTGTCCCGTGCAGAGGACCTGTCAGAAGCAAAAGCTGACTGTTGTGTCTTCAGGGAGCGACAGCAGGCCGTTTGGCTGGAGCCCGAAGAGGGTGTAGCGGGGGTAGTGTTAAATAAAATAAAGGTCAGGTCAGGTGTAGAGTGGGCGGCCTAACTGATGCTTTTTACTTAGGGTGAGTCCATCAGTCATCAGCTGCGGCATTCCACAGCTATGTGGGCACAACAGACTGGGGGAGATGTAAAGGGAATTCTAGTAAGGATTCAGGGAAACATTGCAATGTATCCATTTTGGGTGGGTATGAAAATTAGTGGAACCCTTTGGAAGCAGTTCGGTCAAGTTCATCAAGAATCCTAGTTTTAAAAAATAGTCTATGCCTCAAAAAATCCCATTTCTAGTGATCCGTCATGAAGTATAAATAAAACACATATAACGAGAAAAAATTTGTCACAGTGTTCCTCCTTGACATGATGTGATGAAGATGCTACTTTACCTCTTCTCATCCTCCCTCAAACCCGGATCCCTAGTCTAATCGTGAGAAAAGCATCAGACAAATTCCAGTAGGGGCACATCCTACAAAATATTTGACCAGTACCCCTAAAAGCCGTTAAGGTCATCAAAAGCAAGGAAAGGCTAAGAAACTGTCCCAGCCAAGGAGAGCCTAAGGAGACCTGACAAGTAAGTGTACTGTGGTGCCCTGGATGGCATCCTGAGACAGAAACAGACATTGGGTGAGACTGACAGAATCCAAACACACTGTGGATTTTTGTTAATAATGATGTGTCACCACTGGCTCACTAATTGTACCAAGTATAGTATGTAAATGTAAGGTGTTAATAGGGGAACTAGGTGAAAGGGGTAGGTGGGAATTCTTCATACTCTCTTCTCAATTTTTCTGTAAATCTAATACTTCAAAAAATTGTCTATTTAAAGATAACATTTAAAATAACTTGAAAGATTTTAAATGCTTAGGGATAAATTTAATAAAACGTGTGCTAAATGCACACTCAGAACTTCCAAAATGTTGCTGAAAGAAATTAAAGAAGACATAAATAAATGGAAAGCTGTACCATGTTTATGGATTAGAAAACTTAATATTGTTATGATGTCAGTTCATTTTAAATGGAGCCAGAGATTCAGTGCAATCCGGATAAAAACTTTGACAGTCTTTTTGAAATTTACTGTGTATTCAAATTCATAGAGCTGAGTATTTTGAAAAAAATTAAAGTTAGAGAATGTCAGTTACCTGATTTCATCATTTACTACTACAGCTTCAGTACTCAAGACTGTGTGCCCTGCCCTGACATACATAGTCAGCTGAGTTTCAACAAAGGTGATGTGATTGTATTTTTTTAAATAATACCAGAACAATTGGATATCCATAAAAAACCCACAGAACTGAACCTCAATTCTTATCTCACAACTGTACACAAAATTAACTCAAAATGTATTCTAAACTTAAGCATAAAAGCTAAAACTGACATTTCTGAAGAAAATATAGAAGGGAGTCTTTGTGATTTTGGAATTGACAAAAGTTTTTCCAAACCATAAAGAAAAAAATTAACATATTGGACTTCATAAAAATGTAAAGTTTTAGCACTTTGAAATAGAGCATTAAAAAAATAAAAGGCAGGACACAGATTAGGAGAAAATACTCATATTACATATACCTGACAAAGGACTTGTATCCAGAATATACAAAGATCTTTTTTTTTAAGTTGAAGTATAGTTGATTTACAATATTGTGTTAATTTCAGGTGCACAGCACAGCAATTCAGTTATACATATATTCTGCCTCAGGTCCTCCTTCCTTATAGGTTATTACAAAATACTGAGAATAGTTCCCTATGCTATACAGTAGTTGCTTGTTGGTTATCTATTTTATTATTTATATAGCAGGGTGTATATGTTAATCCCAACCTCCTAATTTATCCCTCCCCCCCCTTTTCCCACCTTTCCCCTTTGGTAACCATAAGTTAGTTTTCTATGTCTGCGAGTCTCTTTCTACTTTGGAAATAAGTTCATTTGTATCTTTTTTTTTTAGATTCCACATACAAGCAATATCATATGATATTTATCTTTCTTTGGCTTACTTCACTTATTATGATAATCTCTAGGTCCATCCATGTTGCTGCAAATGGCATTATTTTATTCTTTTTTATGGCTGAGTAATATTCTGTATTCCACCACATCTTCTTTATCCATTCCTCTGTTGATGGACATTTAGGTTGCTTCCATGTCTTGGCTATTGTAAATAGTGCTGCAGTGAACATTGGGGTGCCTGTATCTTTTCGAATTACGGTTTTCTCTGGATATATGCCCAGGAGTGGGATTGCAGGATCATATGGTAGTTCTATTTTTAGTTTTAAGAATATACAAAGATCTTTAAAACAAATCAGGCAACTGATTTTAAAATGGGAAAAAATTTGAACACTTACTTCATGAAAGAAGATATACAAATAAGTAAGTAAAAAGATGCATAAGATCAGTAACCATTAAGAAATGCAAATTAAAGCAATGAGTAACCCCCCCCACACACACACACACAAGGAGATACCACTTCACACCTACTAGAATGACTAAAAAGACTCACAATATCAAGTATGTGTGAGGAGGTGGAGGAACTTTCCAGGACTCTCATATGTTGCTGTTGGAAATGCAAAATGGTCTAATCACTTTGGACAGCAGGTTGGCAGTTCTTCATGAAGTTAAATATACACTTACTATGTGATTCAGCAGTTCCATTCCAAGACTTTTACTGAAGGGAAATTAAAACATATGTCCATACACAGACTTGCACACAATTGTCCATAGCAGCTCTATTTGTAATAGATTACAAATTTTTTGGAAAAAAAATCATAATGTCTGTCAGTAGGAGAATGGATAGACAAATTTTGGCATGTCTGTGCAATGGGAATACCAGTCAGCAATAAAAAGCATGAAGTATTGATGTGGATGAATCGCAGCATAATTATGCTGCATGAAAGAAGGCAGACCAAAAAGGCATACATACTGTATGATTCCATTTATACAATATTCTATAAAATGCAAACTAATCTGTAGTGACAGGAGGCAGGTCTGTGGTTGCCTGGAGTGGGGGAGGCGGGTGGAGGGAGAGATGACAAGGAGGCGGAACAAACATCCAGTGATGGGTGTGTTCACTGTTGATTGTGGTGATGGCTTCATGGGTGTATACAGATGTCAGAACCTTAAATTCGTGCAATTTATTGTATATAAATTATACCTTAATAAAGTTGACTTTAAAAGAAGGGAAACAAAGTCAGTTATCATTAACCTTCTCTAAGGTTCACATCTCTCTAAGTATATTCCGTCTGGCTGACTGTACACGTATTACTTTCAGATGATTCATTCCGGACTCGTAATGCCGGCAGTGCTCCCAGTTCCTTTTCCTCTAATACTCCCCTGCCCAGCACCTCCCGAGGGACAGGTAACTCAGGTGATCCCAAGAGCAGTGGAAGTAAAGATACACAACCACGGAAGGCTACCTTGTAAGTAATCCAGTGATGTACTGCTAAGTGTTTTATTCTGTTCTTTTCTCAGTGTACTTTCCTTCCCACTTAAATACTTCTCCAAAGAATAGAAGATGTCTGTAATGAGGCAGTGTCGTCAATTAAAAGGGATTATTATTATCACTGTTACATCAGATACTTTATATAAGATAATTTATATGTGGCAAAGACAATGTAACCTTAGGAAGTTGACAAGAAACTTTAAATGGTTCCCACTAATATCTGAGGTCTGTTTATTTTTCTGTGAAATATTTGCATTCAGGAAATTTAGCTCCGAGAAGACTCTGAGTGTAATTGCATTCGTTTAAACAAACTAGCTTAAGTACACAGCATTGAATCACCCAGTGCTCAGAGGGATGGGTGTAACTGATGCCACTTAAGAAATATTACTGCAGCATATAATCCAGAGTTGTGGGTCCAATAAGCTAGAGATTCTACAGACAACATTTGTTCCTTAAAGTTATAAAGGTCATAAAGGGCCTCTATTCTCCTTTTCCCCTTGTGGTTCCTTTTTATGCACCATTTGGATCTTGTTTGAATTGTCGAAGCCTTTGTTTCTTTTAAGTTAAACATTTAAGAGGGTAGTGCCAAAAAGAAATCTCCATGACGAGAGGTTGTATCCAGGTAGAAGTGATTCATCCAAAATACCCAAACTATAGTTACACGTGTCCTCTTTCATATGGGACACGTGAATCTTCTGATTAGAAGAGAATTTAAACAGGATTCAGACTTTCTTTTAAACATATTTCACTTAATTCATGAATATTTTCTATTATTAAGTTTCTGATGTGCATCTTTTTGCAGAAACTCCACACTGGAGTCCCATTTAGGAACTGAACTGTATTATAATTTGTTCAAAAATTTTAATTGGTCATTGGTGTATACAAATATAGATGTATTCAAAATTCATTCAGAACTTAGAAATACATTTATTGAATAGAGCTCAAGGAAAGAGTAGGACTACATAATAGAAAAAAGTAATAGTAAATAGAAAAAATAATATTGATAGTACAGGTTAGTAGTATTAATACAGAAGATATTTTTATTTACAGAGAATCTCTTAGCCATATAATTATTGCTCTAATGATTATACTGTGGGAGTTCCATTTAAAGTCTCAAAATAGAGGCAGGACAGGGTAATGGTCTATGGAGAGCACGGAGCTGGAGCCTCATGCCCTGGTTCCCGTGGCAGTTCCAGTGAGCACTCTGGGCCTCGGTGTGCCCGCGAAATGACAGGGCAAGGCTCACAGTTCATCCTCTGAGGCGCCTTCCATTCTGGCATCCTGAAATCCTTCCTCTCGATCACCCTTACCCTCTTCCTGTCAAAAAATTGCCCTGGAATTCTTCTATTGAAGAACGCGTTTAATAACATCAGAATGCAATTCATTCTCTTTTCAACTTATCCTTCTAAATGCAATAGGCATTTTTGATAAGTAAAGACCATTGAAGCCTAATATATTTATACTAGCTCTCCTTTATTTCAGATTACTATCTTTATCTGTTTTTTCATTGTTGAGCATGTTTTTCCTTTTTATTGACTGAATTTTCTCTTGCTCAATATTTGTAATACATAATTATATAAATAATCATATAATCAGTTATATCTATAATTGATTGTTTTAAAAAATGCATCTAGAGACAAACACTCTGCTAACAAGTCACAGCAGTTTGTTTCTTCTTTCCTGAATATTCTGAAGAAGGAGGAATATTGGTATCGCAGCTGCTTTATCAGTGTGTAACTGAATCTGCAGGTCCACAACTCTCTCTCCATGTTATGTGGTTCTAATTCGGACTTTCTCATGTATGCACACCGCCACATAACTGAAATAGGTGATTGATATCTACATTGGTCATGTTTCTGTGGAGTATTATCCACCATTCAGTGCCATGCCATCTCCAAATGAAAATCTATCCTTTTTTTCTTCAAATAAACCTATGAAGTGATTTCAGAAACTATTAATTATCTCAGTTTTTGCTGCTCAAAAAAATTCTATGCAATACATTCTCCAGCTTCACAGTATCATGGAGATGACACATCTGGTATTTAGGAACATCAGTGTCTTAAAGGAAGTACGGAATGCATCATATCTTATGTCTTTCAAGGCCAGACAATTGATATATTTTTAGGCTGTGTTAATTTCTGTTATGGTTATAGAAAGTGAAAAACGTAGGAAAAGTATGAATTGAATTGAATGCTATGTTAGATGCACATAGGATTTAGTAGTTAAAGGTTATTCCAAGTGATCTTTAATATGTAATTCACCGTTCTCATATATTAGGTTTATTCGAAGTAGATTATATCTATTTCTTTACTTTGTAAGCATTATGTGGATAAAAATTTTCATGTTTTGTTTTCTTTTTTTTTTCTTTCCTTCTCCTTCTTCTCTCTCTCTTCTCTCTTTCATTCTTCTCTCTTTCTTTCCTCCTTTTGACAAAGAAAATCCAGAAAATCCAATCCTTAAATCATCTGCTTGAAGGAGGCAGAACAAAGACAACTGGAGATAACGTGATCGATGGACAAAAGCTAAAGCAATGGCTCGGGCTTTTTTTTTTTTTTTTTTTTTAAATGAATGGGAAAGAGAGAGATACATAATGGCAGCTGGTGTTGTTAAACGTTCCATGTTTGAAATTATATTCCCTAGGAGGTATAATATATATTTCTTGAATAATAATGTGGTTACAGAATTCCAATGTTATAGTGAAGTGTAATGAAACACAACTTTAGGTATGTGCTTTAACTACTGCTACAAAAGAGATAAGTCTGCATTTATTTGTGCAGGAAACCATCTATTTAATTGTTCTAGAGTTTAGCATTTACAAATTGAAAGGTCCAAATCAACTGAAATTGCCCCGCCTAGGTAATCACTTGGAGGGGGACTTGGGAGTAAGAATGACACTGCATTTTCTCACAAATCTCCAAGCCCAGTTGAAAAGTCACACTGTAACAGGGTACAAACAGCTGTCCGAAATTATATCAGTCCTATGATTGTGATGACAAGATGTTGTACCTCGACATTCCGAAATTAAAATTTGGCAATGAAAATTCTACAAAGATTTCTGATAACTTTTAGCTACAACTACCTTAAAAATAACAGATTGATGATTTCCTTTATTTCCTAGAAGAATTTATTTTATAAATACTTTGTTTACATTTTAGATTGTACTTGTCCTTACTGAATTAAAAATGATGACTCTAGTTTGAATCAGCTGTTACTCCAAGCTATCATGCTTAAGCTATGTCAACAGCATATATTTGTACTAATGCTAATATTTCCATCAACATTTGCCTGTGGAATATATTCAGTTCTTAATTTTAAAAATGTCAGTTCTTGAGATATACTGTATGAAGCTATTGTCAGCTTCTCTATTTCAAAATGCAATCAGCATATAACTATATTGTTATTAGAAAATATTTGTTTTTTTAAAATATACTGATGTATGATAAAGATGATCTAATTTGTGAATGCATATGCGTGTGGTTACTTTTTATAATGTGAAATAATGAATAATGAATTTACTCAAAATAAAACATAGGTTAATGAGATACCTGTGTTTGTGAAAAAAGTTTTAAATACTTTCCTGCAGTTTTTATTCTGTAATTAAAGACAGTTCATTCTTAAGTAATGAACAAGAAAAGCGCACGGACATCAACTATATATTACCCAGGGGACAGCTACTCAGTGTGAGGCTTTCATGCTGTTTGTTTCCCCCTTTCCTTACATATGGCCTCTTTTTTGGCTTTTTTTTTTTTTTTTTTTTTTTTTGCGGTACGCGGGCCTCTCACCGCTGCGGCCTCTCCCGTTGCAGGGCACAGGCTCCGGATGCGCAGGCTCAGCGGCCATGGCTCACGGGCCCAGCCGCTCCGCGGCATGTGGGATCTTCCCGGACCAGGGCACGAACCCGTGTCCCCTGCATCGGCAGGCGGACTCTCAGCCACCAGGGAAGCCCTATTTTGGCTATTTTTAGTGATTCTTCATACCTTTCATTTAAGGACAGTCAGGTAAATGGAATTGTTCAACCATTCATTTTGTCAGTAATTAAAAATTGAGTAGGTATGAGAAGCTTGACAGTACTGGTTAATTCATGTATTCTTTGTGGATTTCATTTAACTATTTTAGTGACGTCTCCTACTAACATCACTAACGTGGAACTGAATACATTATGATCTAGGAGAGAGTATTGGGCGTATGTAATGGACCTCAGGACAGCGTCAGTTTTTCTAGTACTTTGATTCATAGTCCACGTTGACTCTGTTACTTAAAAGAATGGAGAATTTCAGTTTATTTGTTCAAAAATAAATTTAGCAGAGTTAGGAACTTTTTATTTGCCACCATGCATGTGGGAGAAGAGGAAAACAATTTGACAGAGAAAAGTCACTACTGCTTATAGAGCTCAGAAATCTACAGAAGTGAGCTGCAGTCTTAGGCACTAAATTATCAGTTAAGACAGTCAATTAACGTTATGTTTGGAGGTTTCCTTTTTTTTCCACAGAACATGATAATTTCTAAAGTCACTGAAATATTTGTTAAAACTATACTTCCAAGGACAGATATGTAAAAACAGTAAGAAACAAATTGGTGACAGTTATGAGTATCCACATATATCTCGATTTACACTGGAAACAAGACTGATACTCTTATAACAGTTCTTCGTTTAACAACTTATCAAATAGTTCCTTTAAACCAGTTGTGTGACAAGGAAAGATCTCCCTCCATCTGTAGCTGCAGAGAAATAAGGACATCTCTATCTGTTAATTGTGGAAACTTGCAGTTTTAAGGACATGTTCCAAAATTTCACTAGTTAGCGTTATAAGCAAAAAAATAGACCTGTAGAATCAACTTTACTGGCAGAAATGGAGAAGGCAAAAAGCATTTTACTTAATACAGAGGAGCATATAGAGCTTTTCTTCCATAACCTCATACACATTTAAAAGTCATTTCCGTTACTTGATTTCCTGAGCTTTATAAAGACACCTTATTCTGGAGGAGTAAGTCCATTTTGCCTGCAGTTAGTGGACATACGTGAAATATTTGAATTGAAATGGAACAGTCTCTTTAGCTTGGCCCTAGTGGTTTTACAGCGAAGATGAAATGAATTCAACTAAGTCAGTAATCTGTTCTCAGTTGTTATATAGCATGTGTGTGTGAGAGAGAGAGAGAGAGAGAGAGAGAGAGTGTGTGTGTGTATGTGTGTGTGTGTAGGAACAGTTTTTAAAACCTGACACTTAAATATAGTGAAGCATTGTTACAATGCTCAGAATTTTCCCCCTCAGCTGAAACCTTGAATTTTTTTGTAAGATTAAGTACATTTTTCATTGGTCTGCATTTTTTCACCATGCATATATATTTAGAAAATCTGAAACCTAGTGTTCTTGGAGCTTCTTCAAGCATATGTGGGGAAATATTAATTTTTTATAGCGAATAGGGCCATTTTCTACCTTAAAGAGTAATGTCAGTTATCATTGTTATGCCATCATTGTTTTGTGCAAATATGTGCAGAGATAAGGGGAGAGTTTGATATGTATGTTCTATGAATCCTTTGATAATAATGAACCTTTTTTATAACTGGGTTTGGCCATATTTATTTCAGAGGGTATTGTGTTCTCATAGGCTTTCATTTTTAGATTTCATCTCTTAAAAATGGGTAATTTGAGCCCTCTTTTATTTCTCTTTCTGCTATGTTTCCATAAATGAACCTCATTAGTTGAATACTAACAACTCACTTAAGAATGCCAACTGCAGTTAGTCATCTATTTTTGTTTCTTTCTAGGCTCTAGAGTCGCCTGGCTTACCAATGTCAGCTAGTGCCCTTGGAAGGGAATACAGGAATAAACTCCTATCCAGGTTTTAGAATGATGAAGAGTTAGTCTCTAGACTGCTGCTTATTATTATTACCTATTCACATTAAGTACTATTCACATAACTCTGACTTATTGTAATAAGATGACTAATCAATACATTAATTTTAAGTATATTTAAATTGGATAGCAAACAGATAAAAACCCAATTAGGCCGTTAGTCAACATAATTGACATTCCAAGATTAGTTAACTCTATTCACGATTCTCTGAAATTACTCCTAAAATATTTTCTTGTCTATATAACAGAAAATGACTGGCTGAGAAAGTATTTGCTGTTTTTCTTTGAACCTTGGGACAAAGTCCATGCTTATATTCCGTCTAGCCACAGTGGGTAACTGAGAGGTGAGCACATGCTGCCTGTTGAAGTGGATGGACCCCATCAGATGTTGTAAACAGAAAGAAGAGTGAAATGGGCTTGGGGACTGGAGTCAGGAGAGGCAGGCTTCTGACTCTGCCATTGCTCCACTGGGTGACGTTTTCCTTCCTCTGAGATGCCGTAGGCACAGTGCCTCAAGCCCACGATACTTTTAGGGGCCCATGAATATGTTTTACTTCTTGCAACAAGCAAGTTCCATACTTTGACTGCACTGGTATAAGGACAGATATAACCCAGAGTATATTCATCTTTATACCAGTGCAGTCATAAAATATAATTTCTATTATACACACACATATATATTTTATTTTTACAGAGGGAGGAGCCTGTGAAGACAAAAGTGCCTGGGGCCCACGAAAGCCATACTGCGGCCCTCTCTCCGGTTTCCCATTTCTTTACTTTGTAAAACGAAGGTATTGAACTGGATGATCTGTGGCTCAGTTAACGGCTCCACGGAGTGGGTGGAGCCACATTGCAGCAGGACTGACCACGGCTAGTTTCTTCTAATTTTAGTCACCAAGAAATGATTCTATAGTAGGTTAAAAATAAAACACTAATTTGCATTAGGGAGAAGTAAAGAGAGCCAAGCTCATGACCCATGGAGAATGTGTACTTGTCTTCTTCCCAAAGGCTTCGTCTTGAAATAGAGTTTTGATCTACCATAGTTTTAAGTCCAGATACCAAGATGGTCTTTAATCAATAACAAAGGCTCTTAGAAACAGGCTTAAAATACCAGACAGCTTGTACAAACATCTCCTTAAAATAAGTTTGAATTTAATACGCAGATTTATCTAAGGATGGCTCAAACTAGCATCTGAGGACAAGGGCGCGACACCCAGTGCCAGTGTCCTGTGTAAGTTCAGACACCTCAGATCCAGCGTCTGCTGTGGCTCTAAGGACTCGCGCATGTCATCAATCACAGGAGAGTCGGATTCACCACCCTGCCCAGAAATAGCACGATTCTGGAGGTTTCTTCATAGATGATGAAGTGAAACGGCCGGTCCACTTTGATGATGGGAGGCATGGAATAAGCAGTGATTTCTGACAGGGTTCCCGCCACCGCCTCTGTTCCTTCTTCATCCACCTCAATCATCGCTCTTTGTAAAACCTGGAAAAGGAAATACATGGACGGCCGTTTGTGTGCCAGCGGAGGTGAGGGAATTAATTGAGCCCCTGGACATTCTGTGTTATTGTCCTACCCACGGGGCCATGCACTCAGGATTGAGTGGTACAGGGCTCATCTGCGCAGAGAGGAATGGTCTGAGGTTGCCCCAGCGACTGCCTTAGAAGCCCACAAAATACCAGGAGACACCAGGAACCAATTGTGAAATTCATTCTGGGTAGGGACCCAGGGACTCTGTGGCTGGCCACTTCATGCACACATGCATCCAATGAACAAATACTTATTTAGCATGTACTTTGTGCTACTGATTTTTGAGCCGAGCTGGTGTTCCTCCTGGAAGGTTTTCAAGCCGCCTGGAACCCCTGAGAACTTTGACCTTCCTTCTGGCAGCCTAGGTAGGGGCAGGGCTGTGGTTAGTCTTCTGTAGCAGCTTCCCAGCACCTGGTACTGCTCTGAAGTGGTCCATGGGGTAAGCCCCTGGGTCCCTGAAGTCGTCCTGAACTCTGGTGTCCTGTATTTGGGCCACCCGTTGTGTCTGAGAGGCCCTTTTGTCCAGGAGCCTCATGTGATGTGAGTGACGGACCTGTATAATTATTATAAGAGGCGATAATGGTAGTAATCCCTACTGTTTTGTAGGGATATGTCAGACAGGGTTTCCACAAGGGGCGGGAAGTTAGCCAGATAACCTCTGGGGCTTTCTTTCATCTTTAAAGTGGTGCAGTTTCATGGAATTTTGAATGAATCTGTGAACCAGTTCCATTTGGGGATAAATTTCTCCTTGAGCACTGGGAGAGAAGAGAGAGAGTTCTACGTAAGAGAGATTAAATTAGTTGAACAGATGTTTTAAAAAGTAGCTCCAAATTCTTAAAACATCCAACCTGGGTGCTGTTTCAGTTCTTTTGGAATTTTAATCTAATTTTCTACTACAACTTGGCCTTTTATCAACTTAAATGGTATGTAAAAATATTCGTTGGTTTGGGCCCCAGTGGAAGATCCTGACTTACCTTGGATACTTTAAGATTTCTTTCAGTAACTGAGAGATCACTCAAGTCAGCCCAGGGTGAGAAGATTCTTCTGATTCCTATCTGTTTCAGCAGCTCATGCATCTTATACTTCTGGTCTAACTTGAACTTTGGAAAGAAAACTTCCATTTTTCTGTGGTACAAGTACATATAATGGTGAACTGTAGACAAAAGCCATAGATTCTGAACACTAAAAAGGTCACACTTTCTTTTAACCTTCCCCCAAGCGTATGCCCACTAACAAGTCTCCCTCCGTTGACTAGAGCTCATTCTGTTCTTCTGTAACGAATGGCCTGACTCAGAGGAGAGCTTCAGCTTCAGGGAACCAGCTTCATTGCCCAGCCAGTGACTCGCATTCTCTTCAGCAAAGAATGCCACACTTTGTGTCCGTTTCCCTGGGTTTTAAAAACAACCCCAAACCAACCACACAGCTGCTGCCATCAGTCCTGCAGACTCCAGGCTGTTTTCAGTGCCCAGATTACAGAGACCCCCCGGATTTTAGGAGAACCTTAAGAGTCGGGATGGACGAGGGGAGGGGAGTGAAGGGGATTTTCAACCCCCTACCTACCTTTAGCCAGAGAAACTCTGATATTATCTATTATATATATACATATATAATATATATATTCACACACAATGGAGTTTTTTGTTTAGAGAGATGAGTTCTGTGGCTCAAAAATGAAAAGAATGAAAACTACTAGTTGGTACTAAATTAGTCTTAAAGAAGTCCCAATGTCTTAATCTGTGAAGTACAGCCAAAATACCAATACCAATTTCACAGTGTTCTTCAGAGAAGTAAATGAAATTATATATGTTAAGCACCCAGAACAATGTCTCGTGTAGTTTCCTTTTGCTCCCTTCATCACCCCCACCTCTCTCTCTCTCTCTCTCTCCCCCTCTCTCTCCCTCTCTCTCTCTCCCTCTCTCCCTCTCTCTCTCTCTCCCTCTCTCTCTCTCTCTCCCCCCCCCTCTCTCTCCTCTCTCTCCCTCTCCCTCTCTCTCTCATCCCTCTCTCTGTCTCTGTCTCTGTCTCTGTCTCTCTCTCTCTCTCTCTCTCTCTCGGAGCTGGGCCAGGCTGTCGGGCTGCAATATAACTGAGGACATGACATGCCTTGGAGACTGATTTATAAATGTATCCCCACAAACATTTGTTGAAGGCTTATTATGTTTGAGTCCTATGCTAGGTTCTAAGGATTTGAAGGAAAAGAAGAAGAATGAAGAGAAAATGAAACTGAAGATCTTTAGCTGGACTCCTCTCTGTGCCAAATGCTGGAGTGACAGGATTCCGGAGGCATCGCCGTGGACTCCTTACTGGCGCTGCCTTCCCCCCACCCCAGTAGGTGGATACATTTATTCCACAAGCATTTGCGACCCTGCTCTGTGCTTCCGACCCTGCTCTCTGCACGCGGCCCCCTGCCCCAGTCGTCTCAGCCAGTCTCATGGTTCCATTTACGTGCTGCTGACTCCCCAGCCTGGACCTCACCCTGCACTCCAGATCTAGCTGCCTTCCTGACATCTCCGCCTGGATGTCTAATAGGTATTTCTGATCCAGATGTTTCCGACTGAACTTTTGAACTTAACCTCTCGGCGTGTTCCTCCTACGGTCTCCCCTTTCAGTAAATGGCAAATCCTTCCTTCCCGTTGCTAAGGCCAAAAACTTTGCCTTCACCTTTGACTTTCTTTCCCTCTCTGTCACCCACATCCAGTCCGTTAGCCAATCCCGTCACCTCCGGCTTCGTCACAGATCCAGGACCCCACTGCTCCTCGTTACTTCCACTGCCGCCACCTGCCGAGCATCCTGACCTAGGTGGCTACGCTGACCTCCTGGCTGGTCCCCTTGCCCCTCCCACATACCCCTAGTGTCTCTTCTCAGCACAGGCCGTACTGCTCCTCAGCTTGGCTCCAGTGGCTTCTCGTCTCCCTTGGCAAAAGCCCAAGTCTTTTCCGGGGCCAGTAACGTACGGTCCCAGGTGACACCTGCTGGCTCCTCTGCGACCTCATCTGCTGCTGGAGCCTCACCGGCTGCCTCGCTCTTCCTGGAATCCAGTAAGCACAGTCCCATCCCAGCACCTTCCCACTTCTGCCTGTACCTCTTCTCTCCCCCAGCGTACCCTCAGAATCCTCCTTCCTCTTAAGTGTTCGCTTACCGCTACCTTCTTGACCAGGCCTTCCCTGGCCCCCACCTGCACCCCCCTGGTGCTCTCATCACTAGGACGTGAGCTCCGCGAGGGCTAGCATCGTGCATGCGTCCCAGTGCCTGGCACGTGGGAGAAACTTGATAAGGGCTGGCCGAGTGAATGAACGAGCCAGGCGCTGGGATAGATGCTGATAGAGGGGGAAACAGGACAAACGTGGCCCCTGCCATCGGGGAGCCCGCAGCGGGCTGGGCTGGGACGGGCACAGAACGAAATTGTGGGTGCCCGTAGGGAGGGGCCCGCTGAGCTGGAGCAGGGCGACGAGGGAGCTGTACCTGGTTTTCATGTTCCTGAGCCACGTGTCCACCAAATCTGTGGTCAAGTAGTCCTCAAGGGCCAGGTGGTCCCCTATCCTTCCCATGAGGACCACCAGCATGGTGGCATTTCCTCGGTAGGGCAGCTTGAGGACGTGGCAACGAAAATTCTTGTCAAAAGTGGAGGCAAACTTGCCTGCCCTGTACATCATGGGCACCTTGACTGCCTTGTACTTGTCCAGGTAGAAAGTGTCTGTCTCGGTGAGGACAGGGTCAAAAGGGGTCAGCCATTTCCCTGAACAGATAAGAAAGAAACTCGTTGCAGAAACCGCCCTCCTCGAAAGCATCGTTCTTGCTAAAGTAATAAAGGGCCAGTGTTCTATCCCCTTTTCTGCCCAGCTAGGAAACGCATCCTTATCAGGTGTGTTTTGACCGCAGCTCAGGCGGCCAAAATAAATTCCCCAAAGATCAGCCTTTCGCAGGCTTCTTTCCCAGCTGGCAAAACCTGGATCCATCCAGAGACCCTGTTGGCATCACACACAAAAGCACGGAGATATCTCCTAATGACCGCCCCCCCGATCCCCTCATTGTTCTGCACAAAACACTGGGTGTTTTGAGTGAACTTTTGTTCGAGTGAACAAAAGTCACTCATTCCAGCTGGAGCCCAAAGGACCCACCTCCTTCTTCTACACTCGCTCCCTTGGGGTTGGTTAGCTCCAGCCTAGAGAAGACTTCAGGCCTGTCCCCAGCCCTGGCTGCAGGAGGGGCCCTCTGACCGCCACTTTGTCTAGTGCACACCATGTGCAAACAGAGGCCACCGTGGCAAAATGATGACATTCCCGCACATCCTGTGCTCGGTGAGGCTCTGAGGGCAGGAGCCCCTGGCTGACAGAGAGCCACGCGACCCAGAGGAGGCTGCCAGCGTGTGGGCCCCTGACTCCACACACTGATGTCTGTCTGGCCTGGCTGACTGGAAGCATGTCCTCATCCCGGGCTTTGCAAGTCCCCTAGTGTCACCTTCCTGCTACAACTGGGGCCACACCAGTCCAGTCCTCCACGACAGAGGCAGGATGGGAAGGACCCGGGATGAGCGTGTCAGGAGGCCCTCGTCTGAGTTTGGCCTCTGCCGTTTATCGTGTGATGTCTCTGAGCCTCAGTTCATCTCTACGGTAGGTGGGAGTGTGCATTTTCTATATTGAGAATATGAGGACAAGGGACTTTGTCACTTGCTCCAGGACACAAAAGTAGAGCGTGAAAGAGCAAAGATGCAACCCTAAATCTCTCAGATGATATGCCTTTTTTTAAAAAAAACGACCCAGAGGGTTCCCCGTGTCAGAATGTCAGAGGAGAGCTGTGTAGACATGCTTAGAAAACTTAAGCCCTGCAAGCACCTGGGCCCCCAGGGCAGGGGCATCAAGTGAAAACATTGTCTGGCACTGCGCCTGGTATGTCCTACATGCTCGATGTGTGTTTCACTCTGTTTGTAAAACCTGAGAACAGCATGTTCCTAGGAGATCATTTGGCGTCGACCATACACAGGCCCAGCAGGAAAGGAAGAGACAGGCGGAGAGAGCCATGGCTCTGGGAGAGCAGAACAGTATCAAAGTACCTTTGAGCAAGATGTAATCCACAAGAATTAATTTGGTGTCAGGATTAATCTCATCAAAGAGTTTGGGGATTTTCCCCTGAGTCTCTTTGTTAACGTGATGATTCATGAGCCCTTTGGCCTGGGATGCGTTGCGAAAATTTATAGTCACACACTCCATATCGAAATACCTCTTGGAGAAATTGAGGAATGTCTCTTTGACGTCAAAGTCCTCGTGGATGAAGGCAAAACTCCCCTGGGTCAGGCCCAGCTCTGGGTTGTGGGACAGGCTTTCTCGGAGCTGCTTGAAGAGGGCAGGCAGGCGCGGGGGCCGGGTCTGGTTCACTGCGGGCAGGGTCTGATTCAGGGCCTGCAGGCGGAGCCCCGTCTCCAGCTGGGCTCTGCTCTGTCCCCTGGCCCCCAGGGTCAAGGCTGCCATGGCCCAGGCCAGGCCGAGCGGGGAGAAGACCATGTTGCCGTCGTGCCTCATGGAGATCTTACGAAGCAGGCTGAACCCCAAGTTGGAGGTCTCCCCAGAGAGCTTCTGCCAGTCGGCTGTCCGCCAGGGGGGGCCCTCGTCCTCCTGCAGGACCCGCGCCCCCTCGCTGCTCTCTGACTGGGCCCTGGGGGTTGGCAGAGTCTCCAGTCCTGCCTGGGCCTCTGGTGAGTGGGGACCAGGGGTGGAACCGGGTACCAGCCACACCTGGGCCAGGAGGCAGGGCAGCAGGAGGCTCAGCACCGCCTGCATCTGGGCAGCGTGGAGGCCCGGGAGGCTTCCCTTTGGCAACAAGGCTTCCTCGGGAGAAAAGAGGGCAGAGATTATTTTTAACGGCTGATACACACCTCCTCCCTGTGTCCTGGTACAGCTCCTCCAGGGACCCGCTTCCTCCCTGGGGGACGGGGCTTAGCTCCCTGAGCCCTGCCTCGGGGACACCCTGAGCAAGTTGGAGTCCCATTTGTCACCCGAGTGGGGGGCGCATTATTTCACAGGGTGAAACCGCCTTGGGTTTCCATCCAGGGCCGCGCCCTCGGGCAGCTCCTAGTCTCCCCCAGCTTTCCCCAGTCATCCCACTTCCTCCAGCGTGGTGCCAGGCAGCCAAGAAGAGGGGGATGGAAGAGGAGGCGGTCTGGGTGCCCGGCCTCGCTGGGTGCGGTCAGAGCAGCGGCCGGAGTCAGAAGGTCTTCCCAGGCTTTTACTGGTCTGCTTCGTTCACTGCCCTTGATCGCTAGACGATACGGCGGCAGCCCGTCCAAGCTGAGGTGCAGGGACCTGGACCCGGGGACATGTTTGCCTGGGGACTTGGAGGGTCTGGGTGGCCATCGGGGCAGGGCAGGGGGAAGTGCTGAGTTTGCCTGATCAGGTGGTGGGATCCCCCCTGCGGCTCCCCTAGGGCACTCCACCCAGCCCTGGGGCCCAGTTACAGAACTCCTCTTAGGAGCTCCCCAGCACAGAAACAGAGGACAAGCTGACTCACCATGCGAGCCTGGGCTAACGCTCCACTTTGGACGGTCTCATCTCATCCTCACTGTGACCTGTGAAGTGTGTCCTCCTCTCGCGGCCCCGAGGCTGCCTATTCTAGTGGGGCCAGCCTTCCAGCACAGGCAGTGGGTCTCCAAACGCCGCACTCGCCACCACTGCCCCCCCCGCCCTCTGGCCTCCCTCACATCCTTGGGCACCGAGCCTGGTTCCTGAGCACCTGTGCAGTTTCCATCTGAATAAACTGTGCGCTGGGCTGTGCCACCTGCCTGTCTCCACACATGGTTCCTGGTGCTCAGCTGACACCCCCAAGCCTGTGTTCCAGAGGCTGTCTGGAAGGTCACCAGGATGCATCCTCACCCCCTTCTGCCCACTGGACCCACTGCCCCAATGCGCGCGGGGCAGGCGAGGCCGCAGACCTCACGGGAGCTCCCGTCAGCAGAGACCCTCATTCTCAGGCCACCTGTAGCAAAATGCGGCGACAGGGTGAGGTTCCCAGGCCTCTTCTCCCAGCCGCAGGGGGCTGTGTCCTTGCCTGTGCCTGCTACAAAGTGACCCCTGGCCCCAGGACTCAGTGCGTTGCTCTTTGCTTTTGCTCAAGGGCGCCATGGAATCTGGGGCCTCATTCCTTCCACAGCTTCAGTGGCGTGACCTTAGTGAAATATTCCTGCTGTTTTCTAGCTGTCAGCATTTAGGAAACTCTGTCCGATTCTAGACGGCAAGCCTGCATTCAGTAGGTCACGCTGGCACTGCACATGCTGGGTGAGTACCTCCTGGAATGTACCAAACGCATCCAGGTTCTTGCCTTCATTATATCACAGGATATAGCACCCCTTTGTAAAGTAACCCCACAGCGGGACACTCCCAAATTCAGAAGCACTTCTGTCTCTGACAGCCATCAGGAAATGATCCCAGCACAGCAAGTAGATGTCACCCCTTCTGACTGCTAAGTCTTTCCTCAAAGCTCCACCTTCAGTCTGGAGTGGCAGCCATGGATTACACTGGGCGGCCCTGCACGCTGCTTACTCGGCAGTCCCATGCATCCCCTAGGGTCTTTGTTCATCTACAGAACAGTACAGAATCTGTGTGCAGGGGGCATCCCCTCAAACACCAGTGTACAGCCGAGGATGCCATGAGTGAAAAAGAATGGAGGACACCTGATTCAGAATGGAGTCAGGAAGCCATGCAGGGTGGGCGCTCACGCATTCCCGCTCATCTCAATATTCATGACCAGCAGGAAGAAGGAAGCTCTCCACACACCTTAGTAACGGCGAACTGCCCACGCTTGTGGCCAACAAGAAGCCACCATGACTCTGAACTCCCATTCTCCTCCAATGGGCTTTGGTTCAAATCAACGCTCCCCAGCTTCCTCCCTGAACCTAATAAAAGCCAACCTCGCCTTTGTCTCTTTGGGACTTGCCTATGGTTTGCCATAGTTTGTTGGTCCCGAATTGCAATTCCTCTGCTATTCCTGAATCAATTCATCTTCGCTTAATCGTAACTGCCATTAGTTTTGTTTAAGGATGACGCAAGGATGCAGCATCCTAAATAGAACCGGAGCAGTAAGAAATCAACCACTTACCCCCCACTTCTCAGCCCTGAATAGAGCTGGAGCAGCAACTCTACCCCCAGATCTGGAAGCAGGGGAAAGTCTCTTGCCTGGGCAGACAGGTCCCTGGGAAGAAGGCCAGGGAGTTGTGTGGGGCTTGCACAGCGAGTGTGGCGGGCATGAAATCTCAAGCCTTAAAAGCCTCTTCCTGGGGACTTCCTTGGTGGAGCAGTGGTTAAGACTCCATGCTCCCGATGCAGGGGCCTGGGTTCCGTCCCTGGTCAGGGAACTAGATCCCACATGCATGCCACAGCTAAGAGTTCATGCCATAACTAAGGAGCCTGCCTGCCACAACTAAGATCCAGTGCAAACAAAAAATATTTTTTAAAAATTAAAAAAAAAGAATCCCTTATGTTGAAAAAAAAAAAAAAAGCGTCTTCCTCTGGCCTCCTGCAGAGGAAGCCCCCTATGTCTACAACACGCCTCTTACCTCCCACCCGCACCCTATCCAGTCCGGGAATGAGGGCTCGGCACTGCCGAGGTTCCCACCCCCTTCCCTTGAAACCCGCTCAGAGAGGACAAGAAGGTCTTCTCTCCCCATCCCTCACTAGGCAGACACTGTGAAGGCCTCCCTTTAATCCGCTGTCTCTTACCAGTGAGGTGCCGCCAGGTGCCTGGGAAGGTCCTTCATTCAGGGCAAAGACAGAAGGTTAGGGCTTGCAGCCGAAGGCGTGCAGCAAATATTTGCTCTTCCAAAGTGTGATCCCCCGGGGGACTGTTACTGATTAACATCCTGCTTGGAGATGGTGGCATTTCTGGAAAAGCCAAGATGGAGAGGTAGGCTTCCCATAATCCCCAGCTGCCCTGCTGGTCTCGGAGAGACAGCAGCGAGTGGTGGCCTGAAGCAGGATCTCAGTTCCCTGCCCAGGAACTGAACCTGGGCAGCCTGGGTGAAAAACCAGGAATCCTAGCCACTAGACCACCAGGGACTAGAGGCTAGAAGCAAGGGTCTCTTGCCCCATTTGAAAAATGAATTTCTCAAGGAGGCAAAAGCAGGTACAAAGTTTATTATCAGAGACACAGCATAACATGTGGGAGAGCACACAGAGAAACAGTTTATTTAAGACGGGAGCAAGGCAGAGAGACGCACCTGGAGAGAAGGAGTGTGGACGCCCCCCCTAACGAGGACAGTGCAGTGAAGAGGTGATTCAAATCACTTATATAGGACAGCTCTTCCGGCTCTTTGTTTACCTGGTTTCTTTTTTCACACCTGCCCTGCCCTAGAACCCTCCCCAACAGGCGCGCACCGCTTTGTGCTAAGATGGATTCCAGCGCAGAGGCCTGTGGGTGCATGTCCACACTTAGTATGGGGTGGCTCCCCCTCCCTTTTGATTCCCAAGGAGCCTTCCTGCACATGCGCAGAAAGGGAGGTTTCCTTGACCTCAGGAGTGGTCATTGATCTCTTTTCTCCAGCAGAGCTCAGCTCCTGCCACTCACTTCGTCCTTGGAGTGTCTGGGGGAAAACAAAGCTTCAGTTTTACTCTGCTTGACAAACACCAGCTGTCCGGCCCAGGGGCCCATCCACCTCCTACCTCACTGCAACCCTGACTCTGAGGGCAGTTCCTCCACGAGAATCTGCATCTCAATCCAGGCAGTGCCCTAGTAAGATCCAGCTCCTTGCGGGATGCAGCTGCTACAGGCGCTGAACACCTCCTGTGAAGGGAGGGCTGAATCCCACAGAGGCCTCCTGGGTCCCCAACCCAAGGCTGTCGGGGGCGGGGTGGGGGCAGAGATGATGAGACCTGGTCCCCCCCTACCAAGGAACTTTCAGTCCAGTAGGAGAGACAGACCGGTAAACTACCACCAGCCATACAGAGCCTATTTCAAGGTCAACTTACAGCTTCACCAAGTTGGTGGACTTGTGAGACTGGAATCCTCAAATACCCAAAGGCGAGGCTAATGTAGACCCTTTAAGACAAAATCTCGCAGACCTATTAGACTCTCCTGTTTATAATATAAATATTTTATGTGCCTCTTACTACGCTGAAGTGAAATTTGCAGTTAATAGAATCTACCCACAAAAGTTAAAAAAATAATAATAATGCTTTATAATATGGAGGGGAAAAAAGGAAACTATAAGAAAATAATGTTTCTTTTAGTATGTAAATGCTCTGGCATAACTACACTAGAAGAGGCAGCGATGCCATCAGATGTGGGACAAGTTGGAGAGTTCCCTATATCCTGCACACCTGCGTATTGGCCATTCCACTCTACAGCCAGAGTCACTTCCAGTGATGTGGTTTTCTGCAACGGTGAGTCATGCTCAGAGCCTGAAAAACAAAATATAAATCTTCCTCTGATTTGTCTTCATAGAAAATTCAGTGGGAATTAAAACCTTGGGGGAAAATGGTGTTTTTATATGAAATAAAACACCCGTGGGACTGTGAGAGTCTAGACTCAGATCATTTATAAAATGGGTTTTCACCTGTATGGACTTGCAGTGGGACACTGGAGTCACGTGGGACCTGGGTCGCTTCACTGTGATGGACAGCATGTTCCAGTACATCTGGCATCTCTGGCCCTCACTCACTAAGTGCCAACATCGCCCCTCCAAATCCTTGTGGAAATCAGAAGTGCCCCACCAAACTTCCAGAGTATTCCTTTGAGGCAGTACCTGCTCTGTTGAGAATGACTGCCTGAAGAAGTCAAAGTGAGGGGAGGAGACGGACGAGGCTGGACGGCGGGGGTTCTTGGGTCAGACAGCACGGGAGTTGATCTCAGGGCGTCAGCGGCGAGAGGCGGCTTGAAGCGAGATCTTAGTTCCCTGCCCAGGAATTGAACCTGGGCCACCTGGGTGAAAACCAGGAATCCTAACTGCTAGACCACCAGGGGCTAGTGGCTAGGAGCAGAGCCCTGGCTCTTGTCGTCTTTGAAGACAAGAATTTTACCAAAAGACCGAGGCTGTAAAACAGGCACAGAGTTGATTAGAAGCACAGCACGTGTGGGGGAGCACACAGAGAAGCCGTTTGTTTAAGACAGAAGCAAAGCAAAGCTACACACCCAGAGAGGGGTATGGGCGTCCTCACTAATGGGTGCTAAAGTGGTTGTTTAAATCGCTTACATAGGGGCCGTCTTCTGGGTCTTTGTTTTCCTTCGGCCAATCATCTTGCTTCATTTCCCATATCTGATCTGACCCAGGGCCTTATGCAATATGCGCGTGCATCTTTTAGCCAAGATGGATTCCAGCACGAGGGTCTCTAGGAGATGGACACACATATTATGGGATAGTGACCCCTCCCTTTTTGACCTTTGAGAAACTTTTCTGTGCGTGTGCAGTCGGAGAGGTCTCCTTGACCTCAAGAATGAAAGATGTGGTCATCTGATCTTTTTACTCAAGCAGAGCTTAGCTCCTCTCAGCTCCTGCCGTCCATTTTGTCCTTGATATGTCAGGGAGAGACAAGCTCCAAGTTGCTCAGCCTGACAAACTCCAGCTGCTGAGCCCAGGGGCTCTTCTACCCCCAGCTCAGTGTCAGCTTTGCCTTCGCATCCCTGGAGTTCTGCAGCTGAGTGGTGGCTGCAGTGGGCCGCCAGGAGGCAGGGGCTGCTTCCTCCCGGCTGGGGGAGTGTCAGCTCGGCCAGATGTCTGGGAGGAACCGGTGAGCATGGAGGCTGCGGAGCACAGCGTTCATGGGGGCTTCAGAGGTGCCATGAAGGTCATCGTGGAGCATTTGACCGTCTGGGATGATTTGAAAACTGCTGCCAGGGTTTCAGAAGTGGATCTTCAAAAGGATGGCAGCAGAATGCGTTGGAAAGAGTGCAAGGGCCTGTCAGACACCCTGGGCTTGAATCCCAAGTCCTTCAAATTCCTAGCTGCTGGACCTTGGGAATGTAACCTAACCTCTCTGAACTTGCTTTTCCTTTTCCATAAAATGGCCCAAACTGTGCCTGTGGCTCACGAGTATCTCAGCAGCGCCCAGGAACCAGGAAGTCATTGGGTAATACTGTTTCTAAGGCGGTGGGTCCTGGCTCTCAGGAAGGGTGGCTCAGAAGTTCTCTACCTTCAGCAGGTCAAGCTCAATGCCTGCCCCTGTACTGTGAGTTCTTTCACCAGCTGTGTGACCCTGAACAAGCTCCTTAACCTCTTCTTGCCTCAGTTTCCTGATCTGTAAAATGGGGCTGCCAGGGCTGTGCTGTTAGGACTGTCGTGAGGCTTAAATGAAGTAGTGCCTGTGAAGAGCTTGGTACCTGGTAGGAAGAGCTAATGAATGGTATTTGTTCTGTGATTTTAGAGCCAGAATGAACCTCACAGGTAAGCCGAGACCCTGGATTTGGACTTGACAGAGGAGGAGCTGCAGGCCCACAACCATTAAGGCCCTTCCCGCCCGTGTGGGTGCCAGAATGGAACCAGGCCACCTGACTTCCCGTTTGCATTTGATTTCAGCTCGTCACCAGCCTGTGTAGAGAGAGGTTGGGAAAGATCTGATAGGAAGGCGTGTGTTGACCAGAGTCACCTCATGGGAGACAGTACAATCCTTCCCAGAACTCCCTGCAGGCAGGAAGCACAATGCTTCCAAAAGCCACCCCAGAACGGGGGGATCCAGAGGCTTCTGAAGCAAATTTGTCCTGGAACCCAAGGGGCTAAATGTCTGAAAAACAACTAGAGCTAGTGATTGGCAGAATCAGGCCAGGAAACAGAGAAACAGGGAGAAATCAGGACACAGAGAGAACTGCAGTTGGTTTGCTCTGCGTGGATGAGATCAAGAGGAAAGCTTGGGCGGGTCCGAGGTGCAGAGGTAGAAAAGCAAAAGCTTCTCAAATCCTTGCGACACGCACACGTGTGGGACAAATGGCTCGCTGTTTGCCAAGCAGCCTCTCTCTCTCCCTTCCCCGTGGGCCTGCTTTTTTGTAATTTACTTTTATTTTTAGTTTAGTTTTGGTTGCGTTGGGTCTTAGTTGTGGCTCGCGGGATCTTCATTGCAGCATGCGTGCTCTTCACTGGCACGGGCTTCTCTCTAGTTGCGGTGTGTGGGTTTTCTCTCTCTAGTGGTGGTCTGCAGGCTCCAGAGCGCGTGGGCTCTGTCGTTTGCAGCATGCGGGCTTTCTCATTAAGGCGCGCGAGCTCAGTAGTTGTGGCACACAGGCTTAGTTGCCCTACAGCATGTGGGATCTTAGTTCCCCGACCAGGGATCGAACCATGTCCCCTGCAATGGAAGGTGGATTCTCTACCACTGGACCACCAGGGAAGCGCCCCCCACGGGCCTTCTGATTCCCTGTTCCTGATCCAGGCTTCCTCCACCCTGGCTCACCGGGCTCCAGTGACACCTAACAAGATTGCTGATTGATCCCTTCTGTCCCCAGCGGTGCAAAGCTGATGGCCCAGGCAAGTTCGCTATGGTTGCCCTGAGAAGATGTGCTCAGGGCACTGGTCAGCGAGGTGGGGATAACTTCTGGGTAACTAGGGGTTTGACTAGTTAGCACCTAACAAAACTTTCTTTCCTTGAGATGGACCCTTTGAGTGAGAGGGACATGATAATTCGTTTTCTTTAATGGGTATAAAGAAACAGATGCTCAGAGAGGTCAGTTAACCTGTTCAAAAACACAGAGCTTGAATTTGAACCCAGACCTCTGGTTCCCAAGGCAGTTAACCACGTAGTGTGACAGCAGGTTTTCACTAAGATGGTCCTTCTACTTGGGAGGCTATGTCCTTTCCCTATTTTTCTTTTGTGCTGCGGGTCATTATTTATTTCAGTTTTTAACTTAAAAAAATTAATTTTAAATAATTTCAAACTTAAAGTAAAACTGCAAGAGTAGTTACAAAGAAATTCTATAACCCTTTACCCAGATTCACTAATTTTGAAGCATTTTCCACGTTTTACAATCCTGTTCTCTCTCTATACCCATTTCTATATATGCATGCACAGGTGCAAGATGTGTGTACACATGCACGCACACCCACGCTATCTTATTCTGAACCATTTGAGCTGATAAGGTAATCCCAAGAACAAGAATATTCTCTTATGTAAATATCAATAGTATCAATTTCTGAAATCCAATTTAATATTGTTACACAACCTGAAGCTACAGTCATGTTCCAGTTTTGTCAACTGCCCCACTCATGTCCTTTGTGGCATTTTTATTTTTAGCGTAGGGTCCCTCCAGGACCATGTATGCATTTGGAGCTATGTCTCCTTAGTTTCCCTCAATCTGGGGCAGTTCTTCAGCCCTTTGTTTGTCTCTTATTATGTTGACATTTGGAAATGTTACCAGTTCTCTCAATTCAGGTTGGTCTGATGTGTCTCCATGATTGGCCTCAGATTATACATTTTTGGAAGGAATATCACAGAAACGATGTTGGCTCCTTCTTAGAGCGTCACATCCAGAGGCACACGATGTCTCTTTGTCCCTAAATGGTGATGTTAATTTTAATGCCTTGGTTAAGATGATGTCCGTTTCTCCAATATATAGCTACCATTTCTCCCTTTGGAATAAGTCATTGCTGAGGAGATACTTTGAAACTAATTTAAATATCTTGCTTTTCATCAAATTCCCCATGCCCTCAGGTTTAGCATCCATTGACTATTCTTGCCTGAATCAGTATTTACTATGATACTCTAAATCCATCATTCCTTTCATATTTATTTATCAGCATTATTGGTTCAGATTCATGGACTCTTGATTTTATTCAATGCATTTTAATCCATTACTGTTCTTACTATATATATGTATATGTTTTGTATGTATGTATTTATTTAGAGATTCAAATTGTCCCAGGCATACACATATTTTAGAAATGTACTAGAAACCATGATTTTATCCCTCCAATTCATGTGCTACCCCACAGGATTCTTCCTTGCTTCCCTCATTCTGTATTTGTATCTCTCCTTGCCCAATCCTACACATCATATAATGTTTGCTATCCTCATCCCATGATGAAAAACAAACCTGAAAAGAGGCCTTCAAGATTGTTTGCAGTCCTGTATTCTTTCTTTTAAAAAAATAAATAATTAATTAATTTTTGGCTGCGTTGGGTCTTCGTTTCTGCGCGTGGGCTTTCTCTAGTTGCAGTGAGCGGGGGTACTCTTCGTGGCAGTGCATGGGCTTCTCCTTGTGGTGGCTTCTCTTGTTGCAGAGCACGGGCTCTAGGTGCGCAGGCTTTAGTAGTTGTGGCTCGTGGGCTCAGTAGTTGTGGTGCACGGGCTTAGTTGCTCCGCGGCATGAGGGATCTTCCCGGACCAGGGCTTGAACCCGTGTCTCCTGCATTAGCAGGCGGATTCTTAACCACTGTGCCACCAGGGAAGCCCCTGCAGTCTTGTATTCTTAAAACTAGAGGCATATTGTCCAAGCATCGTGTTGAAAATTTCCTTGGGTTAATTCTTTTTCTCCCCTTCAGAATAGTTATATTATCCATTTGAAATATGTTTGAATTCATTTGTTTTCTTTTCACTTGGTTTTAGGGCTTTCCTCATTTGTTCATTTAATTTTATTTTTGAGTATATAGAACATTAACATTATTCTAAAAGTCTAAAGCATACAAAAAGCTCCATGAGGAAAAGTGCTATTCCCCAACCCCCATCTCTTCCACTCTGTCCTCCCCCTTCCCTTGCAGGTAGCCATTTAATTAGTTTCTAGTTTATCCTTCCTGTGTTTCTTTTTTCAAGGACCCATCAGCATTCCCACCAGCAACCCATGAAAATGATTGTTTCCACACAACCAATAGAGTGTCCTGTGAAACTTTTACATTATTGCCAATCTGATGGATAGGAAATGGTATCTCAGTGGAGTTTTCAGTTGCATTTTTTATTATTCAGTGAAGTGAAATGTATTTTCATATGTTTAAAGACCACATATTAAGGATATTACCTCTATCGGTGGCATACCTTGCAAATATCTTCTTTCAGGTTTTTACTTCTGTTGACTTTGCTTATGAATTTTTACCACACAATTAAAAAATATTTTTATATAGTCAAATTTCTCAATTCTTTAAAAAATTTCATCTGGACTTTGAGTCATGGTTGAAAAGCCTTTTTCTACACCTAAATTATAGACGAATTTACCCATGTTTTCTTCTAGTACTTGTATAGTTCTTTTTTTTTTTTCATTTAGATCTCTGATTCTTAGTTTATTCTTAAGTATGGTGTGAAGAATGGGTCTAATTTTACCCTTTCTGTTTTTCTTTTTTAATTTATTTATTTTTGGCTGAGTTGTGTCTTCGTTACTGCGTGCGTGCTTTTTCTAGTTGCAGCGAGCGGGGGCTACCCCTCGCTGTGGTGCGCGGGCTTCCCACTGCGGTGGCCTCTCCTGCTGCAGGGCACGGGCTCCAAGCGTGCAGCCTTCATCAGTTGTGGCTCGCAGGCTCCAGAGCGCAGGCTCAGCAGTTGTGGCGCACGGGCCTAGTTGTTCTGCGGCATGTGGTATCTTCCCAGACCAGTGCTCGAACCCGGTCCCCCGCATTGGCAGGTGGATTCTCAACCACTGCGCCACCAGGGAAGCCCCTTTCTGTTTTCAAATGGCTATCCAGTTGTCCCAATAACATTTATTTATAAGTCTTCCTTTATCAAATATTAAATTTCCATTTGTACTTGAGTCTATTGCCAGACTTTCTAACGTATTTCATTGGTCTGCCTATCTATTCATATCCGAGTACCATAGATTTAATTGAAGTATCTGTGCCGTATGCTTTAACATCTGGTCGGGCCAGTCCCCTATCTTCCCCACCCCCTGTCCCTGACATCTTTTTCTTTTCAGTGTTTTCCAGCTACTCTTGCATGCTTATTTTTCTATATGGACTTTGGTATTATCTTGTTTATCTCCAGAAAAAGAAATTGCTAGTATTTTTATTGGGATACAATTAAATTGACAAATTAACTTAGGGAAATCTGATATCTAGATGATGTTGAGCATCTTATTCAAGAAGGAATATCTTTGCATTTGTTCAAGTCTAATTTTGCATCTTTAAGGAATATTTTATAATTTTCTCTATATAGATTCTGCGCAGTTCTTGTTTATTTCTAAGTGTTATATCCTTTTGGTTGTGACTGGGTTTTCTCTTCCATTATGTGTTTTAACTGCTTGTTGTTTGTGTATATGAGACATTGCTTTTGCATGTTAAGTCTATATTCTGATACCTTGCTGAAATCTTTATTGTTTGAGTTTGTTTTATCATTGATTTGCTAGGGTTATGCAAGTATATTACATGTCATCTGCAAATAGAGTTTACAATTCTATGCCGCTACTTTCTCTTGTCTAATTGCTTTGTCTAATACCCCCAGGACTATGTGAAATGGTAGTGAATATGATGAGTAGCCTTGTCTTACAGTAGTGGGAATGCATTTAGTGTTTTCTTAGTAAGATGCTGACTTTAGAAACATGTAAATATGTATATTTAAGGAAGCATCGCTCAATTCCTTTCTCTCAAGATGTATGCTGTATCTATCATCTAATTATCTATATATCATCTAGTTTCTATCTATAATCGATCTATCTATCCATCCATCTATCATCTTCCTATCACCTATGTAATCTATGTATCTATCTATCCATCTGGTTCTCTTTTATCTCATTTAATGCTTTTTGTCCCGAACTGTGAGAATAAGGTCTCTTCCTCCTGCGATCTTTCTCTAGCGCCCTCTACTGACAAAGTTTAATATCATGCCCGGGGGCACAGTAAAACTAAAAAGGTCCAGATTGGTTTTTGCAGAGCAGCAATGAAGGGAGGATTTGGAGTCGAAAAGCAATAAGTCGATAACTATTTTTGCTTTAAACAGTTAATTATACTTTAAATATATTTAAAAATATTTTATCATTGCCCACATATTTACTCTTTCCAGTGCTCTTCATTCTTTTGTGTGTCCATCTAGAATCATCTTGTTTCTCCATAAAGAACTACTTAAAAAAAGTCTTTAGTGAAGACGATAAGCCTCCTCAGCTCTTGTTTGTCTGAAAAAAAAACCCAAACTCTATTTTGCCTTCATTTTTGAAGGAATTTTTTGTTTGTTTTTTTGCTCTTTGAAAGATATGACATTTCCATCCCAGCACTTTAAAAACATCTTTCTGTTGTGTGTGTGTGTGTGTGTGTGTGTGTGTGTGTGTGTGTGTGTTCTTCTGTTGTGTTTTGGCTTGTGTGATTCCTTCTTTTCAAGTTCTTACTTGGAAATAATTTCAAACTTACAAAAATAATAGTGCTTCCATATACCTTTCACTGTACTTCCATACACCATCACATAACCCTAAGACAATGACCAAAACTAGAAAATTATACTGGTACAATATTATATTGATGTTATTCAAGTTTTATCAATCGTCCCACTCTTCCCCTTCAACCACACTTGTCACCAGTCGCAACGACAGTAATTTATTACCAGAGGGGAACCAGGGGAGGATTGGGGGGAACCTCTCACTCCTTTCTGTGGGGTCCCTGGTGCCCGAGTCAGACGCGCTGTGGCTCCAGGGGGCGTCCCCTTAGGTCGGATTCACAACCTTGCCCAGGAAGAGGCTGCTCCACGTGAAGTCGTCGAAGATCATGACAACGAAGGGCCGGTCGAACCGGATTGTGAGAGGCTCGGGCGCCGAGTTCCGGTGGACCTGGGTGCGGGCGGCCGACTCCAAGCCCCTCTCATCCAGTTGCAGCGTGGCCTTATGGACCACCTGGTGGGAACGGACAGAGCGGGGAGGATGAACACCAGCCGCGTGGGCGGAGCTTTCCGAGCCCCTTGGCTTCGACTCCTCCCACCCTCAGCTTTCTGAATGGCGAAGCTGAGGCTCAGAGAAGGTCACTTGCTGGCTCCTCATCTACGTGGCAGCCCCAGGACTAGCGCTGGGGTCTGTCCACCTCTGGAACTCAGGCCACACTTAGACTTCCTCCCTAGAGAGTGGGCAGCTGGAGCCGACCCATGGAGAGCAAGGGACTTGGGGCTGAAACTGGACTTCAGCATCCATATCGGGCTCCCCTCCCCGGGTCCTGGGCTGGTGGAGGGACACCTCGCTCCCTCTCCACTCTGCCAGTAACTGAGAGGGTTCAACTTATGCAAAATGCTTGTGCCCACTCTGTAGGGAAAAGACTCATCTTTGCCTGCTGAAACATCCTTTGTTATGATCAAAATTAGAAGATATTCTCAAGTCAGTGAAACGCTTGAGTAGGTTGCATCAAAAGCATCGGAAAGATCAGAACTGGCTGATTAAATAAAAACACCTACGGGACAGGACTCTCACTGATGGAGCAGCAGGGAATCAGAGGCTCAGAGTGCTCTGTAAATAGGCTAGGGAGAAGCTCAGCTGGGCTAGGAACCCCTGCAGTGTGTTTTGGGAATATGAGGTTTTGAGTCAAATGTCAGGCTATTTACTAGCTCTGTGACCTGAGAAACTAGGGTAACACCCACCTCATAAGGAGGTAGCTGTTTGACTGAGTTCACACACAGGCATTTTATTGAGCACATACTGTGTGCCCACATCATGATGGTCAAAGCCTGTGTGCACGAGGGAGGGGGCTGCTGCCACCACAGCTTCCTCCTGTTCCCTCTCCTGTTTTGTCACCCACAGGACTGTAAGATCAGGGCCACGTCTGAGGCATACCCAGTGTCTAGCACAGTTTGGGGCACATAGAACATGTTCAGTAAATATTTTCTGAATGAATGAATAACAGAACATAAAGCTGAAGGATGGAGATAAAGAACATCATTGGACAGAACATTCCGTGTGATCTCACGCAGACGTTTCCTTTTGCCTGGGGGCTGCTCACAGCCCTGCCATGATTACTTGTCTTCCACAGTGCCCCCTCTGTGTGGCCTGGCAGAACGGTGCACGCCTGAGCTGTGGTGCTCCCTTGTCACTAGCTTCCTGTGTGACCTTGGGGACATCAAGTTCTTGCTGAGCTTTCACGTTGCTTATTATTATTTGTATTGTGAATTTGGGGCGGGAAGAAGGATGGGCTCTAGAGACCCCTACCTTTGGCACCTTCGGCAGGGCCTCTTGGGTGATGCCTGAGAATTGTGTCCGGTTGTTGAGCAAGTCTGCAATGCCCATGTCCCCCATGATGCCCCCGAGGTCGTAGCCTCCGGAAATGGAGACCTTCGGGATGTACAGGTCCACCAGGCTGCTCGGGGTAAGCAGATGGGGTTAGACTTTCCCAGGGCTGGGCCCGGCCAGCCAGATTCCCGTTTCCCCTGTGATCCCTCCAGACCCTGCCTCCCAGCCAGACCTGCTCTTTCGGGACAGGGGAAGGAACAGAACAAGAAGCAGGATCTGCCTCTCCCTCCATCACACAGGCATCTTCCTCTCTGGGCCTCTGAATTGCAAAGTCCTTTCTTCTCAGCTCTTTCTTTGAGCTGATTCCACCTGATCCAGTTAAACTACCAGACACTGAAGCAAAGAATACCTAAAGAAGTCCTTGTGGGCAAAAGAAATAAAAGCAAAAATAAACAAATGGAACTGAATCAAACTTATAAGCTTTTGCACAGTGTTTAAAACCATAAACAAAACAAAACGACAACCTATGGCTGGAGAAAATACTTGCAAATGATGCTACCGACAAGGGCTTAATTTCCAAAATATACAAACAGGTCAAACAACTCAATATCAAAAAACTAAACAACCCAATCAAAAAATGGGGAGAAGACCTAAATAGACATTTCTCCAAAGAAGACATACAAATGGCCAAGAGGTACGTGAAAAGATGCTCAACATCACTAATTATTAGAGAAATGCAAGTCAAAACTACAATGAGGTATCACCTTACCCCAGTCAGAATGGCCATCATTAAAGAGTCTACAAATAATAAATGCTGGAGAGGGTGTGGAGAAAAGGGAACCCTCCTACACTCTTGGTGGGAATGTAAATTGGTGCAGCCACTATGGAAAACAGTATGGAGGTTCCTTAAAAAACTAAAAATAGAGTTACACTATGATCCAGCAATCCCACTCCTGGGCATATATCCAGAAAAGATGAAAACTCGAATTCAAAAAAGATACATGCACCCCAATGTTCACAGCAGCACTATTTACAATAGCCAAGACATGGAAGCAACCTAAGTATCCATCAACAGATGAATGGATAAAGGAGATGTGGTACATATACACAATGGAATATTACTCAGCCATAAAAAAGAATGAAATAATGCCATTTGCAGCAATATGCTTGGACCTAGAGAATATCATACTAAGTGCAGTAAGTCAGACAGTGAAAGACAAATGTTATATGATATCACATATGTGGAATCTAAAAAGTAATACAAATGAACTCATTTACAAGACAGAAAGAGACACACAGACATAGAAAACAAACATAGCTACCAAAGGGAAGAGGCGGGAGGGATAAAATAGGAGTATGGGATTAACAGATACACACTACCATACATAAAATAGATAAACAACAAGGATTTATGGGGGACAAGCACAGGGAACTGTACTCATTATCTTGTAATAACCTATAATGGAAAAGAATGAAAAAAAGGATATATATATAACAGAATCACTTTGCTGTACACCTGAAACTAACACAGTATTGTAAATCAATTATACTTCAATTAAAAAAAAGAAAAAAACAAGAAGTCCTGTGGTCCCCCAAGCACCACCTGGCAGAAATGGAGGAGAGGAGGGAACGTGCAGCTGGGAGCAGGGGTCCTGGCCCCAGCCATGCCGCTAACGCTGTGTGGCTTTAGCCAAGTCCTGTCCCTCTCTGTGCTAGTCCTCATCTACACAGCAAGGGAGAGAGAAGATGCCTGAACCCTGAAGTCAGTGATAGGGCCCCGGCTCTCCAGAGGGTGGAGGGAAGGCATGAGACCTCTGCACTTGAGCACAAGCTGCTCTGGGGAGGTCTGGAAGCTGGCAACCCGGGGGAAGTGAGGAGGAATCCAAGGCCAGTGGGACGTGTGACTTCTCTAGATGGGAAATGGCAACAGAAGGTAAGGGAGGCCGACCCATACCCAGCATTTGGCTGCCCTTCCTGCCCTCCTTTATCTCGTCTAATCCGCGTAGGCACACACAGCCTTACAAACTGGAGCCATCATCTTTAACTTCCAGATTGAGAGACTGAAACTCAAAAAAAAGCTGAGGAATTTCCCCAAAGTCACACCGCTGGGAAGCAGCAGGACCGTGAGGAAACCAGGACTAGGTAACTCGGAGCCCCATCGCCCCAACTCGGAGAGCTGCCCCACGACCTGCGCGGGACCTGCGCGGGCTGCAGCGAGGTGACGGCGGAGCAAGGGGATGGAGAGAGAGGCTCTCGCGAGAGCGCCCCGTGAGTGGGACCCAGAGGCTGCCGGGGGAGGTGGGGTGTCATCTGGGCCCTGAAGGATGCTGAGCTCGGATGCACCGGAGAGCCTGGTGGGGAAGGGCGTGGTGGTGCTGGGAGGGGTGAGGAGGGAGAAGGGGCCACGCAAGCGTGCAGGTGAGCCGTAGGCCACAGCATTGGGATGAAGGAGAGAACTCATGATGTCTAAAGGTGCAAAGTTTTACCTTGAATGTTTTTTTAAAAAGTCTAGAAGAAAATGGTACGTGTTACTGACTAATGTTGTTTAAGTATTGTAGTGAAGAGATTATTTTTGGAGTAAAGAGAAGGGGTATCCTTCGCCTTATTTTCAACACACTAGGGTTCAGAATTTGAATCACGGCGCATTGTCACTACCTGGTGGCCCTGTATCTGAACTACAGGTTCCCTTCGAGGGCTGGGAGTGAAGTGGAGTGGGACGGTTGACCTGAAAGGCTGGCCAATGGCCTCCCCGACTTGCCTCTGGTGCCATTTCCTCTTCCGTGCATACTCTTGGGGAGGTTGCCACTGACTGAACCTCTACTCAGGCTTAAGGCACAGCTCAAAGTGAAAGCAATCTGCTCTGCAGCCCCTTCTCCATTCCCCCGGCTTAGAGCCCGGCGTCCCACCCTCCCTCAAATTGTACACATTATGCATCTCCTTCCCTGTCTTGCTCTGACAGAGCTTATGACATTGTACCACTATTAATTCCACCAGAATCCGTTTTCTGCTCTAGAGTGCATCCCTTCTGCTTAGCCTAGTGCATGGTACATAGCAATTGCTTCCATATATATATTGAATGAATGAATTCCAGACATGGTGCCTGGCCCACGAGGCTTCCTGAGCGACTCTAGATCCAAGTGCTGGCTCCTTCCCCGACAGCCCTCTTCCCTTTGAGTCTGCACCCCGCCACCCAGCTCCCACGTTGGTTGGCTCCTTCACAGACAGAACTCTAATCTCCCAAGAGCGAGGACCGTGTTCTCAAGAACATCTGCTCCCTCCTCCAATGGGAGGATCAGAGCTGGACACAAGTTTGATTATAATTTTGATTCCCCTCTGGTGCAGAGGTTCCTGGGAAAATGAGTTTATTATGTACTTATGTCCTTACTTTCTTATTTACTGATTGACTGATGGAAGAAACATTAGATTCCCTGAGTGACTTAACCATCTGTAGGCTTTGCGTTGGTTCCAGGGTCATTACAGTGGTCATACAGTGGTCATTTTCATTATATCTTTTTATGGTTTTTAGCGGTGCTTGGTCTCAGGTAAGCAATATAATAAAATGGATCAGTGCGGGCTGGGTGATGGGTGAATTCAGCTTAAGAAAAAGATGAAAGATGTGATAATACAGAGGGTGGCTATCAACCTGCTGGGGAAGGTGGACCTCACTTTGTGGAATGCCCCAGACTATCAATAGCTCAGTGTTAATCGACAGAAAGATAAATAAGTGTGACCTCTAGATCAGAGAACCCAGCAGACAGGAAAATAATGAGCCCTGGAAGGCGAGTCTGGGGGAGGAAGGACGGCCAGGTGCACCCCTTTTCCACTTGCCCCACTTTCTGGGAACACGTCCAACTGCAGAAATCAACAGAGCTGGCTGGAGGGCTTACCTGTTGGTCAGGGACTTGGACCACCTCTGAATGGTGTCCCGGCTCAGCATGGCAATGACCGTGTCCATCTTCCCCTTGACCGGGAGGACAAAGAAGACGGTCTCGTTGCCTGTGTAGTCCAGCTGTACCAGCTGGCAGGGGAGCACCGAGTCGTTCAGGTACTTGATGGTGCTCGACTGGAACATCATGGACACCTTCACCGTGGTCGTCTCATTCACGTAGAAGTTATCTTCCCTGGTGCTTTCCAGGTTGAAGGAGTGTGCCCACGTGCCTGGGAAGAGGGGGGAGGGGGAGGGGAGGAGACAGACCTGTGACAGCAGGAGGAAAACGCAACTTGGGTGGCAGCAGAGGGCCAGGGGTGACCGCCAAGCAAGTGACACAGTGGCCTCCCTCAACCTGGAAAGTCCCCACCGGAGCTGCTGGAATTTGCTAAGGTATGAAATTCCCAGAGGTTTAAAGCCTGTTCCATCCTCTACCCTTTGGGATGGCTTGAGGATTAGCACGATGTCTGAGACTGACTTCTAAAAATGGGAAGAGGAAGAGAACAGAGGATGCTGGCCCTAGGATTTGGGAGTAGGGTTCAGTAAAGCAGACTTGGCCTTGTTGCCCCCCTCCCTGGAGTGGCTTCTGGACTGGAGGGCTCTGGAGGTGGTGCTGGGGAACCGACCATCCAGTCCATCCCCACCCCCTGATGTGCGGCGACAGAAGCCCAGCAGGCAGTCTGGCCGCCCAGTCAAATGTACCCACTTTCTTGCCGGAGGCCCCTTGCCTCCCGAGTGGCCCTGAGGGCCGCAGTACCTTTCCCAGAGGCAGAATCAGGGCGAGATGAGTCCTTCAAGGTTACAGACTCCCACCACAGCTAGACTCGACTCCACTCCACCACGTTCCATGATGTCATTATGCAACATTTGTTCCCCTTGTGATGGGGAACTCACTACCTAACAGATGGGACTTTCCACTACTGGTCAACACTGAAGGGAAGGCAACTGCTCCTTAGATGAAGCCAAAGCCTGCCTGATTGTAATGCCTGCCGACTGAGCCTCTTTGACCCTTGAGTTTATTCCAGAGTCCTCTAATAGGTGATAGATCTTTGGATATTTAGACATGGATTGAGTCTCATCAGGGCCTCATCGGCTCTAGGTTAAGTCTCCCCAGGTCTGGAGATGACTGAGGACTCTGAGTCTAGCAGGTCCTGAGTGTCCTGGCTGCCCTTGGCCTCCAGCCCAGAAGCCCTTGTGAGGTCACTGTTTCCCAACTGAGGCTGCCTGAAAGTGGCCAGAGCATAGCCACAGGCAGACATTTCTCTATCCCTCTGCCTGTGGGATCTCTGGACCATGAAGCCAGAACTCTTGGTTCTGAGCCAGCCTCAGCTCCCTGGAAGGGTTACTAAGGGTGACCATGGGCAGTGGCCAGAGGATGTAGGGAAAAGAGCAATGGATGTGGAGCCTGGAGACCCAGGGGCTGTGCCTGGTCCATCCCTAATGACTGAGGCTGTCTCACAGCAAGTGAGATAATTTGCGGGTTCTCAAACCATCTTCTAAAGGAAGTCTGGGGTCCTCAGAATTGAAGGGGGGAGTGCTTTGTGGCTAACTTGTCCAACTCACAACCAAGAAAATGTAGATAAAATATTTTTCAGTGCTAGGTTTTTCATCCTTAGAAGTCTGCTGTGTGCTTTTTACTGAGTATTTCTTTTCTAGAAGCAAGTATAACGTATATCCAGTTTGGCAGAAAACCAAATACAGAATGGGATCTAACCTCTATTTTAAGGGATTTTTTTTGTTGAAAATTCTTGAGTTAGGAGAACTTATGGTAGAGAAACCTAAGAATTGATGAAGGGAAATTGGAGAGAGCAAGGATGAGTCCCTGGAAAATCTTTTAACAATATTTCTAATGTTCTCCGAAAAAAGAGCTGTCGAGACAGTCCACTAAGTAAGGAACATGCCAGGGATACTGTACATGTCCTAAGTTTAGTGATGAGAGCCACCCCATTCTTCATTTCTATTTATTATCCTGGCGTGCTGGAAACATTTCAGAGTATCTCTCAACTTAAACGGGGCTTGTTAATTAGCTTTGCTTGATCACGGAAAATCCGTGTACAAACAGGCACAGGTGAGTGCAGCCCACACTCCTGTCAATGTCTGTTCCTGCGTTCAAATGTTCAAATCCTCTCTGATTTTATTACCAGGAACTACTGTTTCCCATCAACTCAGCCCCACTGTGGTCATGAGAATGCTTAGAAACTGTGAGAGCAAAGCCGTGCGCCAAATGACACCCTGCCAGCCCCTGTCCTGCCAGCCCCCGCTCAGGCTCCTTGCAGGCTCAGGAGGGCCCTCTCTCTCTCTGGGCTTTCTGTGCTCTTCTCCCCAGGCTGTGTTACCAGAACCTCTATGCAACCACTTTGGAGTTACTTCCATTTACCAAGCACTATGCAAATGCACTGGACCTCCCAAAGAGATGAGGATGCCATGCACAAGAGTGAATAGTCTAGTGGGAGAGATGGCCTGGAGAATTCATGGGAGCATGCAGAAACATTTCCGGGCAAACATTCCCTGACTCCTTGGCCCCCCAGGGTCAAGAAGAATACTGCCTTTTGTGTGGGACCACAGAAGATCTTAAATAGCCAAAGCCATCTTGAGAAAGAACATAGTTGGAGGCATCACACCTCCTGATTTCAAACTGTATTATAAAGCTATAGTAATCAAACAGTATGGTACAAGCATAAGGACAGACACATAGACCAATGGAACAGAAGTGAAAGCCTAGATATAACCCCTCCCATATATAATCAACTAAGATATGACAGGGGAACCAAGAATACTGAGTGGGGAAAAGATAATCTCTTCAATAAATGGTGCTGAGAAAACTGGATATTCACATGCAAAAGAATGAAACTGGACCCCTATCTTACATCATTCACAAAAACTAACTTGAAATATGTTAAAGACTTAAACATAAGACCTGAAACCATAAAACTCCTAGAAGAAAATGTAGGGAAAAAGGAACTCTTTGATATTAGTCTTAGCTATGAGTTTTTTTTTTTTTGAATATGACACCAAAGGCATAAGCAACAAGGGAAAAACTAACAAGTGGGATCACATCAAACTAAAAAGCTTCTGCCCAGCAAAGGATACAATCAATAAAGTGAAAAGGCAACCTATGGGATGGAAGAAAATATTTGCAAAACATACATTTGATAAGGGGGTAATATCCAAAAATATATAAGGAACTCATACAAGCTCAATAGCAAAAAAAAAAAAAAGCCCCAAATAATCAAATTAAAAAATGGGCAGAGGACTTGAATAGATTTTTTTTCCAAAGAAGATGTACAGATGGCCAATAAGTACAAGAAAAGGTGCTCAGAATCACGAATCATCAAGGAAATGCGAATTGAAACCACAATAGCACTTCACACCTATCAGAATGGCTATTATCAAAAAGAAAAGAGAAAACAAGTGCCGGCAGGATGTGAAGAAAACGGCACCCTTGTGCACCGTTGGTGGGAATGTAAAGTGGTGCAGCCACTATGGAGAACAGTATGGAGGTTCCTCAAAAAATTAAAAATAGAACTACCATATGCTCCAGCAATCCCACTTCTTGGTATATATCAGAAGGAAATGAACCCACTATACTGAAGAGATATCTGCACTCCCATGTTCATTGCAGCATTATTCACAATAGCCAAGGCGTGGAAACAGTCAAGTGTCCATCAATAGATGAACGGATAAAGAACAAGGTGTGTACACGCACACACACACACACACACACACACACACACACACACCCCAAATGGAATATTACTCAGCCATAAAAAAGAAGAGAATCCTGTCATTTGCAGCAACATGGATGAACCTTGAGGGCATTATGCTACGTGAAATAAGGCAGACAGAGAAAGACAAATACTGTATGCCCTCACTTATATATGGAATCTAAAAATACAGAATTTGTAGAAACAGAGAAAAGAATGATGGGGTAGGAGGTTCGGAGAAGTGGGTAAAGGTGGTCAAAGGTACAAACTTCCAGTTATAAGATGAATAAGTTCTGGGGAACCTAATGCACAGCATGGTACTATGGTTAATAATACTGTATCATGTACCTAAAAGTTGCTACGAGAGCAGATATTAAAAATCCTCACCCCCTGGCCCCAACACACAAAGGTAACTGTGAGGTGATAGACGTGTTAACTATTATCTGCGTAATCATCTCACTATATATATATATATAAAATCATCCCATTGTATACCTTAAGCTTACATGATAAGTCATTTATATCTCAATAAAGTGGGAGAAAAAAGAAAATGCTGCCTTTGCTGGTCAGTCTCTCACCCTCACTACCATCCAAGAAGGGAGGCCTTTGCCAGGTGGGTTCCCAGACTTGTGTTGGAGAATAGACAGAGAAAGACAAAGAGGCAGGAGGATGGCTCACCAAGATGCTAACTCTGTCCAGGTAATAAAGATCTGGGGGAGGGAAGGGGTTCAGTTGGCTAATGGAGGGCCCTGAGTGAGAGCTGGGGAGGAGAGAAATGGGCATATGGGATAATCTTTATGTTGTTGAGAGACACATTAAATATTATACTTTTTTTTTTGGCTGTTTTACCTGCACTTCTTTGTATATGACTACTTAATTGAAACTGAACCACTTGGGTCCAGGTTTACACGTTCTAACAAGATGCATATTAAAATTCGGTGTGGGCAAACTGCAGAGGATGCGTATGAGAGACAAAGATTTGCTGGAGAGAATCAGGGGAGGCTTCACGGAGGTGATGACTTTTGAGCCAAGATTTGAAGGGTGGGTAGAAGTTTTAGGCAGTCAGACAAGTTGAGGGAGGGCTCAGGGGACAGAATGGGCACGGGCCTTGTGTCAGGCAGAATGCCCCCCCGCCCCAAGGATGTCCTAATCCTTGCAACCTGTGAATATGTTATGTTACATGGCAAGAGGAAATTAAGGCTGCTAATCAACTGACTTTGAGTTGAGGAGAATTTTCTGGATTATCCAGGTGGGCCCACTGTAATCACAAGCATCCTTAAAAGTAGAAGAGGATGGCAGGAGGGTCAGAGTCAGAAAGGAGACGTGATGGAAGTAGAGGTCAGCGCAATGCGATTACTAGCTCTGAAGAGGGAAGGGGGCCTCAAGCCAAGGAATGCAGGTAGCTTCTACAGGCTGGAAAAGGCAGGGAACAGATCCTCCCCTAGAGCCTCCAGAAGGAACACACCCTGGCATCCCCTTGACTTTAACCCAGAGTGGCCCATTTTGGACTTCTGACCTCCAGAATTGTAAGTAATAAATTGGTGCTGTTTTAAGCCACGAAGTTTGCCGCGATTTGTTACAGTGGCGATAGGGAACTAATACAGACTTGCATGGGGAGAGTCATGCTCGAAGACACGAAAGGAGTTTGGCGTGATTGGATATTGTGTGTGTGTGTGTGTGTCTGCTGTGTATTGGGAACTTGTATAGGGGAAAATGTTGAGACCTGAGTCTGGACAAGGCAGAAGAAACAGATGATTTCTCAACCTTGGGACTCTAGCCATTTGGAGGCAGATATCACTGTGGGGGGCTGTTCTGGGCATTGTAGGGCGTTGAGCTTTCTCCTTGGCCTCTACCCACAAGATGCCAGTGGCACACCCCACCCCACCCCCAGTTGTTACAACTCACAATGTCTCTAGACATTGCCAAATGTCCCTGAGGGTGGATGGGGGTGGGAATCACCCTGGGTTGAGGACCACTGCTGTAGACTAAGGACTGTAGATTTCATTCTGGAGGATAATGTATCCCCAAATTACCTGCTCGTCAAAACGATTGGGGAGGGGCCTTGTTAAAAGTACACATTCTAGGACATTCTTGCATCAGTTCTGCTCTAGTAGATCTGGTGTGGGCTCTGGAATCTGTAATTTTAACAAGTCTCCGTGGTGATTTTTATGGACAGGCATTTTGGAAAACTTTGCTCCGAACTGGTGAGGTGGGGCTGTGGTTTGGCTGCGAGGGGTCTGGGCTGGAGCTGGCTCGGGTGGTGCGTGCAGGAAGGCTTATGGGCCGTCTGGAAGTTCCTGAGGGTGGCGGCTGTGTCTGTCTGGTTCTAGGCTCTATTTCCAGCCTCTGACCAAGTGCCTGACTCACAGCCAGACCTTGGTCAATATTTGTAGACCACTAGGCAGCCAGACTGTTCGTGGTTACGTGTTTGGGCCTTGAAACAAACTGCAAGGGCTTGGGCAAGTTGCTCTACTGGGTGTCATTTTGATCCTTGGTAGGGATGATATAGTTTCACCTTTCTAATAGTATCAAGAGCACACCCTTAATTTTGATGGCTTTTACTATCCTTGGCAATAGTAGATGGGGCCTTGTCAGAACGGGATGGGTGAGGGGTACCTTTAAAGAAGATGTAGTTGATCAGGATGAGCATGGCTGAGCTATCTTGCTCTGAGAACAAGTCCACAATTTTCCCTTGCGTCTTATTTCTGATATATTCGTTGATTTGTCTGCTGGCTCCTGCCCAGTCCTGGAAGTCTGCATTCAAGGCCTCCAACTCATAGTAGTGCTTGGTGTCTGCTGAGAATGACTCCAGAAGTTCCAGGCTGTGGTCCAGGAACATGGCATTGCCCATAGTCATTTCCAAGGTGGTGTTTGACTCCCTGAGGAGGTGGTGGAGATGCCGGAAGCCCTGGTGGATCTCGGCTTCGGACATCTCAGTGAGGTTGAAGCCCAGGCCTTGGAGAAGCTGCTCCCGCGTGTAGCCTCTGGCGCCCAGGGACAGCATAGCCAAGGCTGTGGAGATGCTCACAGGGGAGATGAAGACATTCTTGCCCGGAGCTGAGGCCACTAAGTGCTTATACAGGGTAAAGGCAAAGTCAACGTTGTTTGGAGCCAAGTGCCGGTGAGGGTTCCTCATGCTCATGTCAGTGTCAGGGTCCTTAGCCTGGATGGTCCAGAGCCCACTGGTAGACAACCAGAGGAGACAGATGTACAGGGTGAACAGCATTGTTCAGGATGGCCAGGCCCTGGAAAATCAGAAATGCTCATTAGATGATGTGGGGCCTCCGAGGCAGTGGGGCATGGGGAGCAGTAGGCAGAAGACCCCATTGAAGACCCCCCTCAAGCTCCAGTTTCTTCTTCCACATTGGCTGTGTGACCTGGGGCAAGTCAGGACTCTGGGCCTCAATTTCCTCACCTGAAAGTATGAATTACACCTGCTATGATTTATCAAATACCTACCAAGTTTCCAAAATTTTGCCTCACCGACAATAAAGTATATATGATTCTTTTGGTTTCAGGTAGGCAGAAGTGGAAGCTCAGAAAGGTTAAATAACCGCTCAGTTGATATAGTCAAAGTACTGAAAGAAAAAACTATCCACCAAGAGTACTATAGCAGGCAAAACTGCCCTTCAAAAGTGAGCGAGAAGTTAAGACATTCCCCGATAAACAAAAGCTGAGGGAGTTCATTACCACTAGACCTCTCCTACGAGAAATGCTAAAGGCAGTACTTCTGGTTAAAATGAAAGAACGCCAGAAAGTAAATAGAATCTGTAAGAAGAAATAAAGATCTCTGCTAAAGGTAAATATATGAACAAGTATCAAAGCTAGTATTATTGTGATTTTGGTTTGTAATTCCACTTTTTATTTTCTATGTGATTTAAAAGACTAATGCATAAAAAGTAATTATTCATATATGTTTTGGGACCCACAATGAATAAAGCTGTAATCTGTGACTTAACTGAAAGGATGTGGGAATGGAGCTATATAGGAGCGATTTTTGTATGCTACTAAAGTTTATCTGGCATAAATTCAAATGAGAGTGTCATAACTTCAGGATGTTAAATGTAATTTCCATGATAACCAGAAAGAAAATAGTTATAGAGTATGCACGAAAGGAGGTGAGAAGGGAATTAAAATGTTTCACTACAAAAAATCAACTAAACACAAAAGAAGACAGTAATGCAGGAAATAAAGGACAAAAAAACTATAAGGCATACAGAAAACAAATAGGAAACTGATAGAGTGGTCCCTCCATATGAGTAATTACTTTAATGTAAATGGATACAATTCTCCAATCTAAAGACAGAGATTGACAGAATGGGTTAGAAAAAGAAACAACTATATGCACACTACAGAAGACTCATTTTAGATCCAAAGGCACAGATATGACAGTGAAAGGATGGAAAAAGATATTCCATGTAAAGAGACACCAAAGGAGAGTGCAGCTGGCAGAAGAAAGAAAACAATAAAGATTAAAGCCCAGACAAATAAATAGAAAATAGAAAAAGGAGAGAAAATCAATGAAACCAAAATATAATATATCTAATCAATATAGTATTATATAGTAAGGTAACATAATATAATAATATAACATTATATAATATAATATAATGTCATCTTCAAAGAGATTAACAAAATTGACAAGCCTTTAGCTAGACTGAGTAAGAAAAAGAGAGAGAAGTCTCAAATAACTAAAATCAGAAATGAAGTAGGGACATTACTACCTATTCTACAGAAATTTTAAAAAATTCTGAGAATACTATGAAAAAATTGAAAATGACACACCAACAAATTGGGTAACCTAGATGAAATGGAAAATTTATAGAAACACAAAACATACCAAAATTAAACCTCAAAGAAACAGAATGTCTGAATAGACCTATAAGTAGCAAGGAAATTGAATCAGTAACTGAAAACTTCCCAAAAAAGAAAAGTCCAGGATCACATGGCTTCAGTTTTGAATTCTACCAAACATTTAAAGAAGAATTCACACAAATTCTCCTCAAACTCCTTCAAAAAAAATTAAAGAGGAGGGAACACTTCCTAACTCATTCTTTGCCCTGATACCAAAGCCAAAGACACCATTAGAAAAGAAAACTACAGACAAATATTGCTTATGAACGTTGATGCAAACATCCTCAACAAAGTGCTAGGAAATAGAATTCGGCAGTGTACTAAAAGGATTTTACACTATGACCAAGTGGGATTTATTCCTGGAATGCAAGGATGGTTCTGCATACACAAATTGATCAATGTAAATACCACATTAAAAGAATGAAGGAAAATAATCATATGATCATCTCAACTGATGCAGTAAAAGCATTTGATAAAATTCAACACCCCCTTTCATGTTAAAAACACTCAACAAACTGGGAGTAGAAGGAAACTACTTCAGCATAATAAAAGCCATATATGAAAAGCCCACAGCTAACATCCTACTCAATGGTGAAAGACTGAAAGCTTTTCACCTCAGATTCAGAACAAGACAGGATGCCTACGTTTGCCTCTTCTATTTAACACAGTATTGGAAATTCTAGCCAGAGAAATTAGGCAAGCCAAAGAAATAAAATGCATCCAAATTGGAAAGGAAGAAGTAAAATTATCTCTGTTCACAGGCAACACGATCTTATACATAGAAAACCCTAAAGACAACAAAAAACTTATGAGAACCAATAAATTCAACAAATAAATGGGATACAAAATCAACACACAAAAATCAGTTCTGTTTGCATATACTAACAATGAGCAATCTGAAAAAGAAATTAAGGAAACAATTCCATTTATAATAAAATTAAAAAGAATAAAATACCTAGGAGTTGAGTTAGCCAAGGAGGTTAAAGGCTTGTACACTGGGAACGTTGCTGAAAGAAATTAAAGAAGATATAAGTAAATAGAAAGACATCCTGTGTTCACAGATTGGAGGATGTAATATGTAAGATGTCAAAACTACCCAAAGAAATCTATAGGTTCAATGCAATTCTTATCAAAATCCCATGATATATTTTGCAGAAATAGAAAAATCCATCCTGTAAACTTGGAGAGCATTATGCTAAGTGAAATAAGTCAGAGAAAGACAAATACTGTATGATACCACTTATATGTGGAATCTAAAAAATATAACAAATTAGTGAATATAATAAAAAAGCCGACTCACAGAGAACAAACTAGTGGTTACCAGTGGGAAGGGGAAAGAGGAAATATAGGGGTGGGGGAGTGGGAGGTACACACTCCCTGACTTCAGACTATACTACAAAGCTACAGTCATCAAAACAGTATGGTACTAGCACAAAAATAGAAAAAAAAAAAAAGATAAGTGGAACAGGATAGAAAGCCCAGAGGTAAATCCATGCACCTATGGTCAACTAATCTATGACAAAGGAGGCAAGAATATACAATGGAGAAAAGACAGTCTCTTCAATAAGTGGTGCTGGGGAAACTGGACAGCTACATGTAAAAGAATGAAATTAGAACACTCTCTAACACCATACAAAAATAAACTCAAAATGGATTAAAGACCTAAATGTAAGGCTGGATACTATAAAACTCTTAGAGGAAAACATGGGCAGAACCCTCTCTGACATAAATTGCAGCAAGACCTTCTTTGATCCACCTCCTAGACTATGAAAATGAAAACAAAAATAAACAAGTAGGACCTAATTAAACTTAAAACCTTTTGCATAGCACAGGAAATCATCAACAAAACGAAAAGAAAACCCACAGAATGGGAGAAAATAAGTTCCAATCATGACTTGGTCTTTCTGGTGACACCCCCCCCATCCTGAAGTCATCCAGGAGCTCACCCAGAGTTGCCTCATTAGAGCAAAGGACACTGCAGTCACCCAGGAAATTCCAAGGGATTTTGGAGCTCTCCCTCAGGAAGCAGGGTCAAAGACCAAATATTAGAAAACAAATATTAGAAAAAAAGATGCTTCTAATGTTCTTATCATTTAGGAAATGACAAGGGTTTTAGGAGCTCTGCACCAGGAACCAGGGGCAGAGATCAGTATGTATATTTTTCTATATTTCACAGTGGTATATGCCTGTGGTTGAATACTATTCAGTCTTCAAAAAAATGAAATTCTGATACATGCTACAGCATGGATGAATGAACATTGAAGACATTATGCTAAGTGAAATAAGCCAGTCACAAAAGACAAATGTTGTGTGATTCCACTCACATGAGAGCCCTAGAGCAGTCAAATTCATAGAAACAGAAAGTAGAATAGTGGTTAACAGAGGCTGGGGGGAGGGGGAAATGGGGAGTTAGGGTTTAATGGGTAGAGTTTCAGTTTGGGATGATGAAAAAGTCCTGGAGATGAATAGTGGTGATGGTTTCACAACAATGTGAATGTATTTAATACCAGAGAACTGTACACTTAAACCTAGTTGAAATGCTCAATCTTTGTATATCTTACCACGATACAAAATTAATTATAAGCCATGAAAAGTGTTTGATAAGCGCAATTCAAAAAATGCAGCCAGGCTCAGAATCAGTAAGTGGACACTCTGTCTGCAAGGCCAGTGGTCCCAAGCTCTGAGCTTTATGGAATCCCCTGTAGCCCCATAAAGAAGGGATACTTACAGGAGAAGCTGATTCCCCTGCACCACCCCACCTACGGGACTAGCCATGCTGGGAGGGGGCTGGGAACCCGCAGTAAAACCAGTCCCAGGAGAATGCGTGCACGTTGCGTGTGGGAAACCCTGGTCTGCTTTGGAGCACCCCCGAGGCCTTTTCCCTGGCCTGTTCCAAACCCAGAACCTCATGAAAGCGGGCTGTAAACACACCCCTGACCTCCCTCAGCCCTCCTCCAACCCTCCCCGCCTGTCTCCCTCCACGTGGTAGAAAAACAAGCACATTCCTTGCTTCTTGGCTTTGATCACTGCCCTGACGCCCTGCCCCCTCCCTCCCCAGCCGCCTGGCTTTACAGACAGTTCTCCTTTTTCCTGGGCTTTGTGGCAGACCAAGTCGAATGAGGATCTCAGCATTGCTATTTATGACCTAGGTGACATGGGTGCACTGTTTAAAACTCTTCCCGTTTCCTTGGCATAAAATAGAGTTGATAGTAATACCCGCCCCAGGCCTGGCCCATTTACCTTCTAAATTTCTGGGGTTTGTCTTCGCTTCTTCAGTCTCAGGACACAGCCCAAGTTCGGGGCTTGGCATCTCTCCCGTTGCCCCCTCCCCGCCCCCACCTGTTCTCCTTTCCTCCTGCTCACCTCCTGCCAGCCTTTCTTTCCTCTGCAACTAGGGCATCTTTCCAAAATCAAGCGGATGGGCCATTCTCCTGCAGAAAAGCTTTCAGTGACTCCCATTGCCTGCGGGCAGAGCTGATCCTCACTGACGTGGCCCAGGGAGTCCTCATGCCCCGTCCCTGGTGACAGTACCACCCCCAGCCTCAAATCTGGCCTCTTGAAGTCTCAGTCACAGCAACACTGGGTGTCTTGTGGTGTCCTCCCAGCACATATCAGACTTTCATCCCTCTGCCTGGGTCAGGCCAGGGAGGTCATTCCATTCCCCAATGTTTGCAGAGCCCGGCTCTGGCCTGAGAGCTGGGGACAAAGATGGGCCTGTTCCAGTCCTGCCCCATGTGGGTCCACTCTGTCGGCCCGTCCCCTCCTTGTCATGCCTGGCTCACTGCCTCTTGTCCTTTGGCACGCAGGTCCTGGGTCACCTCCTCCAGGAAGCCCTCCTGTGTGCCTCTCTCTGTCACTGCCCCCATCAGACTGTAGTGAAATCTTTGCTTCAGCCCTAGCCACCTCCACACCTCCACCTCTTTGGTCCCTTCTTGGGCAAGGACGCCATGCAGTTCACAGCCTGGAACGAGATGGGCTTGCCCCCAATAGAAGTTCTTTTCCCTTCCCTTCTCTACCTGTTGTCTCTGAGATTTTGTGCCTCATCCCCTCCTGTGCTAATCCTCCAAGATGGGGATTAAATCTCTACCCACCTCAAAAGACTTTTGTGAATATCAGTCACAGCTGTTATCAGTGCTTTCTTTAGTGACCTCACTTCATGGGTCGTCCTGGGCCCATTGTACAGATGAAAAAACTGAGGCCCAGGGAGTAAAAGCTGAAATTCCAAGCCCTGCCGTCTGACTTTGGAGCCTGTGCCATGCTGTTCTGCCTTTCTCTAGAGTGAAACAGCTCTCTGAAAAGTACCCAGCAGCGTAAAAATGCAGAGTATCAACATTATCCATGAATTTCATTTCAGGTGTGTCCTCCTTGTCCCTCATTTTTGAAGTGACACACACAGTAAACACCCACTGTGTTCTGTTTTTCCAAATGCCCCCATAAGCCAGGTATAGTCCCAGGTACAGTCCTAGGCCCTGTGCATTTAAACCTCATACCACGTGGTGTAATGCTGGTAGTTCCGTCCTATCTGCAGGATCCTTGCCCCAGGTCACTGGGGGAGGAGGTGTGTGTGATTCTGTAGGATGCACAGTCTGTGCTGTGGCAGCCGGGCAATGCCCTGTCCTGCCTGTGTCCCCGGCAGAGGCGTTGTGTGGTGCTGATGCATCCCAGCTCTCAGACTCCATCTCTGAGGCTGTGATGGCTGTTAGGCTGGCCTTAGGAGCATCATGCGATGGCTGGGAATGGCTCTTAGTTCAATGTCAGTCCCTGCAAGGCAGGAGCCCAGGAGAAATAAAAACCCCTGTGGGTAACCCACAGACTCTGAAAAACCCTCCCCAGGGTTGCCTCTTATCACTGCTGGTTGCCCTAATGCTCCATGCCCCATTAAAAAAAAAAATGAAATGAGCAAGACACAGTCGTGGCTTCATTCTGGAGGGTGGGCAGGAGCGGGGGAATGGAGAGTCCTTAGCTGTTACTCACGGTCTGCAGTGGGCTCGGGCTGCAAGTGCTGGCTTGGTCCTGCTGTCCCGGATCCTGTCATGTGTACAGTAAGCCGGCGGGGCGGCTGCTGCTCAGTCTTGTTTGCCAGCTTTCCTGCTGGTTAATGGTTAGAGGGGGGCCAGTGGCCTTCACCATTTGGTGGTCTCCTCCCCCTAGTCATGAACCAATGGGAGCCTTTTCCAGGAAATTTGAGTAAACACAGCAATACTGCGAATTAACTTTCTTCGGCGTACAGTTCCCTGAGGTTTTATTTTTTGATATCAAAATGTGGCTGGAGTTGCGTCAGTGTTTGTGGTTGCCCAGGGGCAGCTGGCACAGGAGCCACAGGTGCCCTTAATTAGAACGATGGTGCTGACAGCTGTGAAGAAGCGGGTGCTGAGCTTGGGCTGGGAATGAGACCAGCAAGGTCCTGCCTTCAAGGGGGGCAATTGTCTGATGGGAAAGACAGACGTGGAATAAAAGGCAGCCCAGTGATTCCCATGCATTATGTCATTTAGTCTTCACAACGACTCTATGAAATGGATACCATTATTATTATCACTCTTCTCTAGATGGGGAAACTGAGGCACATGACGCTTAAGAGAGCTGCCCTTGAGATTCGAATCCAAGACCATTTACCTCTGAAATCTCGCACCTTCACTTCCCTCTTCCCCACATTTTTATTCATCAGTTCTCTTTTGATTGCAGGTGACAGATGAAGTTCAAACAGCTTTAAAGCAAAAAAGAACATTTATTGGATCTCCTGAAGGAGAGTTCTGAAGGGTGGAGGGGGACGCTTCAGGCCTGGCTGGATCTAGAGGTCCCAGGATGGTCATCAAATCTCTGTCTCTTTAAAGAAAAAATTCTTAGTTCTGCTTTCCTGCTTTAGTCTCTCTGTGGTGGAGACAAAGGCAGCCACTGCAGCTACAGGTTACTTGGGTCTAACTGGTTATTTGATATCAGAAGGAGAGAGATTCACTTTTTTTCAGTGTTCATATCAGCCCCCACAAAGGACGTGATTGCCCATCCTTGGACTGATAGAGTGTGCAGAAGAACAGGGCATTGTGAATGGCCAGCTAGGGTCCTGTGTCCTCTGCTGGGTTGATGACGCCATTACTACCCCGCAGGTATGAGGGGAGATGTTCCCATGAGGCCCACAACTGTGTCAAGAGTTTTGGGGGCACACTTCAGTTTTATTAATAGTTATTGGTCTTTTCAAGTTTTTTATTCCTTAAGCCAATTATAGAATTTATAACTAGGAATTTACTATTTTTCAAATCTCTGTCATATCAGTAGTTATTTTTAATTTTTGTTGGTTCTATGTTTTATTTATGTATTTCCTCTCTCTTTTTTTTTTCCTTGATGAGTCTTGTTAGTCTATCTAGCTAATTAATCTTTTCAGAGGACCTGATTTTAGTTTTGTTAATCCTTATTGTTTTTTTAAAATCCATATTTCATTGATTTCTGCTTTTATTTTTTTAACCATCCTTTCACATTCTCTGAATTTTCCTCTGCTCTTTTTCTATTTTCTTGAGTTAAATGCTTAGCTTTCTTACTTTTTAACATTTCTGCTATCCATATAAATATATTTAAAGTTTTCATCTAAAAACTGACTTAACGATGTCCCACAAATATTCTCATTGTTATTGTTTTCTAAATATTTCTTAATTTCCCTTATGGTTTCACTTTTAACCCAGGGATAGTTTAATAATATGTCATTTTGTGTATTGAGAATTTTAGGCTACTCTTCTGTTATTAACTTTTATTTATATTTCATTATGATAAAAAATATCATGTATATGATATTGAAGATTTGGAATTTATTGAGGTTTTTTTGCAATCACATATGGTCTCTTTTTGTAAATATTCCATATTTTCTTATGAAATATTGGGCATTACCTGTTTGATATGCATATATATGCATACGCTTAAGCTTATTATTTTATTCAACTCTTTCATATCTATGTGGATTCCTTATTTACTTGAGCTTTCAGGTTCTCCATAGGGAATGTTAAAATCTCCAATCACAATTGTTCATTTATTTATCTGTCAGGTGTTGGTTGATATACTTTGCAACGGTCACGCGGTGACAGAGTGACTCCTGTAACTCTTTGTTCTGGCAATGTTTGCCCTTTGAGTTTATCTTGCTTTTTGTCCTTAGGGCACACCACACAATTCTTAAAGGTCTTCAGCAAGAAGCTCCCCACAGGGTTTGGGGTGGTCCCCGAAAGACCAGCAAATCATTATCCATGACTTAATGCAGGGCCGAGGTCCTTAACTGGAGGAAACGTGCTATGAGGGACATTATTGGGACAATCGAGAAAACTGGAATATGGATGGTATGTTAGAGAAGAAGATTGTACCAGTGCTAGATTTCCTGAAGTTAATAGCTTTACTAAGAAAGTAATATCCCAAATTCTTAGGAAACGTACATGGAAGTATTTAAGGGTAAATGGTCATGATGTATAAAATTTACTCTCAAATGATTCTTTAAAAAAAAAAAGTACATACACACACACATACATACATGCGTATACACACATGGGGTTGCTGTGAAGACCGGACTGTACCGTGAGCCTAGCACAGCAGAGGGCACGTGGCAAGGCCTCATTCAAGAGAAGTGTTGCTAGAATTGTTATTTTATCTCCCCAGGTCCCCATGGAGTGTGGGATCCTGTTTAGATAGTGCCTGACTAGAAGTCCTTTTCTTTAATCATCAACCTCTTAGCCCCTTAAAATAGAAAAATAATTAAAAAAATAGAAGAACATTTTTCAGAAGCACTGTTGAGCCAGATGTCTGTGTGTTCCCAGTTCCCTGCTGGTCTGTGCCCACTTGGTCCTAGCTAGTGGCCTCCAGGTGAGTGGGACCTGCTCCCTGCTTACCAGGAGGCCCACTTCAGTTGTTCCCTCTGGGTTAGTCACTGCTGCATCTGAGTCTCATTTGGGAAAGATGTATCTTTCAGGGTTCACCCCAAATCCAGGGAAGCTTCTGGCTGGAGCCCTCTTTGAACGAGCATCTCCTCCTCTGAAATTACCCCATTACAGATGTGTTGCTCTTGGTTTCTCTTTCCCAATTCTGCCAACCACAGAAGTGGTGACTGGGAGGCTTGCTCAGGGCCTCCTAACTTTGCCAGCTGTGTGGATAAGTGCTCTTTGAAATCCTGCCTCCAGGAAAACAGGGCCCTGCCTGGCGTGGGACAGGTCACATCAAGCCAGAGACCTGCAGTGAGGGGACCTGCCGGGGAGGAGCCTTGGATGGCCTTTGCTGAGCCTTGGCCAGCTGCTTACCTGAGGGATCATGAATTGTGTTGGCAAAAAAGGATGCCAACCTGTACTTGTGGCCAGCATGGAGGTGGCGTGGGTAGGTTGGGTTAAATCTTGGGGTTCAGAGACTGGACTTGAGGGGATCCTCGCTGGTCCTAGGGCCTGTCTCTGTTGTAGATCAAGGGAACTGCGTGTAGTTCCTGCAGCCCTGCAGGCCTTCATCACTGGGATCACCTGTCCCACCCGTAGGCTTAGCCTTCAGACAATTCCTGGACCAAGCAGGACTCTAACCCCCTGGGCCGTCCTCCTCCTGGACAGGCAGGAACACAGCCCAGAGGCACCATTACTTTGCTGATAAGGTTCTGCATTGGCTGGCTCACCCCTTTTATCTCCCTTCTCACTTCTCTGCCACTTCCTGCCCTGCTCTGGTATCACAGCCCTATGTAAAGCACTGGGCATGGGGTCTGGCTCCTGGTGAGGGTAGTAGCGGTATTTACTGCGCTGTCGCTGGGTACCAACTCTGGTGTACATGGATATTTACCGATTTGATTCTCACAGGAACCTACCAGGCAGGTATTATTATCATCTCGGATAGGATAGCAGTCAAGAGCATGGACTCTGCGTTTGATTTTAGACCTTAGGAGATGATACCAGGCAAATTACTAAGCTCACCATGCCTCAGCTGAGAAATGCAGATTCTAGTTATCTAGAACCTCTCTAGGTTGCTGTGAAGATTGCATATGGCGGAAGAGCATAGAACAGGGCTGCTATGTTCTGAGTGCTATGTGAATGCATGATTACACGCACACCTCGTCTTATCGTGCTTTGCTTTATTGCACTTGGCAGGTATTGTGTTTTTTACAAATTGAAGTTTTGTGCATACTGGAAGTCTCATCAGCGCCATTTTCCCAACAGCATTTGCTCACTTCATGTCTCTGTGTCACATTTTGGTAATTCTTGCAATATTTCAAATTTTTCTTTATTATTATATTTGTTATGGTGATTTGTGATCAGTGATCTTTGATATTACTATTGCAAAAAGACTTCGATTTGCTGAAGGCTCAGATGCTAGTATTTTTTAGCAATAAAATATTTTTAAAATTAAGGTATGTACATTGTTCTTTTAGATGTAATGCCGTTGCACACTTAATAGACTACAGTATAGTGTAAACATAGATTTTATAAGCCCTGGAAAACCAAAAAAATTTATGTGACTGGCTTTATTGCAATATTTGCCTTATTGCAGTGGTCCGGAACCAAACCCGCAATATCTCTGATGTATGCCTGTATTGCTATTCTCATTTGGCAGACTGGGAAACTGTGGCAGAGAGAGGTTAGAATGTTACTGAGTCCAAGCTCGTACTGCTTGCCATACCACAGGCCAATGAATGGACAGACAAGACGCTGGGGCAAGGAACAGAGACTTTATTTGGAAATCCAGCTGACTGAGAAGATGGTCCCAAAGAACCATCTTCCTAGAGTCAATTCAGGCTTCTTTCTTACTAAAGGGCTGGGTGTGACTTGTTACTGCTAACTTCTTGGTCCTGGTTGGACTCCCTGAGGGGATGTGATAATCCCTTGTTTTTGCGCTCTCCAGGTAGGTCTAGTCATCATGTTCCTGCAAACCTCCAACAAGACAAATGCTATTTTCTGTAAAAGTGTTACACCTTTAAAGGTCAAGCCTGGGAGGCAGAGCCTTGAGCCGTGGGCTATCGTGTACATTTCAGGCTATAAGCAACATTCTTTTACAAAAGGTGCAAAGCCAGCATGACTAAGCACAGGCAACAGAGCACAAAGTTTAGAGCTAAAGGAATAGATCCAGTACGGAGTCAGGTTTGTTTGCTGTTGCAGGAAGACTTACCTAAAGTTACACTACTAAGGAGAGGAATCAGAATGGCAACCCACCTACCTTAGCTAAAGCCCTTATCAGAGTTCCACTGCCTCCGTCTTCCCTCCTTCCTTCCCTGCCTCATCCCACATCAAAGCAGAAGTTATGGGCCCTCTTGTCTTAACACTGAGCAATTCCACAGGGCAGTTCTGGGTCCCAGGGGGCCAATGGGGGTGATGGTGATGCGGATGCCCCTGTTGGTCCAGGTGTGGCCTACGGATTCACAAGTGGGTGGTAGCCTGAAAAAGTTTGAGAAACATGGGGTAGGACAGGCATGTTGTGAAGGAACCCTCAGGAGAAGGCTTGCAGGGGCCGGGGCTGAGTCGCAGCTCTGCCTCTTGCTCTGTCACCAACTTGTCCTGTGACCTTGGACAAGTCGCTGGATTTCTCTGAGGCTCAGCTTCCTAACTTCCTGCCTTCCCTGAGGGCAGAGGAGGCAGGAGATGAGAAATAAAACACTGCGAGAGAAACTGTCACAGGCTTTGCGTCTGTCAGACCCGTCTCCAGTATCTCTCCAGCATCTCTCCAGCTGATTGCTGACTGTGTGATTTAGGCAAATCCCCTACTCTCTGCAAACCTGTTTTCTGGTTCATTAAGTGAGGTGAAAGGATCATACACACCTAAGAACATTATCGTGGTGATGAGTGGTGGTCAGTAGTCGGTGAGTTTCTTTTGTCAATGAAAAATTAATTAATAGTCAATCCAAGAAAGAAATTGAAAATTTTATTTGAGCCAACCTGAGGATTGTAAGTCGGGAGACAGTCTTTCAGAAATCTCTGAGGACTGTTCCACCTCAGAGGTCAAGGCACAGTTCTATAAGTTTTTTTTTAATAGGAGCATAATTGCTTTACAATGTGTTAGTTTCTGCTGTAGAACAAAGTGAATCAGCTATATGTGCACATACATCCCCTCCCTCACAGCCCCCCACCCCTCTTGGTCATCACAGAGCACCAGCAGAGCTCCCTGTGCTACACAGCAGGGTTATACATCAGAGTAACATACTGACAGCTTACATAGTCCAAGACAAGTAGTGCGTCATCATGACTCCTTAGAGGATTGAGAAAGGAATGTTATCTCCTGTTATCTCCTAAGGAGTTACCTTGCTGGTGCCTGGAGGGAACTGCTTTTTGTGTTGTTTTTGCGAGTAGGCAATCCTGTGTCTTCTAAGGGGATCCAGTTAACGTGTAATGCAGATAAATGCACACTAAAGGGAAGGGGGGTAGTGGCTCAAATGGGCAGAGAGAAAATTCTATGTTTAAAAGTTTTCATGTCCTGCCTTAACATAATTTTATCTCATCACCTTTTTACCACTGCTCTTGCCAGGTTTGCGTGTCAGTGTCATGCTGGCCTCATTTAACAAGTTGAGGAGTATAGTCTGTTATTCTAAAATATGGAAAAGTGCAGAAGCCTGACATTCTTTTTTTCCTTAAATGTTTGGCGGTATGTGCCAGAGAAATCATTGGGGCCTGGAGTTATCTTTGGGAGAAATTTTTTATTTATGGATTTAATTTCTCTCATAGAGAACTATTCAGATTTTCTATTTCTTCAAGCAGTATTTTTTTAAGAAGAAAATTTGCCCATTTAATCTAGCTTTAAAATTTATGTATATAAAGTTTTCATAACATTCTTTTATTACCATTTAGCACGTTCCAGATCCATAGTAATGGCCCATTTTTCATTTCTTTTTATTTTTTTTTAATTGAAGTATAGTTGACTTACAATATTACATTAGTTTCAGGTATACAACATAGTGATTCAAACTTTGTATAGATTATACTCCATTTAAGATTACTATAAAACATTGGCTATATTCCCTGTGCTGTACAATATATCCTTGTAGCTTATTGATTTTATACATAGTAGTTTGTACCTCTTAATCCCCTACCCCTATCTTGCCACTCTCCCCCCTTCCCTCTTGCCACTGGTAACCACGAGTTTGATTTCTATATCTGTGAGTCTGTTTCTGTTTCCTTGTATTTATTTATTTATTATTTTAGTGATAGTGTACGGTATTTGTCTTTCTCTGTCTGACTTATTTCACTAAGCATAATACCTTCCAAGTCCATCCATGTTGCTGCAAATGGCAGAATTCCATTCTTTTTTATTGCTGAGTAATATTTATATATATATTTCTCTCTCTCTCTCTCTCTCTCTCTCCCTCTCTCTCTCTCTCTCTCTCTCTCTCTCTCTCTATATATATATATATATATCTCACATCTTCTTTATCCATTCAACTGTTGATGGACACTTAGGTTGCTTCCATATCTTGGCAATTATAAATAATGCTGCTATGAACATTGGGGTGCATGTAACTTTTCAAATTAGTGCTTTTGTTTTCCTCAACTATATACCCAGCAGTGGAATTGTTAGATCATATGGTAGTTCTACGTTTACTTTTTTGAGGAAACTCCATGCTGTTTTCCATATTGCTGCATCTATTTACATTCCCACCAACAGTATACTAGGGTTCCCTTTTCTCCACATCTGTGCCAAAATTTGTTGTTTGTAGACTTTTTGATGATAGCCATTCTGACAGGTGTGAGGTGATATCTCATTGTGGTTTTGTTCTGCATTTTTCTGTTGTTAGTGATGCTGAGCATCTTTTCATGTGCCTGTTGACCATCTGTAAATCTTCTTTGGAAAAATGTCTATTCAGGTCTTCAGCCCATTTGAAAATCAGGTTGTTTGTTTTTTTGATATTGATTTGTATGAGCTGTTTATATATTAATAGCTTGGATATTAACCCCTTATTGGTCATATCATTTGCAAATATTTTCTCCTGGTCAGTAGCTTGTCTTTTCATTTTGTCGATGGTTTCCTTTGCTGTGCAAAAGCTTTTAAGTTTAATTTGTTTATTTTTGCTTTTGTTTTCTTTGCCTTAGGTCCAAAAAAAAAAAATTGTTACATTTTGTGTCACAGAGTGTTCTGCCTTTGTTTTCTTCTAAGATTATTATGGTTTCTGGTCTTACATTTAGGTCTTTAATCCACTTTGAGTTTACTTTTGTATATGGTATGAGAAAATGTTCTAATTTCATTCTTTTACATGTAGCTGTCCAGTTTTCCCAGCACCACTTACTGAGGAGATAGTCTTTACTCCATTGTATGTTTTTGTCTCTTTTGTCATAGATTAATTGACTATAGGTGGGTGGATTTATTTCTAGGCTCTCTGTTTTGTTTCATTGATCTATGTGTCTGCTTTTGGGCCAGTACCATACTATTTTGATTACTGTAGCTTTGTAGTATAGTCTGAAGCCAGGGAGTGTGATACCTCCAGCTTTTTGGTTTTTTCTCAAGATTACTTTGGCAATTTAGGGTCCCATTTTTCTTTCTTTTTTTAAAAATAAATTTATTTATTTATATTTTTATTTTTGGCTGCATTGGGTCTTCATTGGATCTTCGTTGCTGCGCATGGGCTTTCTCTAGTTGCAACAAGCGGGGGCTACTCTTTGTTGCAGTGGCTTCTCTTGTTGTGGAGCATGGGCTCTAGGCGTGCAGGCTCAGTAGTTGTGGCACACGGGCTTAGTTGCTCCATGGCATGTGGGATCTTCCTGGACCAGGGCTTGAACCTGTGTCCCCTGCATTGGCAGGTGGATTCTTAACCACTGTGCCACCAGGGAAGCCCCCAAAGTTTTTTTTTTTTAAGTTTTATTGAGATATAATTTACATACCATACAACTCATGCGTTCAGTGTATGATTCAATAATTTTCAGTAAATTTACAGAGTTGTACCAACATCACCACAATTCAATCTTGGAACATATTTATTATTGCAAAAAAAAATACCATGAACATTTTGCAGTCAATTCCTAGTTTTATCATTAGCCCTAGGCAACCATTGACCTGCATTATGGCTCTATTCATGTGCCTTTTATGGATAATTCATATAAGCAGTGGAATCATATAATATGCAGTCTTTTTGGTCTGCTTCTTTCACTTAATGTATTATTTTTGAGGTTTATCCATGTCATAGTATGTATCAACAAATCATTCCTTTTTTTTTTTTTTTTGGATAGTATTTTACTGTATGGATAAGCCACATTTTGTTTATCCACTCACCAGTTGATGGACATTTGGATTATTTCCAGTTTGGGGCTATTAATTATAGAAGCATTCATGTACAAGTCTGTTTTTGTATGACATATGTTTTCATTTCTCTTTGGTAGATTCCTAGGAGTATAATTGGTGGGTCATATGGTAAGTTTATATTTGACTTTCTAAGAAAGTGCCAAAGTGTTTTACAAAGTGGCAGGACCACTGTGCTACCCCATCAACATCGTGTGAGAATTCCAGGTTCTCCAAATCTTTGCCAACACTTGGTATTGTCTGCTTTTTTGATTATAGGCATCTTTTCTATATTAGTGAGCTATAGTTATATCTCATTGTGGCTTTAATTTGCATTTTGCTAATGACTAAAAAGGGCACATTTTCATATGCTTATTAACCATCCATACGTCTTCTAGGTGAATGTCTATTAAAGTCTTCTGTCATTTCTAAATTGGGGTAACTTGTTTGAAGAGTTAAGTTGTTATAAGTGTTCTTTCTATTCTGGATACAAATCCTTTGCCAGATATATGATTTGCAATTATTTTTTTTCCTATCTGTACCTTGCCTTTTTTCCAATACATTTTAAATTTTAGAACAGTTTGAGATTGACAGAAAAATTGCAAAGATATTGCTGAGAAGTCCCATAAACCCTACATCCAGTTTCCTATGCTATTAACAGCTTTTATTAGTATAATACATTTGTTACAATTAATAAAACAATTTGATACATTATTTTTAACTAAAGTCCATACTTTTCTCAGATTTCAATATGAGTCTTTTCTACTTTTACCCTTTTTATGTTCCAGGATCCCATCCAGGATACTACATTACATTTGGTCATCATGTCTCCTTAGGCTGCTCTTGGCTGTGACAGTTCCTCACACTTTCCTTGTTTTTCATGACCTTGCCTTTTGGAAGTATAATGGCCAAGCAATTTATAGGATGCCCCTCTTATGGAATTTGTCTGATGTTTTTCTCATGATTATACTGGGGTTGTAGGTTTTTGAGAGGAAGACCAAAGAGTTATGATTTTCATTACATCGTATCGAAGTTGTGTACTATCAGCATGTTTTATCATTTATCACTGTTGATATTGACCTTGATCACCTGGCTGAACTAACGCTGTCAGATTTCTCCACTGTAAAGTTACTCTTCCCCTGCCTTTCCAGACTGTCCTCTTTGGAAGAAAGTCACTGCACAATCCACATTTGAGGAGTGAAGAGATATGCTCCACCTCCTTGAGGGCAGAGTAGCTACATAAATAATTTGGAATTCTTCTGCATGGAAGGTTTGTCTCTTCTCCCTATATATTTATATAATCATTTATTTATACCAGTATGGATTTATGGATATTTATTTTATACTTTGGGTTATACTCTACCATATATACCTATACTATTAAAATCTATGATGATACTTTATTTCTTTTTGTTCAAATTTGTCCATTTTTGGCCATGGGGAGCGTCTTCCATTGGTTCCTGTGTTGCTTTGACATACCCCCCACCCATGACTGTGGATTTTTTTTTAAAGCACTTGTTCACATTCTGGCAACACAGGATGCTCTGGGCTCATCTGGTATATATCCTGCCCTAGTCTTAGAATCAGCCATTTCTTCAAGGAGTCCTGGTTCCTTTCATTGGAGAATGGTATTAGAAACCAAGATCTGGGCACTATGCATGCTTGTTGCTGCTGGGGTTCATTCCTTCTAGAGCCTCTCAGCTGACAGAGCAGGAAATATACATATGTACATTAACCTCTGTATATATACATATCTATAAACATTTCTATATGTAACCATCTGTGTCTATATTAAGCTAAACATGAGTTCAGACTGATGTTTCCCTCTCCAGTGCATAGATCATTTTAGTTCCCTCCTGCTTATCTATATCTATTGGATACCCCAATATCCACAATCCATTTACTTCATGTAGCTAATTGTTGAGTTCCTGCATACGTGTAGGACAGTTTCAGAATTGTTAACCTGTACTCTTCTGGAAAACAACTTTACTAACTATAATACAGAGCTTATGTACAATTTCTTTTGCCTTTAGTCTTACATACTTCACTCACTTCTAAAGTTACTTAGGTCAGCTTTCCCCCGCCCCTACTCACTCACCCCTGCTCCCTTCAGTGAAGTTATTTCATGCATTTATTACCCATTTAGATTGTTTAGTCACTTCTACTTTCCATTCTGGGATTCTCCAATTTCCTAAATGAATTTTTCTTCTAATTTGCATATTTTGGGTTTAATATTCTGTGCTGTAAATTTCTTCAAGTTTTGACAAATGCATAGTGTTCTGTATCCACAATTACAATATCATACACACTACTTTCTTGTCCTAAAAAAATAACCTATTCATCCTTCCCTCCTCTCCCTGAACTCTGGACAACCACTGATCTCATTACTGTTGCTATAGTTTTGCCTTTTCCAGAGTGCCATGTAATTGCAATCAGTATGTAGTCTTTTAAGACTGGGTTCTATCACTTATAACGATGCACTTAAGGTTTCTCCATGTCTCTTGTGATTTCACAGCTCGTTTATTTTTATCACTTCACCTTTTTATTAGTGAAGAGTATTTCATTGTATGGATGTACCACAGTTTGTTTATCCATTCACCTATTGAAGGACATCTTGGTTGCTTCCCGTTTGGGGCAACTATGAATAAAGCTGCTATAAACATTTTGTTGTAGGTTTTTGTGTGGACAAAATTTTCCTATTAGCTGGGGAAATAGGTAGGAGCATGATTGCTGGAGCATATGATAAGACCGTGTTTAGCTTTGTGAGAAACTTACGGCTTATCTTTTCATTCTTTAACAATATCTTTTGAAGTGTAAACATTTTACTTTAGTGAAGTCCAATTTATTTTTCATCCCCAGGCAAACTGGATGGCTGCTCACCCTAATTTGGAGACAGGAGAATAAATAAGTTTTTAAGCAATGGTGTGTCAGCTAGAGAAGGAAATGATCTATCTTTATCTCTATCTCTTTCATCTATCTATCTATCTATCATCTATCTATCTATCATCCATCCACCCATCCATCCATCTATGTTAAGATGGAAGAAATTGTATCCTGGTAGAAAAATCTAGTAGATAGGGAAGATTTGTGATTGAGGAGATGATAAAGGGCAGGGTTGCTGGTGTGATGTCCTTGAGGGCCTGAGATAAAATACAAATACAACCAGTGGTGTAGGTAGAGGGATGGCCTCAGCTAGGCCAGGTGCTCTGTTGTAACAGAAGGGAAGGCAGACACATGAGCAGAGCTGCAAGTGGGTGGGAAGATGATTGCCTATATTTTGCCAATGAAAGGAAGTAAGGTCCCCAGCCCAGGGTGATTCGGGGCAGGAGGTGTCAGAGGTTTGCTGAAAGGTGAAGGTAGGAAGTATTTACTTAAGATAGGAAACATGAAAGGGCTGGAATACAGAGTGATTGCTGCCCAGGATCAAAGGCTCTCTTGAGGTTCAGTGATCATGAATTTAAAATGAGACCAGTCAGTGCTGCGGTGTTTTTCTCCAGCTACATGCAGAAATCTGAGTGCAGACATGGCATAGGGGGAGATGTGGAGGGTTTTGCCACGAAGCTATGGTAAACGCAGAAAAGCGCAAAGGCGCTGAGGGTGTGATTGACCATGGAGCTTAAGCTGGACAAGGAGGGAGCAAGGACCTGCGGGAAAAGAAGGAGGTGAAAACTAGTAGGATCAATGGAGGGCGCATCCCTGAGGGTTGAAGGATTGTTAGAATTGGGTGCCAAGAGGAATGAGCTGGAAAGAAGAGAAGCGGCAGTCAGAGGGTGGAGCACTTGAGATTGTGGAAAGGTGACTCTAATGATGGTACCTATCGGATGACTGTGAGAACAAAGTCCCCATGGATTCTTGTCAACTTGCAGCTAGCTCATCCACTTGCAGTTTGATGTTAGGCTACACGCTTCTCCTTCACAGTGATTCAGACTCTGTCTGGGCTCCTTGCCCATTCAGCTTAAAATTCCATCTGATACACTCCCAGTAAGAACGTGTATCTTGTTTGCAGTGAAATTTACCCCTACACCAGGCGTGACTGCAGTATGGCAGGTGCTGTGCCTGCCTCCACCAATAGGTCTTTGAGGATGGGACCGTCTCCTCTACCTCTGCATCCTTCCCTCCTTGGGACCGTGCTGTGCACACATCTGGTACTCAGTGGATGCTTTCTCAGATAATACACAGGATTGAATGTTGGGTGGGGACTTGTGAAGAGCTCAGTCCCTACTCTGCAAGTCTATTTCACAGGAGGATTCCATCGTGGGGGAGTTTCATGGACAGGAGTTAAGGAATGTTTGTGCTGGATAATCCTTTGTAGGAGCACGACTGAGGTGTGCAAATGCTTCCAAACACAAAATAATATTGCATAGCCTTTCTTATCAAAAGGACCCTGAGGAGTCTCTGCTTTCCTTCTCAGCCACTTGTGGAGCGGGACCCGAGACCCGGCTGGCACATTGTAAACTTCTGGGCCTACGGGATGCCAGCAGGTAGTGATGACAGGATGGTCCTACCCTCTTTTATGTCACACAAACAGGCTCCCAGGCTGCGTTCAATGGATTTCCCAAGTCCTTCCAGGGGGACTGCCTGCCCAGTGGCACCCAGACACCCTCACACAAGGTTTATTGAGCTGAACAGACTATAATTCAGGTGGCGAGGAAACTGGAAGGAGAGAGAAACATACAGAAACCAGCAGAGGATATGGAGCTGGTGGAAGGTCATGAGAGTGAGTTGAGTCTGTAGGTCCTCCCAGGAAGGTTGGCCCTGGGCAATGAGTTTGGCTTATAATTGTGCAACTGTTCTGGATCTTGGTTTGCTAATCTGTGAAATGGGGATAACAACTCAGACGGATTTTGTGTGAAGACACTCTACTTTTGCCCATATCTTCAGTCATAATTTCCCTTCTTCTTCAAGAGCCCAGAGCACCTGACAGTATGGGTAGGCTGGTGGGGGTACAGGGAGGTACACCCTCTTTTCACCCGACTGTGACTTGCTACAGGATCCATCGTTTTCCCCATGAAAAGAAGGCCGTGGCTGCCTTCCTCAAAATAAATTAATAGCAGGAAAGGCCTGCTGAAATGAAACGTGTGGAGGTGGGACCTGGGAAGGGACCCCAGGCTCGTGGGATCCTCCTTTTCTGCTCCTTTCTCATCCACGGTCAGCCATGCTCTGTGCACTGCCTGCATGGGACCAAGGTGACCTCAAGGTTTCTGGTTTGGGCAGGTGCATGGAATCAGGACAATTTATTGAGACTTAGAAGAAAGGAGCAGGGGGAGGGGATTCTCTTTGGGGGGTGGAGGAGGGAAGAAATGCTTCTTTTTTTGGAACATGCTGAATTTGAGACACTTCTTGGACATTTGGACGGAGGTGACCAGATAGCCGGGGAGGATATGGGTCTGGAGCTCATGGGAGCTGGGGGCTGGGCATAGGGAGGTGGGAGTCTTCAGTGTACAGGAGGATTGGAGGCCACTGGAGGGCTTCTCACTGCTCACCCGAGGGAGAGTAAAGAATAAGAAAAGAAGACGAATGGCTGAGCAGGAACTCTGTGGAATGCCAATATTTAACTCTGAGTGTGCTAGGGAGGTGAGGTAGGAGAATCAGGAAAGCCACGCTGAGCCCACGAGAGGAGGGTGTCGAGGAGGGGGAGGCTAACAAAACAGGTAAATGTCACAAAGCTAGGTGGACACAGAAGGACGAGGTTCCCCCGCTCAACAAGGAGCTCCTTTTGGGGGGATGGGTGGGAGGTAGCTTGAGAAAACAATTCGGGTGATGGACCCAGAAGCAAGGCTTATGTTTGGTGGAATGAGTGGCAAATTGGGACAGCTCACGTGGGCAGGACTGGCTTCGAGGAGGTGCCACCTGGGATGTCACAAGGGCCGGAATGTGGTTTAAATACTCTGCTGTCACCACGTTGAAATGTGATTTTTGAACAAGGGTGCCAAGTACTCATTTGCACTGAGACCCACAAATTATGTAGCAGGTCTGTGGCAGGCACTACTTCCTAAAAGTTTGGTTGTGATGAGAAGGAGAGAGCTGGGGCTGTAGCTGGAGAGGGAACTGGAGTTGGAAAGTTCAGGTGAAGGTTCTAGAAGAGAGGTTGGAGGTATGGGAGAGAGAGGAGTTAATCCACAGATGAAGTCTTGGTGAGGCAGGAGGGAGAGAGGAAACCCATCTTGGACAAGAGATGGGTTAACTTTGTAATAAATCGCAAAGGGGTCTAAATAATCCTTAGAGGATTACTTACCTTTACAGAAGATATAACTGGTCAGAATCAAGACAGTGTCTGTAACTCCAGGGCGAGCTTCCCAGTCCTTTTTTAAAAATTTTTTAATTTATTTGTGGCTGTGTTGGGTCTTCATTTCTGTGCGAGGGTTTTCTCTAGTTGTGGCAAGCGGGGGCCACTCTTCATCGCGGTGCGGGGGCCACTCTTCATCGCGGTGCACGGGCCTCTCACTATCACGGCCTCTCTTTTTGTGGAGCACAGCCTCCAGACGCGCAGGCTCAGTAATTGTGGCTCACAGGCCCAGTTGCTCCGCGGCATGTGGGATCTTCCCAGACCAGAGATTGAACCCGTGTCCCCTGCATCGGCAGGCAGATTCTCAAGCACTGCGCCACCAGGGAAGCCCCCCGAGCTTCCCAGTCTTGAAGTGAAAGGATCCATCTGCCCCCTGGCTATCCGGTCATTCCCGAAGGGGAAAGTACCTCTGCGTGGTACAGATTCTGGGCATCACCAACAAACTTCTGTACAGGTACTGCTTCTGGTCCCCAAACAGCATGCTGCCACGTCTGGCTGGCATGCCCCAGGGGGAGGAAGGAGGGCACGGAGGAATTGACTATCGTGCCCATGGAGCCCTTTGTCTGGGACTCGGGACAGGCTGAACCCCAGTCCCTCCAGGCCCTGGGTGCACACTGCGGGCCTGGCCTGGAGAGCGGCAGGCTGAGGGGATGGAGATGCTCGCGGGGTGGTGGGGGGGGAGATGATGTTCCTGCCTGGGGTTGTGGCCACCATCTGCCTGTATAGGTTGAAGGCAAAGTGGGGATTGTTCAGGGAAGTGGAGGAGGCCAACAGGGTCACTGAGGTTGGACGATTTTCCTGGTCAGGAGCCCCTTGGTCACAGGCACGGGGACCCAGCCTGGCTACCAGCAGACAAAAGAAGAGAGTGGGGTGCACCATCCTGGACCAACAGAGACACAGAGCGCCCTCGTGCAGCCCAGCAAGGCTCCAGAACGCTTCCCACTGCTCTTCTCTCCCCCTCCATCGACTGCCCTGGGGCAGCTTTAATGGGAAATTCAAAGGGAACAGTGGGTGCCTGGGTAAGGCTCCGGCTTTGGAGTCAGGCAGACTCAGGTTTGAATCCTGACTCTGGACCTGTGTGAGGCTTGATGTGAGAACACGGTGGACAAAATGCAATAGGTATTCAATAGCCCTATAGGTGTAGAAAAAAAGTCCTAACTATTCCCCGCAGGTGTCCTTAGATTTTCGTTATAATAAGCAAGAGGGAGGAGATATGGGAACATATGTATATGTATAACTGATTCACTTTGTTATAAAGCAGAAACTAACACCATTGTAAAGCAATTATACTCCAATAAAGATATAAAAAAAATAAAATATAATGTTTACAATAAAATGTAAAAATTCAGCTCCTTACCTGCTCACTCCACTCCTGTTCCCCAGAGGTTATCAGTTTTAAGAATTTGTCCAAGGTTGGTTTAGAATTTTTAAAATTTGGATCTATATGTGAATTGAGTATGTACTATCTACACAGAGAACATACTTATATGTATGGGTAATTTTACATACATACTTCAAAATGAAGTGGAATTATATGCTACATATTGTTCCAAACTTTTTAATTTAACAATATAAGGCAGATGTATTTCACTAATTTGTCAGTAGGTACAAATTACTTCATTATATTGATGGTTATATATATTGGGTAGTAAGGATTTACTTACTATAAATCATTGAATCATCTTTCATAGATGGGTGTTGATTTTTTTCCTCCTCTTCCAAGAATACTGCCATGAACATCTTTGTACATATATCAAAAATTGAGGGATTCTCTAGAGTTTATTTATGAAATTGGTATGCATATTTTGAATTTTCCTAGATGCTATTAATTTGCCATTCAAAAAATCTGTATCAATTATGCTCCTACAAACACGGGGTAGAGGTGTGTATTCGTCCATGCTCTTTCTGATGTTGAATATTGGCATCGTTTTATTTTTGACTGTCTAACTGATGGAAATAGCCTTTCACTGTCCTTTATTTTTGTAGTTCTGTTGTCCTTTTTTCTCTTGATTGGGTTGTAGGAAATTCTTATATGCATAAGGGATATTAAACCTTTGTCATAAATATTGCAAATATTTTTTCTTCTCACTCTGTCATCTGTCTTTTAACTTTGGTCATCTTGTCTTTCATCATAAAGAAGTTTTAACATTTTATCTACTCTTATCTGCCAGTGTCGTCACACTGATGAAATCCTTCCCCATCCTAAGATGATAAAAAACCACATGCACCATTTCTTCTTCTGGTATTTTTAATTTCATAATTTTATGTTTAGCTCTTTAATCTATTTTGAATTTAGTTTGCATTTGGTGTGAAGTAAGAATACAAGTATCCCATTCCCCAAATAGAATAGACAATGGATTGAATTGATAGCATGCATGGATTAAACTAAAATTTCCCCATGGATTTGAAAAGCTATCATGGTCTTATATAAAATTCCATTTATCACAGATTCTTCTAGACATTTTATATGGTGTATAAATGTATATTTTGCAAGGCAAGTCATTTGTTTTTCTTTTTCAAAAATCATCAGCTTTTTTTGGTGGATTTTTTCCATCAGGTGAATTTTAGAATCGATGTACCAAATTCAAAAAATCTAGATGGGATTTCAATAAGAACTATTAATTTGAAGGCATATGTCTCTCTTTCTAAATGTGAATCTTTTAAGCCAGGGATGTGGTATAGCTCTCTAATAATTTAGGCCTTTTAAAAGTGACTTTTTTCATACAGTTCTTGTTTTTCCTGTTACACTAACATTCCATACTGTATCGTATATTTGCACCCACTTTTTGGTTGCAATTGTAAATTAGTTTTTATAGATGTGTTCCCCACCTCCAGTCACTCTGATGGTCTGGAGCAGACAACCGATCCAGGACAAACAGACTCTTCCTTCAGAATTTGTCCTGGGACTGAGAGAGACTGCCCCTGTCTCGTGGCTGCCTCCTTTGTCCTATGAGCAGGGGGAATGGGGGTATCTGTCATCATTTGGATGGAAGCTGGCAGCTGGTCCAGAGGGAGAGGGGTGGAGATGGGTTGGGCAGGGTCCATGGGAGATGGAGAGAGAGGACTCCTGGGTTTCCCACAGCACTCCGGGTCCTGTGCCAGGCAGGGTGGGCACCGGGCCATCCCTCCACTCTCCTCTGGTCACTGGTCTCTCCATCTCTGGAGCTACTGCTCACAGCGCTTTAAGATTTGGTGAAATACACACCTTTATTCTAAACAAATCACAACAGAAAACTTGGGGGTAGGGGTGGGAATGGGGGTCATTGATCCCCCATTTCTTAAACATGTTCAGAATCTGAATTCACCTTCTGGATCAGTGAGAAAGTCCATTAAACTAACAACACAAGTAGCGCTGCGCTTATGCACTCGGGGCTAAACTCTATGAGTCGAAATGAAATGCAATAGCGTGTAGCGCTCAGCAAGACCTGCCTCTTGCCTTTACTATGAGCAATATCTTTTCTGCAGGCTCTTTGCCAGCCCCCTGCCCGCATCCATCATCTGCCCTCTTCTGCCACGCTCTGTGCTCTGAGACGCTGACTCGTATGTCCTGTACTGCTATCTCTCTTTCTTCCCATTCCTCCCTGCTTCAGCTCGGTGCCTCTGGAGTGGCTGCATCCCTCCGCCACCTCAGACCCTTCCAGGCAGCCACTCCTTCCGTGGCTCCTCCTCTCACTGTTTCTTTCCTTTGCCCCTTCAACTCTGGGCAGGTAAGAGCTTCCTGGTTTTGCCAACCTCTGGGTGTCTCACCAGACACCCTCCTGCTTTTCCCTTAACATTTTCCACATCTGTCTACACAGTCTCTTTGCAAAAGTCTCATCCTTTGAACCATTGTGGGGACTCTGAGTAAGACTCCATTTAATCCTCACAACCAAACTCCTGCAAATATTTGAGTTCCTGGGAGGTGAAGTGACTTATTCAAGGTCCACAGCGAGCCAGTGACCAAGCCAGGATTCGAGTCTAGGCCTGTTGCCGTCAAAGACGTGATTTTATCCTTCACGTCTCTCTATTTCAGAGTAAGGTGACTCCCTACAATAAGACCCACCTGCATGTGAGCCCTGCAAGTCCTGTGCCGCTGCTCTGGCCCCTCCCCTTAATGGCAACCCCCCCAGCCCACAGCTTACAAGGAGAACTATCTCCTCAGGTAGTAACTGGGAGCTGTGGGGACCAGATAGGAGGTTAGGGGAAGGTAATTTTTACTTACAAGTCAGGTGCAAGGAATCGGATGCACCCACAGCACCCTCAAGGCTGGCCCCCATGGACAACTGTCATGAGGATCAGAGCGGGTAGCCAACATCAAAGGATGATTCTGGTCAGGGATGCAGAAACACATGGGAAGGTCAGGTTGTACCCTCCCCAGGCAAATGTTCCAGTTCTCAGCCCACTGTTCCTACATCATTTGGGTGCATAGTGTGCAGTGCTTACTGGTGCACGAGGAACTAGAGGAAGAGGAACTGCTGACCTGACTTGACCAAGGAGGTTGGCCTCACTACACTGTCAGAGAAGCTGAGGAGAAAGGACAGATGTCTGTGGGGAAAGTATTTTCCCATCCTCCCATCCATCCATCCATCCTCCCATTCACCCACTTCTGAAGCACTTGCTCTATGCTTAACCCTGGATGGGCATTGAAGGGAGATGTAGAGTAATCGTATTACTGCCTTCATGAAGCTCATCTCACATGAGGCCGTGGATACGTACTGTCCCCACACTTAAACACCTCAGGGAAGGGGAGTGGAGCGTATAAAACTCTGGACTGGGGAAACCCTGACTTGACTGAAAGAATTCTGAGTCGACAGAGTTTATGTTGAATGAACAGAACTCAACTAGAGTTAATAAGATTAAGCTTCCTCCACCAGGCAGAGTAGAGGCTCCCCATTCAGTGCAGGCTCCTGTAAGGACGTGGACTTGAGCTGAGTTCTGAAGGATGGGCAGGATTTGGGCCAAGCAAACTTTGAGCAGTGCCTCAAGCAGAGTCAGTCCACTGTGGTCACCCAGTACTCCTCGAGTTTGTTACCCATCTTTAATCCCCTTTGGTACTTCTTCAGACATATTTCTCTGTGCCAAAGCTCTAGGACACACAGATCAATAGAGAAGTAGTATTAATCATGACAGTGATACATGCAAGAGTAGCAGCTAATCTTACATATTTGTTGACTGTCTTGCAGGTGGTAGGATATGTGCTATCTGCTAAAATGACCCTATGAGAAGGCATTAGTCCTATTTTGCAGATGAGCCCAGGAAAGATTGAGTAACTTGTTCAAAAGCAAACAGTTTGTAGAGATTGAGGCAGGCTTGGCACACAAAGCTATGTGACACCCAGACGTGTATTCTACTATGATAGGTGACTTCTTGGGAATGGGCACATTCTGAGGTTGCTGCAGAGGTAAGAGAAGTGGAAGAGTAGTTTGGAGACTCAGTCTTGAGTGTTGAAAGGAAGCTATTCATCTGGCACTGGTTTGAAACTGATCTCTATAAATATACATACAGACACACATAGAGCTAGCAAACACACATAGAGCTAGTTTCTTCTTGGTTTAATAATTTGTTCTCGAGTTTCTTTGGACATACTTTCTTGGGACAAAATGGCTAACCGTTTTTATCTATATGTCAATGTCAAGTAATTGGTAAGGACTGCCTGGGAGACTGAGTTGAAGAGGCAACTGAGGGACTTCCCCGGCTGTCCCGTGGTTAGGACTCGGTGCTTTCACTGCTGTGGACCCTGGTCAGGGAATTAAGATTCCACAAGCCACGCATGGCGTGGCCAAAACAAAAAGGCATTTGAGACTCCATCTTTCTGTGTGAGAGTGCCTTAATCCATTAACCATGACTGTCGCGGGCATGAGCAGAGGGAACCAGGTTATTAAAATAATGGAGTTACCAAAACCTAGGATGCTGGTGAAGATGTTGGGCATCCAGTCTGGGAGAAGGAGATGTGGAGCGATAGGGCAATTTAAGATGTAAGACCCCAAACATGAAATATCCCAAATAATTTCCCCATGAAAGTTTTGGAGCATGCAGAGTGAAGTCATGTCTAGCCAAGAGAGGAATCAGGCCCAGAAAACATAGGAACTGTAAGGCATTTTAGAGATGACCTAGGATGGGACAGTAAATGGTTTCCATCTGAGCTGCCATCTTGGATCCATCATAGTGGATTCTGAGGCTGTGCCTGAATGAAGATGACAATCAGGCCGTGGCCGATTGGTGATGTCTGCTGTGGATGTGAGATTGGAAGCAGTTGCATATGGCCCCATGTTTGCCATTTTTAGTCTAGTCCAACATTCTCATTTTATAGATGAGGAAGTAGAGGTTGGGAGAGATAACAGGGACTTACCAAGGGTTACACATCCTGAGAAAAAGTGAGAATTAGAATCCCCTCTCTTGCCTCATGAGCGTGTATTCTTCCTACGTCACTGTACATTTTCTCAGGATTACCAAGAAATCATAGCCAACTTTCACAGCGTCTAATGGGAATAACCCCCTGATGTCAGCCGAGTAGTGGTTTTGACATCACAGTCCTGCTGACCTTCACCTGCAGCCGTTTGTTTACTGAGCAAACAAGCCTTTGAGCCTGTTTGTTAGTCCTCAGGAGACTTATCTCCTCCTGTCTCTGGATTTTTTCTCCCGTTTCTTAAGCACGTGCTATGTGCTTAGAGCTTTACGTGTCATACTTTACTTAAGCCTCCCAACAACCGGTGTCTTTGTGAACGAGAAGGTAGAGTTCAGGTGGCTCGGCCACGACGACATAGCTTGTGAGTGGTCAGTGCCAGGAACGGAGCCCAGACTCCAACCACTGTTTCACCATACCTGGTTACTTGGGTTCCTGTGGGTTTTTAAACAACCTTGTCTTATGTCTTTATTTGTGGAATGTTATTGTGTCAAAAGTCAACAGTGGCAAAGGCTCTTTGCTTCTAGTTCCGTTATTGGGCATGAGCTGGCCTTTAAATCCCAGCGGGCAGTGATTTCTCTTCCTTGTCACTCATTTCTTCCTAAGGTAAGCATTAGCCTGTGGTCAGTTCCCAGCTCCTCAAAACGTTCAGTAGGAAGCCTATCTACTAAAACACTGCCCAAAGCCCTCCTTACAGTTGCGTCCACTCTGGGAGTTCAAGGAGGCGATCAGGATACTGCCAGCCTTCAGGGTGCCTCCCTCTGTGCAGACTAGGAAAATGCATCTGCATTAGGGCTGCCATAACTAAGTACCACACACTGGGTGCCTTAAACAACTGAAATGTATTGTCTCACAGTTCTGGAGCCTAGGACTCTGAAATCAAGCTGTTGGCAAGGTTGGTTCTTTCTGAGGGCTGTGAGGGGAGGGTCTGTTCCAGGCCTTTCTCTTTGGTGTGTAGATGAACCAACTTCAGTTTCACCCGGTGTTCTTGCTATATCTTCATATCATCTTCCCTCTCAGCTCATATCTCTGTGTCCACATTTCCCCTTCTTATAAGGACACCAGTCATATTGGTTTAAAGCCCAGGCTAATGACCTCATTTTAAGTTGATTACCTCTGTAAAGACCCTATCTCCAAATGAGGTACTGAGGGTTAGAACTTCAACATATAAATCTTGGAGGGACACAATTCAACCCATAACAGCATCTCTTTGGGTCATACGTAACTCATGAGGAATGGTATTCTGACCCCCTCCACCATTTTATTATGACAGTTTTAAGACATAGAGCAAAGTGGAAAGATTTTTACAGTGGACACTTTAAATCTACCATCTAGATTCTTCCATTAACGTTTTAATATGCTCATTTTATCACATGCTATCTGGAGTAACAGCATCTTTGTGCAAATTGAAAAGAACATCTTTTAACCAGATGGATGTCACCACATGCCACGGTGTACCAATTGGTGAGTATAGCTGGGATGGATTTCAGGCCCCATGCTATCTCTGCCAGCACCCGTGTGCAGTGCACAGCCTGTACCATTGTCCTTATTGACCCCGAAGACAATCCTCTGAAAGAAGCAGCAGGGCAATAGAGTATCTACAAAGCCCTCGCTTCTTTTTACAAATAAGTTTGTAATTCGAAATTATTCACTGAACTTACATGGAACTCACACCTAGCACAATGTATAGCCCAGGACTGGCATGTGGTTGGCACTTAGTACAAGACGGTTGAATGAAAGACTGATTGGTTGACTGAATCTACTTCTTCATAAGCTTAGCTTATTGAGCAATGACAGGAATCAAAAATATATCCAGACTCCAGTGACAGGGAATGCCCGCCAGGAAGAAATACATTCTTCTTAGAAGCAGCTCTGATGGCTTGATTACTGAAATGGCTCAAGGTGACAATTGTCCTGAAGGCCGTTGGTTGGCTGTTCATGTTTCTTCTGCTGGGTTTCTGCTCACGTTCGGTCCTCCACCTGGTACTGCCCTGCCCCATGGGAGGCATGGTCCCCAGCATGTAGCCACAGGGGATGAAAGCGGCATATCTGTGGGGAACTCAGCAAGATTACAATCTAGGGCTTCCCTGGTGGTGCAGTGGTTGAGAGTCCGCCTGCCGATGCAGGGGACGCGGGTTCGTGCCCCGGTCCGGGAGGATCCCACATGCCGCGGAGCGGCTGGGCCCGTGAATCACGGCCGCTGAGCCTGCGCATCTGGAGCCTGTGCTCCACAACGGGAGAGGCCACAACAGTGAGAGGCCCGCGTACCGCAAAAAAAAAAAAAAAAAAAAAAAAGATTACAATCTAAGGCCAAGTGAATATCATTGAAGATCTAGCCAACAACTTGAACAGAACAAAGTTTATCAGGGCAGTGACTCTGGGGATTTCTGATGCTCCCCTAGGCTGGGGATTGAGTTAATATTAACAGGCCCAAGGTGATGTGAGCTTGTGTAATCAGGGCCTGACCACCTCCTCCCCAGCCAACCATCCTGTTTGTCCTCTCTGTTCATTGCACTTCAGCTGCCCTCTAGTTAACGCCCGGGGAGGAGGCTGGTGTACTGGGTCTCTGGGCAGCAGCATGTGGTGCTGTCCCTCTGAACCAAGAATGTCAAATGCCACTCCGCTGCCTCAGTGAATGCCAGCGTCTCAGAGCGCAGGGGCATCTGGTATTTGAATCACTGTCTCTGGGCACAAGGACATTTTTGCCCAGAAGGGGTAACAGATCTGTGTGACGAGAGTGTAAGCTCTCAGACCTCCTTATACCTCATCCTGCCTGCCAACCAATTCCCCTGCCGCTGCCTGGGTGAGCTGCATAAAGGCAAACACACCTTGGCCACTACCCACCCTTCTCACCCACAGCAGCATTTTACAAAGCAGATTCCGTGGAACCCTAGAGATGATTTGTAAAAAAAAATGGGTTCCATGGTTAAATAATTTTGGGAAACACTGCATACTCTCTCTCTCACTTGGATGGTCATATTTGAAAGGAGCTGAGAAGTCCCTCAGTAAAGACTTACCCAGAGTTTTCCAAAGCCATTTCACCAAGGAACCTTCCCCGCTCCCAGGTAATAGAAATGAAGACCCCAACAAAATGCCTTAAGGGTAACATCCTTCTTCAGGCCCCGTGCCCTGCTTCTCTGTCTAGGACAGAAGTGCCTCTCTGACCATCCACTTGCCACCATCCCCTTCCATTTGATTCTTAAATTAATATTCAATACTTTTTAGATACATAGAAAACAATAAAGAAGCAGACAAAGTGGTGGGTGATCTGCCTCCTGAATCTTTATGTGATTCTGTCAAAATAGAAATCACTTCGAGCCTCGGTGGGATACCCTTTGTGGGCTCCAGGTCACTCATGCACGTGTATGATGTACAAACCCGTACCCCACCCCCTCCCCAAACCAGGTGCTGTAGTCACATCTCTGCCCTCTTCTGCTTCTCTCTTTCTCTCCTGCTCTCCACTGCTCTAGGCACACTGCTTTCTCCTTGCTTCCCTTGAACATGCCAGACACATTCCTGCCCCAGGACCTTTGCACCTCCTAGTCCCTCTGCCTGGCTGCTCTTCTATTAATTGCCCGCATGGCTTACTCTCGCACCTGCCTTGGGTTTCAGATGCCACCTTCTCAGTGAGGCCTTCCCTGACCACTCTGTCCAAGTGTGTCTCACACCCTAGCACTCGCCATGCCCTGTCCCTGCATTATTGTTTTGCTGTTGGACTCATCACCTTCTCCTATTCTATACATGGTATTGATTTACCCAGATCATCCCTGCATCCCCCACTGAATTCCTGTGGACAGGGATTTTGTCTGTTTTGTTCATAGCTGCACAGCCATGCCTGGAACATAGTAGGTGCTCAGTAAATAATTGTGAGATAAATGAATGTATGTGTTTACAGAAGAAATCATACTATGTATACTCTTCTGTATTTTTTGCTTTTAGAGGCTTTCCCTTATCAACCTATGCAGAACTGGCCTTATATTCAATACTTTAAAAAGGTTGCGTGACACTCTATCCAATTTTATATAATTAATTTCCTATTATTATGGACATTTAAGACTTTTTGCTCTTCAAACAATGCTGAAGTTAAAAAGAAGACTTTTTTTTTTTAACATTTGCTGTTTGTAAATATTTCCATGGGGTATATTCCCAGTAGTGGACTTCCTGAGTCAAAATTAGTTTTTTTTTTTTTAAACTTTAATAGATGTTACCAAGTTATCTTCCAGAGATCTTGCACAAACTTACACTCCCCCAGTCTATTGTATGAATGCCTGTTTCCTCACGTGTAAATCAGCAATGAGAATTGTCAGCCTCGTATGTTTATGCTAATCAGAGGTGAAAAGTGGCACTCTGACTTGTGTTTTTAAAATAATGAGTGGGTTGAGAATTCTTTCATATTTCCATTGGCCATTTTTTTAAATAAATTTATTTATTTGATTTATTTATTTTTGGCTGCATTGGGTCTTGGTTGCTACGCGCAGGCTTTCTCTAGTTGCGGCGAGCGGGGGCTACACTTCGTTGTGGTGTGCAGGCTTCTCATTGCGGTGGCTCTTGTTGCAAAGCATGGGCTCTAGGCACATGGGCTCAGTAGTTGTGGCTCGCGGGCTCTGGAGCGCAGGCTCAGTAGCTGTGGTGCACGGGCTTAGTTGCTCCGCGGCATGTGGGATCTTCCTGGATCAGCGCTCGAACCTGTGTTCCCTGCATTGGCAGGTGGATTCTTAACCACTGCGCCACCAAGGAAGCCCTCCGTTGGCTCTTTATATTTATTTTTTTGTAGTCTGTCTGCTTAAATCCTTTGCCCGTTATTCTACTGGATTACTTACTGTCTCCTTATAGATTTAAAGGAGTTCTTTAAAATTAAAATGATTCTCTTTGTCATATCTGGTATACAGCTTCTCAGTTTGTTCTTTGGCTTTGCTTGTGGCATTTTTTTGATATGGCGTTGAATCTATATTTTTAAACCAATTGATGTGAAATTACCATTAAAGCCGTAGGATTGTGAGTTTTAACTCAAAGTGTTGGAAATTTCACTGGCTTCTTTAGAAAATATTGGTTATACAATTATTATTATTATTACATTTAAAGATAATTTGTATTATTTTGTTTTTAATTGTGGCAAAATACATATAACATAAAATTTACTGTCTTACCAGTTTTTTTCATGCAATTCAAAAGAAAATGTGTTACTTTTTATTGGTGCTATTTATGCCCACTTACTATAGAATAACATTTATTTTATTTTATTTTGCCATGAAAAAAATTCAGAAAAATTTTATTTTATATTGGAGTATAGTTGATTTACAATGTTGTGTTAGTTTCAGGTGTACAGCAAAGTGATTTAGTTATACATACACATATACCTATACATTTTGGAGATTCTATTTCCCATATAGGTTATTACAAAGTATTGAGTAGAGTTCCCTGTGCTATACAGTAGGTCCTTGTTGATTATCTATTTTCAATATAGTAGTGTGTATATGTTAATCCCAACTTTTTAAGTGTTCAGTTTAATAGAATTAAGAACATTCACGTTGTTGTGCAACCAATCTCCAGAACTCTTTTCATCTTGCAAAACTGCAACTCCATACTCATTAAACATCAACTCCCATTCCTTCGCCTGCAGCCCCTGGCACCCACCGTTCTGCTCTCCCTCTCTATGAATTTGACTACTCTGGGTACCTCATATAAGTGGAATCATACAGTATTTTCTCTTTAGTCACTGGCTTATTTCATTTAGTGTAATGTCTTCAAAGTTCATCCATGTTGTAGCATGGATCTCTCTCCTTTTAAAGGCTGGATAATACTCCATTGTATGCATAGACCACATTTTGTTTATTTATTCAGCCGTTGATGGACATTTGGATTGCTTCCATCTTTTGTCCGTTGTGAATAATGCTGCTGTGGACACTAATACACAAATATCTCCTTGAGACCCTGCTTTCAATTCTTTTGGATATATATCCAGAAGTGGAATTCTTGGATCATATGGTTATTCAAGTTTTAGTTTTTTGAGGAACTGCCATACTGTTTCCTTAGTGGCTGCATCATTTTACATTCTTACCAACGATGCACACAGGTTCCAATTTCTCTACATCCTGGCCAACATTTTTTCTTTTCCTTTCTTCTTCTTTTTAAAAAAATAGCCATCCTAATGGTGTGAGGTGGTATCTCACTGTAGTTTTGACTGGCAATCCCCTAATGATTAATGATGCTGAGTGTCTTTTCATGTGATTGCTGGCCATTTATATATTCCTGGAAAAATGTCTGTTCAAGTTTTTGGCCCATTTTTAATTGGGTTGTATGTTTTTTATTGTTATTGAGTTGTAAGAGTTCTTTATATTTCTGGATATTAACCCCTTGTCAGATACATGATTTGCAAATATTCTCCCCCATTCCTTAGGTTGCCTTTGCATTTTCTTGATTGTGTCTTTCGATGAATAGATGTTTTTAATTTTGATATAGTACAATTAATCTATTTTAACTTTTGTTACCTGTGCTTTTGGTGTCATATCCAAGAAATCATTGCTAAATCAATGTTTGAAGTTTTCCCCTGTGCTTTCTTCTAAGAGTTTTATAGTTTAGCTCTTTCATTTAGGTTTTTGATCCATTTAGAGTTAATTTTTTTGTATATGGTATAATGTAAGAGTCCAACTTCGTTGTTTTACATGTGGATATCTGGTTTTCCCAATACCATTTGTTGAAAAGACTATCCTTCCTCCATTGAATAGTCTTAGGATGTTTGTCTAATATCATTTGGCCATATATGTGAGGGTTCATTTCTGGCCTCTCTATTCTATTTCATTGGTCCATACGACTGTTTTTAAGCCAGCGTCACACTCTTTTGATTACTGTAGCTATGAGATTAGGAAATGTGAAACCTCCAACTTTGTTCTTCTCTTTCAAGATTGTTTTGGATGTTTGGAGGTTCCATGTGAATTTTAGGATGGACTTTTCTATTTCTACAAAAGATACCAGCGAGATTTTGTTAGGGATTTCATGCCTAACATGAATCTAACCAATCTAAAGATCTAAGTCTTTAGATTGGTTTGGGTAGTACTGACATTGTAAAAATATTAAGTTTTCCAATCCATGAACATGAAATGTCTTTCAATTTATTTGCCTCTTCTTTAATTTTTTTCAGCAATGCTTTGTAGTTTTCAGTGTACAAGTCTTTTACCTCCTTGATGAAAGTTTATTCCTAGGTATTTTATTCTTTCTGATGCTATTGTAAATGGAATTGTTCTTGAAATTTCCTTTGGAAATTTAATGTATGAAATACAACTGGCTTTTGTCTGTTGATTTTGAATCCTACAACTATTAAATGAATACATTTATTAGTTCTAACAGTTTGTGTGTGTGAGCGTGTGTGTAATCTTTAGAACTTTCTATGTATAAGATTGCATTGTCTTTGAACAGAGGTAGTTTTACTTCTTTTCCAATTTGGATGCATTTTATTTCTTTTTCTTGCCTAGTTGCTCTGGTTGGAACTTCCAATACTATGTTAAATAGAAGATGGAAAGCAGACATTTTTGTCATGTTCCTGATCTTAGAAGAAAACTCTCATTCTTTCATCATTGAGTATGATGCTAGCTGTGAGCTTTTCTTATATGGGCTTTGTTATGTTGAAGTAGTTTCCTTCTATTCCTAGTTTTTTGAGTGTTTTTTTTTTTTTTATCATGAAAGGGTGTTGAATTTTGTCAAATATTTTTCTGCATCAACTGATATAATCATGTGTTTTCCCCTTCATTCTGCTAATGTGGTGTTTTGATTGATTTTTCATATGTTAAACCATCCTTACATTCCAGAAATAAGTCCCACTTAGTCATGGTGTATAATTCTTGCAATGTGCTGTCAAATTGTATTTACTAGTATTCCATTGAGGGTATTTGCATCAATATTCATCAGCGATGTTGGTCTGTAGTTTTCTTTTCTTATAGTGTCTTTGTCTGGCTTTGGAATCTAAGTAATGCTGACCGCATGAAATGAGTTAGGAAATATTCCCTTCTTTTCAATTTTCTGGAAGAATTTGAGAAGGATTTGTGTGAATTCTTTCTAAATGTTTGATAGAATTTCAACAGTGAATGCATGCAGTCCTGGGCTTTTCTTTGTTGGGAGGTTTTTGATTATTGATTCAATCACCTTATTAGTTATACATCTGTTCATGTATAACTAGTATCATGTATAGATTTTCTATTTCTTCATGATTTATTCTTGCTTGGTTGTGTGTTTCTAGGAATTTATTTATTTTATCTTGGTTATCCAATTTGTTGGTTTACAATTTTTTCATTGTATTCTCTTATAATCCTCTTTTGTAAAGTCACTCATAATGTCCCCTCTTTAATTTTTGATTTTATTTATTTGAGTGTTCTCCCTTAGTTTCTGTCAATCTAGCTAAAGGTTTGTCAATTTTATTGATCTTTTCAAAGAACCAACGCTTGGTTTTATTGATATTCCCCATTTTAAAAACTATTTTGTTGAACTCTGCTCTAATATTTATTATTTCCTTCCTTCTGCTATCTTTGAGTTTAGTTTGTTCTTTTTTCTAGTTTATTAAGGTGTAAAGTTAGGTTGTTGATTTGAGATCTTTCTTCTTTGTAATGTAAATGCTAATAGCTACAAATTTCCCTCTTAGTACTATTTTTACTGCATCTCATAAGTTTTGGTATGTCGTATTTTTATTTTCACTTGTCTCAAGATATAGTCTAATTTCTCTTGTGATATCTTTTTTGACCTATTGGTTGTTTGAGCTGTTTAATTTCCATATATTTCTGGATTTTCCAGTTTTCTTTCTGCTGATTTCTAGTTTCATTCCACTGTGGTTAGAAAAGAGACTTAGTATGGTTCCAGTCTTTTAAACTTTATTAAAACTTATTTTGTGGCCTAACATAGGTCTACCTTGGAGAATGTTTCATGTGCACTTGAGAAAATTGTGTGTTCTGCTGTTGTTGGGTGGAGTGTTCTGTATATGTCTGTTAGTCCAAGTGGTCTATAGTGTTGTTCAAATCTTCTGTTTCCTTATTGATCTTCTGTCTGGTTTCTCTATCAATTATTGAAAGTGGGATATTGATTCTCCTACTATTATTGTGTTGCTGTCTATTTCTCCCTTTAATTCTGTCAATGTTTGCTTCATATATTTAGGAGTTCTGATGTTTGGTACACATACATCTATAATTGTTATGTCATCTTGGTGAATTGAATTATTCTTTTTTTTTTGCCGTACAGCTTGATTTTATAAAGTCAAATATATAAGTCCTCATATTTACGACTTCTTAGTTTTCAGTCATGTTTAGAGGGGCCTTATCCACTTCAATATCCATAAATGAATTAACCAATACTTTCTTCTAGAACATTCATGTTTTTGTGTGTGTGTTTTAGTGTTTGATCTACCCAGAGGTCCAAATACTATTATTTAATGTGGACTTGAGCCTTTAACACTCTGAACTGACTATGATCCCTCACAAAAGTGCAGACCCCTTAGCTCTCTCCCTGTTTTGTGGTCTGCCTGGCTTAGCCTTGCCTTACTCTTGCCCTCTGCCTACCACTCTCCTACCAAAATCTGATCAGTTAAGTTTTTCCACCTGCCTCCAGAGTGGTCCATCTCTGTCATTGTTAGCTTTCCATATCTGTAAAATAAATCGTGGACTTCAGCCAACATTTCATCCTTGCCTGGAGCAGTGCCTGGACAGTGTAAATACCTAATAAATATTAAGTGGATACATGAAAGATTGCTGTGACCCGGATTCCACACATATCCTGTGAATGTAAAGAGAGACTCAGAGACAAGAAGATGAGAGATTTACATGTCACACACAAGCTTGCGCCAGGTCAGTCATTCTTTAATGTCATCTAAGGAGGGGACCTGGCCTGGGAATGGAAGGCTGAACCCAGAGAGGAAGTTATTTTTGCATGGGATTCACCACCTTTCCCATGAAGAGCAGAATGTTGGTGTTTTCATCCTTGACGATGATTAAGAAGGGCATGTTGAAGTTGATGGTCAGATGCTCAGACCAGGCACTCTCTTCTGAGAGGGTGGCCCCAGCGTGTTCTGTCCCATTCTCATTGATGCTCATCACAGCCTCATGAATGGCCCAGAGGGGAGAGAGGACAGAGACCTGTTTGAGGCAGAGACAGGCTGCACCCTTCCCCAACCCAGACCTGGAGGTAAGGCCCAATGTGGTGAGAGCTGTCCTGGGGCTCAAGGAAGAGCTCTCTCCAGAGGATTTTAAATAAAGAACCACAAGATTCACAACTGAATCAACATGGTGTAGTGGAATGAACATGACTTTCCATCACAAGGATCTGGGTCCAAATCCAATTTTCCCCACTAACTCACTGTGTCACTAAGGAGAAAATTATTCTCCCTTTTTTTAAAAATTAACATTATTATTGGAGTATAATTTTTTTTTTTTTTTTTTTTGGATACGTGGGCCTCTCACTGTCGTGGCCTCTTCCATTGCCGAGCACAGGCTCCGGATGTGCAGGCCCAGTGGCCATGGCTCACGGGCCCAGCCGCTCCGCATCATGTGGGATCTTCCCAGACTGGGGCACGAACCTGTGTCCCATGCATCGGCAGGCGGACTCTCAACCACTGTGCCACCAGGGAAGCCCTGGAGTATAATTGCTTTACAATGGTGTGTTAGTTTCTGCTCTATAACAAAGTGAATCAGCTATACATAAACATATATCCCCATATCTCCTCCAAGACTATTCTTCTTGAAACCTCAGTTTCCTAAATAGGAAAATCAGACCTGTGGGATAGGATGACCCAGGGCCACTATGGTGCTGCATGTGAGGAACTTCACTCAGTGTAGGTGCTCAATAAATGTGTGTGTGTGTGCACAAGTGTGTGCATGTGTGACAGGTTCACATTTGTGGGTGAGTGTTTGAATAAGGACAACAAGAAGCAAGAGCTTTATCTGGTAATTGTAAGCCTCCATCAACTGGTCACACCTACTTACCCAACCTCATCCCACACTCTTATTCTTAACCCTTCCCTCTCTGGGGAACTGGTCCCTTCTCTGTGCTTCAACACCACACTCATGCCTCTCTCATCGCCTGGCCTGTCCTCCCCTCCCTGCAGGAGACACA